>NC_092628.1:13770519-14457441 GCF_039555335.1 Amphiura filiformis
TATACTTTTATATACTTTACATAAATAGTTTTCGAGTTATGAGGTGAATAATAATGGATAATTAGTGATCCTGTGTGCCTCCTTAAAAGACACTCAACCAAAAGTACGAAATTGAAAAAGTAAAAAATTGAATGCAAAAACAGAGCCTGCAGCATTTCAGAAGTGACAAATTTGGGCTATTACCTCTTTCATGGTGATTCCTGTTATTCGAACGCTGAACAGGTTCATCATAGCATGACAGATCAACACTCACTCATTGTGCTCATAATTAGCATGTTTTGGGAGTCTACATGTATGTAAATTTTGTCACTTCTGAAATGCTCTCTTTTTGCTGCCGAATGAGGTATCAAAATAAGCAGAACAAAATTCTCAATCTATTGACGTACTTCATTTGGTGTTTAGGTTTAGTGTCTTTAAGATATTGCTTTTTGTTTTGAGTGTTCGGATACTTTTTGTGCGTAGAATACATGTAGTTCCCACGTTTATCAATGTTGCCTATACATTGAAATGTAAATAGTTTCATCAAATATAAGTGGATATAACATTAGTTACAACACCCAGTTGTTCAACAGCATGGCTGGAATTCCAAGAAACATTTATATTATACTTTTTAAAGCACTGGTTCAAATGTTCTTGAGTCCTTCTATGGAGATCTTTCGTGGCAAGTTGTATATAACCATAACACAAAACGGATTTGAAGAATGAAAAGGTCACCTTGTTCGATCAGTTTTCATTCATCAAGAACCAGGTCTTGAGATTAATTTAGCCAGCATTCTGGGGGTCACAGGCATAGTATAATATATTCATGTTTGCTAATACACAATTGTCTGTGCCATCTAATTTTCTATTATTTCTATGCTGCAAAATGTACTTTCTTCCAAAACGGACACATTTTAAGTCAAGATGCAAGTCTGTATGCCTTCCTCGGGGCAGTAAAGTAAAATTAAATTTTGTGATTTTCTCAAAAACTGCTCACAAAATTACATGCAGTATTGTAAATATCTTTTTCCCCCTTCCCCTAAGAGCAGATCTCATCCCCTTTATATTTCCAAAGAGCAGATTTTTGCCTTCAATTATCAAAGTTGGGTGAAGCCACCCCCGAGTCAATAATTATCTTCCATAAACTACTGTAAACAAGCTTAAAGTTCTCTAGTGTTCCATCAATTTATTTTTTATAAGTTTTGTATGGAATAATTTCAATGCTAATTATCAGCATGAGCTACATGTACATTGTCTTGCAGAACAATTTTTCTCAAGCCGTCCTGATATCGAACTCCAATTAACAAAATGATTGAAGACCTGGATCCGGGACCTGGATTTATTGGGTCAACCCACGGTGGGGTCACTCAACTTGCAATAGTGACCGCATACGATCGTTACCAAAATCGCGGAAAAGGGGTATTTTTTAGGGCTTGTCCATGGACAAAATTGTCTGTGAAATTGGACAAATAGGGGTGTTTTATCGCACAAATATCCGCGAAATTGGAAAAAAGGGGTTCTTATTATTTTCTCCCGATCCCGTGGATAGCTGGCCCCCAGGAGCTGCATGGCCAGATAAATAAATCACAGGAATAAATTGATGCAGTTATTGTATTTCAACAACCACCACTATGTATCTCTGATTTATATGCAAGGGGTACTACTTGAATTCTGTGATGCCCTGTTGATTACTAAAAAACATTCATAAAAGCCTTCTCCTTGAAATGTTGAAATAGAGTCAAAATTGCAAATGTGTCCTCGGAATCTAAAAAATAGGGGTGTTTCAGAGTACCATTTTGTCCTTGTTTTGGAGTAAAATTTCATGATTTGTCCTTGAAATTGACTGCGAAAGGGGGTAATTTGTACTTGTGGTAACAGTCCTATGCGTCCCCCCTGCCAGGGAGTGACCCCACCGGGGTCAACCTGTATCATTCAATATCCAAGTCTTGAGATAAATCTAGCCAGCCTTTTTCTTTTATTATCTATTGACAGTATTATTAGTCCCAAACAAAAATGTTTGGTAGACTCATAACCGGTGCGATCTTACCTTTCCGATGTTGATTAAGATACTTCTTGCATCGATCCCGAGATGCGGAAAAACCAATAGTCATTTTGTCCCACATAAATGAATAAATAACAAAAACCCCCCGATCCCCCGAGTGGACTCACCCATTCGGTGACGTCACACACGATAATCACCCCTTATCCGACTTGGGCAGCCCCTACTCGGCCAAACTTGTAGGGGCGGCGGGGTCGGGATAATCAACATCGGAAAGGTAAGATCGCACGGTTATGAGTCTACCAAACATTTTGTTTGGGACTAGACTCAGTACACCGGTCGATCTTACCGCTTCCGATGTTGATTAAGATACTTCTTGCATCAACATCTGAAAGATCGATCTAGCAAGTAACCGACGGATGGAGGTACAAGATTGGCCAGCATCTGATAAGGATCGGGAGAGTGGGTAGCATGGTAATCGCGAGGTCAAACTATTTCCCCCCCTCACGGCCGGGAAACAGAAAGACTACGTGAACAGACAAAAACCCTGAACTGAAAGTTCAGTGGTTAAGAATAGAAACACTGGTTCTTACCATGTTGGAATTCTGATTGTCCATAAAACACCTGATACCCAACCACCATATTATCTCCGCAGAATGGCCCTGGAGAACTTATCGCCTGGTCGTTGGTTTACGTTTTTGTAGTAAACCGTGGAAAAGGACGACGGGTTCTTCCAAGACACAGCCTGACAAATCTCTTCTATGGGGACCCCTATGGTAGGCCCAGGAAGATGAGATAGATGTGGTAGAGTGGGCCTTGGGGCGAGCGCCTTTGCCGCCCCGAGTCCACCAACACCTGGACCAGCCACCGTGCCAGAGTCTGTTTAGCGGCTGGACCCATGCGGTTCTGCGTGAGTGATAAATAAGCGGTCATGAGCCCCTCTTAAGGTTTGTGTTCGGCCAAGGTAGTGCTGTAGCGCCTCACCGGGCACCACAACCTGTCTTCGGCTATTGATTGAACCCTGCCCAATACTGGGGAGGAAGAGGGCGAGTGTCGGAATGTACTTCGCTCATTTTTGCAAGGAAATCCTGGCGAAGAAACAGCGTCGCCCGTTGTTAGTAAATACGGAGGCTGACTTTGAGACTGCGTGCAACTCTGAGCAGCGCCGTCCCGAAGCCAACGCCAGAAGAAAGGCCGCCTTAAGAGTGACGTATTTGAGGGTCGCTTTTGACAGGGGCTCAAAAGGGGGGCCCTTAATATACTCCAAGACTGTGTTGAGGTCCCATGGAGGGACCACCTTCCTTTCCGGCGGGCGCTCGTTGAACATACCGTCGAGAAGAAGACTTAGGGACCCATCTGAATTGATAGTCGACCGTCTTGAATCCTCGATGAATCGAGAGAATGGCTGACTTATAGTTGGCTATCGTTGCCTGCTGAAGTCCTGACCTGAACTTTTCTGTCAGAAAATCTGCCACTAGAGGCACAGAGGCTCTAGTGGGAGATGTATTTCTCTCATCGCACCATGCGTAGTAGGGAGCCAAACGCTGACTATACGCACGGAGGGTAGACTCTCGTCTACCCCGGCGATGAGAGAAGCAGCTTCTGATGAAAAGCCTCCCTCCGCCGCACGTTCCTGATAAGGGCCATGCAGCTAACTGCAGGTGCTCTAGTGGTAGACTTGGTACCTCTCCCGGGCATCCGGAGTAGATTTGGTAACTCGGGGAGTACTCGCGGCTGTGCCGCTAGTAGATCCACCATCGGTCGAAACCACAGGTGTTTGGGCCCGACCGGTGCTATCAGAATGACGTTGCAATCCTCCCTCCCGATCTTGGTCACCACCCTTGCGAGTAGCGAGATCGGGGAAAGCGTAAGCAGTCATTCCTCCCCAGTCTACGGACAGAGCGTCCCACGCCGAATGCCTGTGGGTCTGCGACCCTCGAGCAGTACACCGGCAGCTGATGATTGCGATGAGATGCGAACAAATCTATCGAGGGTGGTACATCACCCGAAGATCGCGTCTGGGCGACCTGCGGAGCAAGGGACCATTCTGTAGGTCCCGACACCTTTCCTCGTGACAGATCGTCCGCGAGGGTGTTGGTGACTCCCGCTATGTGCACCGCTCTCAACGTAATCTGCCTGGCCTTGCACCACCCTATCAGGCGTAAAAGCGTGCAGGCACAACCGTGGTGACCTTGTGCCCCTTGTCTGTTGAGGTAGGCCACCACGGTTGTGTTGTCCGCTTGGACAACGATATGAGATCCACGATCACCTTTCTCGAAATGCTGGAGAGTTCTCTCCACTGCCCAAAGTTCGAGAAGGTTGATATGGAACTCCGCCTCGCGTGGCCGACCATAGGCCCGAGACTGAGTCCTCGTGGATGTGGCCCCCAGCCCAGTTTTGACGCGCCGGTCGTCACTACGTGGACGCACCGCTGGTGCAGGGAACCTGACACCTTGAGTCAAATTGGGCTGATGGGTCCACCACCAGAGTTCCTCTCGCGCGATCTCCGACATCGGAACCGCGAGGGATATTGGGTGACGACTGGGCCTGTAAAAGGCTAGAAGGTGTAGTTGTATAGGCCTCATGTGAAAGCGGCAGTACGGTACGAGGTCTACCATACTGGCCATAAGGCCCAAAACCTTCATCCATGCCACAGCGGGTGCTCCCTCTGACTCGCCACGAGTCGGGCACACCTCGCCATGTTCGCCACCCTCTCGGTGAGGGCGCCGCGATCCCTCCTTGAGGTTGATCTGGGCCCCTAAGAATAGTGGTGTCTCGCGTCGGGACCAAATTGGATTTCTTGACGTTGATCAGAAATCCCAGGTCCCGCACCGCACGGACTACTAACTCCACGAGACACTGTGTCTCCAGTGGGTGCGTCCGTAAATGAACCAATCGCCCAGGTAGCAACACATGTTGACTCCCCTGCGCTTCAGGTACGCTGCCACCGCTTCTGACCAGGAGTGTAAACACTCTGGGGAGGTGGACAAGCCGAATGGCAGGCATCGAAACTGGTAAGTTTGACCCTGTACCTTGAAGCGTAGAAACCTCTGATCTTGAGGTGCGATCGAACATGCAGATATGCGTCCGAGAGATCTAGCGATGCCGCCCACATACCCTTGATGGGGCAGGCTAGCACCGAAGCGAGAGTCTCCATTCTGAACCTCTTGGGCCTGATGAACTCGCTCCACGGCTTGAGGTTCCGAATGGGCCTCCAGCCGCCGGTCTTCTTTGGAGCCAGAAAAACGTGCTCCAAAAACCCTTGGTGAAAGGGGGGGGTAGACCGGGACAATCGCTGCTTCGTGAGAAGCTGAGTGACCTCTGACAGTAGTGCCCGACGCTGGGGGCCGTCTGGCGGCACTACCGTGGACCTCTGAATTGTGCAGGCGCACGAGGGGTGGCTGGTAAATTCCAGCCTGTAACCCCCACTGACCACTGACAATACCCAGGCGCCCGGTGAGATGGCATGCCATCTCTGGGCGTAATGCACAGCGGCCGCCCACAGGGGAATCCTGTGGAAGTCCAAGGCCTGCCGGCATGGACTGTCGACCGCCGTGCCCTCAGGACCGATCTGGTTTGCCACCCTTAGAAGAACGGCTCTTCTTAGGGGGCTTGCCATACTGGTCCAGCACTACTCTTGCGCTTCCCAGTCTTTTTGGGAGGTGCTGGAGTAGCCTCGGCTCGGGTGTAGTCTGTGGTGGCGTCCTGCTGAAGCCGGAGCTGGCGCTGAAGAACGCTTAGAAGACTTCTTCTTCTTGTGCTTCTTCTTCGCTTTACTGCCCTTCCCTTGGTCAGGGCAGCCTCCGACTTCTTCAGAGTGCTCTCATTGGTGGCCTTCTTTGCCCGGTCCTCAACCGTAGCGCAAAAGGCCTGTCCAAAGAGTAGCCCCTGTCCCACCGAGTCTGACTTCTTCATTGCATCAGCAAAGTCGGAGCCGTAAGTTGACTGGAGGGACAGACAGGCATTCTCCGGCGGCGAGATGACATCCTATGGGCTAGGCCCATAGAACTCTCGTTGAGGTTAGCTGTTAGCACCGCTAACAGATTAACCTCGCGGAAGAGTTCCGACGCGTTGCCCGTGGTCGTTCGCTACCTTCCTACCGAGGTGCTCGGCAAGCGTGGTAGCGACGCTTAGAGACTCTGATAAGCGGCGTGCTCGCGCTTATCGATGAGCTTTAGCTCCTCCTCCCACTGGGGGAGAACGACCTGCGCGCCTTAGCCGCTAGCGGCAGGCGCTGGCAACGCTCTGGATCCATGTCAGGGACCCTGAGGTAGGTTTTCAGAGTCCTCCTGCGAAACACGCAGTGGAAGCGTGCAAGCACGCGGCGTCGAAGCTCCAGCGAGCCTGACAGCCCTACGAAACCTACCCTTGAGGTCCGCCGGAAATGCAAGTGCGGGCGACCCTTGTGTGGACGCGCTTAGCTGGGCATCCTACTGAAAAGATGCCCTGGTCCTCCTGAACGGACTCCTCCTGAGAGAAAGCCAGGCCCAAACCTTGGGCCACACGGCTCATCACCTCAGCGGTGTCCGCAGGCAGACCATTGCTAGCGAAGTTCCTCACGGGAAGCGGGGAAGGATACCTGAAGCTAGCTGCACAGTCTCAACAGACTGTGAGTCGCTACTGGTTTCATCTTCCGACTCCTTTCCCTCGCCTTCAGACTCTGACTCACTCTCTGATGAGGAAGAGGTCTGACGACGGCATCTGAAGGTGGACAGGAGGTGTCGCCACCGTGGCTAGCCAACTGAACACCAGCAGAAGAGGGAGTACTCCCGCTAGACCCCGAGATGCTAGCTATAGCACCCGGGATCCGCGACGCTCTCGCTGCTGTCGCCTAGCCATAGCAGTGTGCGGCCTACCCTGAGCTGTATCAGGGTTAGCCACTCGCCGCCCGGGGTGGGTAACAACTGGTGGTACTGCTTGCCCAACGCTAGGCGGCACTTGCCACGGTGGAAGACCGTGGAAGAAACCACCCTGCGGCGGATACCACGGGCATACCCTGTTGGTAGCTGACCCTGAAAGGATCCGCCACCAGGGAAACCCCATGGAACGGCAGTACCAGTACCGCCTCCCCCTGTTGCCACAGAGACTGTGGTAACCAGGACAGTACTGCGGTACCTGCGTGGTTGTAGCGTAGGTGCCCGGTAGGGCTCCCGGCCGCGTACCACTGTACCCATGCCTCACAGCGCTCCCCGCTAGAGGATCAAGCCGTGTGTATGGGTACCCCGCCATACTGGCTGTCCCTTGGCTAAAAGGAGCTTGCCTAGTATCACGGGTAGCTGAGCGTGTATACCCTCGATCAGTCACCTCGCTACCTGAATAGGCAGTATCAATCAATGGAGCCATGCTCCGCTGAATAGATAGTGATCGATCATAAGAGGGTAATTGACCCATTGACTGTAATGGATCACCCACGCCTGCTGGCTCTCGAGGACATAAGTGGGTTGTTGATCAGCCAGGCTGTTCAAACTACCTACCCTAACCTCTTGAGCCTCGCCCAAGGTCGCTGTGTGTGGCGGACCACTCACGGCAGCTATGGGCGCGTGCATAGTGGCTACCACTGAAGTCAAGCCGTAGCTCGCCTCGGTAGCTGCCACTGTTTGCACTTGGGTCGCTGTCCCGTGAGAGACTGCGAGCCCAACCCCGGTATAGCCGCTAGCCAGTCCCGGAGGACAGCCGGCAGCCATTCCAAGGCCCAGGGAATCACTCGGCGGTCCCACCATGGAACGCTGCCGTGTGACAACCCCAGTTGGTTCTGCTAAGACTACACCTGAAGCGCGTTAGCCCCGGTATCGTCTCTGCTAAACCCATGCACGCGTTTTCATTCGACCCTTGCGGGAACGAAAGGCGTGCTGCGTGTCGTGGATCAACCCAGGCAAGCCGGGTTCCACTGGCACGCCATGCGTGCTACAGACCGGCCGAGGCAAGTCCGCTGCACGCTGTATGCTAGATTCAACCCAGGCAAGCCCGGGTACCCTTGGCATACTGTCCGTCGCCGGCTACTTCGCGGGTGCTAGACCCGCTGTTCGCTAGCAATAGACGGGTGTCCACCTGCAAGAAGCTCGCTAGGGATCTCACTGGTAGAGTGGTACTCGCCTGTTAGGGCAAGTACCGCCCCTGCTGCCTGCTACTAGCTTAGACGTAAAGTCAGTGCTTTCGCTGGCTGCTAGGCCTTCGGGCTCGCTAGCAGTCCCGGAGGGTCCGCCTGCTTGCCGGGACCGGAGCCCCAGAGGTTACCTTAGCGTGGCCCTTGCCTGCCTCGCTAGTACCTACCATATCAATCTTACCTGTAGGCCTCTGTTTCTTAGTCTTCGCCTTCTGTCTGTGTCAAGACCTAAACAGCGCTACTTTCTAAATCCTCAAGTGGATGTCCGATAAGCCTATGCAAAAGGAAGCACACTTATTTGATTTAGAGCAATCCCTGTGGGAGTAGCAGAGTGGATGCGGTCCCACTCTGGTACAAGGGAAGGGCATGATTGACAAGGCCTAGACATTGTAGTAATCGGGAGCGTACAGCACTACCCCGAACACAAGCTCAAGCCCAATAAACAGACCCACACGCACAGTGGCTGACGCCGATGGAGTGGTATGATATCAAAATATATATACAAAGGGATGAAAAACTGAAAACCTTTTGGGGAAGATTTGTCAGGCTGGTCCTTCGAAACCCACCGAACTCTTAGTAGTAACTCGGCGCCATCAGACGCAGTACTGAAAGATATAACGATAGAGCACACCATAAACATAGCGATAATCACTCACCATACATGTATACACAGTACTGTACAAACATCTATTGTAACTTACTAGTCTGTTATAGTTGTTTTACGTGAGAACAAAAATAAAATGGCGCCCTAAGGGCGGCCATTTTGAAAACGTGTGTCCCTTATATGAACGGACACACACATACAAGCTAAGTTTTTGGATCGTTTTTGTCACTTTTCTAGCCGAAAAATGTCGTCAAAACTATCTCCCTAGCGACTATACTGGTTGGTTTTACCTCAGTGTAACAAACAAACTGTATATCTAAATCCTTTGGTTCGTAATGATACTTAGCGTTGGTAAAGAAAAATCCACACGTCTATCTCATCTAGAAACCAAGGAGGATAAGGGGTGATTATCGTAGGTGACGTCACCGAATGGGTGAGTCCACTCGGGGATCGGGGTTTTTGTTATTTATTCATTTATGTGGGACAAAATGACTATTGGTTTTTTCCGCATCTCGGGATCGATGCAAGAAGTATCTTAATCAACATCGGAAACGGTAAGATCGACCGGTGTACTGAGTCTATACTTTCTTCAAAAACAGACACATTTTAAGTTGAGATGTGAGCTGTTATTAGTGCCTATAAAGTTATTAAACATGTTTAAATGTGTACCGTATTTGTTTTGTGAATTGTTTAATAAATATTAAACATCAATATGAATTCTGTTCAGATATTTATTATTGTATGAATATATGAAAATAATTTCAGGTAAAATCATGATTCTTAGGGTAAAATTCATAAATTTAGGGTATAATTCAGCATAAGGTACAATCCATGTCAAAATGTTTGAATTTCAAAAGCTTCCTCCCTCACCCAACCCCTTCAGCATTTCGCACCTCTAAGCTGGCCTCAAAATGATGCCCTCACCCCATATTAAAAATCTTCCGGAGCATCTGAGATATCATGTTCCTGGACTCACCTGTAGTTATTCCCTTTTGCCATAGGAGCGAAGCATAGTAAGTACTGTATCTAATGTGAATAATTACTATTAACACACTGGAACCAAGAGCAATTTGTTTTTGAACATTGCTCCTGGTTCACTGGGATTTTACAAGCAATATTTGAATAAACAGGAGCAATTTTCAAATAGTGCTCATACTCATATGCTGCATCAAGTCCAAAAACTGGACCGGTTCATGTGAATTTTATAAGAACAAGGAGCAATTGGTGGCTTTACGGGGGGAAATTAGCTCCCCACGCCCCCTTATTTCCAGGCTTGCCCAGGGACTACACAATGCAAGCAAAGATTCCAGTCCTACATTGAACAGGAAACCATGTAATTTTCATCCTATTTCTGCCAGTCTCGGCGGGGAGCAAGTCAAATATGCAATGTGATCAGGATAAATGAAATCTTTACCTCACAATTGATTTCCTGATATAATGGCAAATACCTTAACAATCTGTCTTTTCATCAATTGTGTTTCAGCCTCATGATATCGTCCATAACTCACTGTATGCAAGTCCAATTTTGGTGACAATTTCAGTATTTCAGTCTTTGAAATGGACAAGAGATTAATTTGATATAAAAATACGATTGCAAAATCGGTGTTTCTTGAAAAGTGACACATCCAACTGAAGAGCATATCTTGCATATAGCAGCCCATACTTTTATAACTGGGTCAATACCATAAACTGGGTTAAATTACTAAGTACATACAATGCGCTATGTTTAGCATCGTCGCCACTGGGCTGTTTCAACACAAAATTGGGCCACTTTTATCTATTTTAGAAGTAAAATCCCCACATTGGCAGAATGGAAGAAGGTCATAAGTGCATTGTATTGCCCTGTCACTTACAGCATTCTCCTGATGATCCAATTTCTAGCACATGTTACTGTGGCAAATGTGCACATCATAATGATATGAAGTTGTCATTTAAAGTATAAAGAAGTTTATTGTTTGGGCTACTTTCCAACCTTAGCTGCCGGCCCTTGGTGCATGGACACAGCATGGTGTGCAGAACTTGGAAAAAACCTTATTGGTCCAGGGTTGCCAGAATGGTGAACATATTTAAAGGTGTTCAATGGGGGAAAGGAAGTATGTACATACAATAATATGTGGAGGTTAATTTCTTGACATTCAGTCAATGTTCCTAGCAAAACACAAATTATTGTGTGATTCATGCATTCACAATCATTTTGTGTAGGTGTGCGTAGAATACTATAGAATGGGCTCTGCCATGTCAGAATCAAGTATTTACCTAGCTGGGGGGTTTACACCCCCCAGCTAGGTATTGTAATCGTTCGGGTTCTTCCGCTGGCAACAAACCACTGTAATCTTCCCGTTTTCTTCCGCTGGCAACTAAGTGAAATTGCACATGTTTTTGTACTTTATGCACCAAACCCTCTATCTTTTTAACCAAATATCCCACAGAGTTGTGCGATATGTCAAACTTTTCCTCTGGTCATAAGGAACAAAAAAAGTCAGTGGTCACATCTCTGTAAGATCATTGGTTAATGAGATATAGTCACTTTTTTGTACTTTATGCACCAAACCCTCTATCTTTTAACCAAATATCCCACAGAGTCGATGCGATATGTCAAACTTTTCCTCTGGTCATAAAGAACGAAAAAGTCAGTGGTCACATCGCTGTAGGATCATTGGTTAATGAGATATAGTCACTTTTTTGTACTTTGTGTCAGGGGCGTTTATTCTTCCGTTAATCGCCCCCAAAGGGGAGGGAATAATTTTACCCCTTTGGGGAAGAATTTTGCATTTTGAAAAAGAACAAAAAAAGAGAGGGGAAAACCAGAAGAAAGTCAACAGGATTTAAGGAAAATTAAAAACAAATTAACTAATTTTGGGGAAAATGTATAACTGGAACATGTATTCTTATGTTTTATGGTATTTTTGGAATGAAATAGATGGTCACTGGCTGGCAGTGACTGCTCTACAGGGTGTGTGAATTCATCAAGTGTCATTTAGGGAAGAATTATAATGGGTACATACCATTAGCATGTTTATGTAGTGGTCCCCTGGCTTTTACCCATTCCCATCCCAAAAATAATTATTTGAGGGAAACCATGGACTTTATAAAACAGGGAAAGTTGGGTCAGTAATTCTTCCCTGTCTGGGCAATAGTGACTAGTGGTCATACTATAGGTAATAATGCACAGTTTGCACACTAAGATTAAGGGAGCTCTGCTTTGCATCCATTTTCTTTTTAGTTTGGACATCTGCCTATTCTAGGGAAGCATTTAGGATTCTAAGGGAAGAACCATCAATTAGTTAACAGCTCTATTGTCCAAGTTTATCTTCCCTTTTAAACCTCAGCTTCAGATCCAAATCCTTGATTATTCTTCCCTAGATGCAATAGTTCAGTGGCATTCTCCGAACTCTGCAACAGAAGAATTTTAATTCTAAGGCTTTATAAATCAGGGGCAAGCGAGTCACCACATATATAAAAGAGCTGAAGACGCAAAAACCAGATAGCAAAAAGCTCAAAACACCTATACTTTTATACAGAGCAAGTGTAATGGTACAAAAAAAAGCTGAAAATAAAAACAAAAAAGCTGAACTCCCACACCCATGTAAATAATAAATCACAGCTAGCTCTGAAAATAATAAAGAGCCTAGAGGTGTTTACCAGCCTGTCTTCCCTTTGAACCATTAGTCCTTAGATGCAATGGTTCAGTGTCCAGACTATACCATCTAGGAAAGAATTTGATGTTTTAGGGAAGACAGAATAGAACAACTCACAACACACCTATGTACAGTCAGGGAAGGGAGGGAACAAGAAAATAAGGAAAAGTACATGTAGATAGCACCCGGGGGAGGCACTCGAATATGAAAGTGACATACCTGTGCCCACCAGTGTATGAAACTAGGGGTCTATCAGTGTGTAAATTTTCAGAAAAAAGGGGTCATTCGGTGTTGGCAATGTAAAAAATGGAGTGATTTTGTATGGGAGCGCCTAAAATTTCACATCATTGACAATCTAAAATAGCTTTTTACCCAATTTTACAGTACAACATAGACAAAACTCAGTTATTTTGCTCAAAATGTGTGTGAAGTGTGCCGAAATTTCAATTTTGAGGACTAATTGTTCAAGAAAGGGGGTCATTCAGTGTAGGCGACTGAAAAAACCCCAGGGTCATTGGGTGTACTATAGGATTTGCCAAAAATAATGGGGTCTTTCATTTCATGGGCTCATGACGTATGTCATTATATGGGAGTGCCCCCCCAGAGATAGCAACCAACCTAAAATTTTCACTTTTTGGTCCATTTTTCGGGTTTTCAGTTGGGGAAGAATCTGGGGACGGATGTGACACCGCACGGTAGGGTGAGGGAATAATTTCAATTTTCTGGAAGAATAGACACCCCTGCTTTGTGTACTTAACCCTCTATCTTTTTAACCAAATATCCCACAGAGTTGTGCGATATGTCAAACTTTTCCTCTGGTCATAAGGGACAAAAAAGTCAGTGGTCACATCTCTGTAGGATCATTGGTTAATGAGATATAGTCACTTTCTTGTACTTTGTGTACTTACCCCTCTATCTTTTTAACCAAATATCCCACAGAGTCGTGCGATATGTCAAACTTTTCCTCTGGTCATAAAGAACGAAAAAGTCAGTGGTCACATCTCTGTAGGATCATTGGTTAATGAGATATAGTGACTTTTTGTACTTTGTGTACTTAACCCTCTATCTTTTAACCAAATATCCCACAGAGTTGTGCGATATGTCAAACTTTTCCTCTGGTCATAAGGAACAAAAAAGTCAGTGGTCACATCTCTGTAGGATCATTGGTTAATGAGATATAGTCACTTTTTTGTACTTTATGCACCAAACCCTCTATCTTTTTATCCAAATATCCCACAGAGTCGTGCGATATGTCAAACTTTTCCTCTGGTCATAAAGAACGAAAAAGTCAGTGGTCACATCTCTGTAGGATCATTGGTTAATGAGATATAGTCACTTTTTTGTACTTTGTGTACTTAACCCTCTATCTTTTTAACCAAATATCCCACAGAGTCGTGCGATATGTCAAACTTTTCCTGTGGTCATAAGGAACAAAAAAGTCAGTGGTCACATCTCTGTAGGATCATTGGTTAATGAGATATAGTCACTTATTTGTACTTTATGCACCAAACCCTCTATCTTTTTTAACCAAATATCCCACAGAGTCGTGCGATATGTCAAACTTTTCCTCTGGTCATAAAGAACAAAAAGTCATTGGTCACATCTCTGTAGGATCATTGGTAAATGAGATATAGTCACTTTTTTTGTACTTTGTGTACTTAACAATCTATCTTTTTAACCAAATATCCCACAGAGTCGCATGCGATATGTCAAACTTTTCCTCTGGTCATAAAGAACAAAAAGTCAGTGCTCACATCTCTGTAGGATCATTGGTTAATGAGATATAGCACTTTGTGCATTTAACCCTCTATCTTGTTAACCAAATATACCACAGAGTCGTATGCGATATCTGATATGTCAAACTTTACCTCTAGTACGTGAAGACGGCCTGATTGGCGCTGAGGTTCATATCGGTGCGTATGCACCAAATATGTATCTTGTAAACCTTAATAAGTTTTGCCTTGCCTTGCTTCGTAATCCTGTTTAAAAAAAAAAAAAAAAAATGTTCCACTTGTCCCCAGTTTCCCTAGGTATTTCGTCTTTAAGCTTACTGATATACAGGGATTGAATACGAGTGTCACGGCCCTGGTTAGTGTGCATTCAAATCAGAGATCCCTGTTCAAGGCCATCTTACTTAGCCGTCGGAAATGATTGCAAATTACACATTTGTAATCATTTTGACCACAAAATATGATGTGAAAACACAAGTAAGCAATGAGAACAAGTCCTCAAACATTTGAAATTTGTAGCTTAATACTACAACCTGATGATGTACTCATCCCAGGCAAACCTTAGTTAACACATTTGCTAGTCAGCCAAATACGCCGACAAAATGCATATTTACATAGAAATTTAAAACAACTGGCGAAGAAGGAAACCTACATAAATATGTTTTCTATACTTCACTTGACCCAAATATATGATTTTTTATGGTGATAAGACAATCGCACAAGGAATTTTAGAGGATTTTGATAGCAGTTCCATTAAAAAAAGCTGCTATCATAATGAGACTAAGATCTAGAAACACCCCGAAATGCCGTTTTGGGGAATTTTGCTAGCTGAATCTTTTTTGATGAAAGTCAATCTTTGACAAGATGTAACTTTGCTACGGAAAGTGCTATGAAAAAAAGGTTTTCAGTTTTGGCTTTGTTTACTCAAGATTATAAGAGCTTTAATTTGATATATAAAATGATGCAGTTTGATGGCAAATTTGAATTCACCTAGCATACCTAATATACCATGTACATGTCAGATGTACGGTATATTGTATTGGCAAATATCCATAAAAGCGTTCATTATAAAATTATTTTGATAAATTGTCACATTTTATGACCTTCCCGGAGAAACGGTAGCCCAAAATGGGTTATATTTCATAATATGCAGACGAATGGTCAAATTAATAGAAAAATACCTGTGATAAATTTATCTGTACACATTGTCGCACTCCGAGTGACGTATAGTATATTTGCAACCCTGTGGTGGATTTGCGAACAATTTGTCGACATAATGATGTTCGCGGAGAAAAGGTGGCCCAAAATGCGTTATTTTTTGGTAATATGCAGACGAATGGCCAAATTAATAGAAAAATAGCTGTGATAAATTTATCTGTACAAATTGTCACACTACGAGTGACATATGGTATATTTGCAACCCTACTGTGGATTTGCAAACAATTTGTCGACATAAATGACCTTCGCGGAAAAACGGTAGCCCAAAATGGGTTATATTTGGTAATATGCAGACGAATGGTCAAATTAATAGAAAAATACCTGTGATAAATTTATCTGTACACATTGTCGCACTCTGAGTGACGTATGGTATATTTGCAACCCTGTGGTGGATTTGCGAACAATTTGTCGACATAATGATGTTCGCGGAGAAACGGTGGCCCAAAATGCGTTATTTTTGGTAATATGCAGACGAATGGCCAAATTAATAGAAAAATACCTGTGATAAATGTATCTGTACAAATTGTCGCACTACGAGTGACATATGGTATATTTGCAACCCTACTGTGGATTTGTGAACAATTTGTCGACATAAATGACCTTCGCGGAAAAACGGTAGCCCAAAATGGGTTATATTTGGTAATATGCAGACGAATGGTCAAATTAATATTAAAAAAATACCTGTGATAAATGTATCTGTACAAATTGTCGCACTCCGAGTGACATATGGTATATTTGCAACCCTACTGTGGATTTGCAATTGACCTGGGGAACATATTGGAACATTTTGCACGGGTCAGCTCAAAAGACATCATTCTGGGGCCAAATCTTAGAATTGCGTTATCTGAAAATCTGTAAGAGGTACAGGGCTCAAACTCGGTGACAACTCATGACCAGGGGTGAATTATGGAACATCTTGCAGGGGTCTGGTCAAAGGTCATCTGGGTCAAATCTTAGAATTGCATTTTCTGGACATCTGTGAGGAGTACAGGACTCAAAACTCGGTGACAACAAACCTCATGACAGGGGAACATTTTTGGAACATTTTGCAGGGGTCAGATACCTCCACAACACCAACATGCCCCAGCTAGGTTTGTGGTCTATGACCACCATTTGCCTCTAGTTCAAATTATGTTCTGTTGGCTCTGATGTACTTGTTTTTTACATGAAACCCCACATATTGGGCTGTAAATCTGAACACAGTACTCCCAAATACATGGACCATGTTACTAAATCACAGATTACTAGGACCTGGCAAAAACTGCAATGTTTTTAGGTAAAAAACACCCAAAAAACACCTTGATTCATCAAAATGCGAGAAAATCCATAATTTCTTGCCAAAAAAAACAAAAAGTAAAAACAAACCAAAACATTTTTTTTAAATATTTTTCCCAAATGTCCAAAAATGAACTTTTGAGCCCAGATGTGTGATTATGGAACAACATTTTAAAACCACACAGGTCACAGGTCATGCTTTACCAATCGACCTAAAAACTCATAACTAAATCAGCTTAATATTCAGATTTGTATGAGTACCATACCTTTTTTTTCAGAGCTTTTTAATGCTTTCAAAAAACATCCTATGAGTGTATGTGTAGTTAGTTTTTAGTTAAGGGGCCAAATTTTAAAAAGCCGACTTTCATCTGGAATATCTAGCAGCACATCAAAAACTGCATGTTTTTCCCCCCAACAATTTTGTTGTTTTTCAAAGAAACAGGAAATAAGGTTCAATCAAGATTTTAACATTGCATGAGAGTATCTCTATCTTGGCAAATGGCTACCTCCCCAAAACAACAACAAAACAAAGAGGAAAAGGAGAATCCCTACATATCCCGCATTCCTTGCTTTTTATGGTAGCCCAATTTATGATTGCCCACATTGACTACATGTACATGTAGCGTGGTCAGTCATTAAGTAATTACATTTAATTAAGTTGCATAGTCTTGAAAACATTAAACAATCTAGGACCATATGTAACAAAAGTTTCCTGATAACACACACAGCAATGCTTTTACTGCACTTTGCACATTATGCCAAGCAGCAAAGGCAAAATACATTGTTTCCTGGTTAAGAACATGAAATTTATAAATCATGACATTTTCCAATTATTGGTATTAGTGAGGCCACCAAATAAACATTCCACCTTACAAAACAAACCATTGTTGCGTATAAATATTTTTCTAACACCTCTTTTAAACTTGAGTATTTTAAGTCAAATAATCCGAAGTGAATTACCATGTACTTAAAAACTGTCAATCAATCAATCTGACCAGACCTGTGACAACCACCATCACTCACCCATCTGGACATGGGACATTGCAACAAAATAATAAACAATCTCATTGGATAAGGAGTGGGCTGTGAGAAACTTACACTATCGTCATAATAATCAAGTATGGTAAAGAGGTGGTTGCTATGGTTCTATGTACATTACAAACAGTCTACAGACAAACATACATGTACATCAGTGCATTAATTAGTACTACATTGTAGGATATTGTCATATTATGCCAGGGACCCAGGGTAAATCAGGGACTGTCTTTTGGAATATGCAGGAGAGCATTAATTAGCTCTTCTGAAGACGTCAAGGAGAGCTGTTTAAGAGCATTTACAAGAGAATGTACGGAGAGAATGGTCAACTAAGAGCTAAAAATCACTCTCCTATATCAGATTTAAGGAGAGCAGTAGAGAGTGATTGCTCTCACTCTCTTCAAAAGGCAGTCCCTGAGAAAATCTCAAAGCTCTGTAAGATTTAAGATTAGTTACATACCTAAATACTGCACAATGCATATTTCAAATGTATTTCTTTGGTTAAACATGTTTTTTTGAATCAGGTGATATGCCCAACAGGAAGAGCGCATTACTTGTGGTGCATTGCCGTAATTCCAAATGGTGTACATAGGTTATATTAAACAGAACCTTGATTGATAATAAAATTATAGTCAAGCCAAATATTAATATCTGCAAGCTTCATTACGTAACCTTGATTGATAAGAAATCATGTTCAAGCCTGGAAGCTAACCTAAACCACATAAAAATGTTAATATCCACGAGCTCAAGTTCAAAGAGCACTGCCCCTCACTCATAAGCCAATTTGCTCTCATGGATAGTGGTACTCTAGATTTTAAAGCAGGTTACATAGTTCTTCTAGAAGGAACTTACATACATGTTGCTGAGAACCACAGTTCAAATCAAGGCAAAATTTGAGCAAGGCTTTCTTCATTGTTGAAAAGCTGTTTTTTTATGTACATAATATACCAGTATCCAACCAGATAGGCTACAGAGCATGCATATTCTTCAACAAAACTGATTGCACATGATGTGATTTTGAAACATCTGAAAATGTCATTTGAAATTGTCTTTTACTTGACACTACATGTACATGTATAATTGGTAAAAAATGATGGTTCATGTATAATATGTATCAAGACTGAAGCACACATCATACAATCTCAGTAGTTCTGTTACACACATTTATGTGTGCAACATATGTGCTGTGGTGAGCTAACTGAGCTTTAAGTACTTTCATTGTGTGAAGACATTGTATAGCTTACGTATTTTAGCTCCGTCTTGCTTGTTACTATATGGTCATTTTCACAGTAAAGGGTGTAACTTTTGATTTTTTGGGTCAAAATTTCAAACCACTTAAATATGTTTCTGTTTACTGAAATCATGCATAGAAGCAACTTAAATTCCAGTAAAATAATTTTCAAGGCTTAAACCTTTTGATTTCTAATAAAAAATTTGACATTTCCATAACATTTTGGTTAAAATCTAAGAAAAAATGTATTTTACATAACCTCAGAAAATTATGACATGAAAGCTGGAATACATGTGAAATCCCATTCCAAAGTAAGTCAACAGATACAAGTTAAATTTTATACCATGTTTTGCTATGTTTGTAATTGCAGTTTTGAAAATTTTTAACATCAAGTGTCATTTACAATGGAAATTTCCAAACCTTAAACATATTTTTTAAGTTTTAATTGGGTTCCTAAAATAATTTGAATGTCTAACTTCATGTACAAATACTACTTGATGAAAGGAACCTCCCAGCCAAGTTTCACAGAAATTGGAGTTAGATTTTAGAATTGGCAATTCAATCGATTTGTGTTTCGGAGGCTTCAGTTAACAACACAGGTGATCATAAAAGTAAAATATTTGGCTAACCACTACAAGTTGACATAAAAAATAGGTAAAAAATATCACAATTACCAATTTTCATGCTTTGCTTCTAAGTATTGAATTTCAGTTGTGACAAAATTTAAATTATCACAGCAAGTCATTTTTTTTTTTTTTTAGGCTTCATGTTAACAATTGTTAAACATTGCAGAAGTAGTTTTTTTTGAAAACAACAGTGTTGGGATCATCTAAGCTGTTATTTTCTTGTGTATATTGAATCAATGATTCAATGCGGCAGATATTGTAGATTTATCACATGTTAATTTTTTCACCCATTTGTTAAGTATGGTGTTTTTTGCATGTGAAGCCTCCGAAACAGGCTTTTTTGGATATCAGTATATTTTTCAAACATTAACCATAATGTCAAATTTTTTTAAATTTATGACATTCTGCACATATCAAGTAATAATTACAATGCAGATATCAGTATGAAACACACCAATTTAGATATGCGTAGATGATAATTAATCTTATTGTTGTTTCGGAGGCTTCATTTGTTTCGGAGGCTTCAATTGTTAACGGAAAGTTTGTATTGGGTCCCATTTTCAAACGGTGATATATATCTCCACGATTTAAAAACATGTGACTTGAGGATCTACTTTGCTACATTTTGATAAATAGATTGGATGAGCTCTTTTATTTATATTTGCACAAGCTTGCTGAACAGTTTGTTTCGAGGCTTCAAAAAAGTTAACGGAAAACGGCTCTTTGAAGTCAAGATTTTATAAAAATTTTAAAAGCTTGCAAATCGACTAATTTTGTTACCCATTTCAAGTTAAGATAACAACTGTTATGAATCAAGAAGAAGTGAAGAAATAACCAAGAATTATGAACCAAAGCTACACCCACAAAGTTTGTTAACAATTGTTAACGGAAAATGAAGCCTCGAAGCGACAAATATTGAAGTCCGGTTCTCAAAAATACAGGGCTGTTCACAATTAAATCTAATGTGGCAGTGTTTACTGAACATATGACTGTACTTTCAGGATAAGAAAAATTATCCATGAACTAACTGAAGAAAACACAGGGTTTTACAAAAATGTTACTGTTTTTTATAGTTTTTCAAAATGGCAATATTAAGTACATTTAAGCCTGCTAAAACTGAGCGCAGTAACTCCCAAAGCTGATTATGCTACCCAAGGTAGCTGCTAACTAGATGAAATAAGAAAAAAAAAATCATGGAATTCTGTGGCTTTATTAGAACACTACGGATTAAAATGTTAAAAATCCAAAGTTACACCCTTTACCGTGAAAATGACCATATAGGAAAATTACTAATTTTGTGTTCATTGTGAAACTCTTGATACATCAGCAACTTCGCGGGTAGCATCATGATGGCATACGTGGCAGCTGCAACATTTTCAGAACTGGCCAATCATGTTTGCGTTCGCGTCTGTATCCTATGCTGTAGTTTATACACCATGTGTACGTGGTGGGAAAGTTCTACGATGAACAGTGAACACATATTAAACTTCATTTTCCTGTAAATCCATTTGAACTATTTGTTACTTGAAATTGAACTTCAACTGCAGCATGTGTTGTTTGTTGTTTTTCCTGCCTGTTTAGTTTACAAATAGTTTGTATGTTCAGGTGTACAGTGATATTCATCTCTTGATTCAGTGCACTTTCTTTTCTATTGTTTACTAGATTCTTGTCAGTCTTGTTGTTTTTGCATGTTTTACACTTCTGTGGGTTTTGCAATTGGTAATTTGGCTATCAATGTTAACCTGCAAAGGACACACATTTGTTACTATACAGTTACTTCTTGTCACCCTGCATTCTGTCTGTGTTTTACTTGTTTCCCCACATCAATACCTGCTTTTTTCAGTTGTGTGTGTGCACTAGTAACTGTTTTTCCTTTAAAAAGCTACAGAATGAAACACCAGATGCGAAAAATTGTGGTCTAAAATATGCCATTTAATTCTACTATGTAGCCAGGGATTCTCAACTGGCAGCGTGCGCGCCCCACATGGCGTAGTAAATAATGCAATCCAAGTTGTGCTTAACCGCATGCAAACAAAAATTAAAACTAAAAATCTGAAAAAGAGCTACATGTAGATTCAGTGATATACGATCAGGGAAATGTAACCGGTCACTAATTCTCGCTATTCACAATAAAGGCGCCGCCAGCAGTTTGCGATGTAATCGTGATGTATCATGGGAAAAGGTCGACATCCAAGTCCGCTAATACTGAATATTACCATGCTATTACATAGGAACATGTGACAATATTTTTTAGTTTGTCAAAATAAAGGTGTTACACGCAAATCGATACTCAATAATACTTAATAATGAGATTTGAAATGTGCACAATTAATTTTTTCTCTATCGATTTGCGTGTAATACCGTTATATTGGCAAACTAAAAAAATATTGTCATGTGTTCCTATGTAATAGCATGGTAATATTATGGCGCTGGACTTGGATGTCGAATTTTCCCATGATACATCACTAATATCGCAAATCCGCTGGCGGCGCCTTTATTGTGAATAACAGAATTGCCAGTGGTCATGGTGGTAAGTTTGTATTTGTTTATTAATTTCCATTGATCATTTATAACCATAATTATTACATAACTGTTTATATGCCATTTAAAAGCAACATAACTATGTAGGGTTTATTTGCAATTTTTTAATGCTACAAATGTATGTAAAACAAGAACCATCCTAAGCCATTTACAATGCATATATTAAGACCCTTATAAGCTGATCCCTGCACCCCACGCCATAACGATAAGCTCGATCACTAGGATAGTGGAGCTTGGGCAATTCTATTTTCTACAAGTGGAGCTTCAGATACTTTACTTGAGAACCCCTGATATAGCCTATTGTAGAATTTGAGGGCAAATTGAGTGGCGAAGGGGAAATGGGACCCTAATCATAAGACTGTCCATATGTGCTCAATTTGAAATTTACACTCATCATGCCATTTTCCTGGGAAACAAGAAAAAGCAATCTGCTGACTTATTAAGATGGTCTTATATTCTTATAAAAGTTCTATACAAACAATCCACTGGTTATTTTATTATAAATACATGTAAACACTGACCTTAGCAGATAAACAGCACGTTCAATGTCACTCAGTTGTTCATCAACGGTTAGTCTCTCTATTTCCTCAGGAGACTGCAACATAAACACATTGAAAAAAAACATGAATGATGAAGTATCTACTAAACATTGTACTGGAAAGGTTATGTGGAAGATCAACATTGTGTCAGGATAAAATTAATGTATGTAATAAATTGCACCTTTATTGTCACCAGGATCTTTTACAATCTCATCTGTCATGGCACAGTTCTTAAAATCTAATAATGTGCTTGTATACAGAATGACCCAGGTGGTGGCCGCATTGCATTCCCTAAATTCAGTAAATTTTCATCGTCAACCGTGTTATTGAATGGGATTATTTTGAAATTTTAAAACGCTTGAAATATCACAAACAAATAGGCCTATGTTAATAAATAATATAAATACAAGCTAAAACCGTTGGGGTTCGATAATGAACCCCACAAAACTAACAAGTATATTGAAAATGCCATACGGCGGTAGCGCTTTCACAAGTTGCCGGCTCGATCATGTCAGCCACCACCTGGAATGACCTTTGAATGCATTGGGTACAAAAGCTCATTCTCCACATTAATTACAACTTGAGGTCAATTCTTGAGCTTTGATTAAATTGGAATTGTTGCTATTGTGACTTTGGAAATTAGACTATTTTGACTCATGTGAAACATACAGGCACAGACTAAGCGTCGAACAACTGGATACAATGACAACGTATGGAAAAATATATTTTTGTAAACAATTTGAGGTCAGTATGAAATTGATATTTTGTACAATTTGTACAGCTATCGAATCTACCCTATCACAAGCAAACGTACCTGTATGTAAAAAGTGCCATTAAATACGGGACATCGCCAATATATTTATGACAAATTTGTGTCCAGAACACGAAAAGTGTCCAGACCTCACGCTTGCTCTCTCGGCTACAACAATGGCGTAATCCATGTATTCCAGCGGTTCAAGCGTAGCTATGAATAATTTAGCAGATGGCGATTTACCAACTCTGATGATGCGTAATGACCTGACCTTGTCAGACCGATGAGTTACATAGGTTTGATCCACCAGTCACTTTACTGCTTACATACGGTCATTTTATTCCGCCATGTTTATTGTTTGAGATCGGGGCCAAGGAACTTAGGCTACACAACGTGCTCATCTCTGACAATTTCCCACAATGCCTTGCGCATTTCCAGAAGAAGGCCTGGCGATTTCCCACATTTCGGTAAAATTGTAAACAACGCCTGGCGTTTCGATAGGGAAAATGGAGATAGCGAAGTCGCATTTTACATCAAGCGGCTGCAAGAGTAAAAGCGTTCTGAAGGATCGGTAATGATTAACAGCTGGTCTGGTGTATTTGAAGTTCATATTGAAGTTTGTAAGTTTGTGACTTCGTATGTTATGTGCAATAGATTACAGGAAGCTTAAATTGGCACGCTGTTCTGCAATTTGTTTGTCGCTTCTGAAAATGTATGGGAGTTCTGGACATGACCTCGCTGGACATAGGCACAGACTAAGTACAGACTATTTGCAACCAGTCCCAGTGTTTTATATGCTGTGAATTCTCGCATATTCATGAGGGCCGATTGTTCAATTGTGCTTTGTCTAACAATCACAGAGCTTTGTATGTCTCCGCATTTTCCTGAAAGTAGACCGTAAAAATTTCTTTCAAGTACAGTGAAACCTCTAAGTTGACAGATGAAAAGGTGGTCTATATTCTTCTGTTAAAAGCTCGTCCAAAAAAACCCTGAATTCCGCATTAGGTTTTTAACTTGAGAAGGGCTTTGAGATGAACTATTAAATTAAGATGGCTTTATGTGTACATAGTAAATCAATCGTAAGATCGATCGTACATGTAAGGCAAAAAAACTTACAAAAAGTCTAGACAAGAAATATTAATTTTGGCCTTGTTTTTAAAAACAAGCTTGATAGAATCTCGGAAGCGGCAGTCTGATGGGACAGTCTTTTTTCCCGATAAAGTAGGGGGTCATGAACATGTCCGATGTTTATGGTCCCCTACTTCTCTCTGTTCTCTTTCTCCACCTTCTTTCTTTCTTTGTTTTATTGTAATTATATCTCTCCGTTTTCTTTCTTTCTAATGCAATTTATTCACACATTTCGTTCTGTAGCACGGCAATCTGGGGTTATTATTTTCTTAGGAAGGGGGTCATGAATAATCCTGACGTGACGTGCCCAGAGTAAATTTTTTTATGTCCGTTGCCGTAACTATCTCCATTTTCTTTCTTTGTAATTGTTTATATTGATTGCTCAGTGCCAGAAATGAGTACAATTAGCTGCCATGTGTAGTAGATACTATGTGTAATTGCCAAATGTTCACAGGTCAGCTATTGCACTTACCCACTTCTGGCACTGAGCAGTCGATATATCTGGCCATTCTTTTTCCATTCAATTTAGTCCCAAGTTTATGTTTTAGCGGCTAATATCTGCAGCAAACCAATGCATCCACAACCGTTGCATAAAGCACGCTCAAAAACACACAATGTTGATTACTGAGCGAACTGATCAGCTTCTTGAAAAGATTTTTTTACGTTTAAGCGGTTAGTGATTTTCCTACACGGATAGTGCATTTACGGTCGGTTAACGTTAAGCGTAGATACCCTTAGTGATTTCAATCGATATTTTCATTCTTTTTTTAAAACAAAAATATTACAATGAATTTATGGCTGCCAGGGTTCACAGTTTTTCGCGTTTTCGTGTCCAGGAAGCTTTTTGTACTCACTGGACCCGGAAAAAGTAAGATTACATTTATAACCTGAATGGGTCCAGCAGGTACATGTAGTGCATATTATTTGGTACGGTAGTACAATTGTAGTGTTTTTGAGAATAGTAGCCGATCGCGGTAAGTCGTCTTTTATCCAATAATTCGGCTCGACTTGGATAGGTTTTGGGTGCCGAATTCGACATACTTCATGCGCGCCAGTACTGAGTGAAGCAGTCAGCCAGCAGGTCGTGCAGCGAGCGTCTAGTTTCTAACTTCCACGACCCGTGCACACAGCGTGACCTCGGTAGCTCAATGCAGTTGCGTGGTCGAAACCCCAAATTGGAGTTCAAATTTCTCCTTAAAATATCATAAAATAATTTGCTTTTCTGCAAAATATTATATCTATATACTATATATTAGTGTTTGATGATAAAATTATGGCTTAAAACATATTTTGGAAGGTCAAACTTACCTCGGAAAAAATCATATGATTAGCCTCAAATTTCAGTCAAGAAATGTGGTTATTTTTCACATAATATCGGATCATGATCCAGAAAAAACACAATATTTCCAAAGTTTGATCTGTTTTCCACGTAATACAAGTATTCAATTTACATGAACTATTTCCGCCCAGATAATAACACGAAAAATATCTCAACTGTCGACATCAAAATTATTTTCGTCCATGACAGAATCTAACACGAGGAGAATTGTTTATCAGGTCACGACAGAGGTCAAATTTTGCGCTTACGTCATGCAAATAACCGATTGTGATTGGTCGATTGACATACAAGATCATGAATATTCAAAATTACGATAGATAAATAAACCGGAAATAAACAATGAAGTAAACAAGCTATGTTTACCATTTTACGTGCAGCTGAAGTAATTAAAAGAAAAGGAAATGTTGAAGTGTATGCATGAAAAAAATGTAACCAGGTGGAAGTGGGGAACATTTATACGCTAGTTCTCCTTTATTTGAAAAAGTACAAAGGCGTGCTGCGAGATTTGTAAAAAGTGATTATGGACGCACAAGTAGTGTTACAAACATGCTTCAAGAACTTGGGTGGGACACCCTGGAAACTCAGAGAACTCATGCTAAACTCATCACCATCTTCAAGGAAACTCATGGACTCATCCCAAGCAATATCAGCCATCTCCAGGTCGGCAATTTCCCTACCAGTACTATATGTACTTCTTCTACTTCTACGAAAATACTCGTTGACGCCTGTTCAGCAACTAAACGAGGGACCCGTTCATCACATAATTTGAATTACAATATCCCCCAATCCAACAAAGACTGTTACAGAAAATCTCTTTATCCTTGCACCATCCCTCAATGGAACTCTCTCCCTCCTGAGACAAAAACAGCAGCTTCAGTTCAGTGCTTCAAGACTATGCTGCAGGACGCCACCAGTAACACCAAGTAATGCATGATGCGGAACTGCACGTCAACAGCCACTACTGGGGCGATTTGTGCAGCTACCACATCAAGATCAAGATCAAGATTTACTTGAAGCATGAAGCTTTGCACTGCAGAACTACGGCGATCGCGATCATTTTATTATGATCGGGGGTCAAAACAGTAAATTAATACCGTTCACAAAGACTTGTTGGTTGGGGGGGGGGGGTGCAAAAAATTTCATCACGAACAATTTTCGGGGCCCCCTTTTCAGATCTCAATAATTTCAGGCCCTCCCTCATTTTTAAAATGAAAATTATAGGTCAACCCCATACATAAATAAACTCAATTTTCCTGGGAAAATTTATGGTCATAATGTTCAGCCGCCCCCAGGGTCAAAACTTTTAAGCCCCCCCCATTTTGTATGAGCACCCCCAGGCCTAACAAGTGTTTGTGAACGGTCCCTAAGCTTAAATTGATTGAATGGATGTCACACTGCCAGGCAAGATACCACACTCTTTTCTAGAAAGATCTGGGGAAATGGAATATGTTATATGTACATAGGCCCTATTTCTTGCACTCTTGCATCTTCAGCCCAAACTAACTTGACTTTGTTCTTGTTTAAGCAGGCTTCAATGGTTTTATCAAATATTCTGGGGTAAATCAGGGATGGGTAAATCAATGATGCAACATCACACTATCATACATAAAAGTTGCGGAATAAAGCAAGATATTATTGGCCGCTTCGGTAAACACTCAGGCTCCCGGGCTCAGGCTAAGCTGCATACGGTTACCACACCTGTGGGGTTAATAGCCATATAACGGCTACAAAACACTCCATTTTGAAAATTATTTTTTATTAAAAAAAAGCATTTCACTTTTTTTTAATTTCTGAAACAGTTGTTTTATTTCTTTTTAACTTCTAGCGGTACAAACTGAATAATCAAATTACTATGGTATTTACATTTTGGAAGAGATTTATACAAATGCAATGCATTGGCAGATCATAGTCCTTCGAGAATGACCTCAGCTATGGGGGGCTCGTGAAGCCAGCATGTTTCGGCAAAGCCGAACAACGAGGCCGAAGGCCAAGTCGCCTCGCTATTAATAGATTTTAACCTAAGCCGATAGTCATTCTTGAAGGACTAGCAGATCAATGAATTCAGGAAAAAACATCTGGGGATTACTGGGCTTGATAAAACAATATTTTTCAAAAGCTGATCCTGGATAGGAAAATTGCTAATTTCATGTTCATTGTGGACATTTTCGTACCGGTACCCAACACAAGGGCATACAGCGCAGCTGCAACATTTTCAGAACCGACTAATCGTGTTTGTGCAATAACAACTTTTCAAGTTTTCGCGTCTGCGTTCTACGCTGTATACCCCATGTGGGAAAGTTCTACGATGAACAGGAATTAACTAATTTTCATATAGATAGTTTATTATACATGAAGGTGAAGCCGAGTCAAATGAACAATCCAAATCTGATGTAAATTTATGCAGGCAATTGTTCAACTATACAATGCAATAATATTTTCTTGCCGTTTTAAACTGAGACCATAGGTATTATGGTCTCAGGTTTTAAATATAACTGTGAGGCAACCAAAAAAAGGTTGTTTTACGAGTGCATAGACTTTTAAATTAGTGTCGGTCGGTCAGGACAATTTTTTGCAAACATATTTTGAAAATTTCAGTCAAAATCAATAAATTTAGGCAAAAATAAATAAGGCTGATTTTACACAATAATTTAGCACAATTAAAAAAAGAAAATGATTTGTGATTTCAAGCTCAGTACCTGATATTTTAAATTTGTTGACGATGAAGTATTTCCATTGTATTCCATAACCATAATTAATAAATCAAGATCATCGTATTTATAAACTAAATATTTATTGTTCGGATTTGTTCCATTCTACGTTCCAAGCCTCTGATTTCTTTCTGCAGTACGGTGCAGGTCCAGGAATAAAATTCACAATTCCAACCACAAGGCGACGCACGCGTCTTTGGCGTCATTCTCATCAAATACCGTCTCGGTCTCAGTCAGAGATTTGCTTCCATAATTTACAATTCAACAGTCCCTTAAAAATAATGACAGTCTACAGTCATGACAGTGTTTTAGAGATATTTAAATATGAATTGTAGTTCCTCATCAACCACTGAAGTTCCATGTTTGTCTCTGTTGTTTTCCTCTTTGTTGTGCGGTTTTTCGTGCCTCCCGTCACGCGTCACAGATCCTGGAATTGTAAATAATATAAAAGATAGAACAAATAAATTAATAATTAATTAATTATTTAACAAGATAAAATAATTATAAACTTCAAACAATAACGATTTAAATTAAATTTGCAAGCCATATTATTAATGTAAAATGCTCCACATTGCTAGCTCCACAATATTATAATCATTGATTGATTTGAGTCCATTTCAAAATCGACCCCAATTGCAAATCGTGTTTTTGCAAACTGAACCAAACCACGATGTAATGAATTTGGTATCACACTAAAGCTTACATCCTTCGCCACGTGACTAATTCACTCGTTTTTTCACATCAATTCCGCCCGGATAATAACACGGTTTGAAGATTCCAAATTTCAACACCCCAAATTTTCATCGGAACAACTTTTCATCATCAAACAAGAACAAAAACATGTCGAATTTGGTATCATTCACGGCAAATTTTGTAAACAAAACTACTCACCGTCCATGTTGACTCTGCTTTTGCACTAGGGGTCACAAATCGCCCTCAAAAGTTCAGACATAGTCTTTTGGTCCAGTCGCAGCGACTGATTATAGCTGAACTCGCTGTTAGAAAATCGGTGACCTCGACTGTGTGTGTGTGACCTGCTGGCTGACTGGAAGATGGCATTTCGGATTTTTATTTTGGACCCCATTTCCGGAAGTCTTACATTTCTGAGAACCACCTCTCATGTATGTGTTATGTTCTGCACTCTGGCATTTAGAACTCGAGCTTCGAATTTCCACACCAATGACACCATAGTTACACATTCGAGGCTAGAGTCCATTTAAGAGCATTGGGGGCTGTGCAGTAATTATGAGCCCCCCACCCCCCGGGTAAAATTTCCGATCGGCCTGCCAAAAATCGCTTGCCCCCCATGTTTATGAAAAAAGCGTTTCCGTACTGTTTTCCTATGCCATTTTAGAGTGTTTTATTTAAAAAGCGCCCCCATGAATGTGTGCCAAAAATCGCTTGCCCCCCCCTCCTTTCGGCTCACCAAATATTTCTTGACCTCCCCCAATTTTACCCTCTCCAGGGCTCATAATTATTGCACAGCCCAGGGTTCGCAGGTTTTTGCTGCAGGTGGAAAAAACTAAAAAAGTGATTTATAGTTCAGTTTTTTCATCTCAAAACAAATTATTAAAAGTTACAAAAATCATTTCCTGAAGGCCAGATAACATATTAAGAAATTAAAGGCATGCATTCATTGCTCAAGTCAGTGTTCGATTTACCGCCTGCATACCTGCACCAGTGCATGTAACATTCCCTTTGTGCATGCAGCTTTTCACTACCTGCCTGCACGCGTGCATGTACGATTTTAGCGCTAGCGATATGACAAGGCCAATATACAAAAGTAAACAAGCAGTCAGTCCGATTTGGAAAAACCCAAACTATTTTTAGCGCAACATCCTGACTTCAGGGCCAGGGTTCGATTTAGAGGGGTTTTACATGCACAAATGCATGTAACTTTGGCTCTGTGCATGTAGAATTTTGCCTGTGCATGCAAAATTTTGTGTTATTCAGCCCATTTTGAGGAAAAAATCAGAGTTGTGCATGTAAATTTTATTTTCTAAATCGAACCCTGTTCAGGGCTGACGCAATTGACAATTCCCGATACCCCTATCACGTGAGTCTTCTACACAGCCAGTTTGCGTCGGTCTGATACTCGTTGATCCTAACGAACATTCGCAATAGCCACATACAGTCTGGTCCGAGACTATGACTTCCCTTAGAGGGGCTAGCGTAATGTGACGTCATCCACCAATTCCCGATACCCTCGCACATGTCGAAGGCAGCTGTCATTTTCATTTAATTGAAAAAAAAAGAACCGGAATTTAAACTGTGGAAAATATTTGTTTACGTACGGAAAATAATCATAATAATGTCCAGCAAAAAAAGGAAATAGCTCAAAAAACACTTGCATCATTCTGGAAATTGTGCACCTCGTCGGCGACTAGTTCTAGAACAGATGAAGCCACAGCATCCAGTGTTTTGGCTAAGAAATCGTGCAGTGATCGGCATAAAAATGACAGACAGTGGAGCCGGGAATATTATTACAAGCTTAACTGACAATGATCGTGATTCAATGTGATTTTATGTTTGCTTTAATTTTGGTGCATGCACACTTTTTGCTGTGCATGTAGAAATTTTGGGCTACATGCACCAGTGCAGGTAGGAAAAAATTTGTAAATCGGACACTGGCTCAAGTGCATTTTAACCGAAATGTGGCATATATATCAAATTCTAGACTTCTCAAGCAATTCTGTGATAACAATTAACATAAATGGTATGTACTGATAATTCTGATTTTAAATTAAAATTAAAATCCAAAGTCACCAATAAAAAATGCATGCTCACCAGAGTCAGAAATTCGCAACCAAGTGCGAGCAGACTTTTGGATTCTCCCAGTGGAATTTTGCAAAAATGCATGGAAATATTTATGAGAATCCATTTAGATTCTTGCAATTTTGTTGACGGGAATCTTTGCTTGGCTTATTCCACTTGGGACGTTAAGCAGTATCCAAGAGAATCGACTCTCACCTAATTTCTGACCCTGCTCACGTCACTCAATCAAAGAAAGAGTCTGAGCTAAAGTAATAAAAGTTTTGTTAACTTGGCTAATCTATATAGCAATGATCGTTACCTTTAAACCTGTTTTGACTGACTGTTCCAAGCTCAAATCAGCCAAATCATTTTCCAATCCATCAACACCACCAACTGCTCGTTCGCCCCATTCGTCCATCATATCCATACTACGCGTTACGTTTATCATGTTCACACGAGTATATCACCTTCCTGTGTGCTCTTAGATTATCAAAAGTAAGGAAATATGTTCCTCTTGACACATACGAGTACGTGTCACACGACAAAAACTGTTGCCATGGATTCAAAGTTGTTTAAAAACTTCAGTAATGGTACACTGCATTTCCCGTATTTCTGATGTCAACAAGCAGCCGCCATACTTCTTGCTTAAATTACCCAGAATGCATTACGAGGTCGATGAATCGATTTTTGATCGATGCACTGCTTGGTTGTGTTTCTAGAACTTATTTCGTCGTCTGCTAGCTATTATCATTGGTCAATGGACAAGAAAGAGAGGGAAAAGTGAAAAAAGGAATGAAAGAGGGAAGGAAAAGCAAAAGAAAAGAGTAACGGGGGGCCTGACGCAAAAAGGTTGGGCCCTGAAATCCCTCTGAGGCCTTGAAAAATAAAATCACCTTAATTTTTCTTGTGGAACATGAGTTTACACTATTTTTCTATTGGGTTGACGTACCTTTTTCATGATCAAAAGGGGGCCCGGAAAAAAATTAGGTCCAAAAGGCCATGAAAATTTTTTTTTTAATTTTTCATTCAAGTTGCATCAGGCGCCCCTGAGTGGTGAACGGTCCCTAATGATGGGGCGGGTTTTAGTTGTAGGCCTATAGGCTCCAAAAGAGTGAAAAACTCTCTTCAAAACTCTCCAAAAGAGTCAGCGAGACTGTGAGACTAGGGTGAAAATCACTCCTAAAAGAGTAGACCTAAAACTCATTCAAAGTTATAAGGCCTATGTAGGCCTAGTCATGGTAGTTGCTAAAATGATGGACTTTTGATCCAGGAGAGGGCAGGATATTCCTTCTTGCGCTTCTATAGGTTCTGTAAAACCTCGGTAGGCCTATAGGCCTATAGGCCAACAGCGTTTTAACAGTCTTTCAAGTTTTATTTACAAATATTATTTACAAACTGTCAGAAGTTTCTCCTCAGGTTATAATGCTTTAGAATCAACGACAACAAATAATCATACGCCCTTCAAGGCTTGTGCCATTTTGCTTAACAAATACTGAAGCACACGTTTTGAAATTTCGTGTTGCTCCTCAGGCTAAAATGAAACAGTACAGCGTTGAACTCTTGTTCCTGAAACAAATGCTTACTGAGAAACTTGTTTCACCAATAAAATGGGACACCAGAAGGTGGTGAAGGTCTTCTTTATAGGTGGGTGTCCTAAACTTTGTACATCGCCGCACCTTTTGTTAGGTCGGCATGTATAAAACCATCTATAGGTCTCTGACATTTTAATTTTACATTCAGAATTAAATGAAGGTGGTCAGTTAAAAAAAAAAAACTTAAAAACATTTTCCAGCCTTTTTGACAGACTTTTTATATTTAACAAAAATTATTTCGAAGTTTATTAAAAGAACATTGTAAAATTATTATTTGGGTATCTTTTTTTTGTCAAATTTAAAATATTTTGCGGAGTCAGTTGAAGTTTTCAGAATTGCATGCAGCCGTACAGCCGTACAAGGGCCAAGAGTCACTTGACAAAATAATATTCCTTCTAACATCTGGTTTAAAGAAAATATCAGCTACGAGAGAGCAGGAAACAGTGGCGTAGCCAGGTGACGTAATGCTAGAAAAAGAATGTAATTCTAGAATAAGATGTAGCCTACTATCGACTGATGAATACGATCTACTGATGATATCGATAGCGATGCTAGAATAAGATGCTATCTACTGATGATAGCATGGATTTAGAATAAAATGCTATCTACTAATGATAAAATGCTAGAATTTCTGCTGATGATACCAATTCTAGTATAAGATGCTAGCTAAGGATAATAGTAATTCTAGAATAAAATGCTAGTATCTACTGATGATAGCAATGCATGGTAGAATAAGATTGTATTTACTGATGATACCAATGGTAGAATAAGATCATTTCTATTTACTTATGATACCAATTTTAGAACAAGATACTATCTACTGATGATAGCCATTCCAGAATACGATGCTATCTAAGGATGATCTATTGATTATAGCAAAGCTAGAATAAAATGCTATCTACTGATGATAACAATGCTAGAATAAGATGCTATCTGTGATAACAATGCTAGAATAAGATGCTATCTACTGAGGATAGCAACGCTAGAACAAGATGATATCTATAGGCCTACTGATGATAGTATAGTGGTAGAATAAGATGCCATACTGATGATAACAATGCTAGAATAAGATGCTATTTACTGATGATTGCAATTCTATAAGATGATATCTATTTATGACAGCAATGCCAGAATAAGATGATATCTACTGACGATAGCAATGCCAGAATAAGATGATATCTACTGACGATAGCAATGGCAGAATAAGATGATAGCAATGCTAGAATAAAATTCTATTTACTGATGACACCAATTCTAGAATAAGATGCTATCTATTGATGATATGTAGTTTAAGATGCTATCTAGCTATCTACTAATGATACCAGTTCTAGAATATGGTGCTATCTAGGCTATTGATGATGATAGCAATTCTAGAATAAGATGCTATCTATTGACTATAGCAATGGTAGAATACTGATGACAGCAATACTAGAATAGGATGATATCTACTAATTATAGCAAATTTATCTAGAATTTATCCAGAATTCTAGAATACGATGCTATCTATTGATATATGCTATCTATTAATGATACCAATTCTAGAATAAGATGCTACCTACTGATGATAGCAATGCTATATTAAGATGCTATCTACTGATGATAGCAATGCTATATTAAGATGCTATCTATGATAGCAATGCTACACTGCAAAAAGTGTGTCTAGCATGGAGACACGTCTTCAGTAGACATATCTTAATTTAGTGTCTTTGTGCAAGTCACATATCATAACCACATGTCTTGTGGTTAGTCATTACTTTATGCATATGAGTCATGTCTAGTTTAGAGACATATGAAATTGTGATAAGACACGACTCGAAGAATGGGTGACTTGTTAGAAGTCACTTATTCAATAATGTGCTTTTAATTAGGACATGAAGTAAGACATGTCCCATTCTGCTCATATAATTAAGACATGACTTAAGGCTAGCTACATACTTTGTTGATGTCTTGTAGCTAGTCATGTCTTGGATAAGGACATAGCTCAAAGTCATGTCTTTCCATAAGCCATGTCTACATGCAAGACATGACTTGCATAAGGACATGGCTAAAAAGTGGCTTCAAAGTCGCGTCTTAAAATAGTGTCCTAAGGTAAGACACAATTTTTGCAGTGTATAATAAGATGCTATCTACTGATGATAGCAATGCTATAATAAGATGCTATCTACTGAAGATAGCCATTCTAAAATAAGATGCTATCTATTTATGACAGCAATGCCAGACTAAAATACTATCTACTGATGATAGCAATGGTAGGATAAGTTGCTATCTATTTATGATAGCAATGCTAGAATAGGATTTACTGATGATACTAGTTCTAGAATAAGATGCTATCTATTGATGATGATATTATTTCTAGAATAAGAGGCTATCTACTGCTGATAGCAATGCTAGAATAAGATGCTATCTACTGATGATAGCAATGATAGAATAAGATGATAACTATGTGATGATACCAATTCTATATAGAATAAGATGCTATCTACTGATGATAGCAACACTAGAATAAGATGCCATCTATTTGATGATACCAATTCTAGAAATAAGACGCTATCTACTGATGATAGCCATTCTAGAATAAAATGCTATATACTTATGATAGCAATGGTGGAATCAGATGCAATACTGATGATAGCAATGGTAGAATAAGATGTTATCTACGTATGATAGCAATTCTAGAATAGGATTCTATCTACTGATAATACTAATTCTAGAATAAGATGCTATCTATAGATGATACCAATTCTAGAATTAAGGATAGTAGCCATTCTAGAATAAGATGCTATCTAAGGATGATTTATTGATTATAGCAAAGCTAGAATAAAATGATACCTACTGATGATGACAATGCTATATAGAATAAGATGCTATCTGTGATAACAATGCTAGAATAAGATGCTATCTACTGAGGATAGCAACGCTAGAACATGATGCTATCTACTGATGATAGCAACGATATAGAATATGATGCTATCTACTGATGATAGCAACGCTAGAACATGATGCTATCTACTGATTATAGTATAATGGAAGAATAAGATGCTATCTACTAATGATAGCAATGCTAGAATAAGACTCTATTTACTGAAGATAGCAACGCTAGAACATGATGCTATCTACTGATGATAGTAATGGAAGAATAAGATGCTATCTACTAATGATAGCCATGCTAGCATATCTACTGTTAATACCAATTCCAGAATAAGATGCTATCTATTGATGATAGCAATGCTAGAACAAGATGCTATCTACTGATGATAGTAACACTAGAACAATATGCTATCTACTAGCTGATGGTAGTAACGGTAGAATAATACTAATAATAGCAATTCTATATAATAAGATACTATTTACGGATGATAACAATTCTAGAATAAGAAGACATCTACTAGTAAAGATGCCACACAGTAATTTTGATTTTCGTGCAACATTTTTAAAGGGTGACAGCAATGTTGAAAAGTATATGTACTCACAAAAACTGCACTTTTCAACCCAAATATCTCAGCTCACGACACTGTACAGAAATGTCAGCCATTTAAAATGAAAAGAGTGAGAAAATACATTTTAACATGGTTGTGACCTTTGTCTAAACAATTTACGACGAAAATCCCAACTAAAGCAGATAGACAGATGTGGCATTTGATGAGTATATATTTGTATACTATCTACTGAAGATAGCAATGCAGGAATGAGATATCCTATCTACTGATGATAGCAATTCTAGAAAAAGACGCTATCTACTGATGATGGCAATGCGAGAATAAGACGCTATCTACTGATGATAGCAATACAAGAATAAGATGCTATCTACTGATGATAGCAATGCAAAGAATGAGGTGATATCTACTGATGATAGCAATGCAAAGAATGAGGTGATATCTACTGATGATAGCAATGCAAAGAATGAGGTGATATCTACTGCTGATAGCAATGCAAAGAATGAGGTGATATCTACTGATGACAACAATACAAGAATAAGATCCTATCTACTAATGATAGCAATTCTAGAAAAAGATGCTATCTACTGATGATAGCAATGCGAGAATAAGATGCTATCCACTGATGACAGCAATACAAGAATATGATCCTATCTACTGATGATAGCAACGCTAGAACATGATTCTATCTATACTGATGATAGTATAATGGAAGAATAAGATGCTATCTACTAATGATAGAAATGCTGGAATAAGACTCTATTTTCTGAAGATAGCAACGCTATAGAACATGATGCTATCTGCTGATGATAGTGATGGAAGAATAAGATGCTATCTACTAAGGATATCAATGGTAGAATAAGATGCTATCTACTAATGATAGCCATGCTAGCATATCTACTGTTAATACCAATTCCAGAATAAGATGCTATCTATTGATGATAGCAATGCTAGAACAAGATGCTATCTACTGATGATAGTAACACTAGAACAATAAGCTATCTACTAGCTGATGATAGTAATGGTAGAATAATACTAATAATAGCAATTCTATATAATAAGATACTATTTACGGATGATAACAATTCTAGAATAAGAAGACATCTACTAGTAAAGATGCCACACAGTAATTTTGATTTTCGTGCAACATTTTTAAAGGGTGTCAGCAATGTTGAAAAGTATATGTACTCACAAAAACTGTACTTTTCAACCCAAATATCTCAGCTCACGACACTGTTCAGTAATGTCAGCCATTTAAAATGAAAAGAGTGAGAAAATACATTTTAACATGGTTGTGACCTTTGTCTAAACAATTTGCGACGAAAATCCCAACTAAAGCAGATAGACAGATGTGGCATTTGATGAGTATATATTTGTATACTATCTACTGAAGATAGCAATGCAGGAATGAGATATCTTATTTACTGATGATAGCAATGCAAGAATGAGGTGATATCTACTGATGATAGCAATGCGAGAATAAGATACTATCTGCATCAATGCGAGAATAAGATGCTATCTACTGATGATAGCAATGCTAGAATAAGATGCTATCTACTGATGATAGCAATGCTAGAATACGATGCTTTCTACTGATGATAGCAATGCTATAATAAGATGCTATCTACTGATGATAGCAATGCTAGAATAAGATGCTATCTGCATCAATGCGAGAATAAGATGTTATCTACTGATGATAGCAATGCGAGAATAAGATGCTATCTACTGATGATAGCAATGCGAGAATAAGATGCTATCTATATATACTGATGATAGCAATGCGAGAATAAAATGCTATCTACTGACGATAGCAATGCGAGAATAAGATGCTATCTACTGATGATAGCAATGCAAGAATGAGGTGATATCTACTGATGACAGCAATACAAGAATAAGATGCTATCTACTGATGATAGAAATGCAAGAATAAGACGCTATCTACTGATGATAGCAATGAGGTGATATCTACTGATGACAGCAATACAAGAATAGGGTGATATCTACGCTATGCTAGAATACGATGCTTTCTACTGATGATAGCAATGCTATAATAAGATGCTATCTACTGATGATAGCAATGCTAGAATAAGATGCTATCTGCATCAATGCGAGAATAAGATGTTATCTACTGATGATAGCAATGCGAGAATAAGATGCTATCTACTGATGATAGCAATGCGAGAATAAGATGCTATCTATATATACTGATGATAGCAATGCGAGAATAAAATGCTATCTACTGACGATAGCAATGCGAGAATAAGATGCTATCTACTGATGATAGCAATGCAAGAATGAGGTGATATCTACTGATGACAGCAATACAAGAATAAGATGCTATCTACTGATGATAGAAATGCAAGAATAAGACGCTATCTACTGATGATAGCAATGAGGTGATATCTACTGATGACAGCAATACAAGAATAGGGTGATATCTACTGATGAGATGATAGCAATGCGAGAATAAGATGCTATCTATAGATAGCATCTTATTCCCGTATTGCTATCATCAGTAGATAGCATCTTATTCTAGCATTGCTGTCATCAGTAGATAGCATCTTATTCTCGCATTGCTATCATCAGTAGATAGCATCTTATTCTCGCATTGCTGTCATCAATAGATAGCATCTTATTCTAGCATTGCTATCATCAGTAGATAGCATCTTATTCTAGCATTGCTGTCATCAATAGATAGCATCTTATTCTAGCATTGCTATCATCAGTAGATAGCATCTTATTCTCGCATTGCTATCATCAGTAGATAGCATCTTATTCTCGCATTGCTATCATCAGTAGATAGCATCTTATTCTAGCATTGCTGTCATCAATAGATGGCATCTTATTCTCGCATTGCTATCATCTCATCAGCTGTAGATATCCCCTTATTATACCATGTTTACGGAACACTGCAAAAACTGTGTTTAGGCATTGAAGACATTCTTTCCGTCACTTTGTAAACATATTTAGAAGCTAAACATAACGTATCAAATTCCAAAAGATCACTGATCAATGGCTACACATTATCCATAAATTTTACTCTAAAATGTTTTAACACGTTTACAACGGAAAGGCAAGAGTGTGTTTAGAAAAGTATTTAGGTGCTAAACACTGTTTTGCAGTGCAGCTAAATCAAAGTAAGCCAACTTTAGGATAATTATTTATTTTGTCTTTGTTTTGTTCCTCACGTGAAGCTGGTATAGCTTCTGGCTCGCATTGTTCTAACCTGAAAAGACAATAGCTTGCAGATGACCCTTATTCATTTATTAAAGCTGTTCAGCTTATTCAAGAGTGGCCAAAAATATAGTACTTGGTCGTTGTGGTTTATAGAGCTTTCTTCTTGTAACAAAGAATCTAAGCCTTCAAAGTTATTTAAAATTGTTAAAATAGTCACAACACGGCATGCAATGGTAGATGATAATGACAAGAAACTATCAACATTTTGACACAAATTCTATCCCTTGTCTAATGCCACAATCTATCCACTAAACACGAGTCAGCAAAACATGTGAATCAGATCCAAAGTAAGCAATTATGAAATTGGGATAATATGGCAAAATAATGAGTAAAATTACACTAAAAACATAAGAAACAAACAGCAACATCGGTATTAAAGTAAGACAGAGTATTATAGGTACTGAGTAAGTTAGAAATGGCAATTTTCTAAATTTCCTGACTTTGGTCTTTAGATCATTATGTTTGTAGGCCTGTTGGAAAAAATAGAGATCGTTTTGGTTTGGATATTATTTCACCCTACTGTTCACAAACCGGGGGAGCACTCACTAAAACCGCATTGACACAACAATTCTTTTAACAATTTCTGATAATTTCTCGCCGAACGCCATATTTTTCACCGAATTTCATTATTTTTCTTCAAATTTGTTTAAAAAAAAATTGAACATTAATTTGTGTCAAGATTGGTCGACTTTTATATCTTCACTCATATTTGTTCCGAGTCTCAGGGAAAGGCCCACGTTTTTGTAAAATTATCCTCAATCTCACGAATAGACCCTCCTCCCCTCTTTTTTGGACCTAAATGTGAAATCTACCATCATTATAGTAATCAGGCCTATTAGCTCCTATTATTGTAGGCGTTGTTGTGTAATGATCTCATAATAGCCTGTATCTTTGGTGGAATAAACATTGTTGTTATCGATAACGTTAATCTTTGGCGTGATCATTTTGTGAGACTTATTCTAAAACGTCAAAAAAAAATCAGGTGATACGTCTTTGTTTGCAACCCATTTTCGCGGGAATATTTCAATTCATTCGGTGTTGCGACTGCGAAATGAATGGTCGTCCTGTGATCTTCTTCTTCCCGTTATGAGTTTAAAAATTAGTACTTCGCCATGTTCATCATAATTTATAACTGCTTGGAAAAACTCTGCAAGTTATAAAATACAAATAAGCTATCTACTGCTGATAGCAATATATGTCACATACAAATAAGCTATCTACTGCTGATAGCAATATATGTCACATACAAATAAGCTATCTACTGCTGATAGCAATATATATATGTTGCATACAAATAAGCTATCTACTGCTGATAGCAATATATGTCACATACAAATAAGCTATCTACTGCTGATAGCAATATATGTTGCATACAAATAAATTATCTACTGCTGATAGCATTATATGTCACATACAAATAAGCTATCTATACGGTATACTGCTGATAGCAATATATGCACATTGAATAATAGCATTGTGGCACGTAAAATCCACCATTTATCTTCAAAGCAATACAAATAGCTGCAACTTTTAAATTCGTGTAATTTTCATTTAAAACACTGGTGTGTTGTTAATATTGAACAAAAATGGACAAATGGGGTATCAAAAATCATCCTTCTTTCTATATTGAAATATTGTGAACGCAATTATTAGTTCTGACGCTATATAGGCATTTTTAAAACAGCTGCGTTACTTTCTGTGCAGTCTTTATGTCACATACAAATAAGCTACGGTATCTACTGCTGATAGCAATATATGCATATACGAATAAACTTTATGCTGGTGATAGCAATATATATATGCACATGCAAATACCTATCTACTGCTGATAGCATTATAATGTCACATATACACTCCAAAAACCGCACTTTCTTTTTGGCGATGAAAACACTCTTGTTGTTTTCACATTGTAAACATGTTTAGAGGCTATTTACATCAATGTTTAATGGCTAAACAGTATCCATCAATACTCTTAATAAGTTTAGTAGGCCTATTTGAACAAAGTATTTACAAAGTAAAGGCAAGAATATATTTAGAAAGTATGAATGCTAAACACTCTTTTTGCAGTAAAGATAGCAATGTAAGAATTAGATGCTATCTACTGATGATAGCAATGCAAGAATAAGATACTCACTACCTATGGTAGCAATAAATGCTATAATAACTACGAATTGAGATATACTTGCAAACAGTATTAAAAACTTGCATTTTACTATTCATAAAATGCTTCTAATTTTTTACTTTTATCATAACTAATTTTGGTACTCGAAGTTAAAAATTCGAAGTTAAAAATGAACCCCTTTTTGGAGGAAAATCCCTGCAGATATTGTGCGCGGTATTTAGCATATAATACTGCATTATGTGGTACGCCGAAATTCATTTTTTTGCTTTTAATGTACCATAATGCTAAACACTGTTTTTGAAGTGAAGAATTAGATGCTATCTACTGATGATAGCAATGCGAGAATAGGATACTCTCTACCTATGGTAGCAATAAATGCTAGAATAACTATGAATTAAGATACTATACTATGCAAACAGTATTACAAATTTGCATTTTACTACTTCTAAAACGCTTCTCATTTTTTACTTTTATCATAACTTGTTTGGTACTTCGAACTAAATTAAAACTGACGTACTTTTTTGGAGGATAATCCCTACAGATATTGTGCGCGGTGTTTAGCATATAACTGCATGTACGCCGAAATCCATTCTTTTTTTGCTTTTAATGTACCATTTCTGGGAATACACGGAGGGCAGTCGACTAGTTGGTCTAAAAAGTTTGTAACTACATTTAAACAATAACAGAATATCACATAAATGAGCAACTATTTAAAAGTGTGCATAAAATTGACATTCAATTGAGTGAAAACAAGCTTATTAATGATACAGTGGTTCTTAAGAAGTCCCTCCCTAACCTGTTTCTCAGAAGAAAAAAACATCGTCGCATGTTTTGAACGGTGAGCTTATTTAGTGCACCGCAAATCATACACGATAGTCAGTGTATTTATTGTAAGTTCGTGTATATGCCGTACACGGAATTCCTTCTGAATACTGATAGTGTACGACCAAGTCATCAGAACTGAACACATCAGTGTATAATTATACAGCAAATTGAAGATCACTTCACATCACTTCTAACATATATAGCGTGGCGAGGATTCATATTTTTAGCATCGTTGAGTGTCAAGAAGAAGAGGATTTGTGAGAATTGCAATTGCAAATCAGCTGTTATCTTAAAGAGCAAAAAGGATAATAAGATTCAGGGATTTTTTCCGGTGCATTTTTACGTGTTGACCAATCTTAAACCAGTGGAGTGATAAAACGCGTTAACAGGTAAGTCCACAGTCATTAACTTTCTGCGACATTTTACAATTTGTAACTGTTTTAATTAAGATTATTCGCATTCGTTACCGACCTCAAGGCATTTATGTAGATATAAGACATTCATGTAACAGATTTACGGTCCCGTTTCAGACAATCTAGTTAAGGCTTATTGGATTCTGGTCAATTCACCATGCGTAGCTTTGGGAAAATCAAATTTGGTTCTCGCAAATCTATTTAAAACCAAAAGCCATCTTTAGCCAGAATTAATTATATAGGCTAACGCTTGAAAAATTCGAACTCTTATTATAGCTTAGTTGTGACATTGCTTTTGGCATAGCAATGAATCCGATATTTATTATAATAATGACTGCATGTAGTAGGACATTTTTTAATGTGTTTGAATAGGCCCTACACAATTTCATCTTGCATTATGAGTTAAGGTGGTACTACACCCCCTGACTAAATTTGCATTTTCCTCAAAAAATAACTATAGACACTGGTAAAAAAAAGTTATGTATAAGGGCAAGGAATCCAATTACTTCACTGAAATTTCAGTAATTCAAGACAAGTGGTTCATTACACATTGTTACATATGTTAAGAAATGAGGTACATTCTAGCGGTACCTCTTTTCTTATCATAAATAACGTACCGCTTGTCATGAGTCACGGAAATTCCAGTATATTAACTGGATCCCTTGCCCCTATAATATAAATAACTTTTGTTATCAGTGTGTTATTATTTTTTTTTTTTAAAATGCAAAAATAGTCACAAATTTATAAAGGGGTGCAGTACCACCTAGAGGTTTAAGATTTGACCCATGATTACGCAAGATGTTATACGAAATATTCATCTTCTGTCGTTTTAAACCATTGTTTTTATTTATCAAACAAATTAAAACATGGAACATTTTTTTAGTTGGTCTTTTACATGTGTAATGAGGCATTTGTGTTAATTATCGTTGCCATTATAACAAAAAGACATCACAATGTTGCCTAGAATAAGTAAATTTATCGAGAAGAAAAGAAGAAAGAGAGTAGGATTATATATGAGAGGGGTAGTAAGAGCCTAGAGGGGAAAGAGAGGGAGGGAGAGAGACAGAGAGATGACAAGGGTTGAAGGAGAGAGACTGAGAGAGTACGGGGAGGGAGAAAACAATAATTTTGGTTCTCGGCTGTTTTTGTTTGAATAAATAAATCGAAATATTTATTTGTTTATGACACATGAAAGCTTTATGAATTGCTGCAATATGACAATGGAACTAAAATGCAAGGACACTTTCATAATGACAAAACCACACATGCAATTAATTAAATCAATAATACGGAGATACTTTTTTTTGTATAAATCTTAATTTGGCGGTTTTGGTGTAGTATTGGGGTTAGCTATTTTGTTTGTGAGAGATTTTGTTGTGCGAGGTAGTGGGGGTGTGGGGTGGGTGTGTGGGGGAGGGTGGCGCGTGTGTATGGGCACTATGCCATATGCGCCAGATACGCGGGACCATAAGCATTGTGTGTTCACAATACTGTTTTTTCCCTTAAATTTCCACTTGCTATTATGTACTCTAAATTGAAATGTCTCCCCCATGTTCTGCATTTCAAAATTCGTACATAGAGCAAGCTTTGTTGAAACTAGCAGAGATATCAAATGATCGTACACTAATAGATAGTCAGTTGTCATATCCAAAGTCAAATAAGTATTAATATTTTGACCTGGGATATGTTATGACGATTCTAAGCTATATAATATTAACGGGTCTTGTTTTCTCTACAACTTGTCCTCAAGAACCCAGTTTACAATATTTTAAAGAGGCTTTTAAACTTACTGAAAACCCTCTTGATTCATTCTGCTTGTCTTCACCAGCGATGTATGCACATAATTTTGGTGATATCAGACTCTCACCTTTCGATTCCCGAATAAATATTTATGAGAAGAATACTCGACGATTACGCTGTTTGTTTGCTTGTTTGTTTGTTGGTGGCTGCGGTTTGTTTGTTGTTTGTTTGTTACTCTCGATCTACACCCAACCCTCTTTATCATGTTTTATGCCTTCATTTTGAATCAACACATTTTCCGTTCAAATTTATTTCTGAAATCCTGCTTCTAAAAATGAGACCTAAGCCTATATTAAGGGATGGGGTATGAACGTTTGGACAGTATTTATTGTGGGACATTAGAGAACATCAGACATATCGAATTGCATTCTAAATACGAAGAATGTCCTTCTGATATCAAATAATTTAGATTTTTTGAAATTCGCAGTGTAATAGGCCTACACATTTTATGGCAAATGATTAAAAATTGATATTTTTGATATTTAACAGTACTCGGAGTAAACTTTATAAATCCGATGGTTTATACTTAAAGTGTATGTAGGTGGGATGAAAAGCCGACGATCAATTGAAAATTTTGACCTTTCGTATTGAAGATATGGATTTTTTTCCCAAAACACCAAAAAAATTAGGTCTTTTGGGGAAAAAATACATATCTTCAATATGAAAGGTCAAAATTTTCAATTGATCGTCGGCTTTTCCTCCCAGCTACATACACTTTAAGAATATATCATTAGATTTATAAAATTTACTTCGAGGACAGTTATATTTCAAAAATGTCAAAAATATCAAACTTTAATAAGTTGTCATAAAATTTGTATTATATCGTGAATTTCAAAAAATTAAAATTATTTGATATCAGAAAGACATTCGTCGTATTCAGAATGCAATTCGATGATGTCTGATGTGCTCTCATGTCCCACAAAGAATACTGTCGAAACGCTCATTCCAGATCCCTTAAGATACATAATTTATCAAGACTCTGGTTGTAAACTGTAATGTATACTGCAATACATTTGAGCAGCCAGTTGGTAACAATATGCTACACTGCAAACACAGTGTTTCGAAATCGAAGACAGATTGGTGTTTAGAAACTTGAATGTCTAGCAATTAAACACTTGAATGTTTAGATCATAAACACATTTCATATGAGTATGTGTTTAGATGCTTTTAAGCATTTAAACATTTTAATGTTTAGATCTGAAAAGGTCTAAACATTAAAGCGTTTAAATGCTAGCCATTTAACTCTCTAAACACCAATCTGGCCTCGATTTCTAAACACTATTTTTGCAGTGTATAACTTCAAAAGAAAAATCACGATTTAGTGAATATTCAAAAATTATGTTACCTCCAGAGAAATTTTACATGTTCACTCTTTTTTTAAATTCTGAAAAGGTGTTTTAGTGTTGGGTTTTTGTTGTTGAAAAACAACAATAACTTTTTCTTTAAACAAAGGTGCTAAAGAGCTGTTAACTGCGATAGCTACTGCAATGGATGAAGTATTGCTCAGTCTTGTAAAAATAATTATCTGTTTAAACTTGCTGTAACTTTACTCGCCAACTACAGCACTATCCTCGCTTATCTCAAGCTTAATATTTTAGTCATTAATTCAAACATTCGATCATTTCACTGTCTCAAACAAGATAATTTTACAACTACGGTATATTCTCAAAATCCATTCTGTGTTTTCTTTTCATCTTGATGTGTACATGAACATTTCTTGTTTCTAAATGCTGTAAGAAGTCGTCTTAAAGTTAACCCCGTCAACCTCAATCGACGCTCAAGTGTTACAAGTGATTTAATATAAAATACAGGAAGGTAATATCTAAGGGCTTTGAGCAATGAATTCTAGCGCACCAAATATATAAATACTTCTTAACTACGGCGTATTTATTTAATAAGAGATCTTAAAACTATAAAAATACTTTTAAAGCTGCGATTTCGTGCAATTGTGATATCGAGAGGGTTGATGTACACGTATGCCTTCCTGTATATGAGTACGAGTGGAGACTTTATTGCTGTGGCTCCCGGGTGGAAATATTTCTTTATAGATTTTGGGTAAATGGTGCTACGGGATAGGGAAGGAAGGGCGAAAGGTGTAAAGGGTTGAATTATATACAGAACATATTCCACTGCCGACCTTGCAAGAAGTAAGGTAATATATATTGTCGTGTCGTTACGGAGGTGGCTACTTGTGGTGTGAATTCATCCAAAAAACGTGGGATTTGTCCCAGATTATTTTGGGTAAACATTGCCCACATCATTGCAATTTTTCACATTTTACACCTCTCCCTTGATTTCAATTTGCTCCTACATTGCACTGGGAAAAACTTATTCCCATGAATCATCATAGAAAGACCTGAACACCCCCAGAATGTATCCGATGTGTTCAAATGTAATAGATTTTGAACGCATCGCAGTGATCGCACGCGTTCTGAATTTTTACCGCCATCTTTGCAAATATTTATACAGACTTTAATAGCCTATAGGTATATAAATTTCTTGTACACATAGTTTCCTAAACCTAAGATAGACTTGGACAAAGTTAAATAGGTTGATAGTATTCCTGAGCTTAATCATAAAATCGCCATCAGAAGATGTAATCTTGAACACTTTAGACGCACCCAGAACGCCTCCGATCTGTTCTGAGAATTTAGCAGCGCATGTAACATTTGAATAATTATAGGTTGCGATTCCCAAACGTACGGTGTCATACGCCCGTGCATCTATTCAAAATCCCGTCACATGAGAGTGACTTTGAATAGATGCACGGGCGTATGATACGTACGTTTGGAAATTGAAAGCTCTCTACTGACACACTTAACTTTAAACAGTCTTTAAACAAAATTATAATCTTAATTATAAGACTTGAAAATGCTGGTCGCCCAAGCATAGACCATCATGGGCAAGTAAATGGGTTAGTTGTTAAAATGATGCGGATACTCAGTTGCTTACGGAAGTTACGGGGTCATGTGGGAGACCGCCCTTGATGAAAATTTAGCATTTGAGAATGTGAAACTTTGACTTTAACTTTTCATTGTTAGCTTTGCTAATGCACCGACAACGTCCGATGTCCGATTGTGAGTTAAAGACGCAAGAGTCACCGTACGGATGGGAGTTTGTCACTGATGTATCGTAAGAAGATTTCATTATGATACAAGTGTCATCCTTTTATCACAGATCAGTAATTCTTGCAGATAGGCTCTTTGAGTGAAGAATCCATCCACAAACTGGTGATACTCTACCCAAGGCTATGTATACGCTGCCGAAATGATGATGATACAGGATTAATTACCATAGCAATAGATGAATACAATGTTGAATAGATCATCCTGCACTACAACGTTCACGCAATACCTATGCATTGAACCATAGATGTGAAAGAAAATGCTAATCACTCGCACCTGCAAGATAAATATCTTTGAAAAGAGCGGTATTGTATTCAATCTATGATTGCAGACATACACAGGTGAAGAGTGCAACCTGCTTGTAGTGCATGGCGATATATTCAAAAATTGTTTTCCTCTATTGCTATAGTTAATCCGATTATCACGTAACTTCGACAGCGTATACAAATAATTTTACAATAAACGTGACACATGGCAGCCACAGCAAATATTATGTTGCCCAGACACTCTATACCAATCTATGATCACGTAACGCCGTCTTCAAATAATATTCATATTGAAATTAAATGCAAAATTATAGATTATGAAGTGCAAAATGATTTTACCACAATATTTGAATTAATAAGTATATATCAAGCACTCTTGAACTCGATATGCGGGCGCGTAATTTTTTGGCTGCATGCATTTTCTCTCTATTTTGTTGTTTAAAAGCATAACTATGAACCACGATTAAAATGCTTCTAGAGTTGTTTTATGTTATTAACAGGATCAGGCGTGGAGATAACTCTTACATTAACGGCATTAACCGATTCTCATCTATTGCTAAAACAAATACTTAATTGCTCAGCGCGTGATTCCAACTTGATTGACGTTTAACTAATTTGTTGAACGCTTTTTGTTTTGATAGTATTATTGTGAGCAGGTAAAGGTAAAGATAAAGGAGACGATCCTGTATAAACAGTGATCGGAGTACCCATCTCTCTTTCATTGGCGATTGGGCCAGACTCCTCCATGTAATGTTGCTATAGGGGGATCGCTACGCCTCCTCTACAGCGAGTCTGTTACCTTCCCAGCATTTAAGAATGCCGGTACCCATTTAAACACCTGGGTGGAGAGGAGTAATCGAGATAAAGTGCCTTACTCAAGGGCACAACACGATGGCGTCGCCGGGGCTCGAACCCGCAACCTTCCGATTATGAGTCAGTGCCCGTTCCGCTAGGCCACCGTGTGAGCATTTGCCGTCAAATTGTAAGCTTTTATCAAATAACATTACCATGATTACAGTCTAGGCCTATATACCATGCTAATTACCTAAACGTGAAAGGTTTATTATCATTAGTAATTTCATTGTTGTATTAGTGAATTGAATCAGTGAATTGAAAACCTTTCGCATGTTTACAAGCCGTCGGCTTGTACTGTCTTCTTCCAATTCTTCTTCTTCTGGCAACTCGTGACATTTTGCGTGACTTGCCACGTTTCGCCCTAGCTCTGTGATTGGGCCAGACTCCTGCATGCATGAAATGTTGCTGGAGGTCCCTACACTATACTTCACAGCATGTTTGTTACCGGTGGATGCACTTTGAACCCGGTCTCCGGTGCGAGTCATTGGGTTCAGCAAGATGCACTTGAATATGTAAACCCGGCCTTCGTTACTAAAACGCACCCATTCCAATAAGCATTTCCCGCATTTCTCAATATTGTTACTCCTGGGTCAAACAAAGGTGTTTGTTGGGACTTAATTCGTATCTAAGTACTTAAATATTCGTCGCAACCACATCAACATACGCCTGCAACTTATTGAAGAAAGCTTAAGGGTGTAACTGAGCTTAACTGGCTGCTTTGACTGTGCATATCACTTAAATTCCAAATCTTAACACTTTTGTCTGAATCAACCTATGTATTAGCAATATGTTAGAACAGAACACATAAGATAAAAGAAAAGAACATTGGATATTGAAACATTAGGCATTTCAGTAGGCATTATCCCTGTTCTCTACAATTATATTATTATGATTATGAGAATTGCATGGTCGGTTCTATAATGTTATGTACATGTATAATACAAACATTCTATCTATAACAACCAACTGCTGAAACAAATTGACTGATAAGAACATTAAAGTGACTGTTCTCCAAAGAGGTTGAAAACCAGATCTCGAGTTTAGAATTGTCGCCATCACATCGTGTCTTGTTGGTTTAATTATTCTGATTTGCAATATAGAGTTAAAAGGGAGACAACAAAACAAGGCAGATATTAAACATTACGAAAATAAGCCAAATATTTTAAATAGTCGTAATTTTATGTGATATTCACTCCACACACGTAACCACTGTCAATATGAAATTCACAAATACTTGAAACACAGAAATACTTAAAGAGTACGTGTAAAAAACAGGGATTGAAGTAACAATGTCGAGGTCTTTTGCTACTTCCCGAGGGGCAACTCATTCATGTGTATCGGCTATAGGTTTTGTTCAGACGTGCGAATAATAATTGACATATCATCCACTATTTCAAGACACAATACAACAAAGTACAGGGTGTCCCTGAAAGAACTGTATCGTCGGGAACTGAATTGTTTTGAGTAACTCAACGCACAAACTAAACATAAATAAATAACACATGTGGTTGAAAAATATATCAGCTATCACATACTTTTTGAATTTTGACAATTGACCGCTCCGTTTTTGAAATAAAAGAATTTTACGAAACTACCTCATTTTTAATCCGTTACAAGGAGTCAAATATCTATCAATAACAACAGACACCTCATGCGCTGATGATGCGCAGTGATTAGCACTCCGAATACAGATCATCGATTGATATTTGAATCCGTGGAAAGGCTTGAAAATGAAGGAGTTTCGTAAAATTCTATATATTTCCAGAACGGTCTAGTCAATTGTCATCAAAATTCAAAAAATATGTGATAGTTGATTTGTTCCTCAACCGCACTCGTTATTTAGTTATGTATATTTGTGGCGTTATAATACCCAATTAAGTTTCCAACGATACACTTCTTTCAGGGACACCCTGTAGGTACCAGAGGTGCGTCGACCTTTTGAAATTTGCTGATTTTATAGCCATTTCATGCGAATAATGACATATTGTCCACTGCTTCAAGATAAAATTCAACAAAGTAGGTACCAGTGATGTTGCTTATGACTGTAGCAATTAACTAAATGCAACTAATTTGATAACGGGGCCAAAGTAAAATTTCATACTTATTGCCTAATTTTTTAAAGTTTGGAATAATTATTTTAAGTGATTCGTTCCTTTTGTGACATTTGAATAAGAAAGCTATACAAACGTGAAGAAAAATTTCATTTGTTTTTGAAGGGGCTATTGGGAGGGAAACTGTAAATTGTATGTAAATTAGCTTATATCTCCTATATAAATGCTGTAGATTTCGCATTACCATACTCCTACAACTTATCGAAGAAAGCTCAGTTATGTGCATATCACTTAAATTCAAAAATCTTATCACTTTTAATCCACGCTCGCTATATAATGCAACATTACTTCCACATTCACTTGCAAGGAGAATCATATATTGTTATTTTGTATACGTATTAGCAATATGTTAGAACAGAAAATATAAGATAAAGAAAAGAACATCATCGGATATTGAAACATAATCATTTATCAAGTACAAATAATCATCTCCTGATATTTCACCGGGTCACCGGGTTGTGCCTTGCAGATGAGAAACGGCCATTATGTAACCGCCATGTTTAGTAGTTTCGAGAGAGGGACTCAGGCTATACTCACCGATATCACATTACGCTACACGTCCCTTTATGTTTTATGCTATTGTTCTGGGCAGCTTAATTAATTGCTTGAGCAATTCCTACCCTTATCCTTGAGATTACAAGTTCACCAGTTTGCAAATTAAAGTCATGAGCTGTATATGACCCAGATGGGGAATCAGTTACACCAGATCACATTTGTCCAGTCCAGCTTTCCAGGAAGTGACTTGCGTCTGAAGTACAAATTGGATGTCAAAATTTTGGCGGTTGGTAAATAGGAGTCATGTTGGTAGCATTTTTGGTCATAGTATTCGTATGTTTGGATGAGTAATTGCCTCCCTTGTTTGATGGTATGTAAAACTATGCCATTGTTAAGAAAAGTTGAACAATCCCTCATTTCAAATATATAGTTTTGGTTTCTCTATTGTTCAGAAACCAAAAATCAAGGGATTAAAATGTGGAGATGAACTGGTATGCAATCATAACACTTTTATGCTGGGAGGACACAAGAGGGTATATATAATCAAAAGTATAATGGCCTATAACCATACGTATATAATAGCCTATTGTGCTAACATATGAATTATCGATATCTATCAACGCCGGCGACTTTCTGCTCTCTGCCGTAGGTGGCACACTTCCATGACACCATAAAATTGCACCCAAGTTCCGATAAGTTATGCATAGACATCGTTGAGACATAAAAGATGGATATATACGAGGCCTAGACCTACATGTAGAAATCATGTGCATATATTGAGGGGTGGGGGGTGTGTTTTGTTTATTTGTCTGAAATATAAACGATGCATGATGATGTAGATGATTTGATTATGAATTAGATTATTCCCCGGAAAGCACAACCCATACCTCTTACCTATGTTCCCTCCGCCACCTATATATATCCTCCTCCCTCCCCTCCCCACACTCGATATCGACTCTTCCCTATTATTCCACCCCACTCTTGAGCCCCCCTCCCCCCTCCTTCCTTCCCACTTCCAATGCTCTCTCCCCTCTGTTTTTCTTTCTCCCTTACCCTTACCCCTCCCCCCACACACACACACCCCTACCCTCTTTCCCTGGCGATCTCTTCTATCTCTCTCTCTCTCTCTCTATTCTCCAATAAATAAATTGAATAAAAGTTAGTTTAAACCAGCTTTCTATGATATTGATCTTCCGTCATGCGACATGCACATAAATAGAATTGTGTATAATAGTGTTTATAACACTGAAGTCATAATCTGTCAAGTGCCTATTGTAATGTCTGTGGAAATATTTTGATGGTCTATATATTTTCACAGTGAAATCAGCTTAGGCTAATTCGTAGTCTCAAGTCAATGCTTTCAAACTAAATCAATGCTTTCAAATGTAGACTTCTTTGTTCGACTTCTCTGCTCGTGAATATTGCACTGCGAAATTTAAACATTTCTTTTGTATACTTAGAGTAGGTAACTTCAAATCAAATAATTTTACGATCCACACCACTTATAAGAAACTGAAACCAAAACCGAAACTGACTGTCACAAATGTTCGGTTTTAAACAAAAGGTAGAAACAATGAGTTCGATATCTTATGATTCAAGTGGTTAGGCAGGACAATAGGAAAACACGTGACCAAAACCAAAACCAAAACTAAAACTATATATTTGAAATGAGGCAATGTTTATCTTTAATCTTGTTTTCATCTTTACAAGGGATATACACTTGTATAATGGTATTAGTTAAAACATCAGAAAAAGATTAATAAATGGGAAGGAAATTCTAAAAACTTTTCATCAAGAAATTGAAAGAATAACTCATATTAATTGGTTACTTTAAATTTAAAATATATGTGAATAGCGCCCTCAATTTGCACACAAATGTACAGTTTATATAATAAAAATACAAAAAAGGGCAGAAACAAATGAATAATGATATAGATACGAAAATGTATGTTAAAAATAGCAGTGTGAATATTAATGTGATAGCTGTTGGTATTGTGCAGGTTTAGAATTGAACATTATAATGTTTTGTTAGAAAAATTTGTAAATGATCACATCAAACAACCGTGGTAAAATACGACCAATTTGCTTGAAGGGTACACGTTGCCTATAATAGTATAGCGCGCCACGCATGTATGAGAGCTTGAGTCTTTTCAATACACGGGGTTTTAAATGAAATTTTAAGTGACATTGTGCGATTTCTCATTTATATCCATTCATTTCTGTTTTAAATCAAGGATCCGGAAACGGCGTTTTGTAAATTAAGTAAATATAAATCTTTCAACTGTTGGATATTAATTATTAATTCGTATTCGTGTGTTTAATTTGTTAACTCCTATCCGCATCCCTCTGTGTTCTTCATCGTATTATGTACTTCTTGAAAAGTAGCATTTTAATCGAGTTTGTCGAATTTTGAAATTACACTTATCACATTAATATGACCAAGTATCTGCCGCTGGGATAAACATGACATTTTCAGAAGGACTGTATCTATAAAATAATATGAACCCCATATGATTGTGATCAAGTTCACCAATAATGCTATCACACAGGAAAACGCTAAATGGCCCGTTAAAAACCAAATCGCTCCATTAAATTGGACTTTGTATACCCATACTATACTAGTACATCCTAAATTTATTTCACGATGAAACTCGGTCAGTTCCATTATATCAAGTATTTTAGACATCAAAAGTTACCTATTAACGTGTAATTTGTAAATGATATGCTCCATCATGGTGACTATTATACTGATTCATAAAATTGATTGTAGCTGGCGGGAAATCAACACGTGTGAATTGGCCATTCCAGTTGGAATCCACAACCCCTATGGAAGACGTGACGTTAATCTTCCATACGGCGTGGTAGTCACCTATTCAGGAAAATTATCACTCCCTGTGTGGAAGATTAAGGTCGTGTCTACAATAGTGGTTACAAGTATGGATTTCAACTGGAATAGCCCAATATGTCCACTGCTATATAGTATAATGGCGACACCTCAGATGTGTGTCAGGTTTTGGATGGTATACGTTCTAGGATCTTATTCATAATTAGTATTTGCAAACATTATTCTTATTTACACAGAAAATCTAAAGATTTCAAATTATTGAGTTTCAGCTCACGGGACATTATGTATTTCATTAACTGCTGTCTTCCTGTCTCAAAACAAAAATTCGGTAAAAATAGGAAATTTCAGTAAAAACCCAGAAAAATTCTGGCAAAAAATACCGGCAAAGGCTGCCAGTACTATTATTGTTTAACTAAGGAAAGATCACTTTGCTACTTTCAAGATATAAATTAATAAGGGACTTCTTAAAATAATGATACATCAAACTTTCATGTTATAAATTAATATGATAAAGGAAACCAAATCTAAACATCCCGAGATTTGCAGCTAAACTTCATATCAAAGTATACAACGGACTATTCCAGTTGAAATCCATATACCTCCTATGGAAGACATGACCTTAATCTTCCACACAGGGAGTGTGAATTCCAAATGAGGTTACCTAAATGAGTGAATCCTTTTGAAATCGACACCCCCTGTGTCGGAGATTAGGGTCATGTCTTCCATAGGGAGTGTATGGATTTTAACACTGGAATACTCCATTGTATACTTTGATATGAAATTCAGCTGCAAAACTCGGGATGTTTATATTTGGTTTCCTTTATCATATTAATTTATAACATGAAAGTTTGATGTATCATTTAAGAAGTCCCTTTTCATTAAAAGAGTGATCACCAAAGCTAAAATGCGCACGTTCCAATCACACATACTAACATTATTCGTCTAACGAATTGAAGCAGGTAGCTTGTAAATTACATTAATTTCTGCTATGTCGTGTTTTAATAGCTTGTCAATATAACGGGGAAAAAAGAAGAAAAGGGAAAGCAGAAAAACACTGAGTGTCTTCATTGATAGATCAGTTATCATTTCACACGATATAATGATCAAATTTCAGTTTCCGTATAGGCACTTACCTGACAGATAGCATTAGAAAAAACCTCGCTTACGCAGTAATCTTTTTAATCGCTACGGGAAGCCAATGACACTGACAATAAAAAGAAGACATTTGTGTACAATCATATATGATATTGTTAAAAAGCAAAACTGTCAGCTAAGGAAAGTAAAATATTTGTGGAATAATTGTGAAATAGCGTCATAGCACTGATGTAGCCTAGACGAATACGTGGTCAAATATCAAGCGCAGTGTTTATATGTACCACAAAGGTGATGTAGACGGTATGAAAAGGGAAATGAAAAACTTAAGCACAGGTTTTGTTGATAAGTACTCAAACATGGAGGACATATGCATTGATACCCTGTGGAATCAGTTCAAACAAAATCTGTCAGTCACTGTAGATAAATTTATTCCATCCAAAATAGTCTGTGGTCAGAAGAATGCTCCTTGGATCTCAAACAAAGTCAAGAGATACCACAAACGTAAACAAAGGGCATACAACAAAGCCCGTAAAAGTAACAATGAGAGTGACTGGGACTCTTTTAAGGAAATAAGAAAGGACACACACCGGTTGACAAGAGCTACTCAAAGAAGTTATATCAGGAACTTCTGTCTAGATTCCAAAAACAGTTTTGGTCGTTTGTGAGAAATCTCCGTAGTGACACAACTGGTATCCATGCCTTAAAAGATCAAGGCTTATTGGTTTCAGATAATAAAAAGAAAGCTGAGTTGTTGAACTCACAATTCAAGTCAGTCTTCACCAATGAGGACATGACCTCAATTCCAGATTTTGTCTCTCGGAATTTCCCACCAATTTCCAACATCACTGTGTCTGTTCATGGAGTTGAGAAGCTGCTTGAAAATTTGAACTCCAACAAAGCTTGTGGCCCAGACGGGGTTTCCCCGCGCATTTTGAAAGAGCTCGCGCATGAAATTGCCCCAGCTTTATCGCTCATTTTTCAATGCTCGCTTGATTCAGGTATGCTGCCCAGTGATTGGAAGCAGGCCAATATTACACCCATAAAAAAAAAGGGAGAGCGTTCCAAAGCTTGTAATTATAGACCTGTGTCTCTCACATGTGTAGCTTGTAAATTAATTGAACACATACTGCATTCTCATGTAATGAAATATATTGAAAAACACAAAATACTCAGCAATGCACAACACGGTTTCAGAAGTGGCCATTCCTGTGAGACCCAACTCATCCAGACCATACATGATTTTACCCTCTCACTTAACAACAGAACTCAAACAGATGCAATCATAATGGACTTCTCAAAAGCATTTGATACGGTACCCCATAATCGCTTGTTACTCAAATGTGCCCAATATGGTATTGATGGTAAAATCAATGAGTGGATCTCTGCATTTTTAAAAAACCGTTTGCAGCGGGTCGTTGTTGGAGGAGATTGTTCTGAGTGGGCCGAGGTAAAATCAGGCGTCCCGCAAGGGACTGTCTTGGGCCCACTGTTGTTTCTTTTATATATCAATGATTTACCTGAAAATCTCAATTCCACCGTGCGTCTCTTTGCCGACGATTGTGTTATTTATAGGAACGTCAACACTATTCAAGATACACAACTCCTCCAAAAAGATCTGGAGCCCCTTTCAAATTGGGAAAATCGTTGGCAAATGAGCTTTAACCCTAGCAAATGCTTTCTGCTCCGTATTCCTGGTTCCAGAACACCAATCATCAACAAATACAAACTGGGTAATTCAGTGCTTGAAGAAACAACAACACACAACTACCTAGGGGTAGACATTCAACAGGATTTAAAATGGAACACACACATCAACAGAATTACAGCAAAGGCTAGTAAAACCCTTGGGTTCGTGAGAAGGAATTTGGGCTCATGCACCAAAGAAACCAAAATGGCTGCATAATTATACTGCCCTGGTAAGACCCTCAGTGGAGTATTGTTCCGCCATTTGGGACCCACACACAAAAGAATTAATCCAAAAAGTAGGTAAAATTCAAAGAAGGGCAGCACGTATGGTGCACAATAATTATGACTGGAAGTCTAGTGTAAATGAACTCATACGGGAGCTAGATTGGGACATGTTATCGACAAGGAGGAAGATTAATCGCTTATGCATTATACAAAAAGCCATGGGGGGACATCTAGCGCTGCCAGTCCAAAACTACCTGCACCCGGCCCAGAGGATCACCAGAAGATCAAGTTCATCATCATACATTGAGTACCACACACGTATCGACCCATTCAAATTTTCATTTGTGCCAAGAACAATTAAGGATTGGAACGATCTACCACCAGATATTACAAGCATTACAAACCCCAACCAGTTCAAAACAGCAACAAGCAACCTAATTAAGGTTACACAAAGAGACGTATAAAAAACGTATAAAAGACGTATAAAGTTGTTCTCTAAAACAGAGTTTTCTCAGTAATCAAATATCGCAGCGAGTGAAATGTTGGTGCATTGGATGTAGCTTAACATTTTGTGTGTGTTATATACAAATTATTAGAATAAATTTGAAAATCCTTCGTTTAAAGCATTTTTACCCACCATGTTCACAAGATCAAAAACACGTTCCATGAGGTTTTTTTCAAATGTGCGCTCCGTATAAATCCACACCGAGCGATTGTTTTCTTCTTTTTCGTATTGTATTACAAATCGATCAAAGAAATAATGTTGCCATGGGGAAGAACCAAATACAGTACCGATTAAATTTTAAATGCCCGTTTTGGGGGAAAATTTTGGAGAAATTGCTTGAGAAAAAGCTGGTTTGTGTAATTATCGATATCTTGATTACGAGACGTTAATTTAGACATCCGAATACCTACATTATTTCTCAACATTCTGCCAATTGCTATTCCATTTGATTTTCACTCCAAATTGAAGCTAGTTTTGCAAAAAACGAGGTTTTCCTCCATCAGTTCGTTCAAAATTTCAGCGCCGACATGCGTGTTTATTCTAAGAGCCATAATGCGGACGCGATTGTAATCATGTAATTGCTATCATGTTATAGTTATATCATCCGCTTTGAGAACAGTCAACAGCGTAAGTTGATCTATGGCCGAGTGGATAGAGCGTTGGACTGGGAATCTAATATGAACTATTTTTGTGGGTTCGAGTCTCCGTGTGGCTGAATTTTCTTCTTTTTTTTTTTTTTATTTTTTTTACTTCCTTTCTTTCCTCTTTTCTTTCTCCCTTTCTTTTTTCATTTTTTTTTTTTTTTTTTCATTTCTTTCTTTCTTTCTTTTTCGTTCATTTTTTCTCTCTCTTTCTTTCTCTTTTCACTATTTCTTTATTCTTTCTTGCTCCTTTCTTTTTAGTTTTATTTGATTGATTCGCTGAGTGCAGTGAATCGTGATTGATTGTTTTTCACTTTATATAATTCAGAAATTTGTAGGCCTGCTAAGTCTGTCTTGTTGATTTTTATCCCAAATTCGATTTACAAATAATTGCTTTTTGATATTGTTGTTGTTGCCTACCCTTACATTGTAATCAGGGGAATAGCAGCATTGATTTCATCAAAGATATCAAGGATATAAATTCAAAATCAACACATTTTCCAGGGCGTAGCTTGACGAAGTGCCCCCAATCAATTTTAAAATTTATAAAATCCTTGTGAAAATTGCCGAAAACGGCTTGTGCCACCCCCCCGGCATCCGAGCTCCGGGCACGAGCTAAGCCAAGTTTCATAGCCTTTTCATGTCTTGACCGTGGATCGATATTCTATTGTAAGTAGGCCTACGTCCCGGTGCGCTTGTTCATTTTCTGCATGGCTGTTTCTGTTATGAACTTACGCCCCTCTGAAATCAAGCCCATGAAAAACTCTCGGCTAACCTTAAAGCACAAGACTCCAACATCAAGGACTAAGCACAGCACACGCGCACACCATTAGTTCCTGCTCGTCTAGTTCCATAAGGGACGTTGTGCAGTATCACAAAGAAGAAGAAGAAGAAGAAGAAGGTTTGTGTTGTGCTTATTAAAGATGACTCGGTGTCTTATAGACATAATGCACTAAAACAATTCAGCCTTGATTGTTTCTTTAGATTGTTTGATAGCATGTAAAAGTCATTTGAAAGAAAAGGTGAACACCGATGGCGCTATTTATCTTGAATCGTGTTTTCATCTTTACAAGGGGTAGACACTGGTATAACGCCATTAAAACATCAGAAAAAGAGTAACAGATAGCAACGAAATTAAAAAAACCCTTTTTTTTATTATCATAAAGCGTTAGGAACAACTTATATTATTTGGCTAAATTAAATGTTAAAATATATGAAAATGACGCCCTCAATTTTCACACAAATATTTATAGAATAAAAAATACCAGAAAAACCAGAAAAAGATGAATAAGTTGAAAAAGAAACGAAAATCTGTGTTAAAATGTACATAGAGTGTGATAGTTGTGTGTATTGTCCAGGTCTAGAATTGAACATTATATATTTTATGTTTGAAAATTAAATAAATGATCACATTAAACAATCACATTGCATTGGCAATTGCGGTTTAGACTTACTAATTATTATAGCGTTTGGTCTTTAGCATTTTGTTAACGTTTACCAAATTAAGTATTGGATTGATTTCAACCTGTTACCGAAGTGGAATAATTAAGTCGATCTGGAAATTCTTCACTACGTGTCATGCATTTAATGTGTTCATTAAGGCCTAAATTGGAAAACTTCATTTTCAAGGGAAAGATCAACAGCTGGTCTGACCATGGCCATGCGGTAACATGAGTAGGTTTATTTCAAGCATGGATAGTCTTGCAAATATTGTGCTAACTTTCCCCTGTGCCATCCAGTGTGTCATAAATTAGTAGGACAACAACTGGTATCTACTGGTCAGTTTATACTCTCTTTTCCCCATCTGTTGTTTCTAGCTGTGGCTTTAAGCATAGGCAGTAGCTCTCTACTGTCTATACTTTAAGGTCTTGGATAGCGAGGTTTGCACAGTATTTTTATGGGACCTGAGAGCACATCAGACACACCAAATTGCATTTTGAATACGAGGAATGTCCTTATTTTTTGAAATTCGCGATATAATAGAAATTTACTGTGCAAAGGTGGGTGACCGACCCCTTTAGAGTACTTTGAAAGGAAAGTACCTTTCAGTCCATACTCGCTGCCACAGGCTTTCCCCGGGTCTTCTGGTTTACCCCTGCTTCTAAAACTGGACTTTCTTCTTCGATTCGGACCAATTTCCGTATTGAATATGAATGAATGCACATTGAATATGAATGAATGTTAAGCGGGAAACAGCAAAACTAAAAAACAAACCAAAAACAAAGTAAATGTTTTGGAGGACTTCTTTTTCTTTGTAATCCACAAGTTCGAAAAGTTTTATATATATATATCGTATTGAAACTCGAGTGCGGAAATGAAAGTAAGCGAGTGTCTGAGATAGTGCAAGATGAGATACTTTTCGCTACTTTTGATTTTTATAGATGATCGTAAGTGGTTTTAATTTTAAGCATCATGATGAATGTAACATAGAATATCGTGCATTCATTTCATTGTCTAGCCACTGACAATTCATATATCATCCTTAATGCGTTACACCTGTTAAAAAGGAAAACGATGAAGATATTGCCGAGCCGTACATTCATAATATGTGATGTGATCAAGCAAAATCAGTCGGAAGTCGGAAATATTTGCTTTTGAGATATAACCGAACAAAGGAAGTATTTCCTTTTGATTTCTATTGTTTTGGAAACTCTTTAACTGCTCATATCTTTTGAACTGGTTGTCCAAATTCAATGGGTTTTTTGAAAAATGTAGCTTTGCAAATGCTTTTTACAATCCTATAAGAAACTGAATTGAATATGTTTGACTTCAGACTGATTTTGCTTGATCACACCACATAAATATACAAATGTCTGCTCTAGCTTTCAAAATGTTGAAACTTGATGGCAAATTTGTTTATTTTCCTTCAACCTATCACTATCAGTCACTCAATTTCATTCAAATGGTGTTAAATGCAAGTTACATAAAGCATAATCGTATCAAAAAGCTACAATGGTATATTCATATAGTCCTACTATTATTTTTCCTAATAAAATTCTAATTTTTTTTCTTACAAATTCTAAATATTGTCGGGTCAGTACAGGTCAAAATAGAGACTGTTTGAAAACTGTATAATTATTGTTGATAAATAAAAAACATGAGAACATTAATGTTTGTATAGCCAGTGAGCTGAATTCAGTTTTAATTATACAAATTGCTTTGAGGAGAATCGTGTTTCAATATGATTCATTTCATTACATTAAAAGAGACACGTTTCTTGTACGAAGAAATAGTGAACATCATAAAAATGCACCCAATACCTTTAAACATAAACGGAAAGTATATGGAGATTATATACATAATCTAGAAAGTTAACATCCGACTTGGAGGATATTAGAAATGACACCACAGCCTCCTTTACGAATGTAAACCACTAATAGTGTCAAGTGAAGTTCTTGTTCATTCTACTATGCGTGTGGCGGTAAAGAAGAATTGCCAAAAGGAGTTTAAAGCTGTGTAAGCCCGTGTGTGAGTGCAGAAAGTTCGTGTGTTCAATTGCTGCCTTAATTAGTGTATTTAAAATGAAAAGGAAATATTTACTGAAATATCTTTACATTTTGATTGAGAAACGGGAAAGAAGAAGACATAGGAAAATGGAACAGACAACAACAAGCTTTGCTCTCTCTGTCAGATTGTAGATGTTAGTATTTGGTACTCTAACTACTTTCTTGGTATTCAGCATGATACGGTAGCAGGATGTGCCAAATGAGTTGATTTTATTTTCCATATCCTTAGAGAAAACCCATGACTCAGAGCCATATAATAAAACAGTGAAACAGTTTAATCTTGGTGAAAATTAGGATGGTAGGACTTTCCCACAGGTACTCTAATTTCCAGAAGGCTGTCCAAGAAGAGGCTTCCATCTCCTCAGGTACACTAGGTTTCACTGGACCCCTTCATGGAGCCTTATTATCTGAAGTCGGTTACATGATTAATAGGGTTTACGTATACTTGGCGAGCAGGCTGGGAATGGCATTTGATGGTCATATGTGACGTGTCATGTCAAAGGCAGACTTTTGGGCAGGATCGTAAATGGAGAAATAGCCAAAAATCTGCCCGCGGGTAATTTTTTCACAATTTGGGTTTGTTGCAAATTTGTGATGTTATTAATGTTAAAAATATTGTCTGATAGTTTCAGACCAGAATATAAGTGACATCTTGTATTTTTTGAGACATTTTTCAAGGTAATTCCTACTCTCAACATTGTCAATAATATATTTAAAGGCCGATATCTCAATTTCGAATTTTATAATACCATAACTTACAAACTCAATATCTTCGCTTAGGAATGTCCGATTTCATTGGGGAAAACAGCGTTGTGGAGCAAAATATCTCTATATTTAAGATATGTAAAAACCTCAAAATTGATAATCTGCCCAAAAGTGTCTGCTTTTGACATGACACGTCACAAATACTCTGTAATGTACTAAAATGATTATCAAAATAAAACACTGCATTGATTTAAACCTTTGATCGGAGTATAATAATATACGTCGACCGGACAGCACAACTATGTATTATGTAAGTCGTGTATCCCATTCTTTTCACAAACATACGGCGACTTGTTGCAAACTATATTAAAATGAAATTCCTCCGAATTACCTTTTACCCTTTATCCCATATCAGCGTTGTATGTGCTTTCTAAGGTTTCACCCGTGTACATGTTGTATGTCAACTTTGGTTTCAGTACCACATTCGTAACGGTAATGTAATGTATGATTCCGTTATCAGGATAGACGTGAATTACGTAACGCTAAGTGCTTAAGAGTACATAGAATGGAAAGTACTTTTTTGGAGGAGTCATTTGCCTTTGTAATCCACAAGTTCGAAGTTTTATATATCGTGTTTGAACTGGGCGGGAAGATTAAAGTAAGCGAGCGTTTAGAATAGTACATGATGAGATCTAGAGGCTAGGGTTTAGCCCGGGGGTTTAGAATCATAAGTGTCTTTACTTTTAAGGCGAGTAGGATCAAAAGAGTTATTATGATTAATAAATTGATCTTATAGGAAATGAGTCAAGGAAGCCAACAAGCGCATTTATATTTCCATAGGTTTGCGGTTCTTGAGTTGCGAGTATATATCAAATTAAAAGTTTTGGGTGTTCTTCCCTCCCGAAAAAAAAATTGTGCACATGGGGCGGAAATGACACCCCTTAATACACCATTCCTCCTGTGTGTCAACTTTATTTGTCTCATTAATTGAGTGCAAAACCCGCTAGAGTATGCTCCCCACCGACCCGCTTTAAGCATGATAATGAACGTAACATAATACCCTGCATTCATTTCAATGTCTAGCAACTGACAAAGAATGTTTTATCTCTTATGCGTTACACGAATAAAAAAAGGAAAATGATGAAGATATTGTCAAGCCATACATTTATAATGCGCACAAATGTCTGCTCTAGCTTTCAAAATGTTGAATGTAGATTACAAACATGCCATCAACATCGACTTGATGTGAGTTCTCGTATTTCAATTGACTTATCAGTCACCCAATTTCATTACTATACGCCGCGGCGTACAAGATGTCGATGGTTCAGAATCAGAAAGCCGTAACTCACTATGACCAGCTCTCAGAAAAAGAGCATAAAGTTGGCTCCTTGCTTTGGTCTTCAAACATCAATGTTTTCTGCACAATGTCTTTTGCTTTCTATTGAATTGTGTCATGATTATGGACTGTATCTTCTATAGTGCCCTGGCGACTTTATTCTCATTTTATGGGAGCAGGTGATTGTGAGTTGAGGCTTTCAACCCTCGATGTATAGAATGTAATATAAAAGATGTAATGGTACTAGTATATAGATAAACTATTTCTTTTCCTGATTATAATTTACAAAAAGTTCTCAAAATAGTCGGTTCATTGCAGATCAATAGAGATTTTGTGATGTAAGCTATATAATAAGAACCATTGTAGATAATTAAGTTTCTATAAACAGGAGAATATTGACTTAATTCAATTTAATTTTACAATTGCTTTGAGAAGTATCCTTCCTTATTTTGCCATATGAATCGTATCATTACATTTAAAGAGACGCGTTCGTTATACGTACGAATAGTGAACATCTCAAAAGTGCGCTGAATACCTTTAAATCTAAACGTAAAGTGTCTAAAGATGAGACATACTCTACAAACCTAACATCCAAGTTTAAGGATATTGGAAATGACACCCTAAGCTTCCTCTAAGAATGTAAAACCACTAATAGTGTCAGTTGAATTTCATGTTGATACTACTATGCGTTTAGCGGTAAAAAGAATTGCCAAAAGGAGTTTGAAGCTGTGAAACCTCTTGTGAGTACAGGAAGGTCGTGTTTTCAATCGATGCCTTAGTGTATTTAAAATAAACATTACTGCGTAAAAATGCAATTTATACAAGGTGTAATTGCATGAAAATCAACATGGTATCATTATCCATATAAACTATTCCTTTTCTTAATAAAATCTTACTATACTCGGTTCAATTCAGGGCAAATTTAGGATTTACAATATGTTGCCAATACGTTATGGTTGTCATTGTATATAATTAAGTTTCTAAAAACAGAGGAACGTTTTGTTTTAATTACAGTACTTCCTTATTTAATTCAATTATCGCGTCAAAAAGAGACACGTTTCTTATCTAAAGAATTCGTGAACGTCTTAAAAGTGCTCCACATAACCCTTTTAAAATCTGGACGGAAATTGTATGGAGTTAAGACATATTCTACAAACATTCAGGAGAGTGTCAGCAGAATTTCTTGTTCATTCTACTCTGCATATGGTGATAAAGAAGATTTGCCAAAAGGGGTTTGAAGTTGTGAAACCTCGTTTGAGTGCAGGGGCAGGTCTTGTGTTCAATAGTTGCATTAGTGTATGCAAAATAAACAGCAAACATTTACTACTGAAATGTCTTTACATTTTGATTGAGAAACTGAAAAGAAGAAGATAATGAAAATTTGAAAAGAAGTAGATCGAGAAGAATAAAATAAGAAGGTGAAGAATTTAAAGAGAAAATTGAAAAGGAGAGAGAAAAGAGTAAGAAGAACAACAAAATGAAGATGAAGAAAAAGAAGAGGAATAGAAATAGAAAAAAAAAGAAGTTGCCAACAAAAAAAGAATGGAAGAAGAAAATGAAGAACAAAACACAAGAAAGCGAAGAAGAGGGAACAGAACGTTGTATTAATGTACCAGGTGTTTGGTTATTTATATTCAACTAAATTATGTGTATTTCTGTTAAAGAGGACATGCCAAAAGGGGTTCGAGGCTGCACACTTCGTATGTCTTCAATCGCAACCTTAGTGAAACTGCCCCACCATGACAAAAGGAAGTATGGGACAATTTTGTCAAAATGCACTCTTTTGGCTTAAGGGTGGTCTTAACCCTGTTATGGAAACTTTCGGGCCTCATAACTGCTAAAGTGTTGGTCTAAACTTTAAAGTATATAAAGGTATACATATTTAGAATATTTTGGGCCAAAATACGGCACTTAATACTATCTGATAAGGTGATGTAACATTCCAGAACACCAAATAGTATGGTGTTAGGTAAAACCTTAAAAATATCAAACAAGCTTATATTTTTGCTCCATATCTCAATAACATCAACTTGCTCCATACTTCCTTTTATTGTATGTAAACACAATAGGAAATAATGATGTATTATACAGAAATCGTATTATCTTCTGATTTGGAACATTCAAAAATCCTCTTTAAAATGCTTTAGGAAACGAACATTATTGCATAAATTGATATGATAATAATTATTGGGTCGTCCATCAAAGGCCGGGATCAAAAGGAACTTGAAAACCTATTTAAAGAGAGCATGCCGCAATGATCAGGGTACTTGATTTGGTTGTGGCTCAATTCCAGGTGGTGGCAACTTGGAAAAACAACGAAAAAAATCTGAATTTGAATGTCAACATCTGCAGATTAAATTCACACTTTACACTTCCGCTCTCCTTGTGGTTCATTTAAAAGGAGATAAATAAACCATGAGATAATCCGTCCTATGGAGGGACTTTAAGCCGTCGGACTTGGCCCCATGTACAAAAAGAGTAATACCGTATATATATCGCAGTCAGATTCGTAAGGAGTAGGGTAAAACCTCTGACTGACTGATCATGGTTACATTCAAAGAGGACGGCCTCAGCACTACCGGTCTTGCGGTCTTTATGTTTTTAAGCTAAAAAATGTCATTTAAAAAAAATTACAAAACCTTACGCAACCTTACAAAAATTGGGTAAAAAAGCTTGGGTAACCTTAAATACACTGAAAAACAACAGATGGCGCTATCAGGCTATCAGTGCCTTAAAATGATTCATATGATCATTTTAAGACCATTTTAGTGATCATTTTAGTGAGGTGACTAGGTTGCATGGGCAGTAATGCTTCGGCACTGACAACGACAACAACAACATCAACAACAACAGAGACAAATAACACCTACACACCCCCACCCACACAGGGGCTATTTTAACGTGCCTCGCCGTCACGTCCGTGCAATGAGATAAAAGTGTTGATGAAGTAGAGTGCGTTTCAAAAATAAAAAAATTGACATTTTTACCTGAATGTGACCGTAAGAAAGGCTCTACCATTGTCTACTATTAAAGCATATCTACACGGATGGTTAATTGTCACTGCACGAATATTTTATCTCGTCACGTACGTGACAGTGAGGCACGTTAAAATAGCCCCTGCACCCACACCACACAAAAAATCACCCCAACAGGCAAGTGGACCCAGAGACTTACATGAATTACAGCAGAGTAATCAAACGTGTGTAGCAAAAGACGGAAGAGTCGATGAAGGTATATCGGAGTCGAGTTGCAAGAGACAGTGAAAAGGAGGAAACGGTTGGAGCAGGGTTTCACATAGCTACAGTGGGTTATTAAATTCTGACGAAAATGAGAAGAATACACTATTCCAAGGAGCAGCAATCAAATACCGAAATACAAGCATTATCAAATCTATATTGAGATAATGTTGCCCGAATTTAGTTTCAAACTTAAGTTTGTTTCAAACATGAACGGTTTCAAGGTCACTATAGTCCGTTCACTATATCATGGCATATGACCTTTGAAAAGTAGAAGGGGTTCCCAGGGGAGGCACAGGTCAAATGGTATAAAAATTTTGGAAAATGTCGGTAGCTTTAGTGAATGTTGCTACAACTCCGGGAGGGAGGGGGCACTTCAATATGAAATGGTGTAGTGCTGGCACTTTCGCAGTAAGGGGCATTCGGTGAGAGCAAAATGTAAAAAATATGGGGTCATTGGGTGAGAACATGACCTTTGTTTTAAATGGCACCTTTGAGTGAAAGCCGAAACAGCGCCACATAAACCTCGAACATCGAATTTCTAGTTCTAAATGCCTTCAAACTTCTTTATTGTTTCAAAATAAGTATCAAAATCTGTGATAAATGAAAGTTGCTGTTGAAATTGAAAAATAAGGGTCTTTGGGTGACAGATCAAATGGAAAAATAGGGGGTCAGGTCTTCTGGTGACAGAGCATGTTTTCGTAAAAAAATGGGATCTTTGGGTAACAGCCCTACAAACGCGTCACCCCCGAAGTGGGAGTGCCCCCGGGCTACAACTTGAACATGTCCTTTTGTGATATAAAACTATGAATTTATGTAGAAAAAAAACATGGTCATGTGACATCTTATACTGAATAGACTATAACTATGTTATAGATTTTGTACTGACAGTGAGAATATAATGGAAGTTGTTATTAGATAAATCAAGAGGATAATGTATATTTGACCTTATAACATGACGGACACATGAAATGTAAACTGTAGATAAAATACTGTTGAAACGTGAGTACTTTCTGAAACAAAAATACTTCAAGTGTTTTATATAAAGAGTGCTTTTGAACTCGATGATGGTGATGAAAAGATGGAAAAGACCATTTGTCGAGTAGGGGGTTACATCTGTAAGGGATATGGGGCTCAAACTCAGTGACAACAAATCTCATGACCAGGGAACATTTTGTAGGGGTCAGGTCAAAGGTCAAATTTTAGAAATGCATTTTTTGGACATCTGTAAGGGGTACGAGGCTCAAACTTGGTGACAACAAACTTAATGACCAGGGGGAATTTGTTGGAACACTTTGCAGGGTCAGGTTAAAGGTTATCTGGGGTCAAATCTTATACCGTAATTTCATTGTCTGTAAGGGGTATAGGGGCTTAATTTCGGTGACAACAAACCTTGTGGCCCGGGAAACAGTAAGGTCAAAGGTCAGGTCAAACAGCCATTAAAGGGTTACATGCCTTGCGATTGCCTGCGCTCTGTGAGCGTAAATTATCTCTAGTCATTTTTATATTTATGTTGATTAATAAAAAGTCATGAGAATATACTAGTACTTGGATCCTGATTCGTCAAGTCTGTTTCCATGACCACAACGCATCCAATCTTTTCTCTGGACCAGACGCATCCCTTTTTAAAGGGATTTTTATATAGCATAGTCTCGGTTGTTTGATGGCATATAGAACTATTTCAAAGCAAAGTTGAACACTGATGGCGCTATTTATCTTAAATCTTGTTTGCATCTTTACAAGCGGTAGACTCTTATATAGTGGCATTAAAACATCATAAGAATGAATAACATAATAACAAGGAAATTTTTATCATGAAATGAAATGAATAACTCATATTATTGGGCTAAATTCAATATGTAAATAGCGCCCCCAATTTGCACACAAATATGTAGTATATATAGTATATATAGAAAACAACACAACCAGGCAAATGAAAAATTTGATAAAGAAAGGAAAATCTAAGTTAATATTAGCTAAAACATGTGTATATTAGTGTGATAGCTGTTGGTATTTTAAGGGTTTAGAATGGAAAACTATATAATGTTTTGTTAAACAAACATTAATAAATGATCATATCAAACAGCCGTGTAATAATAACGCTTGATCTCCGTTAGTTCAACACATCACTTGCTCGATACGTTAAAACCTAACGCTAACTAGCATTAACCTTTTTTTAATACTGCCCTAAACCCATTAGGCCAAGTAAAAATAAAAATATGTTTCTCGTCCGGGTTTTTAAAAATTAGGAGAATGAGTGGCTTTTTATTTTCAATTTTTTATTGGAAAACGACGCTAAATACCTGTATTTGGCACCATATTTTGGGTATTCGACATACAGATTGATATCTGAGAAAAAGGAGAAGGCCCTCTTTATTTCATTGTTTTGAGAGGTTGGCCCCTCTAGTGATCACAAAACTCTTCTTAAACGATGTATTATGCATTAACAAAGCTGTAAAATAAGTTTCAACTTCTGAAACATCTTTTTCAACAAGTAATAACTGAAAGTTTACAAAATAAAAAGAAATTTGAAAAATCTTCAAATAAGGAGGAGGAGAAACATATATATTTTTTTTACTCGGCCTTAATTGTAATTAAGTAATCATATCGTTGTTGTTGATTAGGAACACAACACCAAATATGGGCAGTACCACCTTTGACCTTGGCTGTACAGCAGTATGTGGTGTTCTAATGGGAAACTGTACACATCAAGATGTCCCGTTTCTTTCAGAAATACATTGGTAGAATATAATTTGCATCCACATTAATGAAAGAGTCTTCCTCTTGTATTTGGGTTATATGTTTTGAAATGTTCTACCGTGTCCATTTTAAATTAAACCAACAAGAAAACCAGATGCCACAGTAAAGGAAAGGGCTCATGACCTAACCTTGGCTGACTGTGATGACTTTCTAGTCCAGCCAAATTTACTACATGGGGGAGATAATGAGGAACCCAGTGCAACCATTTCCTTAGCTCCATACTTCAATATGTGGCGTTTTCACAGTGGCGTTTCATTTCAGGAGATAATTTTATGGTTTGTTTAATTACAAAAGGCAACAGCCAACATTCTAAACCTTTATTCAAATATCCAAAACCAAGTGTGAACCAAATATCGTCATTTGTATAAACCCAAATTATATTGGCCGTTACCTTTTTGATAGAAATGCGATTTCTTGATGCGTACATTGATTATCTCTTTACATAATTTCTGATCACTTACTTATGTGTCACCTACCAGACATGTTGGCGTAATTGTTTCACTGGCCTTGACAAGCTTATCCGAATTTCACTTTTTATGAAAGCTATATGGTCGGCCACCTGGGGAATGTTGCGCTCTTCGCATTAAGTTCGAGGTGCGCGCATCGACAAGACAGAATGCACATGCGCACACTGGTCTCGTTTCTGTGACGTCACCAGCAAGACTAAGATTTACGTAATATTAAAATCTTTGGTTTTCATTGTTCGGATTTACACGCTTTTGGTTTAAAAAGCATCGAATATGACTTTAAGGGTAGGTTTTTTGCCCGGGTTTATTGCGTCATCGCCTGCCCTTTGCTCTCGCAGGATATCGTTGATAGCTGTTTTCTAAATAATCTATCCTCGGGCAATCATTCTTGTTGTTGTTTAGACGAAATATGAATTATATTTCTATACGTGACGCGATTTGCGCACAAAAACCTTTTTCGGCAAAACCATCGAGGACGTAAGTTAGTATTGTCGCTGGATGTTGTCGTTATTGCCTTAACAAACCTTAAATCAACTCCAAATCAATGAAGTTTGCTTCCTTTTAAAAAAGCAGCTCTATAAGTATGAAATTCTCCTCCGGCAAGTATTTGGTCAGTCGGTCATCAGCTTCCGTGTCTGGCTCCAATCAAGAATCTTATAAGCAATTTATACGCAAAGTGATCCTAATGTCACATCTTCTTTTCTTACTGGTAGTTAACTTTCTTATTGCAGCGAATTTATGCAATTCGCTTTCTTCATACTTTGTTGGTGAGTGATAAAGACATATGGTACAAGTATGTTGATAACAGCTTTTGGCGAGAGCCTAGCTATAACAATGGGAAACAGTAGCCAAAACTGAAAAATGGGAAAAAGTCAACTGATATATTATTATATTTACACACATGTCAATTTTCCCATCATGAGTATGTAAAACCTTAATGCTTAACGCAGTCATCAACAGGTTTCGAGTTTCAACTTACAGTTGCGGTGTTGTGCTTGGGAAATGTAAAATTTGTATGGCAGACCATTATGTTCTAAAAAGAAAAGACCAATTCTGATACATCTCTAAAGCCACACATGCTTGAATGAAATAAATGGAAAATATACTAACAGGCATATCAATCAATTAATTTTTCCATGTCTTTCCATTCGGCATGACTTGATTAAACCTGACTCTTAATACTCTGTGTGCTAGCCATAGGCTTCAACATAAAAAGTCAAAGTTTTGAGATATTTTCTCAAAATATCAAGAGCAATCTCAAAAGCCACTGAACCAATACTAGGCTTGTTTGCACTCATTTTAAAGCATTTTTCATGCTGATTCCAAAAACGGTCATAAAAATGTACAATTCTGAAATTTTTGAATTAAAAAAATGGACACTTGTCGTCTGCAATCAACACCCGCGTGGAGAGATTTTTATATAACGTTAATAATTCGACATACTGTAGAAGAATGTGATAAGAGCCTATTAGATTTACTTTAACCATCTCCCCACTTGACTAGTTAATCATTCATTTTTCGAATGATAATACACATATATTTAAAAAACGTTGTTCTTAAACGTAGTTATAACAATAAGATTTTGTATTAGGCATCTTCAACCATATTTAAATGGGTATTTTTACGAGCCCTTGCTCAGTCTAGATTTTGAGTTAATTACAAAACAAATTGAAGAATAAACAGCACAGACTTATGATTGTCTAGATGGACTGTAAGTCCATTGTCAAACATTAATACTTATTTCCAAGGCGGATATTATGTTTCGGTCTATAGACATTACAGCACATGACCATTGCATGATTTAATTTTTACCCAGAATGCATTGCATTGCAGAAGCAACGTATGACTAACGTGGTTCATCATAATGCTATTTAGACATCTGGCTAGGTTTCATAACTGATAGCAAAAGACGGATTTGATACATAAACCGACACCAGTAGTTTGGTAAGGGTGGTCTGTAAGACACCCAACAAGATTGACCACATGTAGTGTAAAAATGATCGCAGGTAGTGTTAATATGTTATTAAGGAATCAGTGAGTTTTCTAGTGTTTAATTTAGTTTTCGGTTTGATTTTTGTAATTTGTAATTCCTTTGAATGTGTTTGACAGCTTACGTAAGACCTGATCAATCCAATCTGCGTCTCCTATTTAGATTTACAAATCATTTGGAAAATACTTTCGTAAATCATGTCAACTCTAAAAAATATTATTAGATTGACAGAAGAATGTATTCCTTTCTTAGAAGTGTTACGCACTTTGACGTATTCTAGATCTTCTTCGTTATATTAGAGTATTATCCGCAGAAGAAAAACCTGCAAAACATTGTGCGAGTGGATAGAACGAAACAAATAGTTTTTGTAATTTATATGTTGAAAATGTGCATCCATTGAAAACTATGAGGTTGTCTTTACTGGAAACGCATCAGTGGCTTACCATGAATGGAATTACAAGGGATTACAACAAATTTACGAAAGGTCCAATGTTTCGTTGCCTGCGAGATGTAAATCAAAGACTTGAAACTACATACTTCCATTTAGGTGACAGATATGCCCATAAAATGTTTTGCAGAAATAATGACCCGATGTATTGTGGGATAGCACTTAATGTTTGCATCAACACATGACGGACTTTTTTATCGCCTGTATTGCTTACTGAGCGATGCTTGACCAAGTATTCACGGTGGAGTTATTTTAATCGAGAATAAGATTTGTCTTTCATTTGGCAAATATCAATGGAACACGCCGAATGGGTATTGACAAATTGTATTGTTTAAGAAGCGCTTCAAAGAGGTGTCTGAAATGTTTAAAGGCACACTTACATATACACAAGCTAATTCCACCACCACTTTACTCTGATATCCTCTTTGATATAAAATAATATATTTTAGTCTTGTGTGTATGCATAGCCTTGATCATAAATCGCTTATTTGGGAGTATTTGGTTGCAGTAATTTTTGTGCAGTAACACGAACAGATATGATATAGCAGTGGCTCACGGGCACTATCTACCATGTGATATTGAGGCATTTGTCTTACACGAGAACGCAACATAGAAATAAAGTTAAAGCTTGTTTAGTGGACCTAGGGCCGTGCCCCCTGTAAATTCATGTTATATCAACCTATTTTCAGCCAATTATTGTAACCTCTTACCCCCGCTCACTAGTTTCAAATCCTGGTTTCGCGGCTGTACAAGACCTCAAATAATATTGCAGAAGTAGAATATAGTCCCGGAACATTAGTATACCAAATTATTACAACCCTCCAGATATTCAAGGGGTGCCCTAAATATGTTTATAGATGTTTATATTATACTATATATATATAACGAGCAGAAAACAAATACATCGAGACAGAAGTTGGAGACGATAAAGTATTCGAGACCAAACCGCGAGAAGAAGTACCCTCGTATTAATGTCTGTGTTTTTATGGAAGTAGGTTTTAGAAAATATGTATGTAAACAATTATTGATTATTTTAAAGTAGCTCCCTATTGATGCACTCTAAAGCTTCTATGTCTGACTGAACATATATTTTGAAGGCGCATTCTTTTGGTGACAATTAACCTGTTACTATGGTAACCGTCTGTTTTTATAGCTTCTAGACATATTCTGTGAAGAAAAATTCAAATATTGTGCTTTCTTGTATACTCGCCTACTTTTATTTGATGTCTTTTCTGCTATATGAACAAGGAGCCTTGTGGATTGCAGTCCTTTGCTCACTGATCAAAGTCAAAGTCTCTGAAGAGATTTCTGAAGTCAAACAATGAATAATAATAATATTGTTCTGTTGGATCTGCGCTTCCTGCTTTACATCGACATCTTGGAAAGAGCATCGTTAAATTGTTTATTTATTGTATCTTCTACCTCCAGCTTTTGATCAAGAGAATCCATTGGAAGTCGTCTATGGCATCTTTGATAGGAGTTGTCAATAGCGTCACCTGACAGAACTAAAGGTTTCAGATCATTGTTGAACATCAAACGTGTTGTCGGCAAGATGTATGAGACTTCTGCTAAATAACCCGTTCCTATTGAATTCCAATTATTGATTGCTTTTTCAAAAGTTATGATTTTGTGTTAAGAAGAGGGGTGCTGGTACTCTGAAAGGAAAACTCCCTAAAATTGTTTAGTATCTGCACTTATTAACCATGTTAACTTTAATCTAACCACAAAATCTCTAGAGTTTAGACCAAATGTTGACTCACTCCTGAGGTTCATTATTGAGATAAAATAATAACCTTTTCGGTAAATCCCATAAGCCCTTGCAAGTAGACCTGAGATGTCGTCATTTGACGTCATACCGATGCTCACGTCGTTTAATGAACATCGTTACTGCGCATTGCAAGTCGGCGTGACGTCAAATGACGACATCTCAGGTCTAACCACAATGAATTATGGGATTATGAGATTTACCGAAAAGGTCAATCCCCACAGTCAGCTACGCTCGTGGTCTTCAGTGAAAAACCTCCTTTTTGACTAATTGTATCTTTCGTATATCTATGTAAAATCTGCGAATTATATAATAAAGTTAGCCATGAAGATCGAAGACATGACATCCCAATTCTGTGATGACGTACTCCTAAAGAAGTTACCCTAACCTCCTTTGGAAATTATTGAAAGTTATTGTGGTATTTTAGGACAGAGGATGATCAAAGCTGATGCAAGGTGCAATTACGTCAGCATGGAACATTAGTTTGGAAAATCTAGAGGGGATAGCAAAGCCCTATTCTCGTAATCCGTGTCACGGTAAAATTATACGTATCTGAGTATACAACATTTCATAATCCGCAAATGTCGTCACAGTTGACACCTTGTTAATAACTTTTCTATTTTACACCTAGTCCCAGGAGGCACGGAATTTAATATGAATTTTGCCCTAGTCCTTTGTTAATAAATCTAGAGAAGTTGAATCTTTTTTTGGTGAATGGTTGACGATTGACGAGTCAGAAACTCCAGAGAAATACGAAAGGCAACGTCCGGTAGTTACTCCCATCACGAGTGAAATAAAACAACCTTAGCAGTTAACATGCTATTAGTTCCTGATGTATTCAACCCTTGGGTTACGTCTAGACTGTTAGCTAATAGTAATACACCATTAATATCATAGAGTTGTGTACCAGCTTAATTAAAAAATATAGGCAAAACATTGATGACTCAACAGGCTAAAAGAAGTATCGGTAGCGTATTATGTACTAACAAAGCATCGAATGAAAAGCATTCTGTTTTTTTTTTAAACCGTAGATATTGGATGTTGTTTAATGAACAGTACTTAGCTCCTAAAGAAAAACTTGGTGAGTTATAATAAATTGTGCGCTTTGCTCCAGCTCACCCCACAAGGTTCAGAATGATATACAGATTTTCACTGATCACTGGCCCCAACATCACTCCATCAACCATTTAATATTAATAACAATATAGAGAATTGCAGCTAAGTAGCGAACAACCTTGGGAAAAGATTCAGGATATTAACATGAAAACAATTACCTAACGGCGTTACTTATTCCCAGCGATCTGCTAAATGTCTTAGTTTGAACATTATGTGTCAGTATTTGGACAAACCTTAGATATGAAATCAAGCATCGCTCGAAGTCAAATAATGTTAACTTCCCATGTTACGTACTACCACAAGGGAATAACTTAGTGTGTAAGAGCTTCTGGCGTACATGCTATAGCTTTCTTAACCTGTCATCTGACGAATGCCAGTGAACTTAATAATAATGTATATTAGCGTATAAAGGATTTTGTGACAACATATGGGAGGACCTCATCATAAAAGATTGCCTAAAATAAAATAACGGTTTGAAAATTTAAGAATAAAGTGTGTGCACCTGTTGATAAGTTGGCTTATTTAAAAAAGCATCAATACTGTAATGCATAAAAAGGTTGCTCGTTCTGTCGATATGGCACTCCAAGAGAATTGTCCTAGTCATTATGGTTATATACCCTTTATCTCTTTCCCATTATCTAAACACATAATAATACTTTGTTGGCAGATACCTTTTGTAGCTAATGCAGAACAGATATACATAAAAGCGTCACAGTTTTTGTGAATCTCTTATGCAATATGCCACCAACGAACACCAAGAGAATCGTTTCATCTTCCTTTAATATCTTTTATTATGAAGGCGCGCGTAGATTAGATTGTGTTGTGCGAGGTACACAAATTGGGCGAATTAGAAAATCTTCATTTATCTTAAAAATTGAATATTGGCTATATAGTGTTCAGCTTTATTCGTGCCTTGTTGTTGTTTTGTGGTGGGCAGATTTCTTCACTATAAACGTGGGGTGGGCGAATCATGTATGATACAAAGTAGTAAAACACATTTTCACGTTGTCATACATTTATAATAATAACAAAACAGATGCGTGTTTAAAACAGCCAAAAGGGACAAATGTGTGCAATTTAATGTCGTGCAGTCGCCCACTTACCTTTATTAACCAAAATATGTCAAAGGAGAAATGTCGTATGTGACACAATTAAGGAAAATTGGTCTAAAGTCGCAAATATTACATTCCGAGCTGTTAGTTTTATCATCAGTGACCCTTTAAATATGTTTGGTTTTGATGCAAACTCCATTAACATTGAACTGAAGTTATATGCAAATTACAAGCGGAAAAAATAAAGAGTAAAAGAATTTGCGCACTCTTTTTCCATTATCTGTTAGCTTTATAATACTATATTTAGCCACCTATTTCACTCAACATTAATATCAGCGACATTCTCTTTGATTTCGTCACATATTCAACAAATGCACCTGTTGACTATTCAAAGGGTAAACATCATGACCCAAAAATGATTTACGGTGGAGATGTGTGTGGGTGCCGGGTGTTTAGTATAATTTAGCAAATTTCACGGGGCATGGTCATTGGTCCGCTACAGTAGCATATCATGCTTCAACTTTATTTCTATGTTGGGTTCTCATGTAGGACAAATGCCTCAATATCACATGGTATACAGTGTCCATGAGCCAAAATCACATCTGTCCGTGATGCCGCAAGGAAATGAATGCAACAAAATACAAAAACATAAGTGATTAATGATCAAGGTCATGCATACCCACAAGACCAAAATGTATTATTTGATATCAAAGTGGATATCAGAGTAAAGGGTGTAATTAGCCGGTGGATTTGTGAGTATGCCTTTAAACATTTCGGACAACTTCTCGAAGCGTTTTTCAAACAACACAATTTGTTAATCCCCATTCGGCGAGTTCCATTGATATTTACCAAATGAAGGACAACCCTTTGTCTCAATTAAAATAACTCCATCGTGAATACTTAGTCAAGCATCGCTCAGTAAGGCACAACATCTCTTTTGGTCATATAGCGCTATCGGTGCCCGAAGAGGTACCGATGGCACTCTTTATCGTACCCTGAACATTTTTGCAATACATTCGTTTTTTATTTAAATGAAAAACAATAACACTATGCAACTGTAAGTTATTATGCCAAATTCGATGTGGTGCCTAAGCAATACATACGATAAGAAAGTCCGTAATGTGTTGATTTGAAGGGATAAACATTCAGTGCTATCCCAGATACATCGAGTAGTTATTTCTAAAATGGTAGTTGGACTATCATACAACAGTTGCGAGCAGTCCATAGGACTTTTTTGCGTGTACATCCGGTCGCTCAGTCAAAAAGTTAAGGGCCTTGTTGATGACTATTTTCCTTACATTACATAACAGTACTTAAAGGCCCATATAAAAATAACAGATGTGGAAATAGGAGTATAAACTGACCAGTAGATACCAGTTGTAGTCCAACTAATTCATGGCATATTAGATGGCCTAGGGGAAAGTTGGCCCATATTTGCAAGACTATCCTTGCCTTCAAGGTGAAACAAACCTACTCATGTTACCCTCTGGCCATGGGCTGGCCTGGTGTCAGATCTTACCCAGGGAAAGATGACATTCCAATATTGGCCTTTAACATTGCTTCTCTCAGCATTATACAAGTGAACACACAATGCTATCTCTCCGTTTTCCTGTTAAACATAGACAATTACTAGCAATAATGTGAATGGACAATAAACTATCTAGAATTACTAACTGGTTAATATATTATATAAAATGTCAAGACTATGGTGAGGGAAGACCCAATGTGTTCAGAAATAGTTCTATCAGTTCTATCAATAAAACTGGTCTACTTTGTCAAACACACTCGCAGACATAAATGAAAATAAAACATTTAATTTGATTTTGCGACTGTAACAAATTTGTTCAAGCAGTTTAAGGTGTGACACAGATTGTGTTAAGAGAGTAATATAATATCTTATTATATTAAAACAGATTCGTGTTAAACATTAATCATGTACTATTTCACCTTGCACGTGCTTCCGAGTGCAATTAACTGATCTTATCGATCTTGTCATATCTAATTAACGAACATTAAACCCTCATACGTCCATAACACAATGTTGCTTAATTTTTGATCTTATAGAAATCATTTTCAGCACTATTAAAATCACAATCTATGAAAAATTACTATAAAGGACTTGCATTAGCTGAAATTCTTTAAATAGGGAAGGAAATTCGGTAAGAGCAATTTTATATTTTGGATAACTATTTAATTTAGTAATTTTAATGACGCGTGAAAATCATTAATATAAAAGTTGTAAAGTACAGTCATCTATTGGTAATCAATAACATTTTATGTTTTATAGTGATAATGACTCGAAGAGCAATTAGAGGACAACGTTATTTGGCGATTTTGTTATGTGATGTGTCATTATGTCAGTAATTTTAGATTGCGGGGTTTTAGTAGAGCATGTTTTTCAAAGGCCGAATAAATTCAGTTATCTTCTTTCAGTGTTATCTTACACTACGGGATTACACAAAGTTGTAAATCCATTGATTAACATTTTGGATTTGACTGTAAAAGTAATTAAGTATTACAATGGAATCGTCTGACAAATACACCCCCAGAAATCCAATTCATTGTTGTATTTGGTGTAGACAACACAATGCTATCTTTCTGTTTTCTGATTAAACAAACAACAACAATTTTATTGTAGGAACTTATTTACAAGGGTTGTTTTAAATGGTTTTACCTGCACAAGTTACTGGGTTTTTAGTTGGCTTGTCGTTTGGATTAATATTATTAGGTTATTAAATTATTTCTAATATTAAAGTGTATTAACCACTGCACCTTATTGTTAGAAAGAATAATGTGAACATGTGGAACTATTTTTCAATTGCCCGCCAGCATTTACAGCTTGCCTGAGGCGTTTATAGCTGGATTTTTCCAGTGGACCAATACTAAATGCAAGCATTGTACTCACAATATATCTGCATTATCTTTCAAAGAAAAGTGAGGGCTCTTCATATGGAAATAGGCGTTTATTAACTAAGTTTGCGAAGTAATGTTTAAAATATTTATCGAGAAAAACAAAACAAAAACAGTAATCAGAAACAAAATTATTGTTAGTGTAATAATACTAGAACAGTTTATGTACTTCTTCACTTAGTATTGTCACAGCTTAGTCTTGTAATTTATGTTAATGTTTTACTATTGTATAATTATATCACATAATACATATTCTGGCACCTTTTCTGCCAAGATCCCCGCGGTATATCCCGGGAATTATTACACCAATTTACCCACACACAAGCCGGACAGCTTTGGACATCTGCTGTTTTATTCATTCTTTGACGCGATAAAAATGTGCTTGTAGAAAACTCTTCAGGCCCATGGGATACTTTACAAAATAAAGGGTTCGCTTGTTGTAAGTACTCATAAAAGGCAAAATAATGGACAAGGTTGTTGGCGAAATTAAATATACTTAACATTTGTTGATTGCCTTGTTTGTTTCACACATTTTAGTTCAATTTACACTGTTAGAAATCATTCCGTTCGAGTATTTGAAAGAGGCCTGGTTTTACATAATCTAAATTTTAGTTTATTTAGGAGAGTTTAGTAATTTCTTTTAATTGTATGACTCTAATAATTACTTTTTAGGTATGTATTGTTGACAAAATGAGTGTCCTTTGATATGGTGTTTATTGAGTTTATATAAACGCATTAGCTGTCTTGTCATAAATATTATAATAAATGTTCAATAAATAATAAATAAATTAGATCCAATACCCAGGTACACATCGACTATATAACGCGGATACTTTCGTCATTTCAGCTCATATACAAAATGTAATATATATCAATTGGGAAATATATTTCGACCGCTATATTTTTGCAATGTGTACTTTATCTTGTGAATAATTAGTGCTAATTAGTCATATTATTGATATATGACATCATAATTTAAATTAAATGAATTCTACCTCAATTGCAATACTAAATATTAAAATAGATCTTCAGTTTTACTCACAATTTAGCAAAGGCTTTACCTGCTATTGCATAGCGTTTTAATTTTTAGTAGGTGTTGCTCGTAATGATTTACACAATATTTTATTCTTAAAAGCATCCTGGCGGTGGCTCGCTTGTACACCAACGTCATATCCAATTAGTTTTTGCTTGTTTTATTCCAATATAACAAAGTACAATGCAAGTAAAATGTTTATAATAGAGCAGATTGCGTCTTGAAATTACACGTAACATGAGACCCTTCTTGTCTACAAATTCAACATGAGACAGGTTGGAAATAAGTTTCTTGGTTGGGAGGTCAGATAATTGAACGCTAGTTTGTAAACACAGGATATCAAACAGTATATTATTGCACCTGAAACTGACTGTTGTCCAATAAATTCATAATGTTTAATATGTTATGTGTCACCCCCTCCCCCACACACACGCCCCTACACAAAATCAATTTTGTAAACAGGTTAATCACTCCATAAATCATTTTGGAAACCTTTTCTATTAGTGCAGTTTTTTAATATGGTACGTTTTTGTGATTAACGGTTGAAACCAATTTATAACTCTGCTGAAGACCTTAACATACCAGAAAAACTTTATTGGCAAAAATGCACCTTGCCCCTTGAGACCTGCCGAAAATTGCTTGCTCACTCCCTTTCGACCTGCCAAAAATGCTTCCTCCTTTGGCTCCGCAAAAAATCTTTGGGGTACACATGATTATTGCACCACCCCTTAAAGCTGCTTCTGGACCTTATAATCACAAATATTTGACGTGAATTTCCTTAAGTTGTTTCTCGACTATAAATGTTTCCACTTTTTCTAGCAATATGTTATTGTTGTTGTCGTTGCTGTCTTACTTTATTGTTTTATGATATTATTGTTGTTTCTTTTGCGTTGTTGTTGAAGTTCTTTCATGTAGCGAAATAGATTGTGGTGTGACGGTAAGTCGCGAAAGGTCATACTTGGAACTATAACTCGTATAATCGTACTTGGACTTTCTTTTAGAATACCTATCATTTTGACGTTCACAAGTGTCCATTATGAATGCATCGCTCTTTAAAAGTCATCACTGATCACCTACTAGCAGTGGTATGTTATTTCTTAAAGGATTTCCCCATATCATAATCCTATAAGTACTTAAAACTAAGCAAATAATAACTCTTAACCTTAAAACAAAAGGTGCAGAACTAAATTACAATAAAACCTCGCAATGGCTGGTACGTAGAGTTAAAACATTACGTTCTCCTCCGTAAATCATTTTGGGTCATGATATTTTCCCTTTGAATAGTCAACAGGTGCATTTGTTGAATATGTGATAAAATCAAAGAGAATATCGCTAATATTAATGTTGAGTGAAATAGGTGGCCAAACATACTATGATAGGATGACAAAAAAATGTTCAAATAAAATTCTAAATTTTAATTGTTTTCCGCTGATACATTGCGTAGAACTTGGTAACCAAGACCCAGTTTCCATGACTGCGCGTCACATACGACATTTCCCCTTGACATATAGCTCGCAAACATTCCTTTGTCTGATATAAGTGGACGACTGCACGATATTGAATGCCACAAATGTGTCCCTTTTGGTTGTTAACACGTTAACACGTTATGTTATTATTATAAATGTCTGACAATGTGAAAATTTGTTTTACTATGTTGTGTCATGTATGATCCGCCCACCACATGTTTGGAGTGGCGAAATCTGCCCACCACAAAACGACAACAAGGCACGAATACAGCTGAACACCATGCATATAGCCAATATTCTATTCTATTCTATTCTAGTCCAATTTGTGTCCCTCACACGACACAATATATCTACGCGTGCCTTTATAAAGATATTGAAGGAAGATCGTGCCTTTATAAAGATATTAAAGGCAGATAGATTGATACTCTTGGTGTTGAATTGTAACAAAATATTTTGCATATTAGCATTTTCATTAGTCCTGCTTTAACTTCAAAAGTTATCTGCCAACAAAGTATTACATGCGTTTGGATAATGGGCAAAGTGTTTGGATAATGGGAGAGAGACAAAGGGTACATGACCATAATGACTAGGGCAATTCTCTTTAAGTCAAATTATCAATAAATGTACGAAATCATTAATCCTAAAATGTCCAATCGTTATTTTAATTTGGGTAATCTTTCCAAACAAAATAGTGTATCTCCGTATGTTGTCTTACCCGACCTTGTCTACACTACTCTCACACATATTATTTATGTTTACTGACATTCGTCAGATTGTCGTCAGAAAAACGGGTATTGCATGTACGACAGAAGTTGCTGAACACTAAGTTATTCCCTTTTGGTATACCGATAGTGTGTTTGACTTCAAGCGGGTGCCCGATTCCGTATCTAAGGTTTGTCCAAATACTAAAATATGATGTTCATACTACGCAATGTAGCAGATCTTTGAGAATAAGTAACACCGTTAAGCAATTTTGTGTGTGTTATTGTTTTCAAAAGGTTATTTGCTTTTTAGCTGCAATTCTGGATATTGCTGTCAATATTAAATGGTTGATGGAGCACGGTTGTTTGATGGCATGTAAACTGTAGTCATTTTTGAGAAAAACAATGATGTTGCTATTTATCTTAAATCTTGCTTGTATCTTTAAAAGTGGTAGACACTTGTACATTTGCATTAGAACAAAGCAAGCAAATGCCAAGAAATAAATTAAAAAAAACCATTTTTTATCATAAAATGTAAGGAATAACACATATTATCTGGCTTATTTAAGTTTAAAATGCATGTAGATAGCGCCCTCAATTTCCACACAAATGTGCAGATTATAGAATAAAATTACCACAAAAAAGCATAAGAAGATAAATAATTTGATATAGAAACGAGGAAACGAGAATCAATGTTAAAAATAGCTATAAAATATATGCGTAGTGTGATAACTGTTGGGATTGTCTAGGTCTAGAATTGAACATTTTATGTTTTGTTAGACAATCTAATAAAGCTTATCAGTTTTCATATAATACATTACTGATACTTTATTAAGCCTGTCGAGTCATCAATGTTTTACCTATATTTTTAATTAAGCCGGTACACAACTCTACGATATTAATGGTGTGTTACTATTAGCTTACAGTCTAGACTTGTGTAACCCGAGGGTTGACTGTAATATGAACCAATAGCATGTTAACTACTACTGATTGTATTTCAATTCACTCATGATAGAAGTAGCTATCGGACGTAGCCTTTCATATTTCTCTGGAGTTTCTGCCTCGTCAACCCTTCACCAAAAGACGATTCAACTACTCATACACGTTTATTAAGAAAATACAAGGGCAAAATTAATATTAAAATACGTACCTTCTGGGAAAGGTGTAAAATAGCAAAGTTATCAACAATGTGTCAATTGTGATGAAGTTTGTAAAATGTTGTAACATCACTAAAGTACATTTTTGCCGTGACACGGATTACGAAACTAGGGTTGCTGCTATCCCCTCTAGATTTTTCCAAACTATTGTTATGTTCCATGCTGACGTAATTGCACCTTGCATGTAACTTTGAAGATTCTCTGTCCTAAAATATTAAAATAGCTGGCAATAATTTTCAAATGAGGTTACTGTGACACGTCATACATATAATAAAAACAAAAGCATAGAAGATATTAAACAGAAAAGACATAAACTATCTAGGCTGGACATAGGCATGATTTTTGCAGGGATCTCATGTTACATAAGTATAACTTCAAGACGCAATCTGCTCTATTATAAACATTTTACTTGCATTGTACTTGGTTATACAAACACTAATTTGATATGACGTTGGTGTACAAGCGAGCTACCATCAGGATGCTTCAATGATTGAGTAGGCCTAGATAATAACGAGGAACCCCTACTGTGATAGCAGGTTAAGTCTTTGAAGGTCTATTTTAATATTAACGATTGCAAGTTGAGGTAAAATTCATTTAATTTAGTATAGATAGTGATGTCGAATATCCAAGATATGACTAATTTGCATTTTTGTATTTTAAAAGTTAAAATGATGACACGTATCTGCTTTATAATATCGATTCAATATTGACATTTTGACACGTGTACCTGGGTACTGAATATGATTTATTGAGGTACCTGTATTTAAAAAATATATTTAAACAACTATTTTATGAAAAGAAAGCTAATGCGTTTATATAAACTCGTCATTGAAATCAAAAAGCCAAACCCATGAAATTAAACCGACGCCATTTAATTTTTAACAATATACCTAAAAAAGCAATCATTTGATTCAAACAATTAGAAGAAATGGCTAAACTCTCCTAAATAAACTAAAATATCAAGCCTGTCATTTTAAAGCAAGCTAGATATTATATGCAATGTCAGAACACTTCCAAATACTTGAAACAAGACAAACGATTCCTCCTGAGAGTTTTTAAATAAATTAAAAAGTTGTTTATGAAATTTTTCACAAAAGGGTAGAAGATAGTGGTCGCCTATTTTGTTTAATTTACAGTGCCAGATGGTTCATTATGTACGAAAAGATGCAGCTTTGAAAATTGCACCCTGGTCTATTGAAGTCTTGCAAAGCATGCAGAATATACTCTACGGTTTAGAATATTCTGCACACTTTGTGAGAGTTGAATGGACAAAATAGGAACTTTCAAAATCATTGTGACCGAAACGCAACGTAATGGAATTATCACATTAGCAGCTCCATTTGAAACTCACTCTCCCTCAGGGGAAGAATTCAAATGGTGCTGCCCAATGTGCTCATTCCGTTTGAAATTCACACTCCCCCTGTGGCAGATATTTCCAAAATCTTCCACAGGGGTAGTGTGAATTTTAAATGGAATAGCCCATTGGACCAAATGTATGTAGCAAAAGAGGCAAACAACAACTTTCGTAAATGCTTACCTTCGACAACAACGTTTTGATTTATTTTAAGAAGTCTTAATTTTTTATTTCTTCCGTGGTCGAGGGACTCGCTGGAGATCGGCGATCACGTAGAAGTGGCGCCGGACTCCTCCCCTTATACGCGCCGACGACCAATTGTCAAGCTGTCTTGTTTTCAAGACTGTTGCTCAGCCAATCAGCGTAATTATTTATCGCCTGTGTGTTTACGCTCGTGTACGCGATATGCACAGCTCCGACCACGGAAGAAAAAAAACCGTAGGTGGGTACTTACAACATGTGAACTCTTTGTTTTGTAAAGCATCCCATGGGCTTATAGAGTTATCTAAAAGCACATTTTTGTTGCGTTAAACCATGAATAAAACAACAGATGTCTAAAGCTGTCCGTGGAACTCAGAAGAAAAGGCGCTAAATATGTATAATGTTATATAATTATACAAGAGTAAAACTTTAACATAAATTACCGGACCAAGCTGTAGAAATACAAAGTATAATAATAACAATATTGGTTTCCGATGACTGTTCTGTTTTTCTCGATATAAACTTTAAAAATTACTTAGTCTTTGTCGATAAACTCCTATTCCCATACGAAGAACTCTTATACAAATACAGCTATAAACGTCTCGGGCAAGCGGTAAATTATGGAGGGTAAGTTGTAAAACACAAATAATTGAAAAAGAGTTCCACTCGTTCACATATTCATCCTAACAATAAGGTGTGGTGGTTAATACACCTTTAATACTAGAAATGAACGAAATAAGCTAATACCAGAGTACTATCCGAACGATTATCTAATTAGATAAAAACTTGAGTGATATTAAGATGAGAAGGTAAAATCGATTGAAATAACCCTTACAATCACCGATACCTAACTTGTTCTTGTTTACTGTTACTATTAAATTGGTGTTGTTTGTTTGATCAGAAAACAGAAAGAAAACATTGTGTCGTCTACAACAAATACAATGGATTGGATTTCAGGGGGTGTATTTGTCAGACGATTCCTTTGTAATACTTTATTACTTTTACGGTAAAATCCAAAATGTTAATCAATGCAGTTACAACGTTGTGTCAGACTCGCGGTGTAAGGTAATACTTGAGGAAGATAACTAAATTCATTCGGCCTTTGGTAAACATATTCTACTCAAGCCCGCATGGAATAGGACGTATATCTAAAAGTACTTACACAACACATTCAATAAAACTCACCAAATCACGTTGTCCTCTAAACGCCCTTGTTCTTCGAGGCCGTAAAATCACTATAAAAATTAACAATGTTCAGGCGCGTTTAATATCTTCAAACCAGTCGCCAAGGAAACACAGTTATTGATTACCAATAGATGACTGTACTTTACAACTTATTAATGATTCTCACGCATCGTTAAAATCACTAAATGAAATAGTTATCCAAATTAAAATTGTTGTTACCAAACTTCCTCGCTTATTTAAAGAATTTTTAGCTAAGTGAAGTCTTTTATTATTATTTTTTCATAGATTGTGATTAAAGCTTTGAAAATGATGTTGTTAAGATATTAAAATTAAGCCAGATTGTTTTGTGGACGCATGAGGGTTTATTGTTCGTTAATTAGATCGTTTAGATCAGTTAATTGCACTCGGAAGCACGTGTAAGGTGAAATAGTACATGATTAATGTTTAACACGAACGTGTCACACCCTAAGCCCCTTGAACAAATTCCAGGAACAGATTATTGGTTTCAGTCACAAAATCAAATTGAGGACTGACTCGACTCATATTTTAGAAATAAGGTTGAAGCTTGATTTAAGTGAACCCAGGACCGTGCCCAGGTAAATCTGTAAAAATCATGCTAAATCGGCCTATTTTCAACCAATTGTAACTTTCAGCTTGTTTCAAATCATGGCTCCTTCGCTGTACTAGACTCCAAGTAACTTCAAGGCCTGTATAGTATAGGTCTACTCAATAACAAATCGCGAGATATTCAAGTGGATCGCTAAATGTTTACATTATACTATATTATAACAAGCAGAAAACAAATACACCGAGACAAAAGTAGGAGACATAGTTTTCGAGACTCAACCGCGAGAAGAAGTACGCTCGTATTAATGTGCTTCCGATGAATATGTTTTTATGGAAGTAGGTTTCAAAAAATATGTATATAAACAATTATTGATTATTTTAAAGTAACTCCCTATTAGTGCACTCCAAAGCGTCTGTGTTTGACTAAACATATATCATCTTTTTATGTTTTGAAGACGTGTGCGTATGGTGATAATTAACCTGTAACAATAGTAATATCACTCTTTGTAGCTTCTTGACATACGGTATTCAACTATTGTACTTAATATACGCACCTATCTATATTTTATATATTTTCTGTTATTATCTATGCTTTTATTTTTGTTGTATGTATGACGTGCTCATAATGTCACAGTAGCCTCATTTGGAAATATTATTATCACCTATTTTGGTATTTTAGGACGGCAAATGCTCAAACTACATGCAAGGTGCAATTACGACAGCATGGAACATTTGGGAAAATCTAGAGGGGATAGAAGCAACCCTATTTTCGTAATCGATGTCACAGCAGAATTGTGCTTTAGTGAGACGAAAGCTACAGCATTTTACAAAAGTCGTCACAGTTGACACCTTGTTAATAACTGTTTTATTTTACACTTTTCCCAGAAGGCGAGGATTTTGATATGCATTTAGCCCTTGTCTTTTCTTAATAAATCTATATGAGTACTGTGTAGTTGAATCGTTTTGTGGTAAATGGTTGACGAGGCAGAAAACTCCAGAGAAATACGAAAGGCAACGTCCGGTAGTTACTCCCATCACGAGTGAGATATATCACAATAACCTTAGTATGTAACATGCTATTAGTTCCTGTTGTATTCAACCCTTGGGTTATAGAAGTCTAGACTATAAGCTAATAGTAACACACCATTAATATCGTGGAGTTGTGTACTGGCTTAATTAAAAATATATAAGCAAAACATTGATAACTCGAGAGGCTCATGAAGTATCGGTAGCGTATTATTAAGCATCAAATGAAAAGCTTTCTGTCTTTTTTAGAATGAACAGTAATTACTGAAGAACAAACCTGGCGAGCTACAATTTTGAACTATGCCAAACCGACAAATCCTTAAAACATTTTCACTGACCACTATGGCCCCACAATCACTCTTTCAACAATTTAACATTAACAGCAATACAGGCTAAGAAGCTAATAACCTTGTTAAAAGGTCTAGGATAACTAACACACACAAAATTAAATCACGGCATTACATATTCCCAGCGATCTGCTAAATGTCTTGGTTTAAACAATATGTTTCAGTATTTGGACAAAATTTAGATACAAAATCAAGCACCGGTTGAAGTCAGAATAACTTAGTGTTCAAGAGCTTCTGGCATACATGTTATATCGTTTTTAAACTAGCATCTGACGAACGTCAGTGAACTTAAATAATATGTATAAGAGGAAAGTCCGGGTAAGACAACTTATGGGGGAGACCCCACTTGGCTTGGATAGATTATCCAAAATATAATACGGTTGGAAAAATAAAAAAATAATGACTCTGTAATAATTTAAAAAGCACCAATACTGTAATTCTTAAAAGTTGCTCGTTCGGACAAATTGGCACTCCGAGAGACTTACCCTATTCATTATGGGCATGAACCCTTTGTCTATCTCCCATTATCCAAACACTCTGCCAATTATCCAAACACAAATAATACTTTGTTGGCAGGTAACTTTCGAAGTTAATGCAGAACAGATATGCAAATGCAACGCTGTTATGCAAAATATATTGCTACGAATCAATACCAAGAGAATCGGTCTATCTTTCTTTAATATCTTTTATAAAGGTACGCGTAGGTTACATTGTGTCGTGGGAAGTACACAAAATTAGGCGAATTAGAAAATCTTCATTTAATCTTTCTCTCTGGGTCAGATGGCGCAGGATTGCGCTGCTGTGGTCTTCACAAGAGTACGCCATCTACTTCTATCAAAAGCCAAACGTGTTGCACCATACATTCCGTGTGATGAAACGTTCTTTACCTCATTTGTCCAAGATGTTGACGGACGTCTCCTTCCACGATGGCCTTCCACAGCTCCCTGAAGAATCTGCTTCTCAACTCCACCATCCTTTCTTACAATGTGGCTAAAGTAGCGCAATTTCCTCTCAATGATGGACTTTTTGATGTTTACGTCTGTGCCAATCTTATTCAGGACCCAGATATTTGTCTTCTTGTCTTTCTAAGATACTCCCAACAACCTCCTATAGCACCACATCTCAAATGCATCTATCTTCCTCCTGTCATTCTTTGTTATTGCCCAGGATTCGCACCCGTATGTAGCAATTGAGAAGACTGTTGCACGGAGTAACCATACCTTGAGGTTGATTGATAAACCACGACTCTTCCAGATCTTTGACATACTCTGAGTTGTTGTCCTTGCCATAGCTAATCTTCTTTTGATCTCAGATGTGCTATCACCTTTGTTGTCTATCATTGAACCCAGGTATTCAAATTGTTTAACCTCCTCGATCTTTTGACCATCTATCACAAAGTCCTCTCCAGTTCCATTTCTATCAATAACCATTACTTTAGTCTTCTTGGCATTTAGCAACAGGCCTTTCTCCTCACTGGCTTCCTTGATGCATTTCAAAAGGGCCAGCAGTTCCTCTCTACTGCTGCATATTAGGGTGGTATCATCAGCATAGCGTAGATTTGTGATACTGCTACCGCCAAATTTGACTCCACCAGTAAACCCGTCCAAAGCTTCTCTTATGATGTCCTCTGAATAAATGTTAAACAGGTTTGGTGACAATATGCAGCCCTGTCTCAGCCCTCTTCCAATCTTGAACCATTCAGTATCTACATTACTTGTCCTGACTGCAGATTCACACTTGTTGGTCTTGTGCCTCAAACAGTTTGGTGCTATATTCCAACCACCTTTTCTTGATATCGTCACTTTCAGTTAGTGTAATGCCATTTACATCATTTATTACATACATTCTTGGAACCCACTTCTTTGTTAACTCCTTTGCTATGCCAAAAGGCCGCTTTCGAATCACCTTTACATCTCTCCATTTCCTGACATTTTCTTTCGATGAAGTTCCTCTTATATCTTCCTTTACACTCTTAGCAACCTCCTTGTTCAGGCGTGACCTTTTATTCTGATCACCAGCTGCTTTTGCTTCTTTCCTGCTGTCAGCTAAATCCAGTGTGTGTTGTGATATCCAGGGTTGCTTTCTTCTCCTTTTCTTCGGGATGTATTTCTTGGCTGTATTCTTGACTGTTTCCTTTATGTCCTCCCACAGTTCATTTGGTGTCTGTTCCTCCACGATCACTTTCATTAACTGCTTAAACTTGTTCTTTACCTCAACAGCATACTGAACCGGGATGTTATCAACATCATACCTGATTGGTGGTCTGCTTCCTTTCTTTGCTTTCAATCTCAATTTTAACTTGGCTATAAGAAGTTGATGGTCGCTACCACAATCTGCACTTGGTCTTGTCCGTACATTTTGGAGTGTTGACCTCCATCTCTTCTGAACCATGATGTAGTCAATCTGGTTTCTTGTTCTGTCACCAGGGCTTGACCAAGTCCACAGCCTTCGTGGATGATGTTCGAAAAGTGTGTTTCCGATGACCAAGTTATTTATCGCACAGAAATCATACAGTCTGTCTCCACGTTCATTTCTGGTTCCAAGCCCATGTTTGCCTACAATGTCCGACTCTTCACTGCTCTTTCCAATTTTGGCATTCTAATCACCCAGTACAATGAGCAGGTCTCTCTTTGGAATACTGTCTAATGTTCCCTGGATCATCTCATAGAACTCTATGATCTCTGAGGGTGCATCTGTTGTAGGTGCATATACTTGCATCACAGAAATATTGATGGGATTTCCTTGTAGTCTTAAGGTCATCACCCTCTCATTGACTGGGTTATATCCTATCACAGACTTGGTAATTGACTTCTCGACAATGAAACCAACTCCTTTTCGTTTCTTTCCGCTTTCCATTCCTGAGTAGATGACCATATTGCCACCATCAGTTCTAAATAGTCCTTGTCCGAGCCACCACAGTTCCGATACTCCCAATATCTGGATATCTTTGGCAATCATCTTCTTCTCTACTATTTCCACCTTCCCTTCTGACATGCTACGTACATTCCATGTAGCGACATTTATTGGTTTCCTCAAAGGGGTGCTGTTCCTTTCCTTCCCGAGACCGTCAAGAACAGAATTTCCTACAATAGGCTTTGATCCTGTTCCGTCATCACTGACAGGTGTACTTTGAGCAGCATCTCTCTCTTCCCCAGTAGCAGTTGACGTATCTCCTGGCCTGCGGGTCGCACCATCCGATACCCTCGTTTTCCTTAGATTCTGTACTCTCATAACATTCAAGGCCATTTAGATACGGTGGGTGGCCAGGTCCTTCCGTACCAACAGTAGTGAGCCATTCCTGAACTTTGACAGTAGTAGCCTCATCTTTACACAAACCCTTTCCCTGGATACCAGGTACCTAGCTTTGTGTCTTTGTGTTTTGCCGTTGAACACTTTCTGGTTCTTTCGCCGCCACACATACATCAGTGCTGTTGACCGCTGATGACTATTTAACCCATAGCTGGAGCTAAAATGACTTTCAGCTTATGGATGTCTAATGGCCGGTGGGATTTCTCCTCGTACGCCCTTTGCCGTTGGAAAATACTTTCTCATCCGCCAAGGTAATGAACAATACCTGTTGTATGTATCCACATTCCTACACTAACACTATGATTGGGACAGTAAGAAAGAAAAGATAAAGGAAGAGGTAAAAAGTCACAACACAAGCTGGCACCCACACTAGATTTGTCCCGACGAAGGAAAAGGACGATGTTGTCCGTCTGTGGACAACCTTTTAGTCCGCAGTCTGGATTTAATTTGACAGCATCTTCATTTAATAAGAATAGAATATTGGCTATATATGGTTCAGTTTTATTCGTGCCTTGTTATGGTTTTTTAGTGGGCAGATTTCTCCACCCTAGACGTGTTGTAGACGAATCATACATGATACAACATAGTAAAACACATTTGTACGTTGTCACACATTTATAATAATAATAAAACGAATGCGTGTTCATAGCCAAAAGGGACAAATTTGTGCAATTTAATTTTTATTAGACAAGGGAATGTTTGCGAGCTATGTCAAGGGAAATATGTCAAATGTGACACAATCAAGGAAAATTGGTCTAAAGTCGCAAATATTCAATTTCAAGCGTTTTTTTACTTCTGGCCCTTTAGATATGTTCCGTTTTTATGAAACTCTATTAATCTTTATCTAATTACTGGTTACCAAGTTATATCCAAATATTGAAAATAATAAGAGCACAATAATTTGAGTACTTTTTACCATTATCTTTTACTATTATATTGGTGATATCAAACTCATTCCTTTTGATTTCGTCACATATTCAACAAAATTAATACACCTGTTGACCATTCAAAGGGGAAACATCATGATCCAAAATGATTTAGCGAGAAGATGTGTGTGTGTGCCTGGTGGTTTATTGTGGATGGAAAAGATATTATATATTGTATGTTTGTCTTTTTACGGCAGGTGTAAAGTATGTTCATTTGTATGACACTTAAATCAAAGATAATAATAACTTTCCGTCACGTGGGTACTGATAATAAAATGGATATTATCATTTAATCAGTTTACTTTAAAACATAATGTTTTATCTACACCTACCAACTATTGTCTACTTTGATTGTAATTTAGTTCTACGCCTTTTGGTTTATGGCTTAGAGTTGTTATTTACGTATAGGATTATACGCCTGTACAGAGAGCCATAAATGGAGGGAATTCTTTCAAAAATACCATACTAGTGCTAATAAATGTTCAGTGGGGACTTTTAAAGAACGGTGCTATACATAATGGACACTTGTGACTGTCAACATGATATGTATTATAAAAGGAAGTCCAGTAATACAATTAAGATTAGAGTTTAATTTCTTTTGCGACTGAACCACAGACTACTTTGCTATATGAAATAAATTATTTTTCAACAACAACGCGAAAGAAAAAAAGAGCAAACAACAATAACATCATAAAACAACAATACGAGACAGTACCAACAACAACTAAACAACACATTGCTGGAAAAGTGGAAATAATATCTTTTACATTCTGTCGGCTCTTCATTCATAGTCAAGAAACAAGGAAATTCTTGTCAAATGTTTGTGATTAAGGTCCAAAAGCAACTTTGATAAACTGACCTCAAAGAATAGGACAAACTTTGGTGGCAAAAAATGCGCTTTGCTCAGAAATGAGTAAGCTCATACAGTGGGAAAATCCTTTAATTACCACAATATTGTTTTGATCATAAGGAGGGTTGATCTATCTGAGATGTATGGTTCTTCTTAAGTTATAGGCCGAAGCAAAAAGAGAACAGGTCTAATTTTGGGCTCCACATGGTTAAAATCTAAAAATCGCTTTGATTGTTATACAAATTGTGGAGCACAAAATGCGACCTCTCGAAAACAATACGTCGTATGGACTAAACTATAAACCACATCCAAATCGTTTTGATGAGAGGAATTGGTGTGGTTGTGAATATAATCTGATGAATTTGATAATTTAACCCCGTTTAGGCCCACAACACAATTTTATTGGAGCAAGGTGCATTTTTGCCACCAAAGTTTGGTTGGCATCTCAAGGTCTTCAACAGAGTTATAACTTGGTCCCAACCCTTAATCGCAAAAATAAACGACATTTGAAAAACTGCACTATGATTCTTACAGTTTTCTTAAATGATTCATGGACTGACTTAACCATAATGAATTAGAGGGGATGGCAGTGGGTTTGTGCGTAAGTCTATACAAGTATAGTAACAATTCCTAAACCTGTTTATATTTTTTCTTTCAAGAAATGTGTGACACATAACATATAAAACATTATGAATTTATTGGACAAGAGTCAGTTTTAGGTGCAATAATATACTGTTCGATATCCTGTGTCTGACCTTCTAACCACGAAACTTATTTCCAACCTCTCTTATGTTGAATTTGTAGACAAGAAGGATCTCATGTTACATGTAATTTCAAGACGCAATCTGCTCTATTATAAACATTTTACTTGCATTGTACTTGGTTATATTGGAATAAACTAAGCAAAAACTAATTGGATATGACGTCGGTGTACAAGCGAGCCACCCACCATCAGGATGCTTTTAAGAATAAAATAACATCAAAAATCATAACGAGGAACACCTACTAAAATTAATACCATGTACAGGCTAGTCTTTGATAATTGCGAGTTGAAGGTCTATTTTGGTAATTGAGGTAGAATTCATTTAATTGAAATTTTAATTTCAAACATCAAAAACAACACTAATTGGCACCAATTATTCACAAGATATGCATTTTTGTATATTAAGAGTTAAAATGATGAAACGTATCTGTGTAATAATATCGATCCTATGTTGACATATCGACATGCGTACATGAGGACTGAATCTGATTTATTGACTAACACTTCATTAAAAATATTTTATGAAAAGAGAGCGAATGCGTTTATATAAACTCGTGATTGAAATCATACAGTCAAACCCGTGGTCTGAAATTAAAACCGACACCATATCAATGGAGAATAATTTGGTAAACAATATATCTAACAAAGCAATTATTGGAATTAAAAAACTAGAAGAAATTACTAACCTCTCCCTAAATAAACTAAAGCCCAAAGACTATCATTTTTAATCAAGTACAAAGCTATATTTTTTTTAATGGAATATCAGACTTTTTTCAAATAAACATCTCAAAAAAAGTAACTAACCCCCCTTAAATAATGGCCATTATTAAAAAAAAGGCTATTGTATTACAAATCTGTAAGATGCGTCGGAAGCAGAATTTATTTCTGCGCATTTTGACACCTCATTTAATACGATAGCCCAGAACACAATAAAACACCGGTCAATTTAATGTAGTGAGGTCCAGATTTGAAAGTTACAAATTTTTACAATACAAGAACACTCAGATATCATTACACAGATTTCCTTCCATTATACTAATACAAAATCAATACAATTTACTGCAACTTTCAAATCTTGGGTTACATTGATTTAAATGTACGCTGTGACGTCAATATTTAGTCATGTGCTAGAAATGAGGTGTCAAAATGTGCAGAAATAAATTCTGGTTCCAACGCATTTTACAGATTTGTAATACAATTACCCATTTTTGAATAATGGTCATTATTTAAGGGGGGTTAGTTACTTTTTTGAGATGTTTACTTGAAACAAGATAAAGGATTCACAAGTTCGAAGTTCCCCCTGAGAGATTTTAAAATGAATGGAAAAGTTGTCTATGGTATAAAAAATAATTGGTAGCCTGTTTTGTTTTACACAGCTGGTCTAATTTACATTACAATGTCAAAAATTATATTTACAATGAATGAAAAGATGCAGATTTGAAAGGTTGCACCTTGATCCATTACAGTCTCGCAAAGCATACAGAATGTAATCTACAGTTATAATATTCTGCACGCTTTGTGAGAGTTGAATGGACAAAAGTACAACTTTCATAGCTGTATCTTTTCTTTCGTAATGAGCCATTGTGACCGAACGCAATGATGTTTGATAGTGTAAGGCACCAGAAACAAATGTGTTCGATCTTTGGATCGACCGTCGATGCTGTTTCAACAACTAATTATTCAGAATTACTGCTAAATTTATATTAGTCGATATTATCACCACATCACCACAACGCACCATTCTTTTGCAAAACACACAAAAACTGGATCCTGATGTAAGTTCCCTTTGAATATGTACACGAAGGAGGGCTTTACGGCAGCAATATCGCTATGGCTATTTAGGATGGTATTTATGAGTAACCGGGGTTTCGTGTATTCATTACAAGAGTTCACTGATTAAAGATGGGTGACCTGATCGACAGCCTCATCCCCCACCTTTTCCTATCTAAATGGGGATTTTGGTATCAGAAGAAAGCTCATATATATTTTTCTCATAATCCCAGTGAAAATATATTCCGTTCAGATGTTATGAATGAAAAATTGATAGCCTCATATACCACACATACCGTTCTATGGGCCATTGTGAAACACGTTTTTACTTCTAATTCAAAACGGCTAAGTGCAGTTAACCTCAAAATTTGGCAATTGGATTATTATGGTACAGGCCTCAATGTGAGATACAAAACACAAAACGAAAAAATCTGACCACCTACGAGCTCGTGGAAGTAAGGCAAAACAGGGTCATGAAATTTGAAAAGAAAAATGGGAACCAATTTTTTGACACGGAGATCAACCTAGCTTCTCATTTGATGTCCACTGATGTATGTAGACCGCGCCCTTCAGCACGTCAATTTAAAAAAACTATTATTGCATAACAAAAGGGTAATTCCTAGTATGCAGCATGTCTCAAAAAAAATTGTGCAAGTGAAAAGCGCCCTCTCTGGCAATAAGAAAATACCGTTGTGACATAATGCTTACATCAGCGTCATGGGCACAGTCTTAGCTCTCAAAGGCCGTTTGTTCTGTTCAATTTGCTTGTTCCAATTTCGAGATATGTTTATTTAACAACGAAAGGGTAAAATCACAATTGTGCCACTTTTACTAGGGAAGAGAGCTGTACATGTAAATCAATGATAGCTGATGTTGATGCGTCTAATGCACCCCCCCCCCCCTTCGAGGCGCATGCATTAGATGAATCAACATCAGCACGCGTGCATTATTTTGTCTCATATCTCTCCCAACAATTAATACGAGTTCATTAACCTATAACATGTATAAGTGCGCAATATTTGTTTGTCTTTTAACATGTCTTAACGGGTTCTAAGGCCATTTTAAATCGACTTTCGAAAAGTTTTTTGATACATTCATTGATTTCTCAAAAAGTAAAAATCGCAGTTTAACAAATAACGGTTCAAATGAAAGCCATTATTGGGGGCTAATTGTTGTATCACTATGACAGGCCTGACACCAATATAAACACTTGTTTCGGTGACCCAAGTTCATGGTCATTTCTGCTCACGCACTTTTTTACAGATGGCCTGGAATTTCATATTTCGGTTTCAGCGATTGCCCGAAAAAGGTGGTATGTTTTTGAAAAGCGTTTCCGCTTGGAATGTAGATAGTTATTGTTGCTATTACTCTTCGCGATTTTAATTTATGCCCTCTTTAGCCGACAATTTTCAATGCATTTTACACAATAGATACGTCGCTTGCATAAATACCGCTATTTTTAACAGTATCGTTTTTGTTAACCAACATACCATCCAAAAGAGTTCTCAAGACTTTGATGAAACCATAGATACCAAATCGGACTGCATGTGATGAACAGATTTTACACTAGAATCAAAAGAACCAGCGTAGGCCCTCTCAAAATGTACTTTTTTTAAATATCGCGTTGTGATAAAAATGACTGCCTTTTCCTTGTTTTTTATAACAAGGAAAAGCTTTACTTACCTCAAACTTCAAACGTAGTGCTGTCTCAGTGTCCGTTACTGGTTGGTATTATTCAGATTAAGCGATTTTCTTGATTTAGGCCTACTTAGCCTACATTTGACCAACTATTTGCCCACACCGTGTACGAATATATTCCAAATATGGCGCTGCATTCAGTATCACACTAACGACAAGGTTATACTAAGATGTGTAAGACTTTCTGACACTATATTCACGGTTGTTCTAATGGCTATTCAAACTTATGACAAATTTGGCTGGTTTGCGTTGTTCAATACCATTTCACCCTGATGTGACAGTGACGTCACATCCGGGGTCACGTCAGTATAAAGCTGGTTTCATACTACCCTGCCGGTTGCAATCAGCGGCGTGGCGCACGCGAATTGCAGACAAACGGACACAATCAAGGCTTGTCATTGGTTGAAACGCTCTGCCGCTTGACGGGTGTTCGTGATCGCGCGCCATTATCGTGATGATCGGGGATTCCTTTTTTGTGATGAAGGCACCAGCCGAAATGTCCGTTTTCCAGAATGCAATGAACATAACTCTGTACTCCCCGGGGAGATGATGCTTTTGCGACACTCATACCCCCTGGAATAGTGCATGGTGGGAAAGAGGGAAAAGGTCTATACGAATTTTATTAGGCGCAGCATCACTCGCTGGAGTTCGATGGCGCTGGTGTACATACGCACGCGCTTAAAGACACCGCATAGATGCGCGAGCGAAACAGCTGTTCACAACGCGTTGACATCACTGCCACATCGGGGTGAAAAATGGTATAGGTAATAGATGACTATGAAACCTCAAACTCGCCGCTCGATAAAGGTTGGCAATTGAAGCAGGCCTCAGTTTAGCGAACTTTGTCTAGTTTAATGCGATGCGAGTGCAAGCGCCGCTCGGACTGTGAAGGTTTCTGGATACCGAATATGGGTTTAGATTAGGCCTATATCATGTCCTCTAGGCCATATAATTTATTTTTGGAATGGAAAGTCTAATCTCGGAGCCTATTCAAATGAGAAGGGACTGGATTTTGTCATAATAATATAAAAATTAATACTTGTCGTCCATAACAAGAAATAATGCCTCGCGATTTTTTTGATATCCAGCCATAGTATTTTAATTGATTAAACTGAACATGAAGCTATATCTTTACTAGCTTCATGCACTAATTTGCAGACCCGCCGGGCCTTCTACATGTAGTGAGTACCACATTAGATTGTGTTTACAAGAAATAATAAGCGCTGCCTCCTCGAAATTTCTTATGCCATCAGCTTTGATGATTAAATATTATCTACAACTCCACACTTGTGTTCAAGGCCTTTCTTTTATCTATTAACCTCAAAAGAAAGGATTAGAATGATCAGAATGCCGTCCCTGACCCCTTTCCACACATTAATAATGAGTCGATAAGGGAACGTGCTACCGTTATACTTCAGTGAGTACGTATGGCTACTACGCAGATCAATGGCCTTATTGTGATCTGGCGGGCGTTTTAAAAGCACGGTCCCTGACTGCGTGGGCATATTTCCGGACAAGGAACAATAGAGACCAATTGCCTGGCAATGACGTCACATGTAATCCCAGTCTATTGTGTGATTAGAACATTATAGGCTGGTGGTCACTTATAGTACGATCAGTACGAAAAGTCCAATGTGATTATTAATGTATTTTCTAAAATTAAAAGAACCACTTTTTAGCGGGAATTTTTGTAAGTTACACAGCTGAAGTTGTGAAAGGGTTGAAAGACTACAATATTACGGCATAAACAAGAATTTCTTTGTTTGGTCGTTATTCCTATAGGCTCACCCCTTAAGTGACTAAGAGAACAGTATTTATCATGATAACTTCATTGACATGCACAACATGCAGAACAGCAGAATGTGAAATCCATTTCACAGCAGAATATTTATTTATTTTTAATCTCTTTTAAGTGGAAACAGAGAATCATCATTCCTGCATCATGGTAAAACAGTAAAAACAGTAAAAAAAAATTGTATTGTGTAATTGATGCATTCTTTTGATTTCACGAAGGAACTCTTGATAAACTTGATGCTATCAATGTTACATGTAAAGCCCTCTTCCCTAGTAAAAGTGGCACAATTGTGATTTTACCCTTTCGTCTTTAACTAAACATATCTCGAGAATAAAACAAGTAAATTGAACAAACGGCATTTGAGAGCTAAGACTACACCCTTGACGTTGATGTAAGCATTATGTCACAACGATATTTTCAAATTGCCAGAGAGGGCGCTCTTCACTTGCACAATTTGTTTTGAGACAGACTGTATATATGTACAATCCGTTACAGTGTGAAATGGATTATTTAAACATAAATCAACATAATCCTTTCTTGGCGCACGTGGGTATAAAAGATATGTCATGGTTTGGTCTGGCTAAAAAAGGTCAAATTTCACGTAAGTGGCATGTACAGCACTTCTTCTTTTGGTGAGTACTTACAACATGTGAACCAATTCCTTTGTAAAGTATCCCATGGGCCTAAAGACTTTTCTATAAGCACATTTTTATCGCGTTAAAGAATGAATAATACAACAGATGTCCAAAGCTGCCCGGGTTGTTAGCGGGTAAATTGGCGTAATAATTCCCGGGATATACCGCGGGGACCTCAGTAGAAAAGGCGCTAAAATATGTATTGTGTCATAATTATAAAATAGTGAATCGTTAGCATAAATTACCTGACCAAGCTGTGGAAATATTAAGTGAAGAAGTGTCGTATGTTAAGTGTTCTAGCATTATTACATCAACAATATGGCTATTTTGGTTTCCGATGACTGTTTTTTTTCTTTCGATAAATACTTTATAAAATCACTTCGCAAATTGACAGTATGAAGAGAGCACGCTTTTAAATTTGAAAGATGTTGCGGTTATATTGGGAGTACAGGGCTTGCATTTAGCACTCGTCCGTTGAACAAATACCGCTATAAACGTCTTGGGCAATCTGTAAATGCTAGCGGGCAAGTTGTACAAACCCAGCCAATTGGAAAAGAGTTCCACTTGTTCACATATCAATTTTTAAAATAAGGTGTGGTAGTCAATACCCTTTTAACACTAGAAACAATGGAATAAACTAATGCTATTCTCCAAACGCCAACTCAAATGAAATAAAACGAGTGATATTAAGATGAGTATAGATAAAATCGATTGAAACAACCTTTATAAGTACCGATATATATAAACTCCTCAAAAAAGTTTGGAAACTTTCAAAAACGGCTGTTATATCAGGAATTTTAGAAATCTATATCGACATTATTGTTCTTTCCTGTCAACAATGACACCTTATTTGTGACGATAACTTATTCCACGGCTGAGTAACTTTCTTTGAAAGACAGAGAGGTCTCAAAGTGCCAAACTGACCATTGTCTGTGCTCATCTTATTGTTTTGAATGAATGAACAAGTGAATAAAAGAATGAATGAAAAGTTGTTTGCCGTACATCATGTTGAATAAAAAGTGCTAGGATGGTTCTACATGATTCAAATGGATCAACACAAGTCAATCTCTCTTGCTAGTCACTCCTTCATAGTGGTTATTTGCAAGAAAATTCTAATCAACCGTGGTTCGATAATTAGATCTGGATAAGGCTCGAGCTATTGGTCAGTTTGAGGCTGGCATACCTCAGAATTAAAGTGCGGCAACTTTTGGACTCTCCCACAGTATGATCTCCAAGCTAAAGGCCAAGTTTCGTCAGACCGGAGATGTCAAAAACGGACCCAGAAGTGGCCGCCCAAGAAAAACAACTGCAGAAGACCGGTACATCAGACTGGCAGTACTTTGAAACCGTTTTTAGTGAAACAGTGTGATATTCCTTATTCATGTTTACTGATGCAAATGGCGCAGACAATGGCATATTTGGCACATTTTGTTTGAGAACTCATTGTCTTTCAAAGACAATTACTCAACTATGAAATAAGTTATGGTCACAAATTTGGTATCATTTTTGACAGGAAAGAACAATGTTTGTATCGATTTGAAACAATATGGATATAGATTTCAAATATTTCTGATATAAAGTCGTTTTAGAAAGTTTCCAAACTTTTTATGGAGAGTTTATTTAAGTTGCTACAATTAAATTACTGCTGTTTGTTTGATCACTAAACAGACAGATAGCATTGTGTTGTCCACACCAAATACAACAATGAATTGGATTTTTGGGGGTGTATTTGTCAGACGAATCCTTTGTAATACTTTATTACTTTTACGGTCAAATCCAAAATGTTAATCAATGGAGTTACAACGTTGTGTAATCCCGTGGTGTAAACTAACACTGAAAGAATAACTTAATTCATTCGGCCTTTGACAAACATACTCTACTCAAACCCGTATGAAATAAACGTCTCGAGCAATTTGTAAACATAGTAAATGCTAGCGGGCAAGTTGTAAAAACCAAGCCAAAGAGCACAATCTTAAAATGAAATGAAAAAAAAGGTCACATATCTAAAATTACATATTACATCAGAGGAAATCGTCAAATATTGTTGTTTTCTAAACGCTCTTACTCTTCGAGTCCGTAAAATTACTGTAAAACACAAAATGTTTGGGCGCGTTTAATATGATCAAAACTTAACCAGTCACTATGGAAATATATAGTTATTGATTACCAATAAATGACTGTACTTTACAACTTTTATATTAACGATTTTCACGTGTCATTAAAACACCTAAGTGAAGTAGTTATCCAACTCTAAAATATTGTTCTTACCAAATTCGCTTGTCCAAAGAATCTAAGTTAATTCAAATCTTTTATAATTATTTTTGTTTGTGACTATAGACTTGAAAATGATTTCTTTAAAATTAAGCAACGCTGTTTTGTGTAGGCATATGGGTTTAATGTTCGGTAATTAAATATGACATGATCGCCAGGATCAGTTAATTGCACTCGGAAGCACGTGTAAGGTGAAATAGTACATGATTAATGTTTAACACGAATTTGTTTTGGTAAAGTAAGATATTATATTACACTCTTAACACAATCTGTGTCACTCGCTAAACAGCTTGAACAAATTGGTTACAGTCGCAAAATCAAATTGAAAACTGTAGTGAAATAACTGTCTAAGTGCAAACATTTTGTTATTAGAAAACGGAGGCCATATTGGTGGAAATTAAAAGCGGTGTATCATAGACTTTAATCTTTTTTGTGTTGAAAGTTCTTGTCTTATTTTAAGGGATCTAAAATGAGCGTTTATTGTGTTTCGACAGTATTTTTTGTGGGACATGAGAGCACCTCGGACCTATCGAATTGCATTCTGAATACGAAGCATGTCTTTCTGACGGTCAATTGAAAATTTTGACCTTTCATATTGAAGATATGGATTTTTTTTCCCAAAAAGACCTAATTTTTTGGTGTTTTGGGAAAAAAATCCATATCTTCAATACGAAAGGTCAAAATTTTCAATTGATCGTCGGCTTTTTATCCCACCTACATACACTTTAAGTATAAATCATCAGATTTATAAAGTTTACTTCAAGTACTGTTAAATATCAACATTTTTAATGATTTGCCATAAAATGTGTATTAAATTGCGAATTTCAAAAAATCAAAATTATTTGATATCAGAATGACATTCTTCGTATTCAGAATGCAATTCGATATGTCTGATGTGTTCTGATGTCCCAAAATAAATACTGTACAAACGTTCATACCCCAGCCCTTAATTCATGACTTGAATTGTGCCGGACAACATGGGTACTTAACCATGACTAATATGTATTTCTAGTGATTATATTGTCCATTCAGGCTTGACAAATCATTACTTTTTGTCGTCTATGTGCTCATTTGAATATTTAGGTTTCGGCAAAAAAGTTTGCTCACGCATTGTGTTTAATACACCACCGCATTACGTTAAGAAACAAATATTAAATTAGAATAACAGTGGCTTAATTTTTGTTTTCCCGTTGAAAAAACTCATTTTATTAAATCACAAGGCAATATCAACTAGACTTACTGCTTATTGTCGATATTTTATTGTGAGAAAAATCAATTATCATGCTCAAGGTGAATTTTAATATTTCAATATCTTCTTTTATTTAATTAAGTTTGCCTTGCTTTACACGTTTGATAATTTTGATTTGATTTTTGAAACAAACATGCAATACATGTAACTAAAAGCCTTTAACTTTGAACCAAAAAAGGCCCACCTTCTGAGACATGCACATGAAGTAAGCATTTTACCAGCATTTTAAAGATGTATAATGTGGTAATGGTAATAAGCGGCTTGAAAAGGTAAGTCAATGACCTTGTGACATCTTCATTTTAACAACAATTCCGGAAAGTGAATTATATGCTTTGAGCAGGGCCACATTCCTGTGAACAATGTTGATCCCGGATGCGGAAATGTACATGCCAACGTCAATTGTACGGGATACAGGATATGGTTGGAAAGGGGAAATTCGCAAGCTATTAAAGAAGGGGCACATTTACGTTCGTTTACTATACTTGGGTGACATCATTGAAGTATCGTTTGCTGGTTCAGGTATGTAATACGTTACAAGAGCTATAAAGAAAGCATGCATAGGTTAAGTTTACATTACAACACCTAGAATGACTTTAACTATATACAAAAAGGTGACCATGACGTATATTTTTGCACATCTCACGCATCCGCTAGTTGTAATGAGTGTTTGCAACTTTCATGCATATCAAAAATGCCATTAATGTTGTTACACAAGACAAGTATAACAATACCTATTCAATTTATGTGCCCCTGAAAGAAACGTTAATAATGTGTGTTTTTCGTTCATCATTTTAATCGACATTAATGTCTAATTACCGGACAGGATGATAAATATGTCTGCTGTTATGCTAAAAAGGATTATGTAATGTGTTATATCCGGTATGCGAAAATGAAATGAAACATTATTTATATATCTGATATTACTAAACTTAATACGATGTTATGACAGATTACTTCAATATTCGACAGGATAGAGAGGAAACGGAGCAACTAAAATTTTACTCGAGGCTGAAGGTTATATTGTAACCAAACTTAAAGTGTCATTTGAAGTAAAATACTAGGCCCACATTAAGGGGTAAATTAAATTCTGAAAAAGACGGGACAATTTTATTTATTAAATTATCGATGGTTTATGATGAGTAAAATGAAGGTTTCAGCTATTGTAAAAAGTTAAAAATTTTGAACAATAACGCCACCTTAAAGAAAACCCTGTTAATTCGACGAACATTTGCAGTAAAATTACTTGTAGCTAACCTGGCAACAAAATACGCATTGGTATAAACTTATCTCGGGCCGTGTGGATCTCATAAGGGACGTCAGACACGAACTAGATTACTTTATTTCTTACTTTTATTTTAGTCAATTTCATCACAAAACTTGCCACCCGTTTTTTCAGTGAACAGAATTACATTTACTTTGTATTTCAGCAATTTTTCCACCAACGTTATCTTTCCATTTCTGGGTTAAACATGCTAAACTTAAATTAGTAAAGATTAGAGAAAGGTTGAATTGTTCTGCATCAAAAAGGAGCAACCAGATAGGAGAGAAAGAAACTTGAGTCAGATATACAATTAGATAAGAAGCAATAGGTATGACAGATCCCCTCACTGGCTTGTTATAAACATATCAAAAAAGTAGCTAAACGTCTCATAGTTTCTTTTGTTGCCTTGTTACCCATAATCAGAGAATAGAGAGCTTGCGAAATGACGTTACGTTAACTTTAACTTTAACTTCTAGAGGATTATAGAGGATTATGTATTCAAACCCATCTTGGTTTTGAATACATAATCCTCTATAATCCTCTAGAAGTTAAAGTTAAAGTTAACGTAACGTCATTTCGCAAGCTCTCTAATATCATGAGATAACGCAGGGAATATCATGTTGTATTGGATACGTAGGATTTGATTGTGTCCTTGGAATCTACGAATTTTTATTCAAAGGGTTGTGATGTTAAAAATATTGGTTATAATAAGTTCTATGCAAATGAGCAGAAATAATTGGGCTTCTTTACGTTCTTTCAGTTTTAATATTTGACGACCTAATTTTGAGTTGAGGTATTAAAATATGATTAAGTTGTGTTGGTAACGGAGCCACAACACTTTTAAAAGTATCGTCACCACGTGAAATGTTAATTAGGATCACGGATTGAGTTTGTTATTCGTTTATATCGTGTTTTGTTTTATAATGTACTTCCCACATGGCGTCCTTTTGAAGATACTGTATACAAAAATAAAAAATCCATGCTAATTCATTTAACAAAGAAATGTATGAATATCAGTGGCATATAATGGACTTGAAAACAATCGATTATTCGTGAAGTGGACACATAAACAATCAATAACATGAAACAGGTAGCCATTATCGTTGTCAGCAAGTGACTTAGCTATTGATTGTGTTTTGCCATTATCTTTTCTTCATTGTTTTTACATTTTGTTATTTCATTACATAATCCTGTGGCTGCATTTATGAAGCAAATTTAAGTGCCTTTGCTGCATAATCCCTGCGGAAGCCCGTTGTCCAAAATATGAATATGCATTGAAAATTAATGCCCTTAAATAATGCACTTACCACATTAACTGATAAATGAGCACTCCCTAAAAGTTCATATCTGTAGAAGCGTTAGCCATTAACGCGTTGGGTGTTACCAATACTAATGACTAATGTTTTGCAGTGTAGAACCACTTTCTCAAAAGTTACGTTTACCATGTTTACTTGGTGTCAAACTACAACAACCAATGGAGAGAATAGACATGTGGAAATGCAAGACATATAGCAGCGTTAATTGAGAGAATAGAAACCAATGGAGAGAATAGAAACAGAACCCAAAGAATTGAGTGTTCTATAAGATGTCCTGATTGTCCTAATTTAGATGAGTGTTCTAAAGTACCAATGCATAGCGTAAATATTGACGGTGTGGAGGCAAGTCGCTAATTGTATGAACGTAAAGATTCAAAGCCCTTTCGTACAAAATGGGATTGTCAAAGCCCTTTCGTACAAAATGGGATTGAGGTGATACTTGAGTTAAACATGTTTAATTAAATAGAGTGACTGAAAGCACGCGTTGATACTGATTATGTAGCAACTAAAAGGGGTTAAGATTATGGCAATTCTATGACGTTTTCGGAACAGCTAAATGGGACAAGGACGGTGCACATGTATTTTGTAGAAGCTACCAATATATGAGGGTATCTGTGATCCTAGGCATATTTCTTTATAATATTAAGATAAAGTCGTCTAAACAGACAATGCTGTAATTCTGTCTTACAATGCACATTCCCTTTCCTGTCATTGTAAGTAACAATTTTGATTTGATTTTTGAAAAAAAAAACCCATGCAGTAACTAAAAGCCTCTGACTTTGTACCAAAAAGGGACCCGCCTTCCGAGACACCCAGTCTTTTGAAGATGTATATGTGATCATGGTAATACGCGGCTTGAAAAGGTAAGTCAATGACCTTGTAACATCTACATTTTGCCAACAATTCCGGAAAGTGAATTATATGCTTTGAGTTGGGCCACATTCCTGTGATCAATGTTGATCCCGGATGCGGAAATGTACCTGCCAACATTAATTGTACGAAGTACAGGATATGGTAGGATAGGTAAAATTCTCAAGCCATTAAAGAAGGGGTATATTTACGTTCATTTACTACACTTGGCAGACATCATTGAAGTAACGTTTGCTGGTTTAGGTATGTAATACGTTGCAAGAGCTATAAAGAAAGCAAACATAGGTTAAGTTTACATTACAACACCTAGAATAGGACCTCAATCTATAATGACTTTAACTATATACAAAAAGGTGACCATGGCGTATATTTTTGCACATCTCACGCATCCGCTAGTTGTAAATAGTGTTTGCAACTTTCATGCATATCAAAAATGTCATTAATGTTGTTGACATGTTTAAAATACCTATTGTGTGACCCTGAAAACGCAAGGAACATTGATAATGTGTGTTTTTCGTTCTCAGGATAGTCGACATTAATGTCTAATTACCGGACAGGATGTTAAATGTGTCTTATGCTAAAAGGGATTATGTAACGTGTTATATCCGGCTTCCGAAAATGAAATGAAATATTATTTATATGTTACTAAATCTAATACGATGTTGTAAGAAATTACTTCAATATTCAATATTTTACTCGAGGCTGAAGGTTACATTGTAACCAAACTGAAAAGTGTCATTTGAAGTAAAATACTAGGCCCACATTAAGGGGGAAAAATGAAAAAAGACAGGAACATTTTATTTATTAAATTATTGATTAATCTGGTTTCTGATGAGTAAAATGACGGTTTCAGACATTATACAAAAGTTTATACACTCTTAACAATAACGTAAACTGGCAACAAAATACGCGATGGTATAAACCAATCACGGGCCGTGTGGATCTCACAGAGACTCAGACACGAACTAGATTATTTTATTCCTGACTTTTATTTTAGTCAATTTCACCACAAAGCTTGCCACCAGTTTGCAATGAAAAGAAATACATTTACTTTGTATTTCAGCAAATTCCCAGAAACGTTATCTTTCCATTTCTGGGTTAAACATGCAAAACTTAAATAAGTAAAGATTAGAGAAAGGCTGAATTGTTCTGTATCAAAAATGAGCAACCAGATAGGAGAGAAAGAAACTTGAGTCAGATATGCAATTAGATAAGAAGCAATAGGTATAACAGATCCCCTCACTGGCTTGTTATAAACATATCAAAAAAGTAGCTAAAAGTCTCATAGTTTCTTTTGTTGCCTTGTTACCCATAACCAGAGAATATCATGAGATAACACAGGGAATATCATGTTGCATTGGATACGTAGGTTTTGATTGCGTCTTTGAAATCTACGACTTTTCATTTAAAGGGTTGCCATGTCAATAATTTTGGTTATAATGAGTTATATGCAAATGTGCAGAAACAATTGGGCTTCTTTATGTTCTTTCAGTTTTAATATTTGACGACCTAGTTTTGAGCTGAGGTATTAAAAATGATTGAGTTATGTTGGTAACGGAGCCACTTTTAAAAGTATCGTCACCACGTAAAATGTTAATTAGGATCACGGATTGAGTTTGTTATTCGTTTATATCGTGTCTTGTTTTATAATGTATTTCCCACTTTAAACATGGCGTCCTTTTGAAGATACTCTATACCTTTTGCCTATCAAAAAATCCATGCTAATTTATTTAACAAAGAAATGTATGAATATCAGTGGCATATAATGGACTTGAAAACGATCGATTATTCGTGAAGTGGACACATAAACAATCAATAACATGAAACAGGCAGCCATTATCGTTGTCAGCAGGTGACTTAACTATTGATTGTGTTTTGCCATTATCTTTTCTTCATTGTTCTTACATTTGGTTATTTCATTACATAATCCTGTGGCTGTATTTATGAAGTAAATTAAAGCGCATTTGCTGCATAATCCCTGCGGAAACTTGTTTTCCAAAATATGAATATGCGTTAAAAAAAATAATGCCCTTAAATAATGCATTTACCACATTACTGATAAATGAGCACTCCCTAAAAGTTCATATCTGTAGAAGCGGTATCCATTAACGTGTTTGGGTGTTACCGGTACTAATGTTTAACAGTGTAAGTTACGTTTACGTGTACAACAGCCAGTGGAGAGAATAGAATGTGGAAATTTAAGACATATAGCAGCGTTAATGGAGAGAATAGAACCAATTTAGAGAATAGAAACAGAACCCAAGAATTGAGTGTTCTATAAAATGCCCTAACTGTCCTAATTGTCCTAATTTAGACGACGTACCGATGGATCGCGTGAATATTGACGGTGGGGAGGCAAGTCGCTAATTGTATGAACGTAAAAATTCAAAGCCCTTTCGTACAAAATGGGATTGAGGTGATACTTGAGTTAAACATTTTTAATTAAATAGAGTGACTGAAAGCACGCGTTGATACTGATTATGTAGCAACTAAAAGGGGTTAAGATTATGGCAATTGTATGACGTTTTCGGAACAGCTAAATGGGACAAGGACGGTGCACATGTATTGTGTAGAAGCTATCTGTGATCCTGGTGATATTTCTCTACAATATAAGGCAAGGTCGTCTGAACAGACAATGCTATGATTATGTCTTAAAAGGCGCAAAGACTGTCGGTAAATGTTGCTTTCCTTCTTTCCTTTTATTCTCTTTTCTATTTGAACAAAAGTATATTAACTGTAACATAGATGTCACATCCAGTTAAAACTTCTGCAGGGAGTATTTGGAGGTATGGCATCCAAGTTTATATATTCAAGGCGGTCATAAAATCCATAAAACATGACCATAAGCTACAGGTATTTTTTGTTACATCAAATGATATAATTTCCCCAACGAGACAAAGATCACAAAAGACAAATGAGCTCAAATGCTCGAAGGGCGGTTGATTGACGAGTACATATTCCACGAGGGTGTCGAATGCAGACGACAAGTTTCAAAATTTGTTTAAAAATTCAAGAATTTCAGAATTGTAAATTTTCATGATCATATTTGGAATTAGCATGACAATTGCATTAAAATGAGTACAAACAAGCCTAGTGTTGCTAATTCTCGCTATTCACAATAAGGCGCCGCCAGCGAAGTTTGCGATAATAATCGTGATGTATCATGGGAAAAGGTCGACATCAAGTCCGCGCAATACGAATATTACCATGCTATTACATAGGAACACGTGACAATATTTTTTTTAGTTTGTCAATATAACGGTATTATACGCAAATCGATAGAGAAAAAATGAATTGTGCACATTTCAAATCACATTATTTAGTATTATTGCATATCGATTCGCGTGTAACACGTTTATTTTGACAAACTAAAAATATTGTCACGTGTTCCTATGTAATAGCATGGTAATATTCGTATTGCGCGGACTTGATGTCGACCTTTTCCCATGATACATCACGATTACATCGCAAAACCGCTGGCGGCGCCCTTATTGTGAATAGCGAGAATTGGTTCAGTGGTTCTTAAGATAACTCTTGATATTTTGTGAAAATATATCAAAACTTGGGACTTCTTATATTGAAACCTATGACTATCACGCAGAGCATGGCAGATTATAGCTGTAACCTCAAATAAGAACGACATTATCTGCCAATAAATAACTTATCTGGATATGTGCTTTAACTTAGGTGGCAGGTAATTTTGAATGAAAAAGTAAAATGTATAGTATCCATACAAAATTAACCTAGCATATACCGCTTTTGAATCAAACTCCTACCAAAGTAAAAGGAAGTATTTGCTGGTAGATAACAAAGTAGATACTCTGTTTGTACTTGGGAGGAGAGTTAGGTTAATTGTTCTTGTTGGATAATATATAACTGTGGCATATTGAAAGAGAATTTTGCGTCGAATGATCTTCACACTACTTTGAAACTTACAATTTTGCATTATAACCGAGCTACTCTCATTCATAATTTTATCAATATAAAGGTAATGCGTGGTTGTTCATTTAAGTTAGGAGTCATATGGAATAATAAATAAAATGGCAAAAGTGAAAATATCCTTTAATTTAATCTTTTATTGTGCTATTTTTGTATAATTTTAAGTAACAGAAAGAGAAAGGATTGCTTTGCAATATGGGAAGCATAAAAAGTTTTTGACAATATTACTTCATAATATTTTCACATAGTGCTATTTTAAAGTGTTGGCGAAATATTTGGTTCGGTTTATAATGTTAAGAAATAAGGTACATTCTAGCTGTACCTCTTTTCTTATCATAAATAACGTATACCGCTTGTCTTGTGTCACTGAAATTCCAGTGTAGTAACTGGATTCATTGCCCCTATAATATATATATGACTTTTGTTACTAGTGTGTTATTATTACTAAGGTAGTACCACCTTAAGTCTATCCTCCATGTGTCTCTTCCTCTGCCCCTCTTTTCCTCTTTCTCGCTCTAACTCTCTTCCTGTTGAGCTCGAGGATTTTATTAAAAAACGGCATATCAAAAGGTTATTCTGGTGTATAATAATGTTTATTACTTCAAATACGAAACATGACAGCTGTTGTATTGTTTTTGCTAATTCACGGTTCTTGCCCTAAAAATGAAAAGGTTCTAATATTTAAGAACTGCATTATGATACATCATAACGTTTATTAAATGGAATAGCATTATGCACGTGACAGCTATTGGAATTTTTCATAAATGCACTTTTCTTGCGCTGACATGGGTTATCATTCCGTAGACGAAAATAGAAGTTTTCTAATCACTAGAGCTTTCAAGCTGAAATGATATTTAAAGTTCATTGTGGTGTTTTATATCCTTTTCATCCCATGACAAAATGCTTTGATGTTAGCTTTTAAAGTTTGTAATAAAGTGTGTAGATTATCTTTCAGTTTAAATTGGACCTGTGTTTTTTTCTTTAAAGGAAGATGTCAAACTTAAAGGATTATTCCCAATTATTATGTTGAATGACAATAGCCGAACCAATCATTATTTACTATGATTAATTTTCAAATCATTTGCTTTTTGAAACAAGGCAAGTCTTATTTCAGCTCAAAGTAATTTATATTTCTATATATTTTTTTATATAAAAAGTTAATAATTAATAATTTGGCACCTAGGCCGGACTGAAAATAAACTCGTTATTTGTCCTGGGAGATGTCTAACCACCTGCTAATTGTGACATTTAAGTCTATTAGGCGACAAAAAACAAAAGAAAACAAAACAATTTACAATTGTTTTTAGTGCTGCAACTTTTCGCGACACTATACATTTTTGTGCATCTGTACAGTTCGGCATGCGACCTTTTTGCCATAAGTATTAATGATCAAATCCGTTAACCTAATTCAAACTCCAGGCAGTGGTTTTGGATTTCAAAAGCGGTGATAATTATTTCAAGATAAAGAAAAATGTTCTTAAGAAAAATGTTGACGTAGCACATAATCTCGAATAAGCGCACTTCCCACAGGAGATTTTGATACTTCAAAATGTTGTTGAAGATTTAAAAATAACGCAGCACAGTTGACGATTGTAATTAAACTTCAAGTGGTGTAACCTTGGTTACCTCCAACTGGATTGAATGATCTGCTCAGAGGGATGGAGCATGAAAGGTTTCCCAGATTTCTTTCCTTAGTGTGTGCAATATCTCATCTCATTACAAAAATATGGTGCTATAGTATTTAGGCGTTCAAATGAACTTACTCTTCCACACAGGGAGTGTGAATTTCAAATGGTGTTACCTGAATGGGTGCCTCCATATGAAATCTACATCCACTCTGTGAGAGATTAAGTTATCAGTTGAACCAAGGTTATTGGTAGATTAGGCAAAACAAACCCAGAAAGTGTATGTTTGGCCTCACTTGGGTTGGAAAAAGGGTAAAAGTAAAATCCCTAACTGGATAGATATACCTGTATGGTTGCCTAAATAATGTGTAAATTTTTATTTTAGTTTCATTATGCTATTGTGGTACTTGATGTTAAAGCAGGTTTTAAATGATAAATGTTGTTTAAAACATGTATTTTTTGTCAATTAGAATGCGAAAATATAGATTGGAAAATTTTTTCTGGAATTTCAGAAATTAGGGTCGGTATTCTTTTGTACAGTAAAAACTTTTTTCCCATTTTTCAAAATTAGGGTCGGTCGATTGAGGCCGAACATACACTTTTTTTTTACCTTATGATGAAGTACTTGCTATCAAGAGACATCAGGTATGTTGAGCATGAGTATTGCATAATAATACTAATAATAATAATAAGTTTTATCCAATTCCAAGTGGAATGCCAAGAATGTATGTGGATCCATATTATATTGGCCTTTTTTGATAGAAATGGGATTTGTGCAGTTTCCCATTAGATCACCACATTTAAGACAAGGTCAACGGTCTTACTTTCCGTATTGGCGTTGCTGGATTGCAAAACATTGGTATTAACTGCAAGGATTGGCAGTCCCTCATTTCAAATCTTTAGTTTTGGTTTCTCTTTTGTTCAGAAACCAAAAATCAAGGGATTAAAAAGTAGAGCAGATCTGGTCTGCAATCATAACACTATTATGCTGGGAGGACACAGTATAGGGTATACACCAGGCACAAAAAGAAACTCGTCAGTTATATTCATCCTTGCTGTTCAATAACTTGATAATTTTGGATTATTCTGAAATGTACATTTTGTTAATTGGACTTTGCTTTCTCATTTGACTCCTCCTCCTATACAATTACAATAGTGGCCCCTTTTGTAATGTCGAATGCAAATATTTCGATGGTCTATATTTTTTCACAGGTGAAATAGCCTAGGCTTATTCGATTTTGTAAACCACGTCTTTCAATGTAGATTACCATGCTCGATTTCTCTCCTCTCGCACTGCGAATTTAAACATTTCTTTTGTATACTTAGAGTAGGTAACTTCTTCTTCACACCACTTATAAGAAACTGAAACCAAAACCGAAACTGACTGACACAAATGTTCAGTTTTTAACAAAAGGTAGAAACAATATCTTATGATTCAAGTGGTTAGGCAGGACAATAGGAAACCACGTGACCAAAACCAAAACTAAAACTAAACATTTGAAATGAGGCAGTGTATTCAGTTGATCATGATATTCAGCTGATAATAATACTGTTATCAGTGTCACTCAAGGATAATGCCCCAGTGCCCCAGTGAGCATGAAGTATGTGGATCCATATTGTATTTGCCTTTGTCTTTTTGATAGAAATGGGATTTCTTGATGTGTGCAGTTTCCCATTAGATCACCACATTTAAGACAAGTTCAACGGTGTTACTTTCCGTATTTGGCGTTGTTGGACTGCAAGACATTGGTATTGGTAAAACGTTTGGTATTGGTATTGGTATTGGTATTGGTAAAACTGCAAGTATTGGCATGATATCATGTTGATCATGATATTCAGCTGATAATAATACTGTTATCAGTGTCTCTCAAGAATAATGCCCCAAAGTGGATTATCCCAATGCTTTGTTAACAAACATTTGTTTATGTTATACAGTGCGCAAAATGATAAAGGTACCAGTTATGTTCCCACCTGTATATCCTATACAAAGACAGATCTGTCATAAACGAGCAGCCAATACACTCTTACCGCAGAAGTTAAGATTGCCTTAAAGCCATATATTATAACATTTGCTGAGGAGGACGCCCTCACTGATTTTTTAAAATTCTTTTTTTACACGATTATTGTACTTTATTAAACCAATATACCCTGCAAAAATCAAGACTCTAAGTGCTGTAGTTTTGTCAAAATCCGAGATTTTGAATAAAACGATGGAACCGATGACCACGCGATTTTTAGGTTTCCTCAATAAAGTTTGGTCACGCATTTTGTTTTTGTTTGCACCACCTCATTACGTTAAGAAGTAACTAGAATAAAAGTGGCTTAATTTTTGTTTTCACGTTGGAAAAATCCGTATAATTAATGTTTCTTTTATTAAACATGCATTTTCTTAATCACAAGGAAATATCAAACTGCTTATTTTCGATACTTTATTGTGTGAAAAATCAATTATCATGCTCAAGGTCAATTTTGATATTTCAATATCTTCTTTTATTCAATTAATCTTGCTTTACACGTTTGATAATTTTGCTGTACACGTTTGATGATTTTGCTTTGATTTTTGAAATAACATGAAGTAATGATGGCAATGATGCTATTGTTAAAACGTTATATCTTGTTGGAAACACTGTATTTTGTTGAAAATCAAATAAAAACACCGATTTGCTGTTGACGTTCATAAAATGGGACCAAGTTTCAAAAAGTGGGGGCTTTTTTAACTTGCTGCTTTCTTTACGATGTCAACGTTGTTTGGTAGATTTCCTTTCTTTTTATGAATGTAGCCAAGCAGCTCCAAGCATGGAAAGTCATAAGGTTACGAAGTCGTTTATCAGTCGTTTATTTTTAAAACTTGCTGGTCACAGCTACCGCATGACTATAATGTTAAAAGGGATACATATGATCAATATACATTTTAATATACTTCAATTATTCAAGGCAACTAAGAAAATGTAAATATGGGCAACACATACCCAATGTTGACAATGACAGCGAGACAGTCGGAGACACAGAGTCAGTTCGATTTACTTCAAGTTGGAACTGGGAAATACGCGTATTTGTAGCTAGGCTTATACTAAGGAAGTGTCTAAGTGCCACGACTTGGCAAGATAATTTTGTTTTAATATTTATGCTTCTTTGTAGCCCTGCAGGGCAATCTAGTTGGCTATCCAAATTTCGCGGTTTGTGGTTCTTTACATGAAGTAAGCCTCTAACTTTGTTCCAAAAAAACCCGCCTTCCGAGACACCCACACAAATAATCATTTTACCAGCTTTTTATAGATGTATATTTAATCATGGTAATAAGTGGCTTTAAATCAAAATAGGTCAATGACCATAGACCATTGGCCTTGACATGTTTTGGTGCCTACATAGGTAATGAAATATCCTACATATTATTGGTAACAAGCAATATTTAAGATCATTTATTAATACGAAGATTTTGACACCATTTTCATCAAAATCGGAGCAAGTTTAAAATGTTGACCCTTTGGAGGTCAACGGTTGACCTTTGACCTTTTTGATAATAACACAAGAGCGGTACATCCTAGATAGATAAAACTATACATTTTCTGAATCCTTATGACCAGAGGAATAAATTAGAATGTTTTCGACACAATTTGATGAAGGTTGAAATTTGACCCTATGTAAAGTTCAATGACCTTTACCCCACCCATGGGACAATATTTTTTTTGGGAACAACAAAATGTGTGTACTGTGGACTAAGGATTATGAAGAAACAGGTTAGAAAACCTGGTGACCAAACTAGTAGGTCAATGACTTTGTAACATCGTCATTCACCAACAATTCCGGAACGGGAATTATATGCTTTGAGTCGGGCCACATTCCTGTGATCAATGTTGATCCCGGATGCGGAAATGTACCCGCCAACATTAATTGTACGGTGTACAGGATATGATAGGATAAGCAAAATTCGCAAGCCTTTAAAGAAGGGGCACATTAACGTTCGTTTACTATACTTGGAAGACATCATTGAAGTATCGTTTGCTGGTTCAGATATATGATACGTAAGAGCGACAAAGAAAGCATGCATAGGTTATTAAGTTTACACTCCAACACTTACAGTAGGACCTCAATCTATAATGACTTCAACATAACACAAAGAAAGGTGATCGTGGCGTATATCTTTGCACTTTTCACGTATCACCTACTTGTCAAGAGCGTTTGTAACGTTCAAGTGTATCAAAATTGTCATTAATGTTGTTATACAAGACAAGTATAACAAATACCTATTGTGTGCCCCTGAAAACACAAGGAACATTGATAATGAGTGTTTAGTCGACATTAATGTCTAATTACTGGACAGGATGATAAATGTGTCCACTGTTATGCTAAAAAGGATTATGTAATGTGTTATACTGGCCTACGAAAATGAAATGAAATATTATTGACATATTACTGAATTTAACACAACGTTATGGGAGATTACTTCAATATTCGACAGGATAGAGAGGAAACGGAGCAACTATTATTTTACTCGAGGCTGAAGGTTATATTGTAACCCAACTTAAAGTGTCATTTGAAGTAAAATACTAGGCCCACATTAAGGGGGAAATTAAATTTTGAAAAAAGACAGGAAAATTTTATTTATTAAATTATTGATTCATCTGGTTTCTGATGAGTAAAATGACGGGTTCAGACATTATACAAAAGTTTATATACTCTTAACAATAACGTAACCTGTCAAACATTTGCAGTAAAATAATTGGACTATGCCATAGTCGAATTTTATTAAAAATATGTTATTATTAGTCATGATGAACCCATTTCGTTCAACTCAAAATTATACTGATGTTTATTAAAATTAAAGTATTCAATAGTAAAATGGTCATAAAGAATTAAGAATATCAGATGATTAGTGACAATAAAAGTAATTGAATGCAACATTATCTTGCATAATTATAATGGCTCACTTTAATACTGAACAATTCTGATTTTGGAATCTACCAGTTTATTGATAGCGAACTCCGAAAATCCCACTTGGAAAGCTAACAAACAGAGGGAGTGCGGTGACTGAAAAGATCAGATACAGATGTGAAAATCTATCAGTTGCACACAAATTAATATAAATCAGAGTTTTATGCTTAAATGTAATAGCCAGAGTATGCAAAATGGGCAAGTGGACTACGGAGAAGGCTATAAAATTATGTGTAGCTAAACTGGCAATAAAATACGCGATAGTATAAACCAATCACGGGCTGCGTGGACCTCACAGAGACCCAGACACGGAATAGATTATTTTATTTCTGACTTTTATTTTAGTCAATTTCATCAAAAAGCTTACCACCAGTTTGCAATGAAAAGAAATAGATTTACTTTGTATTTCAGCAAATTCCCAGAAACGTTATCTTTCCAATCTGGGTTAAACATGCAAAACCAAAATTAGTAAAGATTAGAGAAAGGCTGAATTGTTCTGCATCAAAAAGGAGCAACCAGATAGGAGAGAAAGAAACTTGAGTCAGATATGCAATTAGATAAGAAGCAATAGGTATAACAGATCCCCTCACTGGCTTGTTATAAACATATCAAAAAAGTAGCTAAAAGTCTCATAGTTTCTTTTGTTGCCTTGTTACCCATAACCAGAGAATATCATGAGATAACACAGGGAATATCATGTTGCATTGGATACGTAGGATTTGATTGCGTCTTTGAAATCTACGACTTTTCATTTAAAGGGTTGCCATGTCAATAATTTTGGGTATAATGAGTTATATGCAAATGTGCAGAAACAATTGGGCTTCTTTATGTTCTTTCAGTTTTAATATTTGACGACCTAGTTTTGAGTTGAGGTATTAAAAAATGATTGAGTTATGTTGGTAACGGAGCCACAACACTTTTAAAAGTATCGTCACCATGTTTATTAGGATCACGGATTGAGTTTGTTATTCGTTTATATCGTGTCTTGTTTTATAATGTACTTCCCACTTTAAACATGGCGTCCTTTTGAAGATACTGTATACCTTTTGCCTATCAAAAAATCCATGCTAATTTATTTAACAAAGAAATATCAGTGGCATATAATGGACTTGAAAACGATCGATTATTTGTAAAGTGGACACATAAACAATCAATAACATGAAACAGGTAGCCATTATCGTTATCAGCAGGTGATTTAGCTATTGATTGTGTTTTGCCATTATCTTTTCTTCATTGTTTTACATTTTGTTATTTCATTACATAGTCCTCTGCAAAGTCCCTGCGGAAACTTGTTTTCCAAAATATGAATATGCGTTAAAAATGAATGCCCTTAAATAATGTACGTACCACATTACTGATAAATGAGCACTCCCTAAAAGTTCATATCTGTAGAAGCGGTATCCATTAACGCGTTTGGGTGTTACCGGTACTAATGTTTAACAGTGTAAGTTACGTTTACTTGTACAACAGCCAGTGGAGAGAATAGAATGTGGAAATTTAAGACATATAGCAGCGTTAATGGAGAGAATAGAACCAATTTAGAGAATAGAAACAGAACCCAAGAATTGGGTGTTCTATAAAATGTCCTAATTGTCCTAATTTAGATGAGTGTTCTACAAGTACCGATGGATCACGTGAATATTGACGGCGGGGAGGCAAGTCGCTAATTGTATGAACGTAAACATTCAAAGTCCTTTCGTACAAAATGGGATTGAGGTGATACTTGAGTTAAACATTTTTAATTAAATAGAGTGACTGAAAGCACGCGTTGATACTGATTATGTAGCAACTAAAAGGGGTTAAGATTATGGCAATTGTATGACGTTTTCGGAACAGCTAAATGGGACAAGGACGGTGCACATGTATTGTGTAGAAGCTATCTGTGATCCTGGTGATATTTCTCTACAATATAAGGTAAGGTCGTCTGAACAGACAATGCTATGATTATGTCTTAAATGCACAAAGACTGTCGGTAAATGTTGCTTTCCTTCTTTCCTTTTATTCGCTTTTCTATTTGAACAAAAGTATATTAACTGTGACATAGCTGTCACATCCAGTTAAAACTTCTGCAGGGAGTATTTGGAGATATGGCATCCAAGATCCTAGAGCTGTCAAGTTTATATATTCAAGGCGGTTATAAAACATGACCATAAGCTTTTTTTTATTACATCAAATGATATAATTTCCCTAATGAGACAAAGATCATAAAAGACAAATGAGCTCAAATGCATTGCACCCGATGGGCGGTTGATTGACGAGTACATATTCCACGAGGGTGTCGAATGCAGACGACAAGTTTCAAAATTTGTTTAAAAATTCTAAAATTTCAGAATTGTAAATTTTCATGATCATATTTGGAATTAGCATGAAATTTGCATTAACATGAGTACAAACAAGCCTAGTATTGCTAATTGGTTCAGTGGTTCTTAAGATAACTCTTGATATTTTGTGAAAATATCTCAAAACTTGAGACTTCTTATATTGACTATCACGCAGAGCATGGCAGATTATAGCTGTAACCTCATATAAGAACGACATATCTGCCAATAAATAACTTATCTGGAGATGTGCTTTAACTTAGGTGGCAGGTAATTTTGAATGAAAAAGTAAAATGTATAGTATCCATACAAAATTAACCTGATACCCTGTTTGTACTTGGGAGGAGAGTTAAGTTAATTGTTCTTGTTGGATAAGATATAACTGTGGCATATTGAAAGAGAATATATTATGAATCTAATTTTGCGTCAAATGATCTTCACACTTCTTTGAAACTTACAATTTTACATTATAACTGAGCTACTCTCATTCATAATTTTATCAATATAAAGGTAATGCGTGGTTGTTCATTAAGTTAGGAGTCATATGAAATAATAAATAAAATGGCAAAAGTGAAAATTTCCTTTAATTTAATCTTTTAATGTGCTAATTTTAAGAAACAGAAAGAGAAAGGATTGCTTTGCAATATGGGAAGCATAAAAAGTTACTTCATAATATTTTAACATAGTGCTATTTTAAAGTGTTGACGAAATATTTGGTTCGGTTTATAATGTTAAGTAATAAGGTACATTCTAGTAGTACCTCTTTTCTTATCATAAATAACGTACAGCTTGTCTTGTGTCACTGAAATTCCAGTGTAGTAACTGGATTCATTGCCCCTATAATATGTATATAACTTTTGTTACTAGTGTGTTATTATTTTTTGAGAAAAATGCACAAAATATTCACAAATTTACCAAGTGTGTAGTACCACCTTAAGTCTATCCTCCGTGTGTCTCTTCCTCTCCACCTTTCTTCCTCTTCCCCTTTCCAACTCTCTTCCTGTTGAGCAAGAGGATTTTATTAAAAAACGGCGTATCAAAAGGTTATTCTGGTGTATAATAATGTTTATTACTTCAAATACGAAACATGACAGCTGTTGTATTGTTTTTGCTAATTCACGGTTCTTGCCCTAATATGAAAAGGTTCTAATATTTAAGAACTGCATTATGATACATCATAACGTTAATTAGATGGAATAGCATTATGCACGTGACAGCTATTGGAATTTTTTCATAAATGCACTTTTCTTGCGCTGACATGGGTTATCATTTCGTAGACGAAAATAGAAGTTTTCTAATCACTGGAGCTTTCAAGCTGAAATGATATTTAAAGTTCATTGTGGTGTTTTATATCCTTTTCATCCCATGACAAAATGCTTTGATGTTAGCTTTTACAGTGTGTAATAAAGTGTGTAGATTATCTTTCAGTTTAAATTGGACCTGTGCTTTTTTTCTTTAAAGGAAGATGTCAAACTTAAAGGATTATTCCCAATTATTATGTTGAAGCATAATAGCCGAACCAAACATTATTTACTATGATTAATGTTCAAATCATTTGCTTTTTGAAACAAGGCAAGACGTATTTCAGCTAAAAGTATTATATATTTTTATATATTTTTTATATAAAAAATTAATAATTTATAATTACTTCTTCTCGCTACCAGGGCTCCAATTTGTCTAATCAGATGTCTAATCATCTGCTATTGGTGAAATTTAAGTCTATTAGGCGACAAAAAACAAAAAGAAAACAAAGCAATTTACAATTGTTTTTGGTGCTACAACTTTTCGCGACACTATACTTTTTTGTGCATCTGTATAGAGTTCGGCAAACTTTTGATGCGTATGATTTGGTATTTTGTAGCATGCGACCTTTTTGCCATAAGTATTTATGATCAAATCCGTTAACCTAATTCAAACTCCAGGCAGTGGTTTTGGATTTCAAAAGCGGTGATAATTATTTCAAGATAAAGAAAAATGTTCTTAAGAAAAATGTTGACGTAGCACATAATCTCGAATAAGCGCACTTCCCACAGGAGATTTTGATACTTCAAAATGTTGTTGAAGATTTAAAAATAACGCAGCACAGTTGACGATTGTAATTAAACTTTCAAGTGATGTAACCTTGGTTACCTCCAACTGGATTGAATGATCTGCTCAGAGGGATGGGGTATGAAAGGTTTCCCAGATTTCTTTTCTTAGTGTGTGCAATATCTCATCTCATTACAAAAATGTGGTGCTAGTATAGTATTTAGGCATCAAATGAACTTACTCTTCCACACAGGGAGTGTGTGTTACCTGAATGGGTGCCTCCATATGAAATCTACACCCACTCTGTGAGAGATTAAGTTATCGGTAGAACAAAAGTTATTGGTAGATTAGGCAAAAAAACCCAGAAAGTGTATGTTTGGCCTCACTTGGGTCGGAAAAAAGGGTCAGTCGGCCGATTACCTTTTTTACATTTTTTACATCATAAAGTAAAATCCTTAACTGGATAGATATACCTGTATGGTTGCCTAAATAATGTGTAAAGTTTTATTATAGTTTCATTATGCTATTGTGGTGCTTAATGTTAAAGCAGATTTTAAAATGATAAACTTTGTTTAAAACATGTATTTTTTGTCAATTAGAATGCGGAAATATAGACTGTGGAAAAATGTTTCTGGATTTTCAGAAATTAGGGTCGGTATTCTTTTGTAAAGTAAAAACTTTTTTCCCATTTGTGTACTGTGGACTAAGGATTACGAAGAAACAGGTTAGAAAACCTGATGATCAGACTAGTAGGTCAATGACATTCACCAACAATTCCGGAAAGGGAATTATATGCTTTGAGTCGGGCCACATTCCTGTGATCAATGGTGATCCCGGATGCGGAAATGTACCTGCCAACATTAATTGTACGGTGTACAGGATATGGTAGGATAAGCAAAATTCGCACGCCTTTAAAGAAGGGGCACATTAACGTTCGTTTACTATACTTGGAAGACATCATTGAAGTATCGTTTGCTGGTTCAGGTATACATGTATGATACGTAAGAGCGACAAAGAAAGCATGCATAGGTTAAGTTTACATTTACAATTACACTTATAATAGGACCTCAATCTATAATGACTTCAACATAACACATAGAAAGGTGACCGTGGCGTATATCTTTTCACTTTTCACGTATCACTTACTTGTCAAGAGCGTTTGTAACGTTCATGTATATCAAAATTGTCATTAATGTTGTTATACAAGACAAGTATTGTGTGCCCCTGAAAACACAAGGAACATTGATAGTGAGTGTTTAGTCGACATTAATGTCTAATTACCGGACAGGATGATAAATGTGTCTACTGTTATGCTAAAAAGGATTATGTAATGTGTTATACCGGTCTACGAAAATGAAATGAAATATTATTGATATATTACTGAATTTAACACAACGTTATGGGAGATTACTTCAATATTCGACAGGATAGAGAGGAAACGGAGCAACTAAAATTTTACTCGAGGCTGAAGGTTACATTGTAAACAAACTGAAAAGTGTCATTTGAAGTAAAATACTGCAGGCCCACATTAAGGGGGAAATTAAATTCTAAAAAAAGACAGGAAAATTTTATTTATTAAATTATTGATTCATCTGGTTTCTGATGAGTAAAATGACGGGTTCAGACATACAAAAGTTTATATACTCTTAACAATAACGTAACCTGTCAAATCGACAAACATTTGCAGTAAAATAATTAGACTATGCCATAGTCGAATTTTATTAAAAATATGTTATTATTAGTCATGATGAACCCATTTCGTTGAACTCAAAATTATACTGATGTTTATTAAAAATTAAAGTATTCAATAGTAAAATGGTCATAAAGAATTAAGAATATCAGATGATTAGTGACAATAAAAGTAATTGAATGCAACATTATCTTGCATAATTATAATGGCTCACTTTAATACTGAACAATTCTGATTTTGGAATCTACCAGTTTATTGATAGCGAACTCCGAAAATCCCACTTGGAAAGCTAACAAACAGAGGGAGTGCGGTGACTGAAAAGATCAGATACAGATGTGAAAATCTATCAGTTGCACACAAATCAATATAAATCAGAGTTTTATGCTTAAATGTAATAGCCAGAGTATGCAAAATGGGCAAGTGGACTACGGAGAAGTCTATAAAATTATGTGTAGCTAAACTGGCAATAAAATACGCGATGGTATAAACCAATCACGGGCTGTGTGGATCTCACAGAGACTCAGACACGAACTAGATTATTTTATTTCTGACTTTTATTTTAGTCAATTTCACCACAAAGCTTGCCACCAGTTTGCAATGAAAAGAAATAGATTTGCTTTGTATTTCAGCAAATTCCCAGAAACGTTATCTTTCCATTTCTGGGTTAAACATGCAAAACCAAAATTAGTAAAGATTAGAGAAAGGCTGAATTGTTCTGCACCAAAAAGGAGCAACCAGATAGGAGAGAAAGAAACTTGAGTCAGATATGCAATTAGATAAGAAGCAATAGGTATAACAGATCCCCTCTTGTTATAAACATATCAAAAAAGTAGCTAAAAGTCTCATAGTTTCTTTTGTTGCCTTGTTACCCATAAACAGAGAATATCATGAGATAACACAGGGAATATCATGTTGCATTGGATACGTAAGATTTGATTGCGTCTTTGAAATCTACGACTTTTCATTTAAAGGGTTGCCATGTCAATAATTTTGGTTATAATGAGTTATATGCAAATGTGCAGAAACAATTGGGCTTCTTTATGTTCTTTCAGTTTTAATATTTGACGACCTAGTTTTGAGTTGAGGTATTAAAAAATGATTGAGTTATGTTGGTAACGGAGCCACAACACTTTTAAAGGTATCGTCACCACGTAAAATGTTAATTAGGATCACGGATTGAGTTTGTTATTCGTTTATATTGTGTTTGGTTTATAATGTACTTCCCACTTTAAACATGGCGACCTTTTGAAGATACTGTATACCTCCATGCAAATTTATTTAACAAAGAAATGTATGAATATCAGTGGCATATAATGGACTTGAAAACGATCGATTATTCGTGAAGTGGACACATAAACAATCAATAACATGAAACAGGCAGCCATTATCGTTGTCAGCAGGTGACTTAGCTATTGATTGTGTTTTGCCATTATCTTTTCTTCATTGTTCTTACATTTTGTTATTTCATTACATAATCCTGTGGCTGCATTTATGAAGCAAATTAAAGCGCATTTGCGGCATAATCCCTGCGGAAACTTGTTTTCCAAAATATGAATATGCGTTAAAAAATTAACGCCCTTAAATAATGCATTTACCACATTACTGATAAATGAGCACTCCCTAAAAGTTCATATCTGTAGAAGCGGTATCCATTAACGCGTTTGGGTGTTACCGGTACTAATGTTTAACAGTGTAAGTTACGTTTACGTGTACAACAGCCAGTGGAGAGAATAGAATGTGGAAATTTAAGACATATAGCAGCGTTAATGGAGAGAATAGAACCAATTTAGAGAATAGAAACAGAACCCAAGAATTGAGTGTTCTATATAATGTCCTAATTGTCCTAATTTAGACGAGAGTACCGATGGATTGCGTGAATATTGACGGTGTGGAGGCAAGTCGCTAATTGTATGAACGTAAAAATTCAAAGCCCTTTCGTACAAAATGGGATTGAGGTGATACTTGAGTTAAACATTTTTAATTAAATAGAGTGACTGAAAGCACTCGTTGATACTGATTATGTAGCAACTAAAAGGGGTTAAGATTATGGCAATTGTATGACGTTTTCGGAACAGCTAAATGGGACAAGGACGGTGCACATGTATTTTGTAGAAGCTACTTATATATGAGGGTATCTGTTATCCTAGTGATATTTCTCTATAATATCGAGGGCTTAGAGCAAGAACTAGCTATGTCCACAATTACATGTTACTCATTTCGGCAACAAATGGATGGTTAATTTTGCCCTCCATAATAAATGCAAGTGACTTTGGGGTATATGCATGATCACTCAGTGGCGTAACCAGTGGGTATATGCATGATCACTCAGTGGCGTAACCAGTGGGGTGAAAATGTTGAAATTTTCATTGGTTTTAGGTTCGTAGTGCCTATTATTATACTATTTTTTTGTTCTTCACTTTTTCAAACCATCGAAAAAAAATTTGGGTCTACAATTCTAAACATCCGTCGGTAAAAAATATTCCCGTCGGTACATTTACAAGTTGTGCACCTCCGGTTCCGAAATCCTGGCTACGCCACTTTGATCACTTAAACAGTTAGCATGGTTAGTTAGACGCAAGTGACCATGTACCTACCCCCAAAGTCACTTACATTATATTATAGAGGGCAGAATTAACCGTCCATTAGTTGCCGAAATGAGTAACATGTAATTGTGGACATAGCTAGTTCTTGCTCTAAGCCCTCGATATACGGTCGTCTGAACAGACAATGCTATAATTATGTCTTTATACAATGCACATTTCCCTTCCTGTCACTGTAAGTCACAAAGACTGTCGGTAAATATTGCTTTCCTTCTTTCCTTTTATTCTCTTTTCTATTTGAACAAAAGTATATTAACTGTGACATAGCTGTCACATCCAGTTAAAACTTCTGCAGGGAGTATTTGGAGATATGGCTTCCAAGATCCAAGAACTGTCAAGTTTATATATTCAAGGCGGTCATAAAATCCATAAAACATGAGCATAAGCTACAGGTTTTTTTTGTTACATCAAATGATATAATTTCCCCAACGAGACAAAGATCATAAAAGACAAATGAGCTCAAATGCATTGCACCCGATGGGCGGTTGATTGACGAGTATATATTCCACGAGGGTGTCGAATGCAGACGACAAGTTTCAAAATTTGTTTAAAAATTTAAAAAAATCAGAATTGTAAATGTTCATGATCATATTTGGAATTAGCATGAAAATTGCATTAAAATGAGTACAAACAAACCTATTATTACTAATTGGTTCAGTGGTTCTTAAGATAACTCTTGATATTTTGTGAAAATATCTCAAAACTTGGGACTTCTTATATTGAAACCTATGACTATCACGCAGAGCATGGCAGATTATAGCTGTTACCTCAAAAAAGAACGACATATCTGCCAATAAATAACTTATCTGGAGATGTGCTTTAACTTAGGTGGCAGGTAATTTTGAATGAAAAAGTAAAATGTATAGTATCCATACAAAATTAACCTAGCATATACCGCTTTTGAATCAACCTCTTACCAAAGTAAAAGGAAGTATTTGCTGGTAGATAACAAAGCAGATACTCTGTACTTGGGAGGAGAGTTAAGTTAATTGTTCTTGTTGGATAAGATGTAACTGTGGTATATTGAAAGAGAATGTATCTAATTTTGCGTCGAATGATCTTCACACTACTTGAAACTTACAATTTTGCATTATAATACTCGGTTATAATTTTATCAATATAAAGGTAATGCGTGGTTGTTCATTTAAGTTAGGAGTCATATGAAATAATAAATAAATGGCAAAAGTGAAAATTTTTTTGTATACTTTTAAGAAACAGAAAGAGAAAGGATTGCTTTGCAATATGGGAAGCATAAAAAGTTTTCGACAATATTACTTCATAATATTTTGACATTTTAAAGTGTTGACGAAATATTTGGTTCGGTTTATAATGTTAAGAAATAAGGTACATTCTAGCGGTACCTATTTTCTTATCATAAATAACGTACAGCTTGTCTTGTGTCACTGAAATTCCAGTGTAGTAACTGGATTCATTGCCCCTATAATATATATATAACTTTTGTTACTAGTGTGTTATTATTTTTTGAGAAAAATGCAAAAATACTCACATATTTACCAAGTGTGTAGTACCACCTTAAGTCTATCCTCCGTGTGTCTCTTCCTCTGCCACTCTTTTCCTCTTTCCCTTTCCAACTCTCTTCCTGTTGAGCAAGAGGATTTTATTAAAAAACGGCGTATCAAAAGGTTATTCTGGTGTATAATAATGTTTATTACTTCAAATACGAAACATGACAGCTGTTGTATTGTTTTTGCTAATTCACGGTTCTTGCCCTAATATGAAAAGGTTCTAATATTTAAGAACTGCATTATGATACATCATAACGTTTATTAAATGGAATAACATTATGCACGTGACAGCTATTGGAATTTTTCATAAATGCACTTTTCTTGCGCTGACATGGGTTATCATTCCGTAGACGAAAATAGAAGTTTTCTAATCACTAGAGCTTTCAAGCTGAAATGATATTTAAAGTTCATTGTGGTGTTTTATATCCTTTTCATCCCATGACAAAATGCTTTGATGTTAGCTTTTAAAGTGTGTAATAAAGTGTGTAGATTATCTTTCAGTTTAAATTGGACCTGTGCTTTTTTTCTTTAAAGGAAGATGTCAAACTTTAAGGATTATTCCCAATTATTAAGTTGAAGCATAATAGCGAAAAACGTTATTTACTATGATTAATTTTCAAATCATTTGCTATTTGAAACAAGGTAAGTTGTATTTCAGCTCAAAGTATTTTATATTTCTATATAGTTTTAATATAAAAAATTAATAATTTATAATTTATATCTCATCGCTACCAGGGCTCCAAGATGTCAAACTTTAAGGATTATTCCCAATTATTAAGTTGAAGCATAATAGCGAAAAACGTTATTTACTATGATTAATTTTCAAATCATTTGCTATTTGAAACAAGGCAAGTTGTATTTCAGCTCAAAGTATTTTATATTTCTATATAGTTTTAATATAAAAAATTAATAATTTATAATTCATATCTCATCGCTACCAGGGCTCCAATTTGGCACCTAGGCCGGACTGAAAATAAAATCGTTATTTGTCCTGGAAGATGTCTATTCATCTGCTAATGTTGAAATTTAAGTCTATTAGGCGACAAAAAACAAAAAGAAAACAAAACAATTTACAATTGCTTTTGGTGCTGCAACCTTTGCGACAATATACATTTTTGTGCATCTGTAGGCCTACAGTTCGGCAAACCTTTGATCCGTACGATTTGGTATTTTGTAGCATGCGACCTTTTTGCCATAAGTATTTATGATCAAATCCGTTAACCTAATTCAAACTCCAGGCAGTGGTTTGGGATTTCAAAAGCGGTGATAATTATTTCAAGATAAAGAAAAATGTTCTTAAGAAAAATGTTGACGTAGCACATAATCTCGTATTTTGATACTTCAAAATGTTGTTGAAGATTTAAAAATAACGCAGCACAGTTGACGATTGTAATTAAACTGTCAAGTGATGTAACCTTGGTTACCTCCAACTGGATTGAATGATCTGCTCAGAGGGATGGAGCATGAAAGGTTTCCCAAATTTCTTTCCTTAGTGTGTGCAATATTTCATCTCATTACAAACATGGGGTGCTATAATATTTAGGCATTCAAATGAACTTATTCTTCCACACAGGCTCAGAGAGGCTGAAATTTCAAGAATTTTTTTAAGCTGAACTAGGACGATGTGCACGCTCATATTTTACATGTTAGTTGTTGGTGCTAATATGTACCAAAATTATTTTTTAGAGACAATTCTATTTTTTGTTGTATCACAACCCCCCTTTTTTTATATTCATGTACATAATAAGGGAGACTGGCTTTTAACATATTTGTCTTGGTTTAGGATATAGAGGGGTGAACATAACTGGTACCTTAATTATTTTGTGCACTGTAATAGCTGTCCAATTATATAATGTCATTTCATGTATCCTTCACCTTATTGGTATACTTTCCGGTAATTTCCAAGATGTCTCTGTCTTTTATTATTATGTTCCAATGTTATTGTGCTCATAATATTAGTTTGTCATATTTTGATTGTATTCAAATGTTAAAGTTGTAAAGGTCATAAAGCTGTAACAATTTTGCAATAAACATCTATAAATAGACTTAGATACTGTCATAAGTCAAAAGTCAAACAATTTTCCCGTCTCAAAGGCCGAGAAAGTCTAGAGCTCTGAATAAAGTGATGAAAAAGAAATACAGGATTGTTTCAGAACAGTTTAAAAGATACATTTTTGGTCAGTTATTTATTTATTTATTTACATTTTGTTTATACAGGGTAGCCTCATCAGCACTTTGTTCTGCTCTCCCTGAGGGCCCTGTTCTAGTTACAAAGAGTCTAATGCTTTTACTACACAACATGTTATAATACAATTATATTAATTAAAATGTACATTTCATTGATTATTTTTGTTTGAACTAAAATTGTAATTGACTGAATTGGACTGTAACGTTATTTAGGTTATTCTGCTGCGATGCATAAGATATTTAGTTTAGCTTCTATGTGTCCACAGTAAATCACAGTAATTACAATGTATGTTGGTGTCAAATTTGACCTTCTAATAGAATAAAATTGTACATAACGGTTAATATCATCGCAACCAGAATGGTTTTCATAAACAATATGATATTGGTTATAATGGGTCCTTGTACATTGTCCATCTTTTTACGCTAGATGATTTATTTAGTGTTAACACAAACTACTATAGTTCAACCTGAGAGTCTCCAAGTTTAATGGGAATTGAATGATAACCACAAAGCTACCCTAAGTAAATATTTAACTTTTTCTTGTCACCAACCTTAGGTTCTGATGCTTATATTTGACTGGTAATATCATATCGGATAGCCTAATATGAGTGCCAAATACCAACGTCTTCGAGAAAAATCATTAGTGAGAAAAACAGAAAATAAACATGATTTTATCAAAGTCTCCTTGATTGCGATGTATGTACATGTAAACATGTGGTTCTCTGATGAGGTACTTTCGTGGCTTACCAATTCTGACCGAGAATATAATGTGTAATCCACTACTATTTTTTCCTAGTTAATACCTCATAAGCTTTTATATGTAGGCAGACCTTTGAGCGTGTTGGGTACAAGTGTCGGTCAACTTTTGAGCTATTATGTGTTAGAACTATGTCACCGAAAAGGAGACCAATAATTGGTGTCAAATGGTCGTTTTATAGATGGAAAGTCGCATGCAGCAGCCTTTTGTGATACACGTCTGTTCCACTGACTTGAAATCCGCAGGGTTGTTAAGTTCAACAAACGCCGCTGTGAAATGTTTCAATCAATTGTATTTGTTTCTTTTGATAGATTGTAGATACCGCCTTGATGCTAACAGCGTGTTATTCTGAAATTTTGTAACATGTCTTGTTTTAAGAGGCCGTTGAAAGACAATTACAAATTTGGTTTACAAACGAGGGGAAATTGAGACGTTAAACTGCACATATTAGAGTTAGATGTAGATCGCTACCGTTACAGTAATGACAACAGTTGTTTTGATAGTATTAAGAGGGTACTACACCCCTGCCCAATTTTGTGCCTGTTTTGGCATTTTTCTCAAAAATTATAGCGCATTGGTGACAAGCAAGATATGTATATTATAGGGCAAGGACTACAACTTCTGCACTGGAAATTTTATTTCAGCACAGACAACAGTAAATCAATAAATCAATAACTACTTGCCTTGAAATGCTGAATTTTCAGTGCAGTAGTTGTAGTCCTTGTCCCTATAATATACATATCTTACTTGTCACCAATGCGCTATAATGTTTGAGAAAAATGCAAAAATAGGCACACAATTGGCCAGGGGTGTAGTACCCCCTTAAGGCATTAGGCAGATGAAACTGAAGTATTACTATGAAAACTTGTTCTATATATCGTCATTACCAAAAAGGGTTAAATGTTATCATATAGAGATAATTGCCTATTAAAGCGGTTTCTGATTTATCAAAAATATGCCGAGGTCGGTTTATTTAAAGCTTCAAAATATCTTACGTATTTAGCAATAATATGTTATCAATTACTTCCCAAACGAGATTTGATAATGTAACTTTTTTATATTTCTTTCAGAATATTCATTCCAACATCAACAAGTATTATAGCCCTGTTATTAAGATAATTGCTTCTTTTGATAACCCCTTCAGCTTCGTCTGGCACAAAAACCTCATTAAAGAAAAGCTTTTTTACTTACTCAATACAACTGACGAAGCACCTGCTTTCATTAAAGCAAGGTACTAGAAAATTAATGATTTAGTTTAAGTGTATGCACTTTTTTCACCTACCAATTTTCCAGTATTTTATCTCTTGACTTTCGATAATACACTTAATATTTTGAAGATGATGATAAAGTTATGAGAAGTGTTTGACGTTAAAAGTCTCTCTTTTAAAAATAATCACCCAATCAAGCAGAGAAACAAATCTTATACACACAATTTAAAACCCTCCCGACAATGTTTAAATGTAGGACGTTTTAGCGACAATGTCTTAGTTTCATTATAGGTGGTAAAAAAGGGAAACAATGTTTAAAGCTTTTGAAAACGTTAAAACGTGTTGAATGATTACAATATAGTTTCATGATAATCAGAAAGTTGGGACTGCATTAATTTATCTGATGTTATTATTGTCAGTTACTCAGTTAGTGTTAGCTGGTTTATGTATTTAAGTCTAAAATAGGCTACATCTTTTGAAAGTAACCAAAAAAGAAAGAAGAGTAAATCCCTCATGTCTATCATCTTAAATTACAACTGACGCAATTACTGTAAAGTGTTGAATGATTCCAATTTAATGCCATGGTCACCAGGAAGTTTGTACTTTTATGTCGTCGAATAAAATAATAAATGGATTAATTTTGTTGCATTATATGTGAATGAATGCTTAGGCCTATATGTGATGCGATCCCGGGGGATGCGATCAGGCAAAATCAGTCGGAACTCAGAAATATTGATTTTGAGATATAGCTAAACAAAGGAAATATTTCCTTTTGTTTTTTGTTATTTTGGAAACAACAATAATTGCTCATATCTTTGGAACTGGTTGTTCAATTTCAATGGGGTTTTCTGCAAAATGCACCTTTGTTAATGCCTTTTACTATCCTATAAAAAACTGAAAATTTAATATTTCCGAGTTCCGACTGATTTTGCTTGATCGCATCACATATGTGCCCTTTGCTTAATTTGTGATAACATGAATCATGGTACGATATTGTAAATGTTAAAAGTATAGCTTTGTGTGATAAATTTTAGGTTTTGCTGAAGTCCCCAGTGATTTTCTCCATTTTTGCAAATATGCTTTATCACTTATTACATGTTTAACTTATTTACATTGTATCGGCTGACATTGATAATTGTAGTGATTCTTTGAATTTATATGGAAATGTAGCATGGCATTATCTAATTAGATTAAAATTTTCTTCTATAGGGGGGCCTTTGTATTAATTAATAAAATTAAAAGCTAGATTCATTAATATGTGCTACAACATGGTACTAAATGATTGGTAAAATTCAGCAGAATCTTTCTTTAATTCTTGGTCTATTGATTTTTTTCAAGTGCAGGTGCTAATTACACATGTCCTAATTTAGGTAATGGTGATAAAATGTTGCATGTATCTGCGATTATCTAAGATTGTCTGAGTATTTTTTGTAATAAATCTTTTCATGCTAAACAAGAAAGAAAGTAAATCCCTAATTTCCATCATCGTCAATTTTTTACGCAACGTGCGATCGTCATCATCATGGTTAAGTTACATAAAACACATTACAGCATATCATATCAGAGAATAGATCATTATCGTAATTTGAGGCTATTTTCTGAGCAATTTGAGGGTATTTTTGTGCAGTAAAGTGCTTTAGTAAGTGAGATATAAAAGATATTTAAAAATAAGCAGCTTACTTTCTTATCAAGATTTAGTGACAAAGAGGTACTTGCGAATTACTCGATTAATTTGACAGTAAAGTCATGCTTGTAGCACTGCTGTGGTCAAGAGTACGCCATCTCACTAGATCTGATGCCAAGTGCGTTGCACCTAGCATTCCTTGGTTAGAAACCAGCTTCACGCCATTACGTCCAAGATGGTGGACGTTCCTTTCCTCGTTGGCCTTCCATAGCCACTTGCAAAACTTGTTTTTCTACACTTCCATATTTCCTGACAATATGGCCAAAGTAGTTCAGCTTTCTCTTCATTATGCCGTTTCTGATGGTTAGACCTGTACCAAGTAGGATCCAGGAATTTGTTCTGCTGTCTTCCTATGTCACTTGCAGAAGCCTCCTGTAACCATGGTAACACCACATCTCAAAAGTCATGATATTGAGTGGATGTGAAATATTGTTCAAGTACATTAGCAAGTTGTGCTCTACCACTGCTACAGAATGTAAAATGAAATAACTGGTCGTGATGAAACTTGTGATATTGAGGGCAAAAGTATACCACTTACTGTACCACGTAACACATGCATGTTTGTACAACACTAACGGCGCTCCAGAACATAATTGACAGCACAAAAAATGTTGCAAATTTTGATACAACAAAAATGTATTTATTGGTATTGTTATGCAAAGAAACTGCGCTTCAAATGGCTCAGTGCAGAACCAAAACACGTCAAATGAAACATAATACTGATTAAGAGCGAATATAATTAGGTGAACAAATATGTTTTAGGCCTTAAAGATTGGATAACTATTCAGAATAGTCGTTTGATCTACTTTTTTCAATTATATCTTTAACGTTAATTTTAATAGTGTTTTAGTCCATGTTTTGATATGTTAAATTCTTAGAATATTGTTTTATAATATTCAAACCACCTGCTTAGGATTGTAAGGTTTGGGATTGATGATAGCTTTCGGGCTTTAATTATCTCTCCATCTTGTGTAACATTTCAAGATCATAAACTATATCACTGCATTAAGAATATTTTAAAGGAGTCGTTAAAAATACACCTTCTTTAAGACATGCTTTTCATTCAAGGTACATCTCTTTTATAATCACATACCTTCAATGTTCAAATTGTTTCATGTAATTCGAACGTACCCTAATAATTGCCAAGTACCTGATCTAAGATTAGCGCTATCGGCATTTATCGGCTCAATGCGTGTTCAATTGTGTGATAATGTGCCATGTTTACCACCGGATAGGTGTTCCTGACGTATTAAAGGATTCAATCAGTACATGCTTTTACCCTGAATGTTCACTGAAAACGTTTTACCCTCGCAAACTTTCAGTCTTTCTTTGATCGCTTTAGAAAGTCAAAACAGATTGGACGTTGCTCTAGTTAAAAAAAAGTACATGCTGTATAAGTCACTCGATCACTTACCATTAAAAACAGTCTGGCAAGACACTATTAAAGGAGTACGCCTTGACTTTGCTTTTAAATTGGGTGAACAATATACATGAGATGTGTTTTTGTCAGGCGCAACAATACATACACCATTTCTGGTCACTTGAATAAACTTTAGTTATATTTGATTGATTATGTTTTCGTGACATATTAAAGCCCCTTATGTAGAAATATTGAGTATTGAATTGTTCTTACTTTACAACGAATGCTGACCCTATGTAAATTAGTCATTGGTTGCTTAAATATATTTATAGAAACGCACATGAAGGGACGCACAACATGAAGAGACACACACCCCACACACCTCACATAACCCACACACAACAAAAAGAACAACAATTGCTTTTGTTTAGAATTGTTAGCATTTGATTTAGAATGATAGTTGCATGAGCTGATGAGGTGCACCCATATAACCTAAAGTTGTAATATAAGTTAGTTTGTTTTTATTTATGAGTCTCTCATGAGTGTGAATTTCAAATGCACCAGCCAGCCCACTGAGTAATCTAGTGAGTCCCGCTAGCTACATTTTCAATGTTCACCAACCCTGAATTAGCTCGATGTTTTCTGAAAGCGCTATATCAAAACAAAATAGGCGTCCAAGTATACGTAAGTGTCGTTCTGTATTAGTGCAGTGTGGCACAAAAGTTAGAAAATGGAAAGAATAGAAACAGTAGTTATAAAAGGAATTGCGTGTCTAACAAATGGAAGTCCTAATCGTTCTAATTTAGATGAGTGTTCTAAAAGTATCGAGGGATCGTGTGAAGATGAACCTGGGGATTGAAGTCACTGATTGTATGGACGAAAAGATTCAAAGCACTTTTCTACCAAATGTGATTGAGGTAACACTGGAGTTAAACAGTAATTTAACATGTTTAATGTATTAAATGGAGTGACTGAAGGTACCCGTTGATACTGATTATGTAGCAACTAAGAGGGGTTAAGATTATGTCAATTATATGACGTTTTAGTAACAGGTTTTAGTAACGGGACTAATGCGACGCACACACATTTTTGAAGAAGTACTTAGTATATTGTCCTATATCTCTATGATGTTCGGAAAAATAATGCTATATGACTTATACGCACATTTCTTATAAGTAACAAAGGATATCAGTGAATGTCATTTTCCTTCCTTCCTTTCTTTTTCTTCTGTCCTTCCTTCCTTTCGAGACGCTGATTTGATTATTAGAGGCCTTGACTAATTTATTTGGGTGATCAAGAAATAATACATTTAAAATACATTTTGTAGAGTAACAAATAGTATCACTTCACTTCTTAAAAGAATTTGAATTTAATGAAAAGTGTGTTTTAGATGGATTAAGTTTTTGGTTGGCATAAGGGATTCGGCGGGATTATTTTGAGTTATTAGTTTTCCTGTAACCAACAGTAACAAAGACAGGTACATAAAAGTGAGTGAACTATTGAAACATTGGTTTTTTTTGATAAAAACATTCAAAAAAGGATTTGGGACTCACATGTAATATCCTAAATTTTAGTCTATGGATTGTTTTGAAAAGTTCACAGGCATAAGTTATAGAATGGTGATTCCTTTTGAAGGAACCCTCTTGCAAATAAAAGGGTATACTATCTAGATAGAATTGGACCGCTTTGTCTTCATGGGTTAAGTCAAGAAGTGATTGAAGTATAAGAGTTTCAAAGAGCAACTTTTGGTTGAATTTAAAGATGGCTGAGCCCGGGACCTCCAATTGCAGTTAAAAGTGTCTGTATTATGTAGAAAAGGCGAGACAAAGGGTAATACTTCATTAAATAAGATATGTCTTTACTTTAATTAGCATTGAGTTAGATCATAATATTTCTTAGAATGTGGATTAATAACTATATTCCCTTTAATTCTTACACAAGTTTATTAAATATTGTACCTAAATGTCTACAATTCAAGACTGTCATAAAATCCATAGAACATGACCAAAAGCCACAGGGTCTTTTTGTTACATCAATTGATGTAATTTTGAATCGTATCTCCAATATAAATATCGCGAAAAAGAATGTATTACACCTAATGGACAGTTGATTGACAGATACATATAGGCTCTTTAAAGATTACCCCACCCTCATCAATAAATACGTAAATAAGTAGTGCAATGAAATAACATAATGCTGTGCTTTACCAAAGGGAGGTATTTTTGAATTAAAAAGTAGAAATACAGTAGCTATGCAAAAGTAATGTATCATATACTGCGTTTTTATTTAGGAGCTGACAGCCTTATGACTGTTTTTGAATGATAGGCTCGTACTGTTCTCAACGTTAAAGGAAGTATATAATGGTGATTGAGGAATCACATACTGCGTTGTTGCTTGTAAGGGCAGATAACTAAATTGGGCTTGTGGGACAGGAGGTAACTGTGTCATATTGAAAGAGAACGTGAAATTAATCAAATTCCATGCCTTATGAATCTAATTTTGTGTCGACTTTATTAAAACAGAAAAGGCGAATATCTTTTCACACCTTTAAAAAATGAAACTTATATTTCATAACTTAGTATTATAACCGGGCTACTATCACTCATAAAATTAATAAAATTGTCCGTGCAGGCAGCGAAGCACGTTCATTTAAATTCAGTTTTATTTCATTCAATTATAATAACTAAATTGAAAAAGTGCAAATATCCGTAATTTTTATTTGTTAATATAGTTGAGAACAGAATCCGAAAGCATTATTATGCACTCTGGGAAATATGAAACCATCAAATGACTAATTTTCTTGCTAGAATAGAGTGCGATGGTAGAACGATGAAATATTAACGTGTGATATCGTAGTAATCGTAGTTACCTGGATTTACGGAACCGAACCAAATTAATCAAATAGGTCTGCTTTTAAGACCAAAAAATAAATTAAATATTTCCGATTCTTTCAGTTCTATCAGACCGAGCAAAACTAGGAAACCTAATCAAGTAACTGTTCTCTTATACACAAACACCTATTAGATTGATTCTAAACATTCAATTCAATTTTTTTAAATCATGTATAAAATTACAACTAGAAAGTAACATGGCTTGCAAGTAATTAATACAAATTACTTTAAAAAATTATCTTCAGGTGATGTGGTCAGATACTGAAAAGCAAGATAACTGCCAACCCAAAACAATAATTGTCAAATTGAGAAACAAATTGGCATGCGCTGGTAATAATTGACCAATGAAAATGCCAAAAAAAAAAAAAAAGAAGTTTAGTTTGGTTTGTAGTTAATTATTGTTTGACATCATATTGTATTAATGACGATTGCTCGGGGCGACATCGGCAAACGCGATTAGTTTATGCTTATAATTTATATCTTGCTGCTCAGCGAGTGTTTGTAATTATCAGAAGGGTTTCTCCAAATTCATTCTCTAATGTTTTGTTTTGAATCGAGAGAATAAATTCAATCTTGTCAACCAGATTATTCCAACATACCTTAAAGCAACCAACGTTGAGATCAGTACCACTGACCTTCAGCTGGGTTGTGATGTTAAAAACCTTGAGTCCCGAGTTAAACATCACAACCCAGCTGAAGGTTAGTAGTACTGACCGCAACATTGGTTGCTCCAAGGTATGTTGGAATAATCTGGTTGACAAGATTGGATTTATTCTCTCATTTTACGATTCCCAGATGATTGAGAGTAATGAATCATTTTGAAAGTAGTTTGAATCATGTTTGTCTTTTCCTTTCCTCTTAGTCGCTTCTATCCTGAACCCCTTGCACCCATCTGTCTCTTCTCTTTCCATCAATACATCCTCCCGGTGTCTCTTCCTCTGTCTCTCTCTCTCTGCCTCTTTCTCTCTCCCACTCTCTTCCTGTTGAGCAGGATCATTTTATTAATTAACGACGTATCAAAAGCTTTAAATACGAAACACAATAGCTGTTGGATTGTCTTGGTTTTTAACCCAAAATGAAAATCCCAAATTATTTGAGAACTGAATGATATTGATGATATGCATCATAACGTTTAATATATGCAATAACACACGCCACAGCTATTGTAATTTTTCATAAATGCCTTTTTCTTGCACTGTCATATAAGTATCATTCCCCGTAGCTAACGGAAATACAAGTTTTCTAATCACCAGAGCTTTTAAGCTTAAACGGCTTTAAAGTTTGTCCGCGTCTTGTGTTTTGAACGTTGAAGTATTTTATATTCTGTTATATCCTATTACAAAATGCTTTGCGCCTGTACTTTTTGTAAAAGGAAAATGGCAAACTGTAAGGGTAATTCCTAAGCTAATTTGGCACCCATCTGCTGTACATTGCCAGTGTAATTACTGAAACAAAATTATACTAACAAGTGATTAAAAGAAAAGTAAAGTTCAAGAAAAAGTAAACCAATCATTGTTATTAATTCAATCGATTGCGTAGATAACTGTTTCTTCTTTCAGAAATAGGAATCAAGATGACAGTTTGTAATTTTATAAAAATAAAAACAGTTGTTAAGATTTATTGACATTTTCAAGGAAAAGCATCCTTCGTTTGATATTTTTTCATAACATGCTGGGAAATTATAAGTATTATTGATATTAAATTACGATTGAACTAAGTATGCAGTCTTGATGATCAAAACAAATATTGTTATTGTGTATTATATGTAAGGGAAGAAAGACGTGTTTAATTTGGCGAGCACAGAATAACCTTTCAACAGATAGATAACCATTTTGCCACTTATATGCCACTTGATATAGATTTGAGCGTAAACAAAGTTTGATTCATTTTAATACAAACCTATACACGTTTTTATCTAAAAGCTTGATCAATCGAGATCATATTGAATTACATGAGAAGAATAAACCAACAATTTTTTATTTTAAAACTGCCAAAATAAATTTAGGGAAAGAATACCAATGTTTATATTTGATTAGCTTGTGGTGTAAAGGTACAAGAATATTTTGAATAGCTTGTGGCATAATGATACTCGCTTACTTGCTTATACTTGCCTACTTTCTTCAAGTCAAGGTACTTGAATATTAATAAGCATTATTGATGAATTTCGGTGCTGCAACCTTTGGGGACACTATACTTTTTGTGTTTTAGCACCCAAACCTTTGTTATGTGTGATTCTTTAATTTCTATCATGCGTACTTTTTGCTAAAACAAACAAACAAACAAACAAACAAACAAACAAACAAACAAACAAACAAACATGAATTTAAAAATCGGTGATAATTATTTCACAAGAAGATCGTCGACATAGCACACAATATCGAATGCGCAAACTTCCCATAGGATATTATAATAAAGCTTTTGTTGAAAGTTTAAAAATAACGCAGCACAGTTGACGATTGTAATTAAACTTTCAAGTGATGTAACCTTGGTTACCTCCAACTGGATTGAATGATCTACTCAGAGGGATGTAATGAAGCTAGAAAGATTTCCTAGATTGCATTGCTTAGTGTATAATAAATCATCTCATTACCAAAATAAATAAATCATTAAATAAATATATAAATAATTGGGTTTATTGATCACCCTACGCCTTGACTCAACCCAGGGCGATGATAGTGCGCTGCTAGTCTCCAAGGCAGCAAACTTTACAAAGAGTCGCTGATCACGGTAGCTCTAACCATTCCATACTCTGCACTACGTTAATTTCATTATTTCCAATGTGGTCAATCATTTTGGACAAGGAAATTCACATGGTCAGCTAGGTTTGCACTGACATTAGATATGTATCCAGTACATACCCCGTATTCTTTACTGCCGGAGATAATTTTCTGCATTGTTTAATTGCAAAAGGTAACTAACGGTCAATATTTTAAAGCTTTATCACAAGCCTAGAGGAGAACCAACTCTGGGTATTTATGTGGATTTAAATTATACTTACAGTTGCCTTTTTGATAGCAATGTGATCACCACATGCTGCTCTGCATCCAACGTCAAAAGTCCTTCTTTCCATATTTCACCGTTTTTTCCAAACATGTCTCTGTCTTTAAAAAAAATTATATTCTAATGTTGTTGTGTTCATATAGCGGTTTGTCATATTTTTTCATTATAAAGTTGTAAAGGGTTTCGAAGCTGTAATAAGTTTGCAATAAACATCTATAGATAGACATGGATACTGTCTCTGCATAAGGCATAAGTCAAACAATTGCCCTATCTAAAAGGCTATTAAAGGAGAGTATAGAGCTGGGAGATGAAAAAGAAGTACAGATTAGTTTCAAATCAGGTAAAAGGATACATTTTTGATCAGTAAGTAAAGATAGCGTACTTGATCACTCTGTTTGAAATAAGATTGACTGAATTTGACTGAAATGTATGAGAACTGCTGTTTTGCAACTACAATGCATCATGTGTGTGTGTGTAAATGACCCCGATGCGTTGCGATAATCGTGAGAATGGAATACTTAGCCTTAAACTTAAGTATCCACAGTTTGTTTTAAAAGTAATCACAATACGTGTTGGTGTCACAAAATAGAATGCTTCACTATATGATTTAGTGTAAACACCAACTACTATCGTTTAACCTGAAAGCAAAGTATCCACGTTTTAATGAAAAATCAACATTTAATGATGAAAAGAAGAATTAACAAAATAAAATCAAAGCTGCTGTAAGTGAAACTTTAGGCTCCGATTAATACCAAATGACATATTTCAAAGTCTTGCCTTACGGTGTTTTACTTTTGACATCAATATTAGTAGATAGCCTGACATGATTGTCGAAGCTAACGGGGTTGTTTTTACATATTAAATGGGACCTTCATTAATGGAACAGTCAATGTTTGAGATTTAATAATTAACATGCTGATTTTTTAATAAAAATACAATGATAAAAAAGAAAAGATTTAACATGCTCTTACGATGATGACTGCGATGTAAATGTATGTACACATGCGTCCCTTGCATACGAGATCAAATTCTTTACATACTCTCCGAATGACGAAGTATTTTCATGGTTTATTTTATCAGACAATTTAAAGTAATTATGATTTTCCCTCTAGTCAATTCCTTATACAGGCAGACGTTGAATGTACAATTCAATTTTAGAGCGGTTATTGAACTCCACAGAAAATGAGATAATTTTTGCATAAATGGTCGTGTTATAGATGGAAAGTCGCATGTAGCAGCTTTTGCCGGTACACGTCTGTTCCACTGATTTAAATTCTGCAGGGTTGTGAAGTTCAACAAACGCCGCTGTGAAACGAAACAATCAATTGCACTTGTTCCTTTTGATAGATTGCACATACCGCCTTGATGTCTATAGCTTATATTATGAAATTGCGCAACATGTCTTTTTTAAGAGGCCCTTAAAATATATTTTAAAGAATTCGTGTTGTACAAGCAGCAAAACACTATGTAATTACACTACAAATATGTTACAGTATTGTTAGAGTAATGATCTTTGTGACATAAATTTTGATTTGATGTGTATTGAGGTATTAGGCAGAATTGAAACTGAAGTATTACCATGGAATAGTTCTGTACATTACCATTGTCAAGAAGTGTTAATTGTTATCATATGGTATGATATGCCTATCATAGCGGTTTCTGATTTATCTAAATATCGGTTAAGAGCTTCAAAATATCAACCTTATTTAGCAATATGTTATCAATTCCTTCCCAAGCGGAATGTAACGTTTTATACTTCTTTAAGAATATTCATTCTAATATCAATTCACATTAAAGCCCTGTTATTAAGCTAATTGTACCTCAATACCCCTTTCAGCTTCGTCTGGCACATAAACCTCATTAAATAAAGGATTATTACTTACTTAACAAAGTTGCAGATGCACCTGCTTTCGTTAAAGCGAGATACCAGCAAAGTAATGATTTATTTTAAGTGTATCCACATTTTGTTTCCACCTACCGATATTCAAGAATTATTTCTCTCAATACATAATACTTAATATATTTATTTTAAATACTGTTTGATTAATTATTTAATATTTTGAATATGTAGATGAAGTGTAAAATGTTAGCTGTAACTACTCAGGATAAAGTTTCATTTCTGTCTGTGTATGCATGTGTATTTCATCATTTCCTCGCTTACGGGATACTACTTTATTTTGGTATAGTTTTCAAATATATTTCCTCTGTTTATTTTAGTGCGTAGTGATTTAGTTAACGGATCATAGGTTTGATATGTTCAATTCTTGGAATATTGTTTTATAATATTCATACCACCTGCTTAGGATGGTAAGGTTGGGGATTAATAATAGCTTCAAGGCCTTTAATTATCTCTCCATGAGTAACCTTTCAAGATCACAAACTTACAAACTATATCACTGTATTAAGAATATTTTAAAGGAGTCATTAAAGATGCATCTTCTTTGAGACATGCTTTTCATTCAAGATACATCTATTTCACAATCACATACCTTCAATGTTCAAATTAATGTTTCGTGTAATTCGAACGTATCGTAATAATTGCCAGCCACCTGATCTAAGATTAGCGTTATCGGCATTTATCGGTTCAATGCATGTTCAATAGTGTGATAATATACCATGTTTACCACCGAATAGGTGTGTCTGACATATTAAAGAATTCAATCAGTACATGCTTTTACCCTGAATGAAAATGTTTTACCCTCGCAAACTTTTTATATTTCTTTGATCGCTTTAGAAAGTCAAAACAGATTGGACGTTGCTCTAGCTCAAAAAAAAGTACACACTGCATACATGTAAGTCACTCGATCACCAACCATTAAAACACCGTCTTGAAAGAGACTATTAAAGGAGTAAGTCTTGACTGTACTTTTAAATAGGGTGAACAGTACATGAAATGTGTTTTTGTCAACATAAGACAGACGCAACGATACATGTACCATTTCTGGTCACTTGAATAAACTTGATGATGTATTCATGAGTTTTTGGTTTTGGTGACATATTAAAGCATGTAGAAATATTGAATATTGAATTGTTCTCTCTTTACAACGAATGTTGACCCTATGTTAAATTAGTCATTGGTTGCTTTATTATATACATAGATACGCACATGAACGGCCACACACCAATACCATGCAGAGACACCCCACCCTCACACACCCCACACACAACCCACACACAACAATAAGAACAACAATTGCTTTTGTTTATGATTGTTATTCTTTGGTTTAGAATGATAGTTGCATGAGCTGATAAAACTTTTAGTGGTGAACCCCTATAAACGTAATAAATAGCTTTCCATATACTTACTGTATAAAAGTTGTGTGACAAATTATTTTGTTTTTATTTGTGAGTTTTTCATGAGTGTGAATTTGAAATGCACCAGCCCATTAAGTAATCTAGTGAGGAAAAACATACGAAGTCCCGTTAGCTACATTTTAAATGTTAGCCAGTCCTGAATTAGCTTGATGTTTTCTGAATGCGCTAAATCTAAACTGAATAGGCGTCCCGGGATAGGCGTCCAAGTATACGTAAGTGTCACTCTGTATTCTTGAGGTGTAGCACAAAAGTTAGGTTTAGTGGAAGTCAACTGCTCAACAAAGAAAATGGAAAGAATAGAAACAGTAGTTATAAAAGGAATTGGATGTCCTAATTGTTCTAATTTAAAAGAGTGTTCTAAAAGTATCGAGGGAATGCGTGAAGATGAACCTGGGGATTGAAGTCACTAATTGTATGGACGAAAGGATTCAAAGCACTTTCCTACCAAATGTGATTGAGGTAAAACTGGAGTTAAACAGTAATTCAACATGTTACATGTATTAAATGGAGTGACTGAAGGTACCCGCTGATTATGTAGCAACTAAGAGGGGTTAAGATTATGTCAATTATATGACGTTTTTGTAACAGGTTTTAGTACCGGGACTAAAGCGACGCACACATATTTTTGAAGAAGTCTATTGTCCTATAATGATGTTCGGAAAAATAATGCAACATGACTTATACGCTCATTTCCTGTAAGTAATAAAGGATGTCAGTGAATGTTATTTTCCTTCCTTCCTTCCTTCCTTCCTTCCTTCCTTCCTTCCTTCATTTCGAGACGCTGATTTGATTAAGAGGCCTTGACTAATTTATTTGGGTGATTAAGAAATAATACATATTAAAGTACATTTTGTAGATCAAAAAAGTATCATTTCAGCTTTAAAAGAATGTGAATTTAATGAAAATTGTGTTTAGATCGATTAAGTTTTTGGCTGGATTAAGGGATTTGGCGGGATTATTTTAACTGAGTTATTAGTTTTCCTGTAACCAACAGTAATAAAGACATGTACATAAAACCGAGTGAAATATTGAAACATTGTCGAGAAAATCAATTAAAAATGATTTGGGACTAAAATGTAATAACCTAAATTTTAGTCTATGGATTTAGCTAGGTTTTGTGGCGCCCATGACAAAAATATAGGATGGTGCCGCCTTTTGGAGGAGCCCTCTTGCAAATAAAAGGGTATAATGTCAATAGAATAGGACAGCTTTGTCTTCACGGGTTAAGTCAAGATGTGATCGAAGGATAAGAGTTTCAAAGAACAATTTTTGGTTGAATGTAAAGATGGCTGAGCCAGGGACCTCCAATTGCAGTTAAAAGTGTTTGTATTATGTAGAAAGGGTGGGACAAAGGGTAACATGATATGATATCTTTACATTAATTAGCATTGGGTTAGATCTTCCCTTATTATTTCTGAAAATGTTGTTTAATGACTATTTACTTATAACTCTTTCACAAGTTTATTAAATTGTACTTAACTGTCTACAATTCGAGGCTGTCATAAAATCCATAGTACATGACCAAAAACCACGGGGACTTTTTGTTATATCAATGTACTTTTGAATTGTATCTCCGATATAAATATCGCCAAAAAGAATGTATTACACCTAATGGACAGTTGATTGACAGATACATATAGGCTTTTTCTTATAGGATAGTAAATAGCATTTACAAAACTGTATTTTGCAGAAAATACCAGTGAAATTGAACAACCAGCTCCAAAGATTAGAGATTACAAAACAACAGGATACAAATCGAAACATTTCCTTTGATTGGCTATATCTCAAAATCAATATTTCCGAGTTCCGACTGATTTTGTTTGATCGCATCACAAATACGTAAATACAATAAGCAGTGTAAAGAAATAACATCACAAATATTGCGTTTGACCAAAGGCAGGTATTTTTTTTTTAAATCCAAAGGTAAAAATGTAGCATCTATGAAAATGTAATGTATCATGTACCATGTTTTTGATTTGGGAGTTGATAGCCTCTTGAACGTTTTTGAATGAGGCTACTCACAACGTTAAAGGAAATATCTAATGGTGATTAAGGAAGCACATACTGCGTTGTTGCTTGTAATGGCAGATAACTTAATTGGGCTTGTGGGATGAGAGGGAACTGTGTCATATTAAAAGAGAACGTGAAAATTCCATGCCTTATGAATCTTATTTGTGTCGACTGTATTGAAACAGTAAAGGCGAAGATCTTTTCACACCTTTCAAAAAAAATGAAACTTATATTTCATAATTTAGTATTATAACCGGGCTACTATCACCGGGCTATTAATAAAATTGTCCGTGTAGGCAGCGAAGCACGTTCATTTAAATTCAGTTTTATTTCATTCAATTATAATAAATAAATTGAAAAAGTGCAAATTTCCTTTATTTTTTATTTGTTAATATAGAATTTTAAATTGCAGGTTGAGAACAGAATCCAAAAGCATTATTATGCAATATGGGAAATATGAAACCATCAAACGACTAATTTTCTTGCTAGAATAGAGTGCGACGGTAAAACGATGAAATATTAACGTATGAAAAGTAATAGTTCCCAGGATTTACCAAATCGAACCAAATTAATCAAATAGGTCTGCTTTTAAGACCAAATAATAAATTAAATATTCCTTCAGTTCTATCAACCGAGCATAGCTAGGAAACATAATCAAGTAACTGTTATCTTTTATTCAAATTAAGCTATACACAAATTACTATTCGCTGCTTTATTCTAAACATTCAATTTAATTTTGTTTTAATCATGAATAAAATTATAAATAGAAAATAATATATCTGATAGTTTTATTTCTAATTGCAACCTTAACATTCGAAATTAGTGATAGTTATTGAAACTTCAGGAACATTGTGTGTTTTATTTACTGCGGAACTAGCAGTGAAATCTTATACTCTTAAATGTCCTTGAAAATTTTAAAGACTATTACAAATTAAGCAACCATTTTTCGCAATGCGATTTCACTAAATTCCGGAATAACTTATTTAGAAAATGTATGGTTATAATTAGAATCTAAAATCTAAATTGATGTATATTTAATAAGCTGTTTCTGAGACCTTTAGGGGTCTATGTGTTACAGAAGACGCATGATCCATTTTTTTATTAATTTTTTGAAGGACAATATTGGTGACAAAATAATCGCGATGCAATTTAGGCTTTCAAGTATTTAATACAAATTACCTTCAGATGATGTGGTCAGATATCTATTAAAACTAAAGACAATTGTCACCCCAAAACAATAATTGTCAAATTGAGGAACAAATTGACGTGTACTGGTAATAGTTTGGGTTGTAGTCAATTATTGTTTGCCATCATACTGAGCGACATCGGCAATATTAATGCGCTTTACTTGGCGTTGTTATTTATATGCTGATTATAGTAGAGTAGAACAATAGCATTTGAAAGAATGACAATTTCATTGAGCAAAATCTGGTCAATTGTATTATTCATTCAAATTTCAACATTTCAAAAATAATAAGAAAAAAAATAGGAAGTTATAGATCATGTTATATTTCAATTGTAATGTCGATAACAAAGGGATCATTTGATTGAAAAAATCCTATATTGTGGGTTCATTATTTATAATTTCTTTTAATCTTTTAGCGTGCTTTTTGAAGAACTAGTTCGCCTGTAGCTGTAAGAGTAACTGATAGCGATGCTATTTGACCCCTTGTGACCCCTTTTGACTTGACCTTGATCTCTAATGACCTTTAAAACTACCCGGTAAACAGCACACTCCCGGTACCCATCTAGTTCTGAAATGTCGGAACGATGCGTCGAAGCGGGGCGAAACGCATAGGCGGACAGACAGACAGACACACAGGGCTCATTATTTTATTAGTATAGATTTAGTGAGTTACTGCTAGTTACTGCTACAGTAACACTTACATGGTTACAGGTTGCATGTCACCTATTAATGCAGAATTATCCATGTGCAAGAAATACGTGTCACCTAACCCTTTCTAACTTTGTTCAATCTTGAGAACCAGATTATTCCAACATACCTTGGAGCAACCAACGTTACGGTCAGTGCCACTGACCTTCAGCTGGGTTGTGATGTGAAACACATTGAGTCCCGAGTTTAACATCACAACCCAGCTGAAGGTCAGTGGTACTGATTGCAGCGTTGGTTGCTCCAAGGTATGTTGGAATAATCTGGTTGACAAGATTGGATTTATTCTCTCATTTTACGATTCCCAGATGATTGAGAGTATTCCCAATTTGTTTTGAATCCCGCTTGTCTTTTCCTTTCCTCCCAGTCGCTTTTATCCTGAACCTCGTGTACCCCTCTGTCTGGAGACTGTCTCTTCTCTTCCCATCAGTACATCTCTCCCGCCTTAAGTATATCCTCCCAGTGTCGCTTCCTCAGCCCCTCTCTTCCTCTTTCTCTCTCCCACTCTCTTCCTGTTGAGTACGATAATTTTATAAACAAACGGCATATCAAAAGCTTACGGTGTATAATAATGTTTATTACTTTAAATACGAAACACGACAGCTGTTGGGTTGTCTTTGCTAATTCACGGTTTTTACCCTAAAATGAGAGACCCAATTATTTGAGAACTGAATGATATTGATAATATGCATCATGACGTTTATTATATGCAATAACAAACGTCACAGCTATTGTAATTTTGCATAAATGCACCTTTCTTTCATTGCCAAATTAGTATGATTCCCTAAGTTTTCTAATCACCAGAGCATTTAAGATTAAATGACTTCCGAAGTTTTCCACGTCTTGTGTTTAGCCAGTTGATGTATACTGCGCCAATAAGTATCCTTACACTTGGAAAAATATTCATAATTTCAAAACTGAACCATATTATATTGGGATAAATTTGTTTTTTAATAGATACGCTGTTTTATTCTGCACATTATGACACCACATTGAATTCAATGTGACCTCAAGAAGTAAAGTTACAATCAATTGAATAGACGAAGGTCCTGTTTTAAAAGTAACAAACTGGCCCATACAAGGCGCAAAAAGATTCCAACAAGCGTAACAAAGAGACAACACAGTTTCTGCAGTGAAGCTTTATTTAAAGCGGGTTTCATTTCAGTTTTAACTTCTCTGTACTTTTCATAACTTTCATGTTATATTTTTCTGCTCTTTTGTTTCAGTTTTCTTTTGTTAAATTCACGCACAAATTAGCCATTCACCACTCTCAAACCACATGTTTAGTCCATGGAGTTTTGAATAGGCCCGTTTGACACTTTTAAAACTGGACCTTCGTCCAATCAAATGCTTGTAACTTTGCTTCTTGAAGTCACATTAGATTCAATTGGGTGTCATAATGTACCGGATTAAATAATGCATCTATTCAAAAAACAAGTTCACCCCAATATAGTACAGTTGTGAAATTGTGATTATTTTTCCAAGTGTAAGGATACTTTGTAAGGATACTTTTTGGTATATTTCTTATTCTGTTATATCCTATTACAAAATGCTATGATGTTAACTTATTATGTGTATGTGTCCGTTTAAACTGTGCATGTGCTTTCGGTAAAATGAAAACTAATTTGGCACCCACCTGCTGTACATAAACAGTCGTAACTTGTCCTGGGTGATGGCTGATGGTAAATTTGAATATAAAATTATTACCAGTGTAAATCCTGAAACAAAATGCAACTAACAAGGTATGAGAAACACCAATTTTGGGCCACCGGAAAAAAAAAAGAATCAAGATGACAGTTTGTAATTTTATTGCAAATAAAAACAGTTGTTAAAGATTCAAGGAAAAGGCCCAGGGAAAGCATTCTTCGTTTGATATTTTTTAACATGCTGGGAAATTATAAGTATTATTGATATTAAACTATGATTGATCTAAGTCTTGATGGTCAAAACAAATATTGGTATTGTGTATTATATGTAAGGGAAGGAAAACGTGTTTAATATAGCAAACACAAAATAACCTTTCTATAGATAAATTACATTTTGCCACTTATATGCCATTTGATATAGATTTTTGTGTAAACAGAGCTTGATTTATTTAATTCAAACACATATAATAATAATACAGTTTTTGATAAGAGTTGGTAGATTGTTCCAAAGTTTAGGAACACAAATGACAAAAGAGCGGTCGCCAAAAGAGTTGCTAATACGTGGTTCCTGAAGGAGATAAAGGTTGGCTGAAATAAGTTAAGGTATATTTCCAATGTTTTATATTTATTCTTAATAATGATACTCGCCTACTTACTTACTTTCTTCAAGTCAAGGTACTTGAATATTAATAAGCATTATTGATGAATTTCGGTGCTGCAACCTTTTGGGACAATATACTTTTTGTGCTTTTAGTTTGCATCATGCGTACTGTTTGCCAAAATATAAACAAGTATTGATGATCAATCCGTTAACCTAATTCAACATCTGGGGCAGTCCTCCTGAATTTAAAAATCGGTGATAATTATTTCATAAGAAGATTGTCGACATAGCACACAATACCGAATGTGCACACTTCCCATCGGAGATTATAATAAAGCCTTTGTTGAAGATATAAAAAAATAACGCAGCACAGTTGACGATTGTAATTAAACTTTCAAGTGGTGTAACCTTGGTTACATCGAACTGGATTGAATGATTATCTTTTCCCTTCCTTCAAGCCGCCTTGATCCTGAACCCCCTTGTACCCCTATGTCTCTTCTCTTTCAATCAATGCATCTCTCCCACCTTTAAATCAAACCCTCCCGGTGTCTCTTCCTCTGCCTCCTCTTCCTCTTTCTCTCTCATACTCTCTTCCTGTTGAGCAGGATGATTTGTATTAACGGCGTATCAAACGCTTCTTTTGCTGTATAATAATGTTCATTACTTTAAATACGAAACACGACAGCTGTTGTATTATCTTTGCTAATTAATCTAAAATGAAAAACCCCAATTATTTGAGAACTAAATGATATTAATGATGTGCATCATAACGTTTATTACATGGAATAACACATGTCACATCTATTGCAATTTTTCATAAATGCACTTCTCTTGCATTGTCATATAAGCATTCCACGTAGCTAATCACCAGAGCTTTTTAACGTTAAACAACTTCAAAGTTTGTCCACGTCTTGTGTTTGGCACGTTGAGGTACTTTATATTCGGTTATATCCTATTACAAAATACTTTGGTGTTAAAGCTGATTAAAGTTTGTGTATGTGTCAGTTTAAGCTGTGCTTTCGGTAAAATATAAATGGCAAACTTTAAGGATAATTCCTGAGCTAATTTGGCACCCACCTGCTGTAAACAGTAGTAACTTGTCCTGGGTGATGCCTAATGGTAAATTCTTTATATATTACCAGTGTAATTCCTGAAACAAAAATGAATCTAACAAGTTATGAGACACAACAATTTTGGGCTACCGAGTGTGATAAATATGGATGGCGGAAACCTTCAAAATACGCCTAAGAATACGCCTAAGAATACGCCTAACCTTAGACGTCTTAGACGTCTAAGATGCATTCTTAGGCGTCTAAGATGCAATCTTAGGCGTCTAAGAAATTTGCGGTAGACTTAAATCAACGAATCACAGGACCAGAAATCCCAAACAACCAATCATCTTAGGCGTATTCAATTATTGACCAATGAAATCTTAGACGCCTAAGATTTTACACGCCTAAGAATTCTTACACGTCTAAGATTGATATTTTAGTGATGGACGGTATCACCAATGTGATTTTCTCTGAGGACTTGCAGCAAAATTGATTAATTGGTTTGATTTTATTTTCGTTGGTTTGGTGTGCTGTTTTGGTGTGGCTAGTAGTAGTCAGGTATTAATGTTGATAAGCATGATGACGGCGACGACGACGACGACGATGATGATATGATGATGATGATGATGATGATTATGATGATGATGATGATGATGATGAAAATTAATACACAAACAACAAAGAGGAACAAACATGCCTAGCATATATTTATATACCTCCATGATTCTATTTTGAACATAGAAAATTTGACCTCTTGTCTTCTTGCACTTTGCAGACTGAAATTATGCATATCTGATCTCTTCAATTATAAAAGACGATTTGGCCTTGGCCCGGGGGCCTTGGTGAAAATATGTCACACGCTGTTCGAATTATAAAGACATAGTTGGTTGACCTTATAATGTGTGTGCAGTAATAACTTGACCTCTGAACGTATTGGATATAAACGCATCATACCCTACACCGTCAGGTTAACTTTCTTGTTGAATGGAGGTATCGAGGTCTCTTAACTGTGTATTTTGGCTCAGTCATAGCATACGTGTTAAGAAAAAACATACATGAAAAGTGAGCAGGGTGACACCATAGACACGTGCTCTTTGTTTAAACATAACAAGTAACATGAGTGGCAAACATTAATGTTTCATATTGCTTGCAACCCCCTCTCCCCAATCAATGTTGGAGCCAATACTAGTCCGTTCCTATCTCAGTATCAAAACAACATTGACTGGGTGGGTGCGGGGGGTGAAAATTTCATACTAAATTTAATCCCTCATCACTGCCATCATCATCACCACCACGACTCTAATAATCATCTGACATCATTTGTATTATCCATCATCATCATCATCATCATAATCATCATCATCATCATCATCATCAACAACAACAACAGCAACAACAACACCATCATCATCATCATCATTATCATCATCATTTACACTATAGCCACACAAATAGAAATCTTACATTAACTGCAAGTCATCAGAAAAACAAAATATTTAAAACAAATTAAAGTTTTATCAGTTTGCAACAACAACATCAACTGCTAGATTATGTTCAAATGAAAAAAAGCCTATTATGTAAAAATACATTGTTCCGCCTGAGTTGTCAAAAAGTGGCTGAAAAGAACAAAACAATGGGCCATTGTGCCGAAAGGTGGGAGAACATGTACCCTATCCCCCACCCACCCCATCACCCCTTTCTCTTTGGGATTGACGCGGGTGGCTATGGAGAGAAAAGGAGTTTATTAAAAACACACCACCCAGCCATTGTTCGAAATATTCTCTAACGCACAGCGTCCGTTGTACGTTTTGATACCGTCCATCACTAGTCACGGTCAAATGGTCAATCTTAGACGTGTAAGAATTCTTAGGCGTGTAAAATCTTAGGCGTCTAAGATTTCATTGGTCAATAATTGGATACGCCTAAGATGATTGGTTGTTTGGGATTTCTAGTCCTGTGATTCGTTGATTTAAGTCTACCGCGAATTTCTTAGACGCCTAAGATTACATCTTAGACGCCTAAGAATGCATCTTAGACGTCTAAGATTGCATCTTAGACGTCTAAGGTTAGGCGTATTCTTAGGCGTATTCTTAGGCGTATTTTTAAGGTTTCCGCCATCCATATATAAAAGATATTTACGCGTGAAGCCTACTTGCTAGCGATTACCAGAAAAGTCAAGTTCAAGAAAAAGTGAATATATTATTGTTATTAATTCGATCGTTGGTAGTTTTATTGTAAATAAAAAGGTTTTTTTTCCTTCATTAGATTGTTTTTATGATAGCATAATGGGATATTATTAGTATTATTGATATTGAATTGATCTAAGTGTGCAGTCATGATAGTCAAAACAAATATTGTTATTCTGTATTATATGTAAGAGAAGGAAGACGTGTTTAATTTGGCGAGTAAAAAATAACCTTTCTACAGATAGATAACCATTTTGCCACTTATATGCCACTTGATATAGATTTGAACGTAAACAGAGTTTGATTTACCTAATACAACCATATACACGTTTTAATCGTACTCTAAATGCTTGATTAATCAAAATATGAAATCATATTGAATTACATGAGCAGAATAAATCAACCAATTTTATTTCAAAACTGCCAAAATAAATTTAGGTATATTTCCAATGTTTATATTTATTCTTAATTTTGATTAGCTTGTGGCGTGAAAGTACAGCAATAATGTATTTTGAATCACTTGTGGCTTTATGATACTCGCTTACTTACTTACTTTCTTCAAGGTACTGGAATATTAATAAGCATTATTGATGAATTTTGGTGCTGCAATCTTTGGGGGCACTATACTTTTTTGTTCTGATTTGTTAATTTGTACCACGCGTACCTTTTGCCAAAAACACACACACACAAAAGAAAAAACAAACAAAAAAAACCAAATATTGATGATCAATCCGTCAACCTAATTCAACATCTGGGGCAATCATTTTGAATGCCAAAATCGGTGATAATTATTTCATAAGAAGTTTCTGTCGGTCGGCATGACGTCACTCGCGATAGATCGCTGCACCCCATTGGTTGTTTTTGCCGAGATTCGGCTGTTCCATCTTGCACCCTCAGACATGAAGGGGACACTGACCGTTGCACTCAATCACAAATTAAAAAACAGGTAATAAAATAAATACCTTTTGTTGATGAAACAATTCAAAAAGTTCGATTTCTTATCAGGGGAATAAACTCCCAAAAAGTACTAAAGTAAAAGCAAATTGGTGTTTTCTATGCGAAGAAAATTGACTGGAACTGAAAAACTCTGTACAAAACCAATAGGGATTTCGTGAGGGTGTCCCTTTGCTTTGACAATCATGAGAAATGGGTAAGTGCACTGGATGGAACAACCCCGATTGAGAGAATTGTCGACATAGAACACAATAAATGTTAACACCCTCCAAAAGTGCTTATAATAACGCTTTTGTTAAAGATACAAAAATAACGCAGCACAGATGACGATTGTAATTAAACTTTCAAGTGGTGTCGCCTTGGTTACCTCCAACTGGATTGAATGATCTACTCAGAGGGATGCAATGAAGCTAGAAAGATTTCCCAGATTACATTGCTTAGTGTATAATACATCATCTCATTACCAAAATAAATAAATCATGAAATAAAATATATAAATCATTGGGTTTATTGATCACCCTACGCCCTGACCCAGGGCGATGATAATATAGCGCGCTGCCAGTCCCCAAGGCAGCAAACTTTACAGAGAGTCATTGATCACAGTGACCCAAATCATTCCATACACTGTTCTACGTTAATCTTATTATCTCCAATGTGGTCAATCATATTGGAGCAGGAAATCCACAAGGTCAGCTAGGTTTGCACTGATATTAGATATGTAACCAGTACATACCCCGTACTTTACTGCCGGAGGTAAATTTCTGCTTTGTTTGCAACAGGTAACTAACTGTCGATATTTTAAATCTTTATTACAATTCAAGAGGAGAACGAACTCTAGGCATTTATGTGGATCCAAATTATACTTTATACATCCAGGGCCGGATTTATCTTTTTTTGGGGCCCTGGGCCAGGCCAATATTTGGAGGCACCAAACCCACCGTGTGGAAGGCATATGTTATTGGTTCATGTATAGTACTATAAGATCGATCGATAGTGCACGGAGGAGGAAGCATTATAATTTAGAGGGAGACAAGCATATTTTGTTCCGATTTTATTAGGACATTTGCGCGGGAAAAATATCAGACTATTTTATCCCAAAATTAGCTGAATTTTGTTATACAAAGGGCCAGTACACGCGAAGTGTGCAAAAGTTTTGCAATTTTACCCATATTGGCCCAAAATATGATTTTTTTCGGGCTAAAAGGAACATTGTATATGCCAATTTTTTGGGCCCCTATATTTTGGGGGTCATTGGCCCGGGCCCATTTGGTCCAATGGTAAATCCGGTTTTTTTTCAAACATGTCTCTGTCTTTTGTTATTATATTCTAATGTTGTAGTGTTCATATAGGGGTTTGACATATTTTTTCTTGTATCCACATAATAAAGTTGTAAAGGGCCACGAAGTTGTAATATGTTGCAATAAACATCTATAAATAGACATGGATACTGTCTCTGCATAAGGCATAAGTCAAACAATTGTCTCATTTTAAAGGCTATGAAAGAAATTATAGAGCTGGGAGATGAAAAAGAAGTACAGATTAGTTTCAAATCAGGTAAAAGGATACATTTTTGATCAGTAAGTAAAGATAGCGTACTTGATCACTCTGTTTGAAATAAGATTGACTGAATTTGACTGAAATGTATGAGAACTGCTGTGTTGTAACTGCAATGGATCGTGTGTGTGAATGACCCCGATGCTTTGCGATAATCGTGGAAATGAAATACTTATCCTAAAACGTCTGAGTAACCACAGTTTGTTTTAAAAGTAATCGCAATACGTGTTGCAGTCACATTTGACCTTCAAATAGAATGCTTCACTATGATTTAGTGTAAACACCAACTGCTATCGTTTAACCTGAAAGCAAAGTATCCATGTTTAATGAGAAATCAACATTTATGATGATGAAAAGAAGAACTTTTAATAAACTTAAAGCTGCCGAAAGTGAAACTTTAGGTTCAGATTAATATCAAGCGACATTATTTCAAGGTTTTGCATTATGGAGTTTCTATTCAATGTAACAATGTTTGCGCGTCAAGATTTAACATGCTTCCCCTGCATACGAGGTCAAATTCTTTCTCTTCTCTTCGAAGTATTTTCATGGTTTATTTTATCTGACAATGACAAGTAATTTGTCCTATATTCAATCCCTTATACAGGCAGACGTACAATATGCGAGGTACAACTCTACTTTAGAAAATGAGATCATTCTTGCATAAAATGGTCGCGTTATAAATGGAAAGTCGCATGTAGCAGCTTTTGCCGGTACACGCCTATTCCACTTATTTAAATTCTGCAAGGTTGTGAAGTTCAACAAACGCCGCTGTGAAACGAATCAATCAATTGCACTTGTTCCTTTTGATATATTGCAGATACCGCCTTGATGTTTACAGCTTATATTCTGAAATTGTGCAACATGTCTTGTTTTAAGAGGCCCTTAAAATATATTTTAAAGAATTCGTGAGGTACAAGCAGCAAAACACTATGTAATTTACACTACAAATATGTTACAGTTAGATCGGTATTGTTAGAGTAATGATCTTTGTGACAAAAATTTAGATTTGATGTGTATTAAGGTATTAGGCAGAACTGAAACTGAAGTATTACCATCGAATAGTTCTGTACATTACCATTGTCAAGAAGTATTAATTGTTATCATATGGTATAATATGCCTATCATAGCGGTTTCTGATTTATCTAAATATCGGTTCAGAGCTTCAAAATATCCTACTTATTTAGCAATAATATGTTATCAATTCCTTCCCAAGCGGCATCTATTAATATAACGTTTTGTACTTCTTTAAGAATATTCATTCTAATATCAATACCTACTAAAGCCCTGTTATTAAGCTAATTGTACCTCAATACCCCTTTCAGCTTCGTCTGGCACATAAACCTCATTACATAAAGGCTTATTACTTACTAAACAAAGTTGCAGATGCACCTGCTTTGGTTAAAGCGTGATGCCAGCAAAGTAATGATTTATTTTTCTTTTTAGTGTATCCACATTTTGTTTCCACCTACCAATTTTCAAGCATTAATTCTCTTATTGTTTTCAAACGACTTTCAATACATAATACTTAATATTTTGAATATGTAGATAAAGTTATGGGCGCAAAAACTGCATCTGTCAATCCATTTAGCAAAGGAATATATCTCACACACAAACAAAACATGTCAACGTATAAATATGGTGCTTTTTAGACCTAATGTAGAATAGAGGCAAACATCGTTTAAATCTTTAAACTGTGAATGATTTCAATCTAATGTGATGATAACCAAATTCCACGTTTTGTGCATGTCGTCGGATGGTTATGGAATAATACATGGACATGGATTTGTTATGTTTTATTTAAATGAAATGCTAATTTCCCTGACTAATTTTTGCCCTGATTAATCTGTGCGATGGATGTAACGACATGAATCATGTCACGACAGTGTATTAACTGACTGTTAACTATGAAGTATAGTTATGTGTATTTTCTCGTTAGGTGTGGTGAAATTAATACACTTGACCAAAGTTTGTTGTATTAGAATCATGTGAATACTCAGTGCTTTACTCAGTTTGAGGATGATATTCTTTATTGTTTATTACTTAAAATTGTTGTATTTACTGATATTGGTTGATTGTTAGAGATTATTTATTATGATATTATCTCTTATTCTGATTAATAATAAACATGATAGATCCCTAAACATCCCTTAATTGAACAAAGCATTGTAGCTGATTCTGTCGGTTGATTTCAAATATTTCTTTCAACGTTTTGCTGCAAGTGCAAGTGATAATTTTACTTCTCATCCCAACTTAAGTAATGATAAAAAGAAAATAGGACACCATTGATTTATCTGCTGTTATATGTTCATTATAAACGATTTTGAGTATTCAATTATAAAATAAGTCTTTTTAAACTAATCAAGAAAGAAGTTTGATAATGTCCATTTATTGAAAGTGCGATTATGCTTATGTAGCATATCAATGAATAGATCATTAGTAAAGTTTGAGGCTCTTTTCTGATTAGATATTAACCTAGAGAAAAGTTTTGCTATGTTTTGTAAAGTAATGATTAAAGTGCTTTGGTAAGTGAGATAAAATGTATTTTTAAATAAGCAGCTTACTTTTTTATCAAAACTTAATGTGACAAAGTATGCGGCCATATATGGTATTTGCAAATTTCTTACTTACTATAATCATGATGATAGGACTCTCTATGAAACTCTATCGCTACCATATGAAATAACTCGTCGTAAAGGATTTTGAGGTATTGAAGAGGGACAAAGTAATTCCATAACATTCCACTTCACATAACATAATTATATACAACACAGCAGACTCCGGAAAGACTTGAAAGGAACCATGTTGCATGTTAGTCCAGAACAAACATGTATCTGTGGTATTAAAAAAAATCATAGCCCATTTTTGAAAACAAGTTAGTTTATTTGCAAAAAAGATGGTGCAGTGCTACAACACAACCACATCAAATATAATAGAATACTGATTGGGAGCAAAACTAATTAGGTGAACAAACATTTTCTAGGCTATAAAATGTTAGCTGTAACTATTCAAAATAAAGTTTCATTTCTGTCTGTGTATACATCATATTTCATCCTTTCCTCGCTTACGGGATACTACTGTATTGTGGTATAGTTGTGTAAATATATTGCCTCTGTTTATTTTAGTGCGTAGTGGTTTAGTTAACGGATCATAGTTTTGATATGTTCAATTCTTGGAATATTGTTTTATAATATTCAAACCACCTGCTTAGGATGGTAAGGTTTGGGATTAATAATAGCTTCAAGGCCTTAATTATCTCCTCATGAGTAACCTTTCAAGATCACAAACTTACAAAATATATCACTGTATTAAGAATATTTTTAAGGAGTCATTAAATATACATCTTCTTTAAGACATGCTTTTCATTCAAGGTACATCTCTTTTATAATCACATACCTTCAATGTTCAAATTAATGTTTCGTGTAATTCGAACGTACCGTGATAATTGCCAGCTACCTGATCTAAAATTAGTGCTATCGGCATTTATTGGTTCAATGCGTGTTCAATTGTGTGATAATGTGCCGTGTTCACCACCGGATAGGTGTTCCTGACGTATTAAAGGATTCAATCAGTACATGCTTTTACCCTGAATGCGTTTCATCCACGCAAACTTTCTATCTGTCTTTGATCGCTTTATAAAGTCAAAACAGATTGGACGTTACTCTAGTTTAAGAAAGTACACACAAAATACATGCTGTATAAGTCACTCGATCACCCACCAAAATAAATAAGTGCCTGGAAAGAGATTAAAGGAATATGTCTCGACTGTGTTTTTAAATTGTTTGAACAATAAACACGAAATGTGTTTTTTGTCAACATAAGACAGATATAACGATACATAAACCATTTCTTGTCAATTGCATGAACTTCAATTCTCGCTAAAGGTCGACATCCAAGTCCGCGCAATACGAGTATTACCATGCTATTACATAGGAACACGTGACAATATTTTTAGTTTGTCAATATAACGGTATTACACGCAAATCGATAGAGAAAAAATGACTTGTGCACATTTCAAATCACATTATTTAGTATTATTGCATATCGATTCGCGTGTAACACCTTTATTTTGACAAACTAACAAATATTTTTCACGTGTTCCTATGTAATAGCATGGTAATATTCGTATTGCGCGGACTTGGATGTCGACCTTTTCCCATGATACATCACGATTACATCGCAAACCGCTGGCGGCGCCCTTATTGTGAATAGCGAGAATTATATTTGATTGATGACATAACATGATTGTTGATTCATGAGTACATTGACCATTCTCTTTTTTGCAGCCAAAGTGCTCTCCTTATGGATTTCGTAGGACAGATGTTTCAAAAGGACAAATCATATATCAAAATGTTCAGAAGAGGCTGAAGAATATTTTCAGTTATATTGGCAAATTTGCAACCTACGCCATTTGAGGTGTTTTAATCATTTTTACCTCAAAATTCCACATTTTAATAAGCTATTTCTTTACAACTATATGGAGTATAAACTTTACAGAACACAAGACGCAGGGATATTTAATATATATGAACGAAATCATTATTTAATTCAATATATTTGATTTATGGGTGAAAATGCTTCTTTTGTGCAGTTTCTAATTTAAAAAAAATACTTAAGCGCCATGGAAAGTGTATCAATTTATTAAGATATGACTTCTTGAAATTCATAAGAAGGTATAAAATACACATGTTGTTTTTGTGACATAAAGAAATATTTAGTTTTTGAATTGTCCTTTTGTAACCTACGAATTTGGGTTAAATTAATCATTTGACGTCTTGAAGGGACATACACACACACAAAAAAACACACAACAACAAAAACAACAATTGCTTTTGTTTATTATTTGATTTAGAATGATAGTTGCATGAGCTGATGAGACTTTTAGGGGTGCACCTCTATTAACATAATAAATATCTCTCCGTATACTTACTGTCTTACTGTATAAAAGTTTTCTGACAAATCATTTTGTTTTTATTTGTGAGTTTCTCATGAGTGTGAATTTCAAATGGGTTATCTGAATCTGTAACTCCATTTGAAATCTGCACCAGCCCATTGAGTGATCTAATGAGGAAAAACATACGAAGTCCAGCTAGCCCTGAATTTTCTGAATACGCTAAATCAAGACTAATGCATCTAAGTGTCACTCTGTATTGTTGCAGTGTAGCACCATTTTCGTAAAAGTTCAACGGTCAACGGTTCAACGACCATATAATTAACAGTTTTAAAAAAGAAAATGGAAAGAAAAGGAATTGAGTGGAGTGGAAGTCCTAATTATTCTAATTTAGATGAGTGTTCTAAAAGTATCGAGGGATCGCGTGAAGATGAACCTGGGGATTTAATCCATTAATTGTGTGAACGAAAAAATTCAATGTCCCTTTCTACCAAATGTGATTGAGGTAACACTCGAGTTAAACAGTAATTTAACATGTTTCATGTATTAAATGGAGTGACTAAAGGTACCCGTTGATACTGATTATGCAAAGTTGGGTTAGGATTAGGTCAATTGTATGACGTTTTAGTAACCATGGTAACATGTAAACGGGACAAAATCGGTGCACACACATTTTGAAGAAGCTAATGTACAATTGACTGGATTTGACTAAAATGTATAAGGTCTTCTGCTTTGCAACTGCGATGCATCGTGTGTATTTCAATAGTACGTTATTACCCCAATACTTTGCGATAACCGTGAGGATAAAATACTTATCCACAGTTTAAAAAAATAATCACAATGTGTGTTTGGTGTCACATTTGACTTTCAAATAGAATGTTCAACTATATGATTTAGTGTGAACACCAACTGCTATCGTTTAATCTGAAAGCAAAGTATCCATGTTTAATGAAAAATCAACATTTAATGGCGAAAAAATAACTTAAATTATAAACTGCAGTTAGTAAAAGACTCTGATAAATTGACATTTATTTTTCAATACCAAACAACATATTTCAAGATGTTACATTACGTTTTGTTTTAAATTTATGACATCACTATTAGAAGATCGCTTGAGTGTCGAAGCTGATGATCGCTTTAGGGGTTGCTTTTACGTAAAATTGACCTTCATGAATGTAAGAGTAAATGTATAAGAGTCAAGGTTTAACATGCTCTTACGAAGTTTACTACGATGTAAATGTATGTACACACACGAAGTACTTTCATGGTTTATTTTATCTGACAATGTGAAACCTAGTGCCTATCTAGTGTCTAGTCAATATCTTACGCAACCCTTCAATGTGTGAGGTACAACTGTAGAGCGCTTAACCGTTATTGAACTATATGCCAGAGATGTATCGTTCGAGTCCGGACTCGGACTCGAGTCCGGACTCGAGTCCACTTTTTGTTGGACTCGGACTTGGCTCGGACTCGGACACGAAAAGACTCGGCTCGGCTCGGACTCGGACACAAAAGGACTCGGACTCGAAGCCGAGTCCGGTCCGAGTCCAGTCCAATTAAATCCATGTAAAATGTGAAATGATAAATCTAAAAATGTCAAAATAGATCTCAAATTTGTTGACATTTATCTGTCACTTAGCAGAATCATAATTATTATTGTTATCATTAATTTAGTAATGAAATAATTAATAATTAATTAAATGCATAATTTGAATATTTGGACTATAAAAAATATCTAAGAGTTTTTTCATGGAACTTTCCAATCCATTAAAATTTAAGAGAGAAACATGCACATGCACTGGACCCTACATCTCAGCTCCCACTCAGTAAATTGGTAGGTCCATGATAGGGCTACGGTGTCTGTAGTTTTTGTGTGCTCACTACTCACAGCACATTTGTGTGGGACAATTTTGAAAAGATGTTTAGAATTAAAGGTGAATTTCTGTTAGTATGATTATTATTATGATGATGATGAAAGATGATGACGATGATGATGCAGAGATGCCAACATTAACATCCAGAAAATAGAGAGGATTCAAACAAAAAATAGGGAGACTTTCAAAATTACATGCAACTTCAAGGGCACAACATTTGCCAGAAATAGGGAGGGTGCCAAATTTGGGTGTCAAAATGGATAAAAATGTTTACAATAATAGGGAGCCTCCCTCTAAAATGTATTTGAATACATTGCAATTCATTTACACATCTTTATGCTTCACACAGCCTTGTGACATTTCTCTAGTCCTGAGTTTACATGTAGTGTGCCACACACATACAAATACCCCCACATGACTGCTGTCTGATACAGGTGGTCTGATACATGTAGTTTTTACCTTCAGGAGTTACATGTAGCTGCTCATGGGTATGGGTCTTGTATTGTGTGTACCATGTGTACGGTTGGTTGGTTGGTTGACCTGGGTTGAGTCTTTGAAATGTCAACTGTGTGGGGTGGGGTTTGGTAGGGTGGGTGTGTATAGGGAGAGCGGTGTGTGGTGTGGTGTAGTGAGTGACCTTTGACCAATGACGTTCTCTTTCTGCAATTTATCATCAAAATGCCTTAAAATTATGCGGAAACTTTGAAATTGTCTTTTTTTCAGCAAATTTGTATTGTAAATTTTTAAATTAGAAACAAAATATAACATTTTGCTCCATTATTTGGAATAATGACCCATTTTTTCAAAATTTTATACAAAATGACCCCCTTCTTTCAAAATTGTATACCCAATTACTCTAGCTTTTTCATTTTTTTTATACCCAATGACCCATTTTTGTACAAATTCCTACTAAGCAATGCCAGTAGGCAGATACATGTCACATTCAAGTTGAATGACCGCCCCCACCTCTGGTCATGGACTCTGACCGAGTCCGGACTCGAGCCGGACTCGAGTCCGGACTCGGGTCTTATTTTTGTTGGACTCGGACTTGGCTCGGACTCGGCACCCCTGGACTTGGACTCGAGTCCGGACTCGGACACAAAAGGACTCGGACTTGGCTCGGACTCGGATACAAATGGACTCGGCTCGGCTCGGACTCGGACAAGCTGGACTCGGGTACAAGTCTGCTATATGCCACTGAAAAGGAGATAATTTTGGCGTCAAATGGTTGTGTTATAAACGGACAATAGCATGCAGCAGCTTTTGTCGATGCATGTCTGTTCCACTTATTCGAAATCTGCAGGGTTGCGAAGTTCAACAAATGCCGCTGTGAAACGTATCAATCAACTGCACTTGTTCCTTTTGATATATTGCAGATACCGCCTTGATGTTTACAGCTTATATTCTGCAATTGTGCAACATATGTCTTGTTTTAAGAGACCCTTACAAGATACTTTAAAAATTGATGGCGTACAAGCAGGAAATACGTAAATATGTTACTGTTCGATCGTTATCGTTAAAGTAATGATCTTTGTGACAGATAAACTGAAGTATTACTATGAAATAGTTAATTACACTACCATTGCCAAGAAGCGTTAATTATTGTCATCTGGAGATAACTGACTATTAAAACGATTTCTGGTTTATCTCAAAGTCGGTTCAAAGCTTCAAAATATCCTACGTATTTAGCAATAATATGTTATCAATTCCTTCCCTAGCAAGATCTATTAATATAACTTTTGTTATACTTCTTTAAGAATAATCATTCTAATATCAATACGCACTAAAGCTAATTGTACTTCAATACCCCTTTCAGCTTCGTCTGGCACATAAACCTCATTACATAAAGGCTTATTACTTACTTAACAAAATTGCAGATGCACCTGCTTTCGTTAATACCAGCAAAGTAATGATTTATTTTAAGTGTATCTTCATTTTTTTCAAGTACCAATTTTCCAGCAGTATTTCTCTTATAGATTTCAAACGACTTTCTAAGACTATAAATATGATTAATATTGTGAATATGTAGATAAATTGTTCAGAAGTGTGTCTGTCAACCAATTCAGCAAAGGAATAAATCTCACACACAAACAAAACATGCCAATGTATAAATATGGTGCTTTTTAGACCTTATGTTTCAATAGATGGAGGAAAGGGGCAAACATTATTTAAATCTTCAAACTGTTGAATGATTCCAATTTCATGTCATGATAATCACAATTCCATGTTTGTGCATGTCGTCGAATGGTTATGGAATAATAAAAGGATTTGTGATATTGTAATTGAACGAAATATTCATTTGTATATATCGAACCAGAAATGGTTTTCATTGTGAGTTAAGGCTTTCTGATATTGCAGTTGCCAGCAATAAAGTATAGTTCTGTGTATTTAATTGTTAGCTTGTGTGGTGAAATGTTGGAATTGGCAGCCATTTTGAAAAGCGCCCTCTACATAACGCCCCCATTATAGTCTTTATTGATTCGTAGTACCTTCTTGTTGAAACAGACTCAGTTTGCGTTCAGTAGTGCATATTTTTAAGGCTTAACACGTAATTCAATGGTATTTGGCAGCCATTTTGAAAACGACCTCTAGCGGAGTTATTGCCGGTTTACACAAAGTTTACCCTTACCTTTTTTTTTATCAAGTCACATGGTCTACTACATAACTGTGAAGAGTAACTTAGGGGACCTCTCACGCACACGGGTTCGCCTCAGATAACGGACTACAAGGCCATGTAGCTGCTTCTGTCGGGTTGATTTCAAATGTTTCTATCTAGCCATTGCTACAAGTGCAAGTGATAATTGCACTTCTCAACATGTGAGCTGCTTTTATATTTTCGTTTTAAATGATTTTGAGTTTTTAATTATAAAATAAATCTTTTTAAACCAACCAAAAAAGAAGTTTGAATCCCTAATGTCCATCATCTTCGATTGAAAGTGCGATATGTTGCATAAAACATAAAACAAAATTTCATATCAATGAATAATCTTCGATTAAAGTGCTATCATGGTTATGTAGCACAAAACATAAAATATAAAAGACAATCTTATATCAATAGATCGACAGTACAGTTTGAGGCTCTTTTCTGATTAGATATTAACCTATGGACAAAGTTTTGCTATGCTTTTATTTGTAAAGCAATGTCCTTTGGTAAGTGAGATAAAATGTATTTTTAAATAAGCAGCTTACTTTCTTATCAAGAGGTAATGTGACAAAGTATGCGGGCATTCAATATGCACGGTACTTGCACATTACTTAGTTATACTAGGAAACCTTGCGATAGCTATAAACATGATTAAAGTGTCCTTTTGATAGTTGCGGATAATTATCAAAGTTTGCTCCCTTATTGCTACAATATGAAATAACTCCTCGTAAACGTCTTTTGAGATACTGATGAGGGCCAAAGTAATTCCATCCACTTCACATAACATTCAAGACAGAACAGGCTCCAAGAAGACATGAGAGGACAAACATATATATCTGTGTTATTTTAGATTTTGATATGTTCAACTCTTGGAATATTGTTTTATAATATTCAAACCACCTGATTAACTGTAAGGTTTGGGATTGATGATAGCTCCATGGTTTTAATTATCCCTCCGTGAGTAACTTTACAAGATCATAGATTTATAAAAATACATCATTGTATTAAGAAAGTATCTGTTCATATATAAGGTTGAGAAGCAGAATGCCTTAACTCACCTTTTGGCCATTTTGAAATTCTGGTACCAAAATAATCCCCAACGCCCACATATTCTTAAAAGCATGAACCTTTAACCAAATCAAACTGCATATTGCAGATACAGCACAAATCTACTTAGCCACTTCTCAATAGAGTAAATTGCAGTTTAACAGAAAGCCTTAAGCCTTTCTGAGTTAAGGTTTTCTGGCCCAAACTTAATTTTGTTACCAACACTGAGATAAGGCATTTTGGCCTGCACTTATAATAATATAATTATAATACACTCCAAAGAGTTTAACCTACATGCCACTTGAGGTTAACAATTTCTCAATTATGAACACTTGACACCGGACTTGACACTAATCCATCTTAAAGTATTTCTTTTGATATTGAAGTATAATTGAATGGCTTGTCTGGTGACTATAAAAATATTATAACAACACATTCCATCCATCATTGACAACATTGAAAGTTAGGAGCCGTAACTCAGAGATTATAAATCTCAGTCAGCACCAGAAAGACGTAACTCTGTACTCCAAAGAATATCTTAAACCCCACTATTCTTAATGACTAGGGTAGAACTTTCGGTTTTAGGTCTAAATTTGAGTTAAATCAGAGACTTACAGTGTGAGTTGTAAATAGATTTACTTCGCAAAAATATTAAAGCTTGTTTTCCTATAAATGACATTTTTTGAGTTAAAGCTTTCTGGTTCTCAACCCTCGATATACATCTTCTTTAAGAAATGTATTATATTGAAGGTATAATCCTTTGCTATCACATAATGTTCAAATTAATGTTTCGTGTAATTCGAACTTATCGTGATAATTGTCAGCCTCCTGATCTAAGATTAGTGCTATTGGCATTTATCGGCTCAATGCGTGTTCTGTAGTGTGATAATGTGCCGTGTTTAGCACCGGATAGGGGTACCTGACGTATTAAAGGATTCAATCAGTACATGCTTTTACCTGAATGTTGGCGGAAAACTATATAAATTCGCAAACGTTCTATCTTTATTTGATCCCTTTAGAAAGTCATAATAGATTGGACATAGCTCTCGTTAGAAGTACACCTGTATAAGTCACTCAATCACCCACCATTTGAAATGTCTAGAACTACTTTAAAGGAGCACATCATGATAGTGCTTAGGAGGTGTGTTTGACTCAAAAAGTAAAAATTAAATATCTATGCAAAATAACGCCTTTTTATTTGGGAGCTGATAGCCTTTCGAATGTTTTTGAACGAGACTGTTCTCAACGTTAAAGGAAGTATCTTATGGTGATTAAGGAAGCACATACTGCGTTGTTGCTTGGAAGGGCAGATAACTTAATTGGGCTTGTGTGAAAGAGAATGTGAAATTAATCAAATTCTATGCCTTATGAGTCTAATTTTATTTCGAATGAGTTGAGATAGATGAAGACCTATTAACACCTTTAAAAATGAAATTTATATTTTAGCTTTGTAACCGAGTTACTCTCACTCATAAAATGAATGTAATTGACCATACAGGTATCGAAACGCGTGTGATTGCAACGTTGGTTTGCTTTTGCTCATGCCATTTAGCAGGAGTCATATGAATTGCGAAAAACAAATGTTTATCTCAGACCTTTATGGGTCGACGTACAAGGACACATGCTCATTTTTTTCCAAGGACAATGCATTTATTGAAGGTAAATAGACGAAATGCACTTTAGGCTTGCCCGAAGTTAACACGAATACTTTAGCCTTTAGGTACAGCAATGACCTTCAGATAATGCGAGAAACAGAGAATTTATTATTAGTTTATCACTCAAAAGAAAGTAAACTGACACCCGCAATACACAAAACAATACAATAATTGCCACATGAAGAAACATATTGATATGTGGTCGTGATATAACCAAGCCAAATTTCAAAATGGATTACTCGTAGTTTCACAAAGTGGCAGCAGTGAAGGATCATACGTTCAGGTACTTTATAAACAAAAGTAGTTGTGAAACCTTTAACAGAAACAAAAGAAGGAAAATGTTCATTTACCATCCTCGGGTAGTCTGATTGTCTTCTTCAGGCAATGATGGCTTAGGTGTTTTTAGAAAGACGTTCGCAATTTTAGGAAGTCATGTTAAAACAGAACTTGATGTTCTTTTGTGATAGCTATAATGGACTCCTTGACCTTTCTGTTGATAGTAGTATTCTCCTTCTTAAAGATCTTAATATTTAAGAAAGGGGATCTGTAAGGTCCGGCAGAACTCTTAACGACGCTCTTACTTTGAGATATATGTTCTGTAATACGCTCTCCAAGAGCACGAGTAGTCAAAAAATGTCACAGTCAGCGCAAGGAATCATGTACACCACCCCTGATTGATCTCTGACTTGTCCTTAGGAGCATCAAGTTGTTAGGCGGAATGTGCTGAGAGGTTTCATTGGATATGTTCCAAATATGCGTTTGAGTATTTCTAACCCGTGTGTCACATACGTTAGTAGAGCACGGGGTTGATATGATTTAGGTTGAGCAGCAGTGGAAGTGCTGTTGATTTCGGAAGAATCCAATTCTCGTATCCACACCTGGATAATGATAATTTTCCCTGAATTCTTTTTTGTCTTTCCCCTTCCTTCTCAGTCGCCTCTATTCTAAACTCTTTGTACCCTCTCTCCCATTTCTTTCTATCACTATATTTCTCCCACATTCAAATTTATTTATTATATCCCCACACTTTCTCGTTTTTTCTCATCGTCTGATGTCTCGTATTATAATGTTTATTACTTTAAATACAAACCCCGACAGCTGTCGGATTGTCTTTGTTAATCCGTGGTTCTTGAATTATATTTCAGAAGCATCAGAACGTTTATTACACAGAATAACACACGTCACAGCTATCGCAATTTTTCATATATAATTGCACTATTCTTACACTGACTTGTAATTATCATTCCGTTGTAATTATCATTCCGTAGCTATCGAAAAAATACAAATTTTCTAATCATAGAAATGACATTCAAAGTTCATCTATATATATGTATTCTTTTTTAAATATCCCATGTCAAAATTGTTTGATGTGTGTAGATGATTATCTCTCAGTTTAAGCTGTGCTTGTGTTTTTAGTAAATAATGACAACTAAAAAAGTAAATACATATATATACATAAAATACAATGTGATATTTACCCATACATCAGATTAAAATTACAAGAGAAAAAAAATAGCTACAAAATTGACGACACTGAATGTTAAAAACTACACCTTAAAAAGTAATCTAAAAGGATCAAATTATTGCAACAATGACGTTTAAAAACAAATGCCAAACATGTACAGAATCAGTTTTTATCGAAAAGTATCGGTCATTTTATTATTATTGATGAAATACTTATGTATTAGTGATTTTTAAACCATGATTGATAGAATTATTAATATTAATGATATTAAAGAAGTGTACAGTTGTCGTGATCTTGAAACACAGATATTGTTATTTTTATGTTATATTTAAAAGAATAAAGACGTGCTTAATTTGGCAGGCCAAAAATAACCCTTCCACAGATAAATTCCATTACTCCACTTGTCATGTCATTTGATATAGCTATTTGCGTAAACAGATTTTGATTTACTTAATACAAACATATACACGTTTTTATTGATTTAATTTAACTCTGTAACGCTCGATTAATCGAAATATGAAATCATATTGAATTACATAACATTGAAGATTAAAACAAGAAAATGTTTTTGAAATTGCCAAAATAAATGCAGGTATGTTTTGCAATGTTTATATTTATTCTTAATATTGTTCAACTTGTGTCATAGAGCTACTTAAATATCAATAAACGTTATTGATGATTGTCTGTGCAGCAATTTTGGCGCGATGATACCTTTCTGCTTTTACTAATTATCCATATATAGTTCGACAAACCTTTGATGCGTGTGATATGGTGTTTTGTATCAAATGAACCTTTTGCCCAATGAAATAAACACTTATTCATGATCTAATTCAACATCTAAGCAGTAGTTTAGATTATAAAATCGGTGATAATTATTTCATGATATCGTAAGCAGACTGTTGACATAGCACAAAATCTCTAATGTTCACACTTCCCATGGGACATTTTGATACTTCAAAATTGTGTTGAAGATTTAAAAAAACCGCAGCACAGTTGACGATTGTAATTAAAATGTCAAGTGGTGTAACCTTGGTTACCTCCAACTGGATTGAATGATCTACTCAGAGGGAAGAAGCCAGAAAGTTTTCCCAGATTGCATTGCATAACGTGTAATAAATTATCGTTGATGCTATAATATTTATGTATAAAGTCCTTAGTGCATAGACCACATGACAGTTTTTCATTTATCACAAAACATCAGAGAGATAAGGATCAGTCCCAGAACAATGCCAAATATGGAATGTGAGACATTTGACCTTGGATGTACAACAGCATGTTACGATCTAATGGGAATAAACACCATCAATAAACACCATTTCTATCAAAAAGGCAACGGCTGATATAAGCTAGAGCCACATAAATTAGAGTTGGTTCTTCTGTTGGATCTACATAAAGCTTTAGAATATGACCATCGCGTTTTGTAATAAAACAAACTAGAAATTTATCACCCATTGTAAAGGGTACTGAGTACATGTGCACACCTTGGCTGATCTTGTGATTTTCCTGGTCCAACGGGCTAGCGGCATTAAGAGATAATGAGATAACCCAGTGCAGCCATTGTCATAACAGGGTATTATTATGCAATATTCATGGCCATATTTGGCAATCTCCTTGCCTGAGAATGAAGTACATGCTATCTAGTAGATTGCCAAATATGGAACATGAGTTTTGCCTAACAATACCCTCCTAGGGCAATGTATGCACTGCAAAGCGTTAATCTCATTATCTCCCCGTGTGTTCAGTCATGCTAGACTAGAAAACACACAAGGTCAGTCAAAGTATGCACTGATAATGCACATGTATCTAGTATATACCCCATATCATTTACTGTGGGAGAAAACTAGATTCATAGGGCAACAGCCAATGTTCTAGAGCTTTGTTGCAATAATCGAGGAGAACCAACACCGTCCACATAATCTCAAAACCAACTATTCCTTATTGGAATTAAGTCGCGGGGCGCTCAAAACTTTGATTGTAAGTGTAAAGGATGCGCGAAAAGTTCGAGTCACCAACCCTTACTAATATTACAACCTCTATTCTTCCTGTAAAACTTATGACCCCCAATCTTTGGTAAAAATGTTTATAATCACCCTGTATATTCCGAAGAAAATGACAGACCCCTAAATGGTATACGTGCAAACTCCAGTATTTCATATTCCAACATGTAATCACAATGCGTGCTGGTGTCACATTTGACCTTCAAATAGAATGCTTTAAATAGACAAATTTTACATAACTGTCAATAACATACTTGAAGGTATCAGCAACCAAAATGGGTTTGAAGGAAGTAAACAATGTGTTACTGGTTATGACTCTTCATATCTTCTCCCACCATTATGAGCTACATGCTTTATTTAGTGTTAACTATAGTGTTAACCTGAAAGTAAAGCCTCCATGTTGAATGAGAAATCAACATGGTTAAAAGTTGAGTTTGAATGACATTTTTCACGCTGCCTTTAGTAAAATGTTTACTTTTTTCGTAGCATATCTGCTGCTTAGACTGATATTTAATCTTTAATATCAAATGACACAAATTCAAGGTCGTGACATTATGAAAATGAAAAATAGCTTGATTTGAGCGTAGAAGCCGATGATCGCTTTCGGGATTACTTGCGTGTAATGGCAATTCATTATGTAAACGGTATGGCCTGGATTTAAACATGCTCTTCCGCGGTTGACTGCCAGGGTTGTACACACGCGTTTCTCTGCAAAAGATATCGATTTCTTAACATACCCATCGAATGAAGAGCCACTATCATGGTACATAATCTCTATTCTTTAACAATGTGCAATCTAATAAGCTTTGGTTCACCGCAAGCCGGTAGTGATTAGGTGTGAATTTCGCTGGTCGCTGTATCGAATCGCGCGCATAAAGTTCATACCACTCAAGTAACTTTAAAGATTGTTCCTATAGCCAATACCTTATGTGGGCAGACCTTCAAATGTGTTAGGCAGAAAGGCACTTGCTCTCAAATTGTGCTCAACTTTTTGAGCTGTATTATTGTTTGACGGGGTTATTGAATTGTATGGCAGAAAATTAGAACATTTTGGCATGGTCGTTTTCTAGATGGAAAGTCGCATGTAGCAGCCTTTTTCGATACACGTCTGTTCCACTCACTCACAATATGCAGGGTTGTGAAGTTCAATAAACGCCGCTGTGAAACGAATCAATCAATTGCATTTGTTCCTTTTGATAAATTACAGATACCGGCTTGATATTCCGAAATTGCGTCTTGTTTTTAAGAGGCACTTGAAAATATCTGATAGAATTTGGGTTGGTACATTCAATTGGAACATTATTCTGTAAATTTGTTAGAATTTAATAGAGTTACATCGTTACCGTTAGATAGAGTAATGATCTTTGTGACGAAAGTAGCTTTTGATTTTATGCGTAATAATGTTTTAGGCAGCTAAAACTGAATTATTACTGTGAAATATTGTTACGTCATTGCCACGAAGCATTAATTATTATCATATGGAGATAATTGCATATCAAATCGGTTTCTGATTTATCACTAAATATACCGATTTCGGCTTGGAGATCAAAAATAGTGTACGTATTTAGCGATAATAATGTTTTTAGCTACTTCCCAAGCGAAATTTAGTAATATAAATTTTCGTAAAGAATATTCATTCTAATATCAATAATCAGTAGAACCCTGTTATTAAGTTAATTGCTTCTTAATACTATTTTCAGCTTCGTCTGGCACGAAAGCCTCATTAAATAAAGGCTTACAATTGCCGATGCACCTGTTTTCATTAAAGCGAGATACCAGAAATGTAATGATTTATGGTTAATATATCTACATCATCTTTCACCAATAATAACACACATAAGAATACGAAGTTGTAGATAAAATGGTGAGAAGTGTTCCGCGTTAAAAATGTATTTTGTTTATCAACCAATCAACATGGTCAAGAACAACCCTCATTCATAAACGAAAAACGACAACGTATACATTTGGTGCTTTTTCGCGGTTTAACCGGGTATTACTAGGCCTTTATATAAACTGACTGTGCAACATAATGAAGTTGCTCAAATTGTTAATGCACCCAAGGTGTCATGGAAAGAAAGACTGACATTTTATGTGTGGGTGCGTTTATCACAGACAGCCTTGGCTCCAATATTATCGCCCAATGATGTCCTGATAATACACCTGTAAAGCTGTGATATAGGTGATGTTTTTTTGCAGCATGATAATGAACATTATAAATTAAGTTATTTTCGTGGTATAACGCACTATTTGGATATTTGCACCAAAAGCCCTTGGAAGTAATAGAAACCAGCCCCCTTCACTTACCAATCACGGATGCCGTAATAAAAGCCTTCGGAAGTATTATGGAAAGTCCATAAAACTTTGACCCAGTTGATGGTTGTGATTGTAAACAAAGCAACTGGTCTTAATATACTCCCACATGGATTACCTTATTTGATTGCACTTTGACTAGACATTGCAAATGTCCTAATATTTTTAAATGTTTTGAACCAATGTCTTTTCCATTGACATAAACGTAAATTTCAATCAATTTTAATGATATGTAATTCATTAAAATGTGTTTTTTAAAGCTTTAAAACTGTTAAATGATTCCAATATAGTGTCATGAAAATCATGAAATATACTCAAAAGTTTTAATTATTTCATGTTTTGCGCATGTCATCGAATGGTTATGAAATAATTAATATAATCCTTTGCTTAATTTGTGACAACATGCATCATGGCACAATATTATAACTGTTAACTAAAGTATAGTTTTGTCTACTTAATTGTTAAAATTACGTTAATTCCAAGTACTTTCCTCACGTTTATAAAATGTGCTTTATCGCTTGAACATGAAAACATGATATTGTATCTGCTAACATTTGTTGATTATTAGTGATTCTTTTAATATATGGATATAAAGCAAAAACAAGCTAGAACCGTACACACACATTCCTTAATTAATATGCGCACTGATGTTAATTAATGGTTGGTAAAATTCAGTAGAATTTATGCCAGTTGCTTCCGTTGGTTTATTCAAATGTCTCTTTTGGGCAATGTCTTTGCTGCAAGTACAAGTGGTAATTGGACTTATCATTTTTCTAATTTAAGTAATGATGATAACAAAATATAGATGAGTTGACTTGAATGACTTCTGACGTCATTGCCTGGCAGTATGCGCACGCATCACCTCAAATTGCATTGTTTTTTTTTGCCTGGTTGTATGCGCGCGCATCATATTTTGCTTTAATAAGGATATTTAACAGTGTGGTGGTTGTATGCGGTTCGCTCAAGCATATCGATATACTAGTCCCTTGCCTTTGTTGATAAACATTGAGGTCGACTCATCTATATAGGACAGCATTAATTTTGCTGCTGTTATGTGTTAGTGGTAGATGTTTTGAGTATTTTTTTAAAAATTTGCAATATCGGTTATATTACATAAAACATATTACAATATCTCATATCAGTGAATCCTCGTGCCTTCTCGTTGCTCCACTTACCGTGTTATATCAGGATATATATCCATTGGTTGGGTTTCGAAACAATAAAGTTATTCTCTAAATAACTCTTGAAGAAATATATGACGGCCAAAGTAATTTTAACACTCCATATCGCGTAACATACAACACAAAACGAAAAGATTTAATAGCACACACAAAGAAACAAAGAACCATCTTGAAAAAAAAGCCTTTATTTCAATTGGAATTGCGCGTTAAATAGCTCAGTGCAGAAACAAAGTCACATCTGAGAAACATATTACCGATTAGGAGCACACTTAAAGGCCCATTCAGTGATTACAGTGAAAGTGTAAAAAAGTTACACACGCAATTGTGTATAAATTGCTGAAAAGTGAAGGATAAGTCATCAAGATTGAAAATTGAAAACAGCAGCATTGACAAAGTTGAAGCCCAATTCAAATACATTTAGCTAATTTCTCTTCTTAAGTAGAGAAATGAAGTAGAGTCATGTAATATGGCTTATTTTGTCTAATACCCGGCTTTCGGCTTAACCACTAGCTGGCTATGTTAGCACATCTATACACTAACAAAACGTGAATCTGAATTTTTATGATTTTTACGATCCTCCGGATGAGCAAATTTCTGAATAGGCCTTTAATTATTTGAACACAATATTTCTCAGGCATAAAATTTGTTTTATTCATCAGGAGGTTTCATTTGCGTTTCCTCACTTACGGGAAACCACGACCTTTTGATGTATTTTTTAAGTACATTTTCTTTGTTTATTTTAGTTCACGGATTATAGTTTTGATATGATCAATTCTTGGAATATTGTTTTATAATATTCAAACCACCTGCTTAGGATGGCGAGGTTTGGGATTAATGATAGCTTTCGGGCTTTAATTATCTCTCCATGAGTAACTTTTCAAGATCATAGACTTACAAAATATATCGCTGTATTAAGAATATTTAAAGGAGTCATTAAAGATACGTCTTCCCTAAGATATGCTTTTTATTCAAGGTACATCTGTTTTTCACAATCACATACCTTCAATGTTCAAATTAATATTTTGTGTAATTCGAGCGTACCGTGATAATTGCCAGGTACCTGATCTAAGATTAGCGCTATCGGCATTTATCGGTTCAATGCGTGTTCTGTAGTGTGATAATGTGCCATATTTACCACCGGATAGGTGTTCCTGACGTAATAAAGTATTCATCACTACATGCTTATACCGAAAACGTTTCATCTCGCAAACATTCTATCTTTGTTTAATCTTCTTAGAAATTCAAACAGATTGGATGTTGGACTAGTTAGAAATGTACAACTTGTGTAAGTCATTCGATCATCCACATGACTGTCTGGAATGATGTTAAAGGAGTATAAATGTCATTATGGTGCTTTTCTATTATTTTGAACAATATACATGAAATAAGTTTTTTCGTCAACAGTGACAGACACAACGATATGATGGAACACGTGTTTTTTGTCATTCATGACGTAATCTTGAATAAAATTTGATCATTCTCTTTTGGGTTTCGTAACATAAGCCTCTTACGTGCAGTTATTGAGTACACCCAAATCAATTGTTCTTTCTTTACAATAGTCATCGGGTTCTACATACAAAGACACGCTTATTTGACTGCCACAAAAAACATTGCATGAGATGATAAGGTTTTTATTGTACAATTAGATGTTGTTGTGGTTTTTTTAAAATCTATATTCGCCCAATTTTGAAACATTTTTGGATATTTGCAAATTACCATTTCCTCCTATTTCCCTTTTGCTTCTTTTGGGATATCTTGTTTAGGAGGGTGTTTAGAGTCAGTAGAGAGATTGCGAAGAGGCGTTCACTGCAAACGCCATACGGGTTACGTATTACGACATTGTGCGGTAGAACGCCATAGTGCCGTTCACAGTCTCCTACACAGCCAGTTTGTGTCGGTCCTAACGCTCGTCGTTCCTAGTATGTTCGTAATAGCCGCATACAGTCTGAACCGAGACTACATGTAAACGCAATTGCAAAGCTCATGGTGGCGCTATGTTGAGACAAATATGTCTACCAAAAAACGTTTCAGAACGTAAAAAGGGGCCAACGTTTAAAAAATCTTTCCTGTGTGGCTTTTCACCCTTTTTAAAACCCATACGAAGTCATCTATAGTATTATCTAACTATGTATGTGACTAGGGTCAAACGTACAAAAGGTTTTAATAACATTCAAAAAACATTTTGTTCAAAACTTGCTGCAAAACATTTTAACATAATAGACTTAAGTACACACAATGTTTGGCAAATGATATTTTACTATATATAGCATTTCGAATTTTGGTTTAAAATGTATTATTTTTTCATTATAACACGTTTTCATGTTTTTTATAAACCGACATTGATATGTTATCAAAATGTTTAAACTAAAACCAAAAACATATGCATTGTCATGTTTTAAAAAGATTTTGGTGTTTGCTGAATAGTATGCATAAGCAAAACACTTTGACAGCTGTTTAATGCAACGAAATAGCAATGGCGAAAAATGACGTTGCACGGACTGCTGTCCTCCGTCCAAAACAGACAATCATACCGCATTATGTCGTAAGACGACACGATCTTGCATAAAACGTCTCTTCGCAAGCTGATTTTTGGACGGCATTTTCCACACACAAATGAATAGGCAATCTGGCCGTTCGAATTCGCGTCGAAGAAAATCGAAGTTTATTTACTTCTTCTTGTCTATACTAGGTCAAATTGTAACCCCCAAAATGGATTTTATTACATATCGGACTCTACTTGTTCTTTTTGGATACTCTGTTTCGCTTCATAACACGACAAACATAACATTTTTCTGCATTTTGTAATGCGTTTTTTTGTCATTTTTGTCATGCTACCAACCGCAACGTAACCGCCTTACGGGAATTCCACGGCTGACCAATTCACAATGGATTTCACCCTTTTAGAGGGCATACTAACTAGTTTTCGACTAATGTAGCATGCAGTTGGCGTTCCCGTATCGCGTTTCACGTAAATTTCGCAATCTCTCTACTAGCAAGCAAAAACCATTGGTGTTCCATTTTTTTGTTTAGGTGCACCATTTATGTCAGTACCTTAATGGACTAATGTACATCCTTTCACTGATTACCTTATCACAAATTAAAATTCGGCGTCGGAAGAAATTTCAAATTTTTCTCATATGTGACTGGACACTACAAATCAGCCGTAAAGTCGGCCCGGTCAATTTTGTTTTATTTCGTGTTTAGAAAATATATCATAAGCTTTAAAATAGTATATCATTTGACTTCAAACGATATCCAGAAGCGGGGTTATGGTTTGTTGAACTCTGCTCCTTCAACAAAATGGTACCTTTTTTCGGTTCTACATGTATCTCTTTCTCCACATTGCAGGTAATAAAGTCATAATTGGCGGTCATTTCAAATCATCCCCAAGTCAACGAGGTTCATGAATGTTCTCTCATTGTTATTGTTGGTTATACATACCTAGACAAAATACAATGCAATTGTAACCCACCACTTGAACAGGATTTAGCCAAAGCAAACAAAGACTAGAGCTATTTAATGATTCTATAATGTAGTCTGTAGAAGATTATTATCCTCTTCAGCAATAGGATTATTGATTCGTTTAAACGATATCAAATGAGAACATGTCGCGCCTAATTGATACACCTATGAATACGACCTTCACGCAAATTTTGCACTGTATCTCAGAATACAATTTGCTGAGTTTATGGCTCATTCTTAGTGTCCACTCACATATAACAATTAATCTGCTAATTATTACGTATTCAGGTGTTTGATCTCCTTATTGAATACGTCAGGACATCGCCCTCCTTGTCCATCGTAGAAGTGTTTTGTTAAGAATTATGCATATATTTGTAACTGGAATTACAATAACATACATGAACAGAATAAATTGTTAATCGAATTTTTGTTATTGTATAAATGACGGAACTAGTGACCGTGAATAAACTCACTAATTTAAGGGAAATTAGACAGAACCTTCAATCACTAATTAACTAATTAACCACCTTAAAAGCGCAAGAGAAATTAAGAAATATTAACTTGTGTCGTAAGTTTTTTGCTTTGTGCTTGCCAAGTGTGACCTTACATCAATAAACATATTTCTAATGAGACGAGGACCATTTGATTATCTTTGTTCCCATTTTGTTTGTACTAAAAGTTATTTCCCAGAACATTTGGCCGATTGATGTTTAGTATCAAAATAGGTAATTTCTTTAAAATGTTCATTCTTCTAACTTATATTCCCAGACATAATGAAATATCGCCCTCTCTGAAAAGACGTTTCATTATTTACTAATCCTAACTCTAAACTCTAAACTCCTACACTAATCCTAGCCCTAACCCTAATCTCTTACCCTAATCCTAACCCTGAACCACTAACACTAACCCTTAATTTTGAGTGGTGTCCCGTATTCTGCAATTACACCCTGCAAGCTTAAATTTACCGTAGCGGGCGTAAGTCATAACTAGTTTGCGTTTTGATACTACATACAGACAAATTTAAAACAGTTATTAACAGTACGATGCCTCATAGCGATCTTTTTAGGTTAACCCTGTTGAAAAGTAAATATGATCTATCAACTATTATGTGTGAGAAATGCCATGGGTCAGTACATGTCATAATATTATTTGGTTACGAACTTTCATATCTGGTGAGATATTTAGGGCAAATTTATCAAACAAAAATGTCAGAAACAATAGCTATTGGACATTTGTTATACATACCGTAAACAACAATTTTCCGTGTAGATTTAGTATCAGCAAGTTTCACTATTACTCACTACACTTTGATTTGGTTCCCAAATAAAATGTTTTCTATATATGTGACCGTACACCACGAATGAGCCGTAAATGTCCTCAATTGTATTCTGAGTTACAGTGTAAAATGGGCAAGAAGGTCGTATTCATAGGTACCTCAATTTGGTGGTACGTGTACCTCATATAATGTGATACACGTAGCACCAAATTGAAATACCTATGAATATGACCTTCATGCCCATTTTACACTGTAACTCAGAATACAATTGAGGACATTTACGGCTCATTCGTGGTGTACGGTCACATATTAATTGTGTCTGGCACTGTTTTACGCCTTGTTAGGGTGAAGCATATATGCCGCCCCCTTTTTTCATTATTTTAATATTTTAATTGGCCGCCTAGACACAGTGAGAGAGTTATCATGGGGACTTTAGTTGAGATTGCCTGAGTGCCAACCGTGAACCTGATTTTATTCTCTCTCAAAATGTTCATATGTCAGTTTGCTCGTACCCTCAAAACGTCATTAAATTATAATTTCCGATCCTTGCATATATTAATTGTCTCTCGCATTGTCTTGCGCCCTGCTAGGGTGAAGCATATCGATATAGGCCGCCTCCTTCTGCATTGTTTTCTGTCGGGTTTACAAATGTATATACTCACCACAAGAATCATTTTTTTCACAACACATTTGAACATTTTACTGGCTTCATTCTTCAAACCCCTAAACAATTTGGAAACCTATTTCGATCATTTGAAATAAATTATCATAATTAAGACATGAAGTTACAAATTGGGTAGAAGTAAATTAGTTTGATAGTATTAAAGGTAACTGTTTGTCTTGACTTGTAATAATGGCTCCAACATCTCGATAAATGTTTAAATGAATATCATGTCCTTTGATTATTCTGCGTAGGAAATGTTATGATTTGGATCAAAGATGCTTCGTAAATTTCAAATCTCGATGGATTGCTGTTTTACGACTTGTACTTGTTTTTATTCGGTTTACGTAAACAAGAGAAAGAGAGTAATTTGTTCCATCAAATATTATTATGTCATTTTAAACTGTTGATAATATGTATCATCCCCGGTACTCCAAGCAATAACGATTAAACATTTTTCACACTTTTACTACAACTCAACACAATAACGATGAAATATTTTGTACAGATAATACGACTTATCATAAAACAATTTGAAGATTTAATATTTCGATGGATAATTCGTCCACACTACAAAATAATACTATCTTACATTCCCGCCTTATTTTAACAGAAATCAGAAGGTTATGTTATGATTAAAACGATGATCCCCATCGGAGTCCCCCGCGTCAATAGGATTACATATCCGTCCACACACGCAAAACGTTATAATCTTTCCCGCGTTATTTATTCCCGCCACGAGGATATCTATACCTTCAGCGTGGGCCAATCCCGGTACAGAAATACACAGACGACAAAGCGCGCGAATCAGGTATCTTACAACTTTTTCTCATCGTGGATGTTTTTATCGTATTTTCCTTACAGATTTTGGAAGACATTGTGTGAAGTGTGTTTGAATATAATGGGAGAGGCGCAACACACATGTATTGGAGCTATATGGTGGCGAATTCCTTCCTATGGCGGCATCAGATTATATGCTTTATTTCTACTATGTTTCTACCTCACAATCTGTTCGATTTTATGCCCTCCAGTCGCGTCACAAAGATCAGGCGGACCAAATTGGAAAAAACCGGGATGCCATTTAGTCGGTAAGTACATTTATTTAATTAATAGAAATATTTTCAAAAAAGTAATTACTGAAGCTAAAGATTTAAATGACAAATTTGTGCTCGGGTCAAACGTAGTGCTACTTTTGACGGAAACTGCCGATTAAATCGGCCAATATGTTGGCGAATGGTTCCTTGCTAGTATACTAAAATAATATAAACAAACAAATAAATAATTAAGAATAGGGTTTACATAATATTATCAAGGAGCTCAATACCCTTCAGTCGTTTGAAGAATCCAATTATCAAGCTACTTAATAGTAAAGATCGCAATTATATCTCTTTGATTCAAAATAATAGTGAAACTGACAAATTCGTTCTCAAGTACCATGAGTACGGTTGTTTAAAATATGTAAATAGGTTTTGATCGCTTATTGAAATCATATTACCGGCAAAAATGAAGCTTAATGATTGCAGTATTTATTATGTATTTATAAACATCGTCGAAAGAGTAGGAAAGTATTAAATATGCTACAAAATATATTAAAGTGTATTTTCAAATCTATACAGCGCATCCTCCATTCAGTCATGTATATCATTGAGTTTATCACCATTTACATCAATACAATGTTTGAATAGCATATCTTAAGGGCAGTAAGGGAAAATGATTCTTATACGCAGGGTTCACTGGAACGCCGATTCTATTGATGAAAATGCTACTCTTTAGTTCGGCGTGTTAAAGAAAAACTGGTATAAATTTGCGTCATCGATGAGGCTGACAGGTGAAATCTGTAGCGTAATTGAAGAACTGTGATCAAAACTGTAGAAATTCACCTTTTTGTTATTTTTCCCTTCAGATGAAAATTCACAATGTTGTTGTAACAATGTAAACACTAGAAAATGCACAAGTCCATTTTGGACAATTATTTGAGATATGCATTTTTAAAATTAATTTCTTTTAAAAATACTGTTGTATAATTATTACCAAAAGGTGGTATTTATATGACACTTGATAGGGGTATAATTTTAGCATAGACTGTAAAAGTGTCAGTCTATGGTTATAGAATATGTAAATTGGTACTAAATATTCAAAATACACGATGAGTTTTATCATGAGGGTATAAACAAGAGGATTATGTTTTGTGAAATATGGACATGCTATACCTCATATGACGTTTGGTTGTCAAATTATTGCTCTTTATCTGTATAAACCAAGCATGAATATTGATTTTCAAAAGTCTAAATCTACATGAATAACAGAAACTGTGAATGTATTATTTAGTTTAGTTTTGTGTTTTCTCTTCCCATTTCAATTCATCCTTCTAATTGTGCTTGATCTTTCATTACATCACTTGTTCCTAAGTTGTAGACAAACTTCACTCATTAGTAATATCCGCTATCACCAATTGAGAGGGGTTTGTGTACGTGATATGTGTTTGGGTCTTTACGTCACATTAGTGGGTATACGATGCACTCAGAATATCCCCGGTGTGGGGAAAGGCATTAATGTAACCGTACAAAAGATGATCTCCCGGCCCCTCCTTAATAGTGCAACGTAATGCATAAATGAATACTCTATAATTTATGTTCTGTACCATTCAATGATCACGATTAAGAACCTCACCTCAGAGAAACGAAGAGTAGGGCAGTTGGTCATCTTTTGTATGGTTACATTAATGACCTTCCCACCCCCGGGGATACATGGAGGGCATCTTATACCCACTAATGTGACGTATAGACCCAAACTCACGTCACATACACAAACCTACCCCAATATGTGACTTGACCTTGACCGTGGTGACGTTTGAAAAATGGCTTCAATGGTGATGGCGGATATTTGTAATGAGTGAATTTTGTCTGCAGCTTAGGGAACACGTGATGTAAGATCAAGCACAATTATCAATAATATTATAATCATATCCTATGTTTTTAAAAATGCTGATATATTCATCTGATCCTTTAATTCTTTTGAGGAGTGTATATACCTCTGCTTTTGCGTATCTTTCTACATTCTTTTCTTCCTCTTGTCCCAACATATACATGAAATTACGAATAGGATTATTTTCCTGAAAGGTTCACATGTCTTCTGCAAAACAGAATCTTCGAAATGTGTATTCAGACCTGACCAATTAATTTCAACAAGAGCAAAATTGGGTCATAGTTCCGATTCTAACACAAACGACGGACACTGCACTTCAGTACATGAGCGAGCTAATGTGATTAGAAGTCCGTTTTCCAATTAAAACAAGGGAGTTAATTGGTCTTGTCTAAAAAATATGTCAGAAACTGTATTAGGTATGCAAGGGACATCCATAAAGATCTGCATCAACCCAAATTTTGACTGCTTTCACAGTGATGTAAAATGCTTTAAATTTGCGTTATATTTTGCTATGTTATGCCTGGCGTCAAACCATTTCATCCTTGTGCGATTGTGCCCCAGCCACGCGCCCTCCTATTAAAACAATTGAACCATGTTACTGACGTGCCTGTTCCCTGTCTTTCAGTTCTTATAACACATTGATTTTCTAGCCAACCTTGACAAGAAGTTATATAAATGAAGAGTTGTATTTCACGAGGCGTTGTTTTCGAGAGAGAAAAACCTGTCACAGGGTAACTGCAATTCATGAATGCATAAAGGTCTCCAAATATATTAAGCTTGTAAAGACTTACAGATCTTATACTTTATTAAACTTTCATACACATATAAATATCAGATTGGCGTTACGAGTCCGATCAACAACCCCATCCCCACATCTCCATCTCCAATACAGGTCGTGCACCTAACTGACCAATGAAAATGTATATATTTTCTCATTGATCCTGTGGGCTGAAAGGTGTTTTGTTTCGATTTCGAAAAATGTGTCGAAAGTTGGCTCACCTACTTATTATCAGTCATTTGTGGCTTTCATAGCAATTCGCCGTCGAAGTGATGTAATAATTGGATTACACTATCATAGCAATAGATGAATACGAATACAATTTTTGAATATATCGCCCTGCACTACAAGCAGGTTGCACCCATCACATGTACATGTCTGCAATCATAGATTGAATACAATGCCGCTCTTTTCTTTGACATCTATGATTCAATGCATAAGTACCGCGTGAACGTTGTAGTGCAGGGCGATCTATTTAAAAATTGTATTCATCTATTGCTATGGTAGTTAATCCTGTTACATCGTCACTTCGATGGCGAATAGAAAATGAAATACATCGATGAAACTCTATAGGCGGGGAATGTGGGTCAAGGTCATTAAACCATACAAGGTGCAAATAGCATAGTGATGAAATCGGACCATCCGCCTTTAATGTCTTGTAGCAGCTATTACTCGCTAGAATCTACCAAAGCTATAAGCCATTATAGACGTGACTTATGTCCTTCCACAAGCAATAAAATTGTTTCGATTATGTTTTAATGTCATACTGGAATCTTCAATTTTCTTGTAGTTATTGATTGCCCGCCTGGCAAATGCTCCTTGCATCACCTGCCAGATACAGGGCAACAGACGGTCAAACGAAATTAAAAAATGTTTTCCTCCGGGTGGTCGACATTTTGAGTTCCTAGGAGATAGGGGCCATAGAATATATCATACATTTTGTTCGTATATTCTTAGTTTAGCTGCTGAAGTGAAGTCGCAATGCGTAAGATAAAATAAGGTAATCATAATATCTTTACAATTGGTTACACTGTTAAAATTGTTTCTCAATGCTCCAACGTATCTTGCAATCAGACATATTTGCAATAGAAAAAAGAAATAGAAAAACATGGCTGAAAACAAAATCAAAGACACGTCCTGTAAAACATTTTGTAGACAATTGCCCAGCAAGATGTTCAAATTAACGACAAAAAGTCTTCATCTAAGACCAGTCTGAAATGCAAGACGTATCATTTGACTCCAGATTTTAGACATGATCTTGATTCTGTGTTTTCTGGTTAGACATGACTCGCTGGAAGAAATGTCTCAATTACGCATACGTCGTATCTGAGGTTGTGTCCTCTTCAACCACGAAATTATGTTTCTCTATAAACCCATTACATTGTGCAAAACAATATTGCCAAGCGCTTGCCAAGGCAATATTTTTTAAGTGTAAAATCCACACATTGACAACAATTGCCATGCCAACGTTACCAATTGAATTATATACAATAGCTTGAAATTCATCGTAGAACAATTACTGGTGACTCGGTACTTAAGGGAATGGTTTTTCTGATAGATATTATTTGTGGTGTGATCAAGCAAAATCTGTTTCAAGTCGGGCATATTCAATTTTCAGTTCTCTACATGATTGTATAAGGCAGGTTTCAAAGCTACATGTTGCAGAAAACCCCATAGAAATTAAACATTTAGTTCCAAAGATATGAACAGTTGAAGTGTTTCCAAAACAAAAGACAGTAAAAGAAATAAATTTCTTTGTTTGGCTGTATCTAAAAATCAATGTTTCCGACTTCAGACTGATTTGGCTTGATCACATCACATTTATACTATCCTCCTAATGTGTTTCATTTCCTAAGTAGCAATGGTTTCCCCATTCAAATTAGGAGTAAAATTAAAGCAATTCAATACAAACCAATGGCAGGTTTGACTGACCTTAACCTCTACTTCTGTCCTCTGTCCACTGAAGTGAAGACCACAGTATCTTCTTAGTTAATTATACGTAGATACTGCATTTCGCTTTAGGAATAGTGTTATTAAACAGTAAATATCTGCCTTGCTATATCAAAACATAGTATCTGCTATGTTCAGTGGTTCAGGTAAATAAATCAATAAAAAAACAATAAGATGAAAAAAAAAGGATAATAGGCGCTATCAACCTAAAAAAAATATGATATGTACAATTTTTAAACATATTTGACAATTTTCCGCCCTTTTTTCTTTAATAATTCTTAAATAATAAACCATTCTTTATTTGCCGCCCACATCCTGTTACCCATTTCTTTTTGCCGCCCAAAGCCCCCCCTATATACCCACATGATGTTGATTACTTGTAGATGCTGCATTATTACTTGGGGAGGAAAATAAGAAATCTGTTTTTTTTAGTTAGGAGGGTAGATTTATACAGAGGACAATTTATAGGAGAAAAATCTGCCTACATTTATACTTTAAATCATCTCGTGAAATGTAATTGACGAGTGCGAGTAACATTTCTTTTACGTTTAATTTGTGTTAAAGTTTCAATTCAATTCCCAATTCAAATATCATTTATTTCATAACACCAATCAAAACAATACAATATTATATCAGGCAACAAATCAAAATACAGAATATAGCACCGTTAACCAAATTATAGATGATAAACGATGATGTATTTGTGTAACATATCTATCATATCGAAAATTCTCGAAAAGAAGCAATGAGGTTCAGTACGGTATGTAAAGAAGTACTTTAAAATCAATACGAATTTATCGTGTACGTACCACGAGTTAACAACACGCTCAATCGAGTTAAACGTTTCCTGGCCTTAGATATAAGTCAAGCTCGTCAGATGCATGTTATTTTATATTTTGTTCATTATAGTATCAAATCTGTCGATTATACATTTCTTGAAGTGTTAACATTTCACTCTATTAGCATTAAACCAGATAATTCCATTCGATCTTGGAGAAGTGTCAATTTGCCAAAATATTTCTAATAATGATGTGGCTGGGTGTTCATTAGGTTATTAACACAATATTCAAAATTCGGATTATTTTTGTCATATCTGGAATCATTACCACAAGAAACTGCTGACAAAAAGTTATTTAATGACATTACAGTAAGTATGTACCACAGGGAAGGTAAAATGGAGCCAATAAAATGTTAGCAATTGCAGGGCGGATATTACGCGTTTAAACTTAGTTACTAGTATACTTTTGCCTTATGATCTAGGACCCGGTGTCAACATGTGCACATGCACTCCTATTACCCTAATTTCATAATTGCCGCAGATTTAGAAAGCACATACGGCCTAAAGGCAACATTGGTAAACGCGGCGTTAAGTCAACACCTGTACATAGGTATCTCGCACCGACAAAGGTTGCCATACCTAGAGAATTACCTACTTATAGTGACAAGTATACTTCCACAAAGAAAAAATCTAAATCCCCGATGGTGAAAGTACATGAGGTATGCAATATGCAGTTAGCTGGAGCACTGGGTCGTGAGGTATGCAATATGCAGTTAGCTGGAGGACTGGGTTGAGAACAAATTCACAATTCCTTAGAAATATTAGTTAAAGTTGCCATTGGGAACTGGTACCTGCCATTCAAAGCCAATACCGACCCAAAGTAAAAAATATGATGCGTCTTGGAGTATTATTTTACCTATTTAGGAATAAAAAGTGGGTTACCGATTTAATTTGTTGCCACATCTTGACTCCACAGGCGTCTTGTCGGAATGTTCGTCTACCATGAAAAAATATTTGCTCGAGACGCTTCTCAGGTTTGTAATATACGATGTGTATTTAACCACTGGGAAAATCCCGGGGAAAATAAAAATGTCTATTTGTATATTGAGGAAACGATTTGTTGCAAGCATCACTATTGTGTAATGTAAAGTCATGCATACTTTTCGGTAGAACATACTTGGTTACTATGATATGTAAAAAAGTTAACTAATTTGGGAAAGACTAAAAAAATAATGTGTTTATTTGTAAAATGATGATGATGATGATGATGATAATGATGATGATGATGATGATGATGATGATGATGATGATGTTTTTTGATTTATATCATTATAGCGCCATCTATAGTTTGATATATTCGATGTATTTTTGTGGACGAATTGGTACTGGGGTGAAGTCTTCCGAATTTATCCCGATTTCATTCTATGACTACCCGAAACTCACGTGTCGTGAAAAATTTCGATATTGGTGGCTACCATAAAGACGCTGTTTTTCAATATTTCTCAGGAAATACATCGATTTGAAGCGTCAAATTGCAGGATGATATAATGAGAAAAATACGATTAATTTTCTGATATCAAAAACTCATCAATAATTAGAAAAATTTGGTGGATGATGCTGTTGATCGTGTTACGGACCTTTAAGTTCTCTTGTTGAGTATGTCGTGAGTTGAATATTTCATTCTGAAACGGAAAGCTTACATATAGTAACATAATATTGTAACAGTAGTAACGATACTTCCGGTTTAATTGAAACATATCAATTCACAAAGTATAACATTAATTTTGCGTATTATGAATTATGAGTATAATGTTGTTATTTCTGCAGTGTTTAATGGTAGTTTTCGTTGCAACAATAGTTTTTCATGTTAAATACTGGTATCCACAATTGGATTCATACGATTTAATTTCCCGCCTATGGCAGTAGAAGTTATTGACCTGAATGCATCCGTTCAATTCTGATTATTATGGTCAAGTTTGGACCTTTTATTAGACCAGAATTGAGACAGGATCAAATATGAGTTGAATTACGAATTTAATACAAAGAATGCAGGTTTATCGTTATGATTGCAAAAACTCTAATAGCTGCTATGTGTTAAATTATGTACAATGCAATATATCATATTGTACATATTTAACACGTAGCAGCACGAGGTTTTACTAGAATAGCGACGTAATATATTTCTTGTCTTGGCTAATATCAAGTTGATTTAAATTAAAATCTAGTCAACTGGACTTTAATACTATTTATTGACTGGCGACGTTTCACATCCTATCCTGGATGCTTCCTCAAGCCGTCTGATTTTTCGGCGGCGATTGGTCAGTGACCCGTGACGGGATCACAGAACTGAGACGTCGAGGGATCTTTTGGATAGCAGAAATGTAGGCCCCCGACAAGTTGTGGCGCAGACCTCCTCCTCTGTTCAAAGAGGGCTCCTCCCGCTTCACATAAACAGCCTCTTTCACACCTCTTTCAAACCACCGCGATTCTCTGTCCAATATGACAACGTCCTTGTTATCGAATGTGTGGTTGTGACCCCGTCACGGGTCACTGACCAATCGCCGCCGAAAAATCAGACGGCTTGAGGAAGCATCCAGGATAGGATGTGAAACGTCGCCAGTCAATAAATAGTAAGTCCAGTTGACTAGATTTTAATTTAAATCAACTTGATACTTTATATACCTGGATGACTGAGAACATACACAAATATGTCTTGGCTAATAGTAATACTATTTGGCAGATATGAAGAGTTGGAATGATGTCAATGGTATTTCACTGCAGATAAGACGGTACATTGTTTCATTTCCAATGTTACCTTTTCTTAGATAACCACTTTAACGTTATAATACAAAACTTTAATTCGAGAATTCCATGATCAAAGGTTATCATGTTTGTTAATCCTAAAGTTTTCTTCCAACCGATACTAAAATACGTCTCTAGTCATAAGAGTTTGGAAAATGTTTACGACACATAGCTACTTGTGGTTGTAAGTCAACATGCCAAAAGTTAAATTTGGGGTTCCACAAAATGAAATAAAACAAACAAACAGATGAAATGCCCTGATTTTGATGGCAATGGTCGCATAGTGTAGCTCTTTCATATCAAGTCTAATAAAGAATAGTTTGCATTACTTAGATATGACTCGGTGTCTCAAAAGTATTAAAAAGTACACACCACTAGGTTCGATGGTATACCTTGGCTTAAGATGGTGGCTTATTTATGTTCTTGCTAAAATGGACCAAAATGTTTGCCTCAAATTTGGACAGAGTTATTTGGTGGTTTATTTGCGTTTGAGTGTTCGAATGCTCTTAGTAGAAACCTTGAATTTGAGATATGGAAGGCAGAATAGCCTTCTGTCTCTTGAACCCCTGATAATGGTAGATATATAGCAAACAAGAAGAAGACAGAGAAAAGGACAATACAAAGGAACCACAATAAAGAGTTGGTATAAAATAAGCAAAATATGAACAGAAGACAAGTTTAGAAAAAACCCTAAAACATTGAATCAGAGAAAAACACGAGCAATGATCAAAATGAAAATAAAGAAGACAAAAGAAAACAAAGAGAACAAAAGAGCTATTATGAGGTTGAAATAAAGATAAAAGAATAAATAAAAGGTACCTAGGATAAGAACAGTTACTCACATGATAAGGAACGTGACATACGATCGATCTCCATTTAAAACCTAAACAGAAAACAATTACATATATATTGAAAGAAAGTAATTGCATTTTGGTATGTGTAAAAGTGATGAGGCGTTTGACCATGTATAATATGAAATGCACTTTGTTTTTTATTTGATTTTGAGTTAACACTAAATATTTACAAGTTCATCGGCCTCTTAGTAAGATATTTTCTTATTTTGTTACAACGTATAATTAAGATTATTTGCATGTGAGTATTGAAAATAACTGACTGCTTCTCATATTGAGATGAGATTGTATCAGTTTTAATTAAAAACGACAGTATTTAAAAAATGCGAGCACCTGGAATAGTTTACATAAATGAACAAGAATTAATGATATCATATACTGCGAACAGAAAGTATCCGACCACTTAGAAACAAAAACAATATCTTCAAGACACTATAAATTGCACAATAAGGTAGTCGATAGACAGAGAATTTTGTTCTGTGTACTTCGATACCTTATTTGGTACGATACGATATTATTCCACTAAGCTGTAGTCATTTGAATGACAAATGGTCGAGGTTCAAAAGTGACAAATTTAGATATGTCCTCCTTCAAGGCTAATTCTGCTACCTTTTGTTACCGGCTCAATAAAGCGTGGCGGATAGGCCGAAATACTTGCTCCGCTGTGATCAATATGTGCATGCGAGGGAAAAGTAAATGCAATTTTTGTCACTTTTGAAAGGCTCTCTTCAAATTGTTATAAAGTATGAAAATAAAGTCATATCGTACTGAATGAGGTATCAAAATACGCAGAACATCTATCGGCTACTTTATTTTGCAGTAGTGTCTTTTTAATGGTAAAAGTATTCGGAAAGTTTTTGGGCACAGTATATGAAAAGGGCACATCTCTGATCAAATACATTTTGAACAAACAATTTTTAGTTTTGAAATCGAAATTGCGGAAGAGATATGTTGGGACTAAAGGTATGGTATGCAATTCAAATACGATATACGCACTTTGATGACAACTTTTATAGTTTTTACATAATTCTAAAGCAAAGGTAGTTTCAGTACAGTTTGCTTTAACGCTTAAGTCGTGTGAAACTAATCACATGCTTCACAATTCTAAAAGTATAATGAGGAGTCTTTATAGTACAGAGGTGTGGAAGTAAGCCTAAAGGAATGTTGTAAATAGTTAAAAAGGCTTGATCGGCAAAACTGGTTTGTCACACCTGTTCAGTAGCTACAAGATTACCACTATTACAGATTCACGAGGTCCGTTCATTTATCATAATTAGCTATACAGCAAATATAGGACTACGAAAATGGAAATTTAGATTTGACAGCTGAAGTACAAAACTGAAACGTACGGCTACAGTGCTAAACAATTCGCTTATATTAGTTAATAATTCAGAAATACTTTACAAGTCCTTTACAGGATCAGAACCAAATGAATAAAACTTAAAATATTTCAAAAAAAATGTAAAAAGGCAAAAAAGCCAAAATATTAGTATGCTTCATCAATCCCCTCTTTGCCTCCTTTACCTCTGGTAAGATGATAGGCGAAGGAGCCTTTTTTCTGTCCCTTACTCCCTTAAATGAGGGTCAATGATGGTCCTAAGACTACACAAGTCATGTGGTGGCTTACTTTGAGCGTTTTATTCCGGGGTTTTAAAGCACCAACTCCGTACCCCTGACAATTATTAATTAAGCATACAATCATGAATGATTCGATACGGATTTACGAGCCTTGAACGGAAATATGTCACATTATTCTTGTATGTTTAACCAGGATATTGAAAAGTCTAGTTTGTGATCGAAACTCACCTGAAAGACACCCGGATTTAAAAATGGAAAACATAGTAAACATGTCATGTTACGTTGTGCGCAATTGGCGCGAAGAGTGTTTACATTACGATCATTGATTGCTTCAAGGGTCCAGGCATTTTATATGCAAATTTCCGATTACTACGCCCGCTTTCATTAATTCCTGTCAAAAATAAAGGTCATATCGGGGGTCATTATGAGTATTACGTGTTGAACATCGTCTGCTCTTGAACAACTCATTGTGTATCCTTGTATATCCTATAATGTGTATTCAGAGGAAGTATCAACTTCATAGGGAAAATAGGTTTCAATTTAATACGACCATTGAACTTAAACGTATTAAGTACGAAAATCCGATCCGAGAACAGTCGTATTATTCGTAAAATTTACACTTTCAAACGTCTCAAACACATTTGCCTCAGGAAAATCATCAAGAGCGCTCTTAACAAGTTTATTTTCCATCTTCATAGTAAACCGATGTCTAAGATTTGCTGGAGTAATTGCCCGTTATGAGGGCACATCCTGATATTGAGATAATTATTAGCAGATAAATTGGTAACGTAAGCAAAACAAACTTGAAAGTAGGCGAAGAGAGAATATTCCATATTCGCACAAATTGAGAAGACATTTTTATATGCGCTCGTATGATACCGAAATTCGATATGTTTTGTTGTTGAACGGTAAGCTGATCTCTTTTATTATCAAAAAGAATATAAAACTTATATAACCCTAGTTCACAGCATGAACAAAATTATCATTCATAGTATCTTTTATGTTACTTAATGTTTATTACTTGATATGTTACTGTTTATAGAAAAATGTTATATAATATGATTCTGGCAGGACAAAGCTAAAGAAACAGTATTCATGGTATTAGATTTTACCTTTTTAAAAGTCGTCTGAAGATGCTAAATGTAAAATACATTTTGTTATAAATTCTTTTATATATTCGAACCTAATAAAATATTCCGCTTTCCAGCGTTCCTCTCTGGCTAAATATTTAACTGCCTTGGGTGCGTCGTGCTAGTATTACGAAATTTGCCGGTTCGAATCCGACCAGATGCACTGTGTTTTTTCAACGTTTATTTATACACTGGTTGCTAGGTGTGAATATTAAAATGTATTCAAAGGCTTTTGACGTCCAAAATTGAAATTGCTACAAACATGACAAACAACAATAGTTTTGTTACGGTTGTTTTTGAGATAATTGGACAAGAACTCTTGACAAAATTGGATATGTTTGTGTGGGAATTATTAGAGCTAGACGGTGAGATTTCACTGGACAGTCACTGTGTTGTTAATGATATTAGTGTTAATGATATATTTGATCAATTTACTATAGACGAATCCGACGAGCCAAGTGATGGTCAGGATTATGTCGGCCATAGCTGGGGGACATCCGCGCCAAACTAGCTTAGTTCGTTTTGATTGCGATCCAAGGCGCCCACTATCGCGTAGCACATTGGAGCGCGTAGTACTTGCGCCGCGTCACGGGACCAGTAAACGTTGCACGCCTATGATACTGGCGTCGCGTAAAATGGATAGATGGCCCCAGCTATGACCGCCAGTGAGGTGTAGGAATGTGGCTCGTCAGATTCATCTATAGAATAAATCGTACAATGTATTTGTATTTAGTAAATGGGAATGGGATTGGAGACATGTTAAAAAGTTTATTTTTTTTGTTCCTAGGTATTTATAAATAATATTATGTTATAGTATAGTGAGCTATCCTTTCAAAATAGTGCCTATTGCTTAGACTTAGACCACGACAGTTCTTCTGCGATGAACCAAACCTGCCTGGTTATCAAATTAATCATTATCGGTTATCTCCGAATTTGACAGGTGCTAATTGATGCAATAACATTAAAACATCAATTAGTATCTGTCAAAATTCAGAGATAACCTTGTCAATGATTAATTTGATAACCAGGTAGGTTTGGTTCACCCCAGAAGAACTGCTTTCTCTTTACGTAACCCACAATAATCGTTACTAGATTGAATCGTCAAGTGATTCTATATGCCCGTCCAAATTCCATGGCGAGACCCAAAATAACATCTAATACGAAGAATATTAATTTCATGTGAAAAGGGAAGGCGCGTGACTTATGCAACTTTAACGATCATGAACAAGATCAAGTGAACATCACGATACGGTGTTTGATTTGAAATGTCAAAATTGGTTTATGAGTTACAGTTCTCAATTTATTATATTCAGAATATTTTCTACATCGTATAAAATACTGTCATATAATTACGTTTTTGAGGTTACGTTACACTGTAAAAATGTACAGTAGGATAAACAATAAAATATTGGTAGTTAAGGGGAAAGTAACAATATTTGAGGTTTAAAAAAACAATGTGCAAATTTGATTCTTCAGGCCTCTGTTGACTGAATTGAGATTTGTTGAATTCTTTCAAACTTGAAGGAGATATTCTGTACAAAATATTTTGATCAACTGACCACCAAACGATCAGCATAGGCCGAGTTGATTCACACTGGAAGTACTAACTGCTAGCGTTGGTGTTTACTGCCATTGCCGAATTCGACAGCCTTACTTGTCGTGTGATTAATTTTAGGATGTTTTGGATCGGCAAATTGCTGATTACCCCTTTAACATTCTTACTATCAACGCTATCCTGTAAATATCTGTAAATTCTACAAACAAATACTAAATTGCACTATATTTTACAGTATTGTCAAGTTGTAAATCTGAGAATTTTAATTAACCCTATTTTTTTAATATTTTCAAAATAAGAACGCAACAACATGAGTTGTAAACCTCTTTTACACTCAAGTTAATGTTGCACACACTGCTATGGAAATGGACAATCGTAATTAGGCCCCTCTCAGTGCCAATGATCTCATTTCTATTCGAATTCTTATGCATCATAGATTACAATGTCTGACTAATGATACGCATTTCGTGTTCATAAATGCGGAAATGTGTTCACTCTAACATGTAATCTGCGTCTACATAATATAGCCTCTCTGTATCTAACGGAAGGCCCGCTGTATACTTTTATTCGACGTAGCAACACGTTATTATATATTTTTGAAAACGATCATTTACCTTTTTTCAACAAAATCTGTCATTTTATGGAGAATTTACTAAACATGTCTTGACAAATGTGTGATTTTAATGTATTTTGATGTCTGAAAGGTAGCCAATTGGCTACCTTATTGATGTTTGAAAGTAACCAATTGGCTGTCCAATTCGCTACTTTTTGGGAGCAAGGCAAAAGGTAGCCAATTGGCTACAATGTTAGCATGTGCGGTTGGTATTAGAGAATGAGGCGATTACTGTTGTAACAGTTTTATATGTTTATGAAATTCTCCGTCGCCAACCACTCACATTTTGGTAGAGAACATATATATTGTCCTCACTAATGTGTTCAAATATATGTTTTCCAGTTCAAATGAGAGTAAATTAAATTTTCTGTCACACAAAGCAATTCATTACCTGTTTTGTCTTTAGAGAGGAAGCCCACCAGAGCAGTTCTTCTGGGGTGAACCAAACCTGCATGGTTATCAAATTAATCAGTGATAAGGTTATCTCCGAATTTCACAGGCGCTAATTGATGCAATAACATTAAAACATCAATTATCATCTGTCAAATTCAGAGATAACCTTGTCAATGATTAATTTGATAACCAGGCAGGTTTGGTTCACCCCAGAAGAACTGCTCTGGCGGGGCTTCCTCTATAAGAACAGTGTGATTAAAACATCTGCCTTCCTTAATCAAAGCACAGTACCCAGCAAACACAAAATTGGTTTAAAAAAAAGTTATAAACGCGGCTTAGATTTTGATCAAAACCTTTTAAAAACATTGAAAGGGGTGTGACCGATCTACATCCTAATATTCCATTTTTCTTTACAAACATTTTTGTATCAGAAGAAAATTTTTCTTCTGATGGTGGTAACAAAACGTGGGGCATTGTTATAAATGGTTTTGCTTCTCATATCAAAACCGGGAGGCTGGAGCAATACAACTCAAAAATATGGAAACTTATTGTTGTAATGTAAGATAGAAAAAAGAGTGTAAAACAATTGAATACCTCAGAAGAAGAAGGGCCCAAGTCCATCTCTATACTTGTCTGAAAATGCTGAGTCTTACTCATTTCGGTAAAATGGTGGAGTTAGGCCCTTCTTAGGTATTCAATTGAACCAAGTCCCTTTACATGTTGGGTTATATATTAAAGATCATGAAAATGTTTTTAAAATGATAAAACACTACAACTCCATTTTAAACATGTTGTCAAAATTTATTGTTAACTATTTTTGACAAATATTTTTAGCAAATAATAAAGTTTACTTCGAGGACTGTTGAATATAATAAATATCAAATTTCAAAAACATTAAAATTATCATTGATATCAGAATACAATTCGATATGTCTGATGTGCTCTCATGTCTCACAAAAATATTGTGCAAACGTTGCTAAAAAACGCCAATTTCCTAAAAAAGTGGGTAATGGTGAATATAACGGACGAGGACACAAAGCACATCAAGGATCAATAAATGATACAAGAGGATACCTTGAGCATGGTACACCAACTTGATGCGGGGGAACAAGTAAAATACAGACTAGACAGTACGCAGCAGAGGGACAAAAAATGTAGGCATTAGAAGTAGGTATAGTTCGATAGCCAAAAATTACCAATTCCAAGGCCCACAGAATTGCTAAACCTGCAAAAACAACATGGATCAATGGGAGTACAAAAGTGCACTAGAACAAGTGATGAAAAACACTGTGCACATTAAGCAGACACGATAAACCAAACATACAATGTGGGCACAAAAACAGGCAAAGTTGGATGGCCAAAAAATGCCAATTCCAGAGCCCACAGAAGTGTTAGGAAAACAGTACAAAAGTACACTGGAGTTGTTAGCAGTTAAAAAACAATAGGAAACAAAAGAAAATACTTCCTTCCTTTGGCTATATCTCAAAATCAATATTTCCGACTTCCGACTGATTTTGCTAGATCACATTGCATTTGTATAATAATGCATTTTTGCTGTTGAGGGCATATTTAAGGGAGGAAAATTCCATTAAATATTTTAGATTTCTTTAAACCATCCTCTTATATGTAATTGACGAATGTGTTTCTTTTACGTTGATTAGTAGTTAACGTTTCTAAGTTAACCAGATTACACATAATTAACGATGTGTATATTTTGTGTAACATATTTATCGTATCGAACATTTTAGAAAAGAAGCAATGAGGCTCATTATGGAAAATAAAGAAACGATTTTCAATCAATACGTAACATGTACGTACCCTTGAGTTAACAACACACTCAATCGAGTTAAATCTTTCGTGGTCGTAAAGAAGTCAAACTCATCAGGAGCAATAGGTTATTTCCTATAGTAATAAATCTGCAGATTAAAATATTTCTTGAAGTTTGAACATTTTACTCCATCAGCATCAAATCAAATAATTCCAATAGATCTGGTAAAAGTGGCAATATGCCCACTTTTCCTAATCATCAATTGGCTGGGTGTTCATTGGGATATTCACACAATGGTCGAAATCCGGATTATTTTTGTTCTATCTGGGGGTCAATGAAGGGCGGTTATGAACATTACAATGGTCAAAATACTCTCAAAAATGCACAATGAAGGGGAAAATCTGTTTGGCACATCGAGGGGGATAATATTTTATAATATTTTGTTAACACTACGGCTCACCTTGTAGGACAAGTGATTTTTTATTAATTTTTGTTAACTTTTTTGTAAACTTTTGTAAAATTAGTTCATCAGTTTTAATTTAGTTAGCAAAATTGAATTATCGTCAACTGCCAGTAGTCCTGGAGCACTAACCCCGAAAGAACAGGTGTATTCCTGTGCTTCAACTTTAAAAGCACCTTGTGTTGCTGCACTCCTATGGCCCTTTGTGTTGACGCAAACTAAACCTTGCAATTTAGTTACGAGTGGATATTTATGCGTAGTGGTAGATAAATAATTAAAGTTTTTTTTCGCTAACCTGGAACGTTTTAGTTAATAGTATACATTGGCTTTATGATCTAGGATCGTACGTGTTAACGTGTGTAATGTGCACATACAGTTCCCATTACCCTAATGTCATTATTGGTGCAGATTCAGAAAGCATACGGCCTAAAGGCAACATTGGTAAACGCGGCGTTATGTCAACACCTGTATGTAGGTATCTCGCACCGACAAAGGTTGCCATACCTAGAGAATTACCTACCTATAGTGACAAGTATACTTTCCACAGAGAAAAATCGCAATCCTCAATGGTGCCAGTACAAGCGGTATGTAATATGCAGTTAGCTTGTGTACTGGTTGAGAGCAAATTCAAGATTTCAAAGTAATATCAGCTACAGTTTCCAATTGGAACTGGTGGCTCCCATTCAAATCAATATCGACCCAAAGTTTAAAAATCCCATTATGCGTTGTAGGGTGTAATTATACCTGTTTGGGATAAAATTAGGTTACTGATTTATACTTTGTTACCGTATCCTAACAAGGATCCTAGACTCCTTTTCTTCGGAATGTTCGTCCACCATGATTGGTGATTATCATTATTATGTTGATGATAATGATAATGGTATAATGAAATTTGCATTTAGGGAGTGGAAATGGGAAGTTTCTGTTTTTTTAATTTAAATGTAAGTAGTCTTTTTTAATATCGTGAGCCTAATATTTCATCCAAAAATAGAAGTCTTACCTTTTAATAACATTGTAACAGTAGCAACGATACTTCCGCTCTGCTGAAATCATATTACACCAATTTTGTGCATTATAGGGCCTTTGTAGTTTTGTATACTGTAACAGTGTTCGACGACAGTTTTTAGCATTGCTACAGAATATCTAATGATGATTAGTATTACATATATATACATGCAACATAGAAGAATCAACAACATTCCAGTTGTCTACCGTTGAGGAAAAGTTAGTCTTATCTTATCGATGTTTATGGTCAAGTAAAACTGTGGAATAAATTGTACTAGTTTTTGGAACACTCTGTATTGAGTGAAATCATGCTTTATGTACTGGTTAACGCTATCGTTTAAAAGGCATAATTACAACAACAAGGACATGAATATTACTTGACATAAAGTAAAGATATAATATCGGGAAACCTGATACGCCTTTATTATATGGGATAAAATAAAGATGTGCGAAAGACACAAAGAGGTTGTCTTGCTTTGTTAATTCGAATTCGTACCCATCAGTTTTCATTGGTAATGGATGAGTCTGACACATCAAAGTCCAATATGAGATAATTTGTAATGATAATTATATAACAAGTTATAAACTATACATTTCGGATATTTCAAAACTGATAGGTTTTAAATGCGAGTGATTACGTGCATACACAACAATTCAATACTATCTCATTCTTTGAGGCAAGGCAAAATATTTTATGTTTGTGAAAAATAAATATGTTTGTAACAATAGTTTATGTAAATACAATCACTGTTGAATACTCCATCACATCCTGTAAAGCATACACAACCATTCACTCAAACAAATATAGGCTAGATTTTTTAAAATTAAAAAAGACAGTTAAAATTTCATTTTGAATACTGGTATAGATAATTGGATTCATAAGATTTAATTTCCTGAATATGGCAGTAGAATTGAATTGAATGCTCCCGTTGAATTCAGAATATGGTCAAGTCCGGACCTATTATTAGAAACGAATTGAGACAGGGTGGAATATGAGTTGAATTATGAATATATAATACAAAAAATATAGGTTAATTTCATAACAATATGAAATTGCATTTTTAAAGGGCGTCAATTTAACATTTTCTAAACACATTAAACATTGAAATGTCTTTATATGGCTGGAAGCATGTTACATATCTGTTCCCAAAACAATACGTAATATAATTTTGCAGATTATATTAAGAGTTAAAAGATGTTGGCTCCTTGAAATGGTGTTAATGTTTCATTGCAGGTAAAATGGTCTTGTTTCCAATTTTACTTTTTATTAGACCAAGGTCATACAATGGTCAAAATGAAGGACACATTTTTTTACACAAGCTTTTATAGGTGTTACAGTCATGCACACAACACTTTAATGTAATTATAAATATTCCAAGGTCAAAGGTTATTATGTTTTATAAATACAATATATCTACTATATATATTATTAAAAACTGTGGTTCTGGTGTACAAGCCAAAATATCATAAGTTATATATGGGGTTCAACAAAAATAAACAATTGTTTTCTAGTACGGCTCTGTCATTACACGTGTAAAGAATAGTTTGCATTACTTTAGTCAGTAAAAACGGAATGCGTAATATTAGGCTTGATGGTAAACGCATAAAATTTGCCCCAAAATTAGACTGAGGCATTTAGTGCTTTATTTTTGAGTTTGAGCGCTTGAGACCTGCAAAGCAAAACATGATTTATTCCCCTTTAACATGTATATAAAAACCGAAGGTATAAATTAAACCAGAAAGAAACAAAACTGAAAAAAGATGAAGACGGAGAAATAGATAAAGCAAAGGAACATAGAACAAAGAGATAAAATAAATTTAAAAAAAATACATAAAAATAGAATCAGAACAAAAGAGAGAAGAAGAAAAACCCAGGTCTGTCAGAGAAATTATGAAGTTGAAATAAAACTACCGAGGATATATATAGACAAAGAATAACGAACGTGACTTACAGTCGATATCCATTTTAAACCTTAATATGGAAAAAATATATTTAAACATGGTACTTACTTTTTGATTTTCCAACTTAGCAATAACCCTTAAAAGTTCATTGGCCTCTTTGAAAGATATTTACTTTGATATATAATTAAGGATATGCTGAAAATAAGTTACACATTGCAATGAAGTAGCACTAGTTTTAATTAAAAACGAGAGTATACACGTGGATATTCATCCTTGGTGATATATAAAAGGCGATATATATATAAAATAATTAAAGAGTTTAACCTCAACACTACACTAATTTTGAACTCACCTGGAACGTTTTCGCTAGATGGACTGGCGTCTTTAGCAGATGATGGTGCTGTTATAATTTTCTGTCTCCAGAGAGGGAGAGACCAATAGTATTTAAAAATAATATAAAATGCGAGGACATGGCATACCGTAAAAACTCGATAGCTAGCATATGTGCTTACTATCGAGCGCTTTTGAAAACATGAAATTGTACCAAAGTCCGGCGGTTTACCAACTGAACCAATGGGGTCCAGACACACATTTGCAGGTTTACTTGTTCGTATATAACTATGTATATCGATGATTTGCTCACAACCCTTTACACTTTTGTGGATGGGGCTCTTCATGTTTGCATGTTTTAAAGGCGTTCGATAGTAAGCACATATGCTAACTGTCGAGGTTTTACAATATAATAAGTAAATGAATAAGCAGTAAAGATATTACATAAAAAAGGCACATTTGTGACCAAGTTAAATTTTGTTATTATAAAACAGCAGACCAATCAGTTCCAAATTCGACTGACTTGCCACATTGATTAAAGACATCATGGATGCTAATGGTAATTTTTAAAAATATTGTGTATTTTATCAAACAAATAAACTAAAACACTGTTCGAACTAATGGCATGGTGTGCAAATACGATATACGCTTTTTGTTGGTAACCTTTATAGTTTTAGCACAATTCTACAGCAAAGATATATTCAGTTTCTGCACGGAGAATAAAGTGAGTTTGCTTTCCTGCTGACGTCGTGTGAAACTTGTTCACAATTCTAAAAATATAATGAAAAATCTTGTGAGTATTAAGGTGTTAAACTAAGCCTAAAGGAATGTTGTAAATAGTTTAAAAGGCAAAACTGGTTTATCACACCTGTTCAAGAGTTGCCACCATTTCAGATTCATGAGGTTCGTTACATTTACCTTATTTAGCTATACATTAATAAATTAATAACCAGCAAAAACAAGGCTACGGAAGTGGAAATGGACAAATTTGACAGCTGAAGTACGAATTTGAAACGACTAAAGTGCTAAACGATTCGCTGATATATTAGTTAATAATTCAGAAATAGCCATAAACAAGGGATTAGAATTAAACTGAGACAACTTGAAAACACAAGACGGAGAAACAGACGACTAAAAGCTTACCTATCCATCATGTTGTATATCTTAGCATATTCAACATTATAAAATACCGTAATGTTGAATATCTTAGACCTATTTAACATGGTATAGTTGTTGTATCTCTTGGCCTAAAATAAAGAGTCTTATGGTCTCAATAACTGACTAGAAAATCGTAAAAAAAATGTTATTTGCATCGGAAAATTTTGATCGTACACCCTAAACCAATGTTTAATTAATACTATCGTATGGTTTTAGGATGCTGGTGCAGTTATCACAACTTGCTACATGTAGAATTTAGTACTGCAAATTGTGCTGTCGTTGTAAATGTACCTAAACTTGTTTACAATCCATACCGAGCATCACTGCAAATTACAGTATTTTATGTTAATGAGGGTACAATTTGTGACAACATTGTCGTTATAAACGAACGTATATGGCAAGCCAAGGGGTCCAAAAGCGTGGAACTGCTACGCGTAGCTTTTTTCTCGTTACGAGCAGCTGTTTGACCAATCAAAATAGTCAAATTTAATCACGTGGTTGGGTCGTTAGCTGCGCGTAGTATAGTGCTAGGTATCCTCTTTCACAATTATTATCTTGTAATTAATTTACGGAATTAGCATAGATAACGAGCGGGTAAGGAGGCCAATTCACAGCACGTGTCAAGAGAACATGTTGCTAATGCCTGGCTAAAATGACACAAAGCATATTTATTTAGTGTTTCCAAGTTTACACCGTGTTTAATAGCAAGTAACTTTATAGTCGGGCTGTATTAGCGGTGCAGGGGATATAAAGGTCAAACAACAACTACTAGGCCTACTGATGTAAAGCGCTGTGTAAAGATATTGCAGGGAAAGCGATATCACATGCCACTGTGTAAATATGGAGAGAGTAAAATGGGTCATCATTTTTTTCGGAACGGAATTTACAAAAAGTCGGCGTCAATAAAATTGCGGCCCTCACTATTTCGGCATCAAAAATGTTATGACCCCGACTCCCACCACCGATACACCTTACCCCCTAGACAGGCTAAAATGGTATTGAAATCAGTCTTTTTGAATACAATAAACACACTATCTGTAGTCATCTTGTGAATCCCTACATTTTGTCATTATCAATTTATGACCCCTCCGCCTTATTTATGACCCCCTATATTTGGGATCCCCTTCCGAAGAAAATGATAGCCCCCTAAATATAGAACAATCATCATTCTGTTCAGATATTACTTTAATAGCACCTATACCATTTCTACAGATATTTTCATTTACAAAAATTAACAACGTAATATTTGTGAGAGAGGATGTTTACATCAGCTCCACGTGTTTAAAACCGCGAATCTGATTGGTTAATAAGCTGCACGTAACGAGAAAGAAGCTACGCGTAGCAGGTGCACGCTTTTGGACCCGGCTTGCCATAAACGTAGACTTAACCCATATAAAGCGCATTACTGTAAATTAAAATGATATTTTTTAACGTTGCTACAATTTGTCACAACGATTTCGTTGCAAATGTACGCAAACTTGTTCAGCATCAATATGCCGGGAGGATATAATGAGTTTACTTTCCTGCTGAAGTCGTGTGAAACTACGCGCTCCACAGTGTAAATAAGCTCTATAAATATAATGAAAAATCTTGTGAGTATTAAGGTGTAAAACTAAGCCTAAAGGAATGTTGTAAATAGTTAAAAAGTCTATATCGACAAAACTGGTTTATCACACCTGTTCAAGAGTTTATATTACCACTTCATATTCATGAGGTTCGTTACATTGACCTCATTTAGCTATACATTAATAATTAACAACCAGCAAGCGGAAGTGGAAATGGACGAATTTGACAGCTCAAGTACGAAACTGAAACGACTAAAGTGCTGAAAGATTCGCTTATAATTTATTAGTTAAACAAGGGATCAGAATTAAACTGTGACAACTTGAAGTTAAAAAAAAAACACAAGGAGGAGGATGAGACAAAGTGTGAAAAAGACGAAAAGCTGACATATCCATCTTGTTGTATATCTTATTATTATATTCAACATTACGTTTTATTACCTGGAGAAATTTGATCATGTCTCACCTCTTTTTTTTAACCAAATCGACGGTAATAACTTTTGTAGTGAGGGATCAACATTTAACCACAAATTGCCTCAGGCAAAACTCACATCCTGGGAATTAAATACCACACAAGGTCATTTTTATGTAACTCATTGACCCATGTGTACCGCTGCCTCTATCTATAATTACAGCCTGGTGATGTGGTCAACTCATTGACAATTTGATCAATTCTCTTCAGGTAGTGAAACGTAATGTGTAATTATAAAATACTGTTGTATATCTTGACTATTTTGTATAAATGTTGTATATCTTGGCATAATAAAAAGTCTTAACACTGGTCTCAATAACTGACTAGAAAACGTAAAAAAATCATCGGAAATTGTTTTGATTGTCCACCCTACACTCGTGGTTTTGTTTCGGTAATATGAGCACAAAGAATGGTCCTAAGATAAAAAAAAAAGTCATTTGGTGGCTTACTTTGAGCATTTTAGTACACCAACTCCGTACCCCTGATAAGGGTTAATTAACCATACAATCATGAATGATTCGATGCGGATTTACGCGCCTTGAACGGAAATATGTCACATTATTCATGTTAAAACAGGATATTAGAAATCTGCTTTGTGATCAACACTGACATGAAAGACACGCGCATTAACGTTAAGTTGTGCGCAATTGGCGCGAGGAGTGTTTACATTTCTGATCATTGATTGTTCCAAGGGTCTGGAAATTCGATTTACTTTCTTCGCCCACTTTCATTTATGCCTGTTTCTATTAATAAAGGTCATATCGGGGGTCATTATGAGTATTACGTGTTGAACATCGTCTGCTCTTGAACAACTCATTGTGTATCCTTGTGTATCCTATAGTGTGTATTCAGAGGAAGTATCAACTTCATAGGGAAAATAGGTTTCAAGTTAATACGACCATTGAACTTAAACGTATAAACAAGATTAAGTACGAAAATCCGACCCGAGAACAGTCGTATAGATTTCGTAAAATTTACACTTTCAAACGTCTCAAACACATTTGCCTCCGGAGAATCATCACGGGCCCTCTTAACAATCATTTTCCAACTTAATATTAAACCTATTTATAACGTTTACTGGATTAATTGCTCGTTAAGAGTTCAGCGAGGATACACCATGATATTGATATAATTATTAGCAAGTAAATTGGTAAACGTAAGCAAAACAAACTTTGAAGTACGAAGAGAGAATATTCCATATTCGAATAAATTCAGAAGACGGTTTTTAGAAATGTATCCTATCAAAATTGTTTTTGTCGTTGAACGGTAATCTTCACAGTCGTTGAACGGTAAGCTGATCTCTTTTATTATAAAAAAAAATAAGATTCAGTTCAAAGCATCGTTTATGAAAAAAATATGTTATAAAATATCTTATTTATTTATAAAAAATTATTTAGGCCGGATATTATAACATCGGTGTGAAGGTGAGAAATGTAAAGTAAACATTGCTTAAACTTTGTTATAAGCGATTTTGATATCCAAAATAATATTTGAATTGCTACAAACAACAATTAGTACTCTTGGAATAAGAATTCAGACCCAAAAATAATGTTGGGCGTGAATTATTAGAGCGCGTACCACTGCATCGTATGAGATGAAGAATATTAATTTCATGTGAAAAGAGAAGGCGCGTGACTTATGCCATTTTAGTGATCGCGAACATGATAAAATGATCATCACCATACGGTATTTGATTTATGTCAAAATAGGTTTATGAGTTACAGTTCTCAATTTATTATATTCAGAATATTTTCTGCTATAAATGTGCGTGCTCAAATGTTATTACGACGATTTTCTAAGTGGCATAAAAGACTGTTATATAATTAATTTTGGAGGTTACACTGTAAAACAAGTACAGTAAGGAGACGTATGTAAGAGAAAATTTGAGCTCCAGAAAATAATCTGCAAATTTGACAAGTACCAAATATCATGTTGCTAAATTATACAGTAAATGGTAATAAATTTTGCAGTTATAATATACCGGTATATAGGTTATATTGTAAAATAAAAATGTTGATACATTGATAAATTTTATATGCATTAATTTTTTGTTGACAATTTTTAGTTTGGCTGTACGACATTTTGTTGTTAAATTAACGTAATTTGTTATACAGTGTATAATATTTCATTTTCGTTTCATTTTAATATCTAGTATTACTATCTGAGAAAATTAATATGACAGTATTATGTATTATATGTAATCACACAACCATACGAGCCTTTAAAGTAATTTTTATTAAAAAAATCACTCAAAAACTCAGGTTAATGTAGCATAGAAACGGACAATCGCAATTAGGCCACGCTCAGTGTCAATGATTCCATTTTTATTTCTGAATTCTTATGCATCATAGATTACAATGACTGAATAATGATACGCATTTCGTGTTCATAAATGCGGAAGTGTGCTCACTCTAACATGCATTTTAATCTACGTCTAGCCTCTCTGTATCTGAAGTAAATTGGTAGTATGTTTTGGTAGTAGATGAATGATTTCATCTTTTATCATGTTTATGAATATCCGTCACCCACCACCCACACACCTAATTATAAAGATTCATTCGGGTCACGACTACAAATTCAAATATTAAAAAAAGGCAATATTTTTAATTGTGAAACCGATTACAAAATGGGAAATATATATACACGTGTTATCGAGAAAATATGTACAAGCCGTTTGTTTCAAATTCAAATAAGTATGATTTTATTGACATATTGTTTATTTTGAAATGATGTTTGATAATCGTGTATATCAGTTTAAACCAATGTTACGAAAAGAATTTTAGATGTACATAAATACTATACTATCGTATGGTTTTAGGATGCTATACCGTAAAAACTCGATAGTTAGCATTTTTAGCGCTTTTGAAAACATGAAATTGTAACAGAGTCCGGCGCTTTACCAACTGAGCATGATGCAGTCATGTCTACAGTAGAATTCATCTCGACCTTTGCAGGACTTAAACCCCATTAAAAGCTATTAAACCAATATAACACTCATTGAAGCAGCTCAACTGATTAATCAGATCTTCTCTGGTTGTGTACAAGTGTCTGTTTTCAATGTGCGACATCGCAATAAAGCTGGTATTACAGCTTCAGTTGGGTAACCGATTATAAAGGAAACGAAAGGAAACAATGGTATGTGTACCATTGTTCACGAAATGACACAAAGAACTGCTTTTTGTTAACCAGCATTCTTCAAAATGAGCAACATAATGATTGTTGACTTAACACAGTTTGGAAATAATTTCTTCATATTTTTGGTGTTATCTGTCGTTTACATATCCTTCCTAAAACACAAAAGTACGACCCTCTCCAAGCATCTAAATTAGCTAAAAATTTAGGACATGTTACAAAACTTTATTTTCTAGAACCTATTTAGAATAATTTAAATGTAGCTTTTACCGTTTTTTTGTGGCATCCTTCAGAAGTGAGCGGTCCGATACCAATATTTTCGGTCAAATCTCCATTCAATTAACACGGGGAGTTGGCTAGCTATGCCTTGCCCTCACTCATATTTTACAAAAGTACGACCATTTCTGAACATCTAACCTAGCTGTAATTTTAGGTCATGTTAGAGAAATATATTTGCTAGAAGTTTTGGAGAATAAATAAAATATTGGCTGGTTATTTTTCACACAGTGATGTTAACTAGGCAAGTGTCCATTCTCCCAACATACATCATTTGTTGAGGTCACACGTCAATGGTGAGAGCACTGTGTATTGTGTATAGGAAAACGGACAGTAACTGCAGTATGGCTAATGGGGTTGAGACACAAATTTGCAGGTTTACATGTTCGTATGTAACTATGTGTATCGATGATTTGGTCAAACCCATTTACACTTTTGTGGATGGGACTCTTCATGTGTGCATGCTTCAAACGCGCTTGATACTAAGCACATATGCTAACTATCGAGTTTTACGGTAATACGGTATATGCTAACGCTGGTACAATTATCACAACTTGCTAGAATCTAGTAGACTAGGCATTTACTGCAAATTGCGTTGTCCTCGTAAATGTACCTAAACTTGTTTACAATCCATACCGCGCATTGCTGCAAATTACAATAATTTATTTTAATGCGGGTGCAATTTGTGACAACATTGTTGTTATAAACGTACGTAAACTTACTTACAACCCATATAGAACGCATTACTGCAAATTGTAGGAAACTTTATTTTAATGCTGATACAATTTGTTACAACGTTTTCGTTGTACGTAAACTTGTTTAGAATCAATATGCCGCGCATTAGAGTGTAGATTGTCAAGTAAGAGGTTATGTTGCCGTCTACAATTGGTCATTTGATCCCAAGTTTTTGCCACTGGCTTTCCGTCTTCAAGCAGTGGGTGGAGGGAACAAAACGGGGAAGTGTGCTGGTTCAACGGAGTCATCTTTTGTCTGACTAAAGTATCAAATCGCTTTGGGCCTCTGATTTATAACTTTGCATACCGCAGTCTGTACGTCTTTCCACCAATACATCGGATGAGTTGGTTATTACTTAATAGGAGAGGAACCCCAAGAACCACTGCGTCAAACGTTACCGTATGTACTTAGTTAAACACAGTTTTTAACGTTTGTTTCAAAATATAGCCTTTCAGTTGTTAAAGTGTTAGTTTTTATACTCAAAGAAAAAGAAAGAAGAAACAAGATTTATTGTCTGTACTGTATAACACATCAGTGGGGTAATGTGGAGACCTATTTCTCATAGTCATAGAGCATGACTTGTATGGTAAATGTAACACTTTGATGCTTTCCTTTCAATTTTATACAACAAAAATCACAATGTATTGACATTTTCTTTGCGGATTTAAAGATATCGGTAAATACCACGATCATATTTTCTGATATTATTGGATGAGCTTTTTGAGTGGGATATTCTAGTTTCATTGCGTTACTCCTTCTAATAATTGACAGTTCGAGTACAATTACTTCTGATATATGAATGTTATTATTGTTGAAAAATACATGCCTGATGTAAGGAAATAAGTAAATATAAATTAAATTTGTCCACTGGAGTGTGAAGTCCAAGTGTAGCAACCTTTTAACTTATGGCGTGAGTTTTGGCTTCCATCGCGAGCTCTTCGTAAGTAGAACAATTAAATTATAGAACCATGTAAGCTACAGGTTCGTCTCATTGTAGCAAAGATTCTGTAAAATATTTAACAGGAACTGTGGATAAACTGTGTTTACAGTATCTACGTCCCTCTAATATAAAGACATAGTTTAAATCCAGCTTAATGCAGAATCATGACAGGGGAAAGGATACGATTTAAACAAAAAGCTATTTTTAATAATCACCTTTTGACAGTTTTTTGACATTATTGTAAAAAATTTAAAGACTGTTTATAGAACAGCAAAATTAGTTCAATTGTTTCGAACTAATTAAGTGAATAATTATTAGCCACAGAAGAGTTTTAAGACATCATTAAATAGACAACGCGACCAAAAGGCAACAATCTGCTCTCAGCTGCTTTATTTTTACACAGTGACCTGTAAGTTTACACTATCACGCGATACAATTCGAGTAAAGTTAGTTTCGATTGACGCAAGCAAGTACACGAAATGATAGATCTACCTTACTTAGAGCATTTGGATGTTACAGATTACGTTACTTTTACTATACAGATTCTTAATGGAGATAATAACTTTGCTAATAATTTATCTCAAGAAAGAACAGAAAGTGATAAGTGTACGTTAATAAGTTTTACAATTGAATTATTTTTCTCTCAGGAAGATGTACTAAGAGTGTTAGTTGAACTTCAAGAATGTCCATTAGTTTGAAATTGTAGTTTATTTTTACTACGAGAGAGACCAAACAGTGAGACAGAGTGATGACTTATTGGAGCAATAATAAAGAAAGACAATTGATACAACAATATCAAGACGAGATTCCTCGATTTATTTTTGCAATTAAACGCTAATGTTTCCACATAAGCAAAGTCATCACCTCGTCATGTCTGTTTATAACTGAGATAATTGTTGCGATTTCACCCCGACTAATATAGAAATAGGCACCCTTAATTACTTCAGTTATTTAAGTGTGCGACAACTTTATTTTTACCTTTGTAGATGCATTCAAAATACTCGCCTTGCCTTGGTACGGCTGTTTGGAATAAACTATTTGAATTGCTTTCCTACAAAATTGAAGTAAAACTGAAGGTGGTTTTCTCAATTTTGCAGTAAGTGAACGAAGAGAATAATTTATTTATTTTTCAAATGTTCAAACCACAAATTATTCTCTTTAGCTGTCAATACGTGAAAACCTGTATACCTGAGACACGGGTCTGTCCGTGCTTCAAGACACAATTTCTCAAAGATTCGCAGATCTGTCTTAAATTTGCTTGTTTGCTTTGAACAAAAAAGACGTAGCTTTTACAAGATTTGGATAAGTTAAATTAATGATTTAATAATTTATAGAGCTACAGGAACTGTATTTAGAAAGTACGCAGCGTTAACTTCATTAACTTAGACGATTGTTGCTCTAATTAATCATTCAATATCATCAGTGGTCTTATTTATATAGTTTACCACTCGCCAACTTGTCTTAACCTGACAACATTGAATCCGAAATTAGTCACTGGTTAGCCGATAAAGCCATGTCGTACAACTTACCTCTGCGATTAATCGCTAATTATTATTGACTTAACTATGAAACAAGCATCAAATGCAGGTCTATATAATTTGCTCTTTGACTAGCCTCATCATATGCAATAGTCACAGTATTATTGTAGCTCATTACCATGCTTGCTTCAACTTCAAATAAACCCCGAAGGCTGGCGAGAAGGAGGTCGGCATGTGCAGGGTTCGTATTGGATCATATAACAACATTTGTCGCAATGGCAAAAGAGTTTATTATATGCCAAAGATTTCAGGTTTGAATGCTATAATAATAGAAACATCGTTTTCATCAATGATAGCGAGTTTTTCTGAAAAGACATAAAAACAACATAATGGAATAACACACAGTTATGTCTACAAAGTATTGTCTCATGAACCAATAGATCATTAAAGGTGTGTGACCGGATGGACAGACTCATCTTCATTGTTCCTTATCAAAACGGAGATTGTGGTATTAGAAGATAGCTCATAATGTTTCTCAATACCCCATGAACATGGGGTTTTTAGTTGGGATATCAAAACCGCTACGGTAATATCCAGTCATTTTTTGTAATTTTGAGAACAAGTACAAAATATCATGGTTCAAGCATGTATCAGTTGTACGTAATCACCCTATTCATTTTCCTTTAATTAGTCTCATTAGCATTTGTTGTTGTGCAAAGACTCATCAATAAATATGTTTAAATGCATGCTTGAACCATTTTTTGTACTTGTTCTCAAAATTTCCAAAAATGACTTGCTTTCCATAGGGGTATATTTTCATGCAAACGTTTAATATGTATAGAAATTAAGAGTAGATGGCTGCTACAATCCGCCTTGTGAAATGGAAAACTTCTTCGATCAGAAATACGATATTTTAATACATAGAAAACAAAATTGAATGTGAATTCCCATTGAGACGTCTGCACAGGCGTTAGCTTATTAGTGATTCGTAAATCATTTTTAGCAATCCAGAACGAGAGAACAATTAATTATATTTTGCCCTTTATATTAATGTTTCATGCCACTATAGGTCACACGTAACTAATCTTCAGTACCGCTATTCCGAAAAATGTAAAAGGCCCATTAGAATAATATTTGGATGCAATTGGATATTCGGAAAAGCGGACCTTTGGAATATGGGTCCCTAAATTTAACACCAAGATACATTAAATTGCTTTGATAATATAAATACCTTTTGCCAAGGCCCTGACACTCAGTTCAGAAGTATGTTACTGCGTGGAAGCGGCCATGGCAGTAATCGCGTATCCAGGAACTACCGGCCGCGTAGGCGCACTTGTATTCGCCCTATACGCGTTATTGATCGCGTTGGACATCGCGTTGGACTTGTGCTGGTGACGCGTTCATTAGCACCCCAGCACCCCATTAGCACCCCATGGCAGCGCCCATACGTGTGTCAATTTGTGGTTCGCGGGATCTTAATTTCAGGCTCTGTAGCGTGCAAATTTGGCTGGTGCGATTTTACAGTCTACCGTGTGCTTTTGCTTTGCGAAATAATTAAACAAGAAACAAAATACACACACATCCACCAACCGAAGTTTGCTCAATATGAGTAGAACATAATACATACAAATTTATTTAAATCGAATAACTAAGGTCCGTATGCACAAAAGAGTTAGACCGGGTCTAAAGTTAGACCTGGTCTAAGTGGAATTTAATACCAGGAGAAAGGACATTTTCCTTTACATTTTCTTAAGGTCGTTTGTATTATTTTTGAACTTTGCATTTAAATCTTTAAAATTTGCTAGCTACTTTAGGAACAAAATAAGAGTAAAGGTCCATTCCTGGTGGAACTAAATTCTGCTTAGACCAGGTCTAACTTTAGACCCGGTCTAACTCTTTTGTGCATACGGACCTAAGGATTTAATTTGATAATATCGCAAGGCAGGCTAACTATATTTGCTGACATGAAGGTCCAGATCCAGATCAATCCATTTGGACCAATGTAGATCCACGTTGTCCATAATACCATCCACTGTGAGGACGATCAGAATTGATCCTGATTGATGCCTGATGAACTCAAATGAACTGCTCTTCCCTTGATCTTTATATCAGCGACGGGGTGGATTTTATGCAAAAGTACCATGGAGATAACATAATGCTTGCTAAGACTTACATAAGATGCAGGCATGAGTTTATATATCGGGTAAAATACCCATAACAAACCCAAGCTAACCACCGGAATGGATTAGCATTTACTCAACATACTTTTTGTTAGTCCAATACCTACACAAATACGATAAATACCATAGTCAAGTGTCATTATAGATTTGCTAATGCATTGCACGTGGCTGTTTCCATGCTAGAAAAAAAATCAGGAAAAATTACCGACTTCTTAAAACACACTAACGATTACCTCAAAACTAGAACCCTAGTTACACAAATAATTACTTGTCTATTTTCATTGAGTAGAGTTTTGTGCTTAATTCCATCGGACATTTTAACAAATGTACAAATTTCGACATTGTTATGATATGTTCTAAATATCTGCAATTGTCATTCGCATAAAAGGTTAAAACATCTAGATGGCTTACAAAGTGTTCTTAAGTCAAAACGTGACTGCAAGATCAATACTATTTGCGCGCGCTGGTGTGCTCGAACAAAGGATAACTAATATAGGGATGGGGTACAGGTATGGGCATACGACAGATTACTTCTTGTTATCACAAAAAAGACGTGCTTAAAAATGCTTAAATTGTCTGAAATAAATAAACTAGACGTTGAGTACTGGCTTATTTTTTCATTGTTTAAAACATTTATTTGGGTTTAAGAACTTGGAATAACCTTTATATTTTAATATAAATGTAATCAATATATAGGTACTTAAAAGTACCTTGTATTAGCCCTCAAACATGTATGAAGATGTCTGATACAGATAACAAGCCTATCTTTACTTCCGTTCAAGCATTCTTTAAGTTGTCTATGTCAATGTTTCAGTATATCACTTATAAACGGAGTATGATATTATTATATATAAAGTGAGCCCATTGTAAAAATAAAACGTGACCAGTTTACCCGCCAAGCGCCGCCTTTAAATTTTGCAATTAAATTGTTAAAAAATATACATGGTGTATCAAAATAAAGGAAACAAGTCGAAAAATGCCACTAGATTAATTAAAAAGAATGAGGTATTTGGTCAAAAAACATTAGTTGATAGCTTAATCAATATCTTGTCCGTTAATAAGGAATCAGTGGCTTTTGTTGTGAGCCGAGTAAAAATACAGTTGCGTGAAGTCAATTAGAATAACATGTAAATCACAGTTTCACCAGTTTCCTAACAGTAATTGACAGAACACCTTGCAGAATTGTTTGGCAATCATGTGATTGATTTAAAGCACCAAGTGAATCTTACATCTCTGGATTTCTTCTTGTAGGGCTATCTAAAAGCACAGGTTTTCACAAGTCCCCCTGCAGACCTTGATGAACCCCAGAGATGCATAATTGCACACGTTGACATCCCCTGGCAGGACGTCTCTCATAAGATGTGGTGTGAATGTCAAGTTGAGAGCTAATATGTGACCGTACAGCACGAATGAGCCGTAAATGTCCTCAATTGTATTCTGACTTACAGTGTAAAATGGGCATGAAGGTCATATTCATAGGTATTTCAATGGGGTTGGTGCTACGTGTATCTCATTCAATGAGGTACACGTAGCACCAAATTGAGGTACCTATGAATACGACCTTCATGCCCATTTTACACTGTAACTCGGAATACAATTGAGGACATTTACGGCTCATTCGTGCTGTACGGTCACATATATGCATACAGACATGGTGGAGTGCACCTCATAGTCCGACACGCCGCTAATCCGACACGTTGCTAGTCCGACACGCAGCTAGTCCGAATTTGAAATGCACTGCGCCAGTCCGACCCACCGCTAGTCCGAATTTAAAATACACTTTGCCCGTCCGACACGCCGCTAGTCCGGATCTGAAATGCAGTGCGCTAGTCCGACACGCCGCTAGTCCGAATCTAAAAAACACTCTTTCAGTCCGACACTGCGCTAGTCCGAATATGAAAAACACTGCGCTAGTCCGAAACTGAAAAACACTGCACTAGTCCGAATCGGGAAAACATTATTCCTTCAGTCCGACACTGCGCTATAGTTAGAAATTTAAAAATGCATACCGCTAGTCTGAAATTGAAACCATTGCAGGGAGAAAACTCCATATATTTTTGGCGTTAACTCGAGATGTATGGAAAATATGTGGTGTGATCAAGCAAAATCAGTCTGAAGTCGGGCATATTAAATTTCATTGTTTTACTTTGATGTTTTACTTTGATTTGCAAAGATACATTTTGCAGAAAACCCCATTGAAATTGGACAAATTGTTCCAAAGATATGAGCAGTTTAAGTTTTCCCAAAACAATAGGAAAGAGAAGAAATTATTTCTTTTGTTTAACTATATCTCAAAATCAATATTTAAGACTTCCGACTGATTTTGCTTGATCACATCACATATAAAATGCGATTATTGGCCTCCTTTAATCATTTCCTGTAAGGCAATGTATTGATTGGTCCCGCCTTCCCACTAGCCTTATCGCTATTGTGTGTTCAAAGTCAGAAATATGAAACCACGGAGTATGAAACATTTCAAAAACATGACAGATTGAATAGTAACGGAACGCGGCGATTTGCCGCAATCATAACACGATACCTCGCTATTCTAAGAAATATTTGAAAGCAAACAATACGAAATGACAGCCATGCTGTAAGCACATGTAGATATTCAATTAAGCTTTCATTTGAACTGAAATTGGCATTTGCTTTTTATTCTGTAATGGGAATGTGAGTGGAAATTAATTGGTAAATGGTAATCAAACACAATTGTAACAAAATATTTCACGACAAAGTGTAGACTTTGCACATACTGGTTTAAGCAAAGAATAACATTAGACTTGTTGGAGCACTTCGCCTTTTTGTGTTCCTTAAGTTGAACGCAAATTTGCTACATAAAAGTTGAAAGGACAAGCGAGGTTATCGCGTCCATTAAACAAAATAACAGGTACACGTCGACGTAAAAGTTAGCTGCCTGCGACCTACGCAATCGTTTAGGATTACTTGACCATTCAGGGAAAGTTTTATTACGTCATTATCATTGTATAACATTATCAACTCTTGTAATTGTTATTTAGACAAAATAATATTCATCACTTTTAAGTCATCTTAAATAAGCCCTATGATACATCAAAGACAAAGATAGCTAAACTCTAGTACTATTATCATCTAGAGACCGGAAATTGACACAATAATGCAAAGTACCAGTCATAAAATACGGCTTTAGGAAGTGTGATTGCGAGTAAATCCGGGCTAGTCTGCTAATGGGATGATGAAAGTTTCTATTCATAAAACGGAAGCGTCATTTTATTGCAGAGATTTAAGCGTCAGTATTTATCTTGAATGAAGAGTTTTTGTCAATATATCGACAATATCACCTGCTCAAAAAAGAAACCTATAGTAAATTATTACCCTAAAAAGAAGTTGAGACAATGCAAAACATTATATAACTAGAGACACAATCAGATTGTAAGGTTATAAAGACGTATTAACGCTTTGGTCCGGTTTTGAACAACGACCTCTCTGGTGCGGAGGACAAGACCGAAGATTGCAGGCTACGAGTGTGACTTCTCTGGTGCGGCCATCGTTTTCAGATAATTGCGCAATAGCATCAATGTCTTGTTTTCGATGGATAGGGTTTAAGAATGCCGAGTCGAACATTTCTAGCAGTGGCTTACCGTGTTAGCTCCTACCCCTGGGGCTGCAGAAAGTATTTTGCCGCCCTTCTTCTTCCGCCGCCCTTCTTTTTTGCCACCCCTGCATTTACCCCCAAATCCACCCCCAAATACGCGCATGTCTGGTCTGATTACTTACCTCTCTCGACTCTAAAGTATAGACGAATCCAACGAGCCAAGTCATGGTCAGGATTTGGTCGGCTATTACTGGGTCCCGCAGCACCAAACTGGTGCTGTGACCGCCCAATTGGGTGGATTAAAGCCGCTTAAAAAATCGATGTTAGATTCTTTTGTGTTCTAAACTGTCATCATTCTTTTGTCTACGTGTAACACGGGTGATAGAATGCAGTTTAAAATACCCTCCAAGGCCGCATTATTTCACATTTTAAGTGAGATGGAACCAACGGGGACCCAGCTATGGCTGCCATTGAGGTGTAAGAATGCGTGAAATTGGATTCGTCTATATGTATTTGGAACATCTATGGCTCGTGGGATCCTCGCGCTTACAATCACTTTGAGCTACATGTGGTTGTATCGTCTAGAAGAGTAAGGGTTAGCAAAGGCCTCAATGAAGGAAAACAGGGCTTACTTAAATAATAACTCCCTTTCTGCTAAGGAAGAAAGAGAGAGAGAGAGAGAGAGAAAGAAATTAAGAAATAAAAGAAAGATAGAAGATGAAGAGAAAACTGGTTTGCTTCGGTCCGGTTTTGCACCATGGACCCCTCGGGCGAAAGACATGACCGGGATAGCAAGCTACGAATGTGACCCTGGCCCAACCAGTGTTTCATGTGTATATTAAGGCTCAGATGATTCGGCAGTAGCATCACATGGGATCATTGCGCCTGATTTGGATTAGTTAATTTAATGATCACCTTTTACCAACATCCAATCGAGGAAGCCGGAACTACATCCAAAAATAATTGAAGTATGCGGCATGTCTGACCTTGAACTTGACTTTTGTTACTTTAATTAATCAGTAAATACCATCAGTATATCGTTTACCACTCAGCAACTTGTCTTGACCAACAATGTGACTATGACTCGACCCAGCTCATTTGTCGATGATCTGTTATTACTAATCATTATTGACTTAATGAACCATGAAATTATTTAATTTAACTCTTTAACTAGCCGTCATCATATGTAATAGGCAGAGTATTCATGTGGCCCCTTACTTCATAAAACCGGGACAACTGGCGAGAAGGAGGTCGGCATGTGACAGGATTCGTATTGTGTCATGTAAACAACATTTGCCGCAAGATGAGTTCTTGGCAAAATAGTTTATTGTTAAAGATTTCTAAAGACTTTAGATTTGAATGCTTTCTTCAATAATACAAACCTTGTTTGCATTTATGTTATTAAGTGTTTTTTGAAATGACGTAAAAATAACTACAAGTAAGGAATAAAGCATCCAGCATACTTTCCTGCCGCTTGCCGCTGCGGCAAGCGGCAGGGCGTTTCAACCAATGACAAGCCTTTATTGTGTCCGTTTGTCTGCAATGTGCGTGCGCCACGCCGCTCAGCGGCAAGCGGCAGGGTAGTATGAAACCAGCATAACAGTCCGTTTTGATTACAAAGTTCAAGTATTGTCTCATAAACCAATACACCGATTACTAAGTATGTTAGTACTCACTGGAGTATATATTTTCATTCCTTTTTTGATTATAGACAAAAATAAAAAGCCCGCGTACTTTGAATTTACATTAATGAAAAAGCAAGAAGGACTCTGCAATCCGCCATGTGAAATAGAAAAGCTCATTTATATCTTACGCACTACAGATCAGACCACCGATATAGAATAACAACATTGGCTGTAAGCATCCTGTTTGCACCAGGGCTAGATAAATGTTTGCCCATGATAGCAACCTTAACGACAGAATTGCAACAGAATAATCCGAATTAACGAAGTTGCGTAAAACATTTTAGCCCATGATCGCGTTGAACTTTGGTGGGAAACAGGCTCTCTGCCCCTTTGTTTTTCCCTAGCAGGTCTGGGCATAGGTTTGTACATAATTATCTTAAATAAAGGGATATTTGGCTCCACAACGTCGTTTTCCCCAATGAAATCGGACATTCTTAAGCGAAGATATTGAGTTATGATATTATAAAATTGGAAATTGCGATATCGGGCTTTAACAATATTATTGACAATGTTGAAAGTAGGAATTACCTTGAAAAATGTCCCAGAAAATACAAGATGCTAGTCATATTCCGGTCTGAAACTATCAGACAATATTTTAAACATTAATAACATCACTAATTCGCAACAAACCTAAATTGTGGAAAAATCACTCCGGGTAGATTTTTTGCTATTTCTCAATTTACGATCGATCTGCTATCGATATACCACGTCACATAATTCCCTAGCAGGTCTGGGCTTTTAAACCTTTTCATTTATTTTACATTTGAGTGTTTTATATTGTCTTTTACATCTTATTAGGTATGTATTTTAATTAGAGTCAAGCGGTAGCACGATTAGAGTCAAGCGGTAGCACGACCAGCAAGTTTTTAAAAAACGACTGATAAAGAAGAATAAACAGATGCACCGCGGACTATATTTACACGAAACAAAACGCTATTGTTCTGTGATATTTTTCGCTGGGTACAAAATATATCTAAAACCATGCTAAATCTTATTTACTGCCCAAAGTGTAATATTTTAATAACTCATTAATTCAAAAGTTACACCAATCTTACAGTCAATCCGATTGTTTGATAATAAACAAACATTCTTGTATTATTTCACGCGGTATTTCATAGCCAAAATTAGTGTAAAATCATAGCAAATCATACTGATATCCAGAATCTTTCGTCACTGCTACAGCCATACATGGCTGTCACTGTCGCACTACTTTTTGAGATTGACTTTCAAAATATACCCTAGCAATTTCCTGGATACCCTACATACAAATTCTGGATCCCATTCGCCAAAAAATCAAGTTTTTACACAATTCTTTTATTCTTTCCGGACCACAGCATACATTCATATTAATAAATACTCCACTTTCACACGTCGTTATATCAGGACGTCCCCGTGGCGAAGTGGTTAAGGCCATGGACTTCTAATCCACTTGTGAAGTTTTGCCCAAGTTCGAAACTTCCCACCACCTTTTTTTTAAATGTTTTATTAACCAATTTATTGTCATAAATCAAGAATAACACCATTTCGAACATCCATGCTATTGTGATATTATATTTTTTTCATCAAACAAACATGTTTGATTTTTTATTCACATTTAGGCCTAGGCCTAGGGCCTACTTTCACCATCCAGATGCTTTCACCATGCCTGACTATCATGATATCTTCGTCATTTAAAACACATTTATCAGTGGCTCTGTTCACAGCTCAGACTGAAATTATATTTGGAATAAATATTATAAATTGTCACAAATTAAAATCACAAACAGCGAAAGATCGCCAACAACTGCCGCTGAATATTGTTATCCAACTAGATTTCCCCACAGGGCTATAAAGAACCACAAACCGCGAAATTTGGATATATACTAGATTGCCCTGCAGGGCTATAAAGAATCACACACCACGAAATATGGATATCCAACAAGCTTAAACTATAAATTAGCTCCCGATAGAGGGCAGGGCTTGATAAGGAAATTAAAATCACAAACCGCGAAAGATCGCCGACAACCGCCGCTTAATAGGGATATCCAACTATATTGCCCCGCAGGGCTACAAAGAACCACAAACCGCGCAATCGATTATAAAGAACCACAAACCGCGAAATATGGATATCCAACAAATTAAGACCACAAACCGCGAAAGATCAACAACAACTGCCGCTCAATACTGATATCCAACTAGATTGCCCGCAGTGCTATAAAGAACCACAAACCGCGGAATTTCGATATGCAACTATTGCCCCACAGGGCTTCAAAGAACCACAAGCCACGAAATATGGATATCCAACAAGCCAGATTATAAAGAACCACAAACCGCGAAATATGGATATTCAACAAATTAAGACCACAAACCGCGAAAGATCAACAACAACTGCAGCTCAATATTGATATCCAACTAGATTGCCCCGCAGGGCTATAAAGAACCATAATCAGCGAAATTTGGATATGCAACTAGATTGCCCCACATGGCTACAAAGAACCAGAAACCACGAAATATGGATATCCAATAAGTTTAAACTATAAATTAGCTCCCGATAGAGGGCAGGGCTTGATGAAAACCACACACCACGAAAGATCGCCGACAACCGCCGCTTAATATATCGCTTAGGAATATCGAACTAGGTTGCCCCGCAGGGCTACAAAGAACCACAAACATTAAAACACGATTATATTGCCTACTGGGGGCATTTAGACGCTTCCGTAGTATAGGCTTAAATATAATGCGCATTTACCAGTTCCGACTTGAAGTAGGCCTAAATCGGACTTACTCTCTGTGTCTCTGGCATTGTCAACATTGGGTGTGTGTTGTTCATATTTACATTTTCTTTACATATTTACGTTGCCTTGAATAATTAAAATATATTAAAATGTATATTGATCATTGTGTACGCCTCTTAACATTACAGTCACGTGTGACAAGCAAGTTTTAAAAATAAACGACTGATAAAGTTTTGTTTAATTATTTATTGTCATGAATCCAGAATTGCAACTTCAAACATCTATTTTTCGTTTTATTTGTTTTATGTAGCACATCCTAACCTGATGACTTTCCAAGCTTGGAGCTGCTTGGCTACATTCATAAAAAGAAAAGAAATCTACCAAAAAAAACGTTGACAACGTAAAGAAATCAGCAAGTTTAAAAAACTCACCTCGGCTCACTTTTTGAAACTTGGTCCCATTTTAAACACCAACAGCAAATCAGTGTTTTTATTTTATTTCAACAGAACACAGCGTTTCCAACAAGATTACAAGCCTACGTGTTATTTGTTTAATTCAATCATTAATCATGATTATTATAAAACAAAACACAATAGGATATTGGCTTACCGTGCAAGAACAAGATACCTTTCAGGTCGTTCCATAAAGCTTACAAATTAATATCGCATCTGCACATTAAAGATACATAACACTTCTGGACTGGAAATGTTTTAAATTTATATAAATATGATAAAGTTTAAATCAGTACCTTTTACAAATGGGACCAAGTTTCAAAAAGTGAGCCGAGGTGGTTTTTTTAAACTTGCTGATTTCTTTACGTTGTCAACGTTTTTTTGGTAGATATTAATTCATATTCATCATGTACTGTATTTTTCATGAATTTTGTAAATTTTTATTTGACCTCTGGGCAATCTTGAAAAATCACTGAGGGATTTCCCAAAGCAAAATAAGAACGAATAAATAAATGAATAATCTAAACGGGAAGTATTGGTTTACTTTTATTGTTTAAAACAGTTGGGTTTCAGATGCACTTGGATATGAACTTGGATAACCTTTTATAGTAAATGTGGATTAGTTCTCAAACATGAATGAAGATGCCTGATACAGATAACAAGTTTATCTTCACTTCCGTTCAAACATTCTTTAAATGATATACGTGGTAATGTTTCAGTATTTCATTTGTAAGGCAGTAAGATGCGTGTCTCATGTAAATTGATTTAGTCTTGTTTTACCATCTTGGTATTTAAAGTGCATATAAATATTGTCAGATTTAAAGCCAGTTTATTCACCAAATCAACCGCCTTAAATCTAACGATATAATTTAATCTAAAATATCTGAATGAATAAAGTTTACAATAAAATTCAAGTTGCCTAAAATAACTTCTATTACAATATATATTTTAAGGTGTGTTGCATATTATCCTCTTGTTTTGCGCTCTTTCGTATCAAAAGTGTACATCTGGCACATAACACGCTTGTTTTATTGCAACATTGCATGTGTATAATGACGTATGCAACTTAGTATATCGTCACTGGGCGGGGAAAACCTCATACTTCTGGCCCTTGAACATGGATAAAGCTTTGTAGGTGTAAATTTTATATTGAAGACTGAAGAGGTTGCTTCATCCATGTTCAAGGGCCAATAGTACATGCACGAAACACCTCATATTTACTTTTGGCCCTTGATAAAGCCTTGTAGGTGTAGACGTTTTGCTTCATCCATGTTCAAGGGCAAGAAGTACATTATGAGGTTTTTCCCGCCCAGTGACGATATGTTGTGTGGTTAACGCTTCTGTGTGCTCAAAGACAGAAATACCAAACCGATAGGTGTAGGCGTGTAATATTTAAAAACATGACGGATTGAAAAGTAACGGAACCTGGAGATTTGCCGTAATCATATCACGATACTTCGCCGTTCTAAGAAATATTTGAAGGCAAACAATACGACATGCCAATCATGTTGTAAGTACATGTACATTTAGAATTAAGTTTTATTTCGATCTGAAATTGGCATTTACGTTTTATTCTTAAAATGGGAATATGAGTGGTAAACGCCAAACAAACACAATTTTAACAAAAATATTCACAAATATAAATATTTGACCTGCTACCACGTACAAATGAGCGTTAAGTCGCAAGTTGGCAGTTCCGAGACGTAATGGCTGCTGCGTTTGAGTTTTTTTATTTCACACTTACCTGGTAAAGCCAATGACCTTTGTGAAAGGGGACACAATGGGCCATTCACGAAGGACATACTACTGGCTTGTACAGGTACGCGGCAAACAGAGAACATCAACTCAATCAGCCAGGATGTCTCGAAACTACCAACTTGCTTATTTTGTGGTAGTAAGTCACATTTAGAGTACAATTGTTTGAAATTTACAACCATTTGTTTTGCTTTAAAAGCCATATTTTAACATTTGCTGAGGAGGACGCCCTCAATATATTTCAAAATTATGTTTTTACACGATTGTTATGTACTTCAGTAAACTAACATACCCTGCAAAAATCAATACTTGAGGTGCTGTAAGTTTGTCAAAATCTGAGAACCGTCTTAATAAGACGGTTTATTATTTCGATGGAAATAATAGTCTAACGCGTACACGATGTGCATAACACAGTACGTACATGGCGTGCGGGCAGTCGTGACATATCAAAAGAACCGACACGCCTCACATTAGAATGAGTGTCTCGCATTGGCGACATATGCGCTGGTATAATTTATATTATAAATAGCGATTTTCTTTGTATTTCCTCATCTGTTTGGGCCCAAATGAAAAGTGGATATATCTGAGAGTGAAAACTAACAATTTATACCAAAAACAATACCATTCTATTTCTTATGGACATGTTATATGGCTTTAAGTTAAAAAATTAAATGTAAAACAAATTTCTACATAATTACTTTTCTGGATTTAAACTTTAAAATGACAATACAAGAAAGACAATCTCGTCCATTAAACAAATCACATGTACGCGTACGCAGGATTACTTGACCATTCAGGTAAAGTTTGATTACGTCAATTTTGTTGTATAACACATCTTATATAATTTGAGCAAAATAATATTCACCCCAAATGATCTTAAATAAGCCTTATGATACAAAAAGACAAAGTTAGCTAAACGATTGTACTATTATGATGAAAAGACCGGAAAAACACAATAATGCAAAGTACCAGTCATAAAATACGGCTTTAGGAAGTGTGATTGTGAGTAAATCCGGGCTAGACTGCTAATGGGATGATGAAATTTACTTTTCATAAAACGGAAACTTCAGTATTTATCTTGCATGAAGAGTTTTGTTCATTTTATCCGACAATCACCTGCTCAAAAATTTAGTATTAACACCCCGTACATTGGGCTATTCCAGTTGAAATCCACACTACCCCTGTGGAAGATTTTGGAAATATCATCCACAGGGGGAGTATGTTTTTCAGATGCAATTGGTCAGAGTTAATCATTTTGAAACCCATACTCCCCCTGTATAATGGCTTAACCTATATCTTCCACAACTGGAGTGAGTATTTCAAATGGAAGTTATCAAATTGTCTATTCTATTTGAAACTCATATTACCTCTGTGGAAGACTTAACGTAAATCTTCAACAGGGGAGTGTGAATTCTAAAAGGAGTAGCCCAATACCAGGGACATATAGTATAAAGAAACCTATAGTTAATTAGTAGCTTTTGTCCAAACCTTACCAAAATCGAATCCTTACCTAAAGTAAAGTTGAGGCAATGTGAAACAAGCCAGACACAGGAACAAATTGTAAGGTTATGAAGACATAGTAATAATAATTGTTTGTCAAGTGTTTACTTGGCCCATTTCAGGTTTTGACATATTAATAAGATAGTCAAAGGAATGCATATGTAATAAATGAAGGAGGTTAATCAATCAAGTGTTCTAATTTCACAGTAATGAAAACCTTGAAGTAATGGCTTTGATTGTAATGTTTTTACATCGTTGCTCATTTGACAATGCTTCGGTTTTTTTAAATAAGAATTCGGCGTAATTAAGTATCGATTCATATCGAGACTTTTAAACGTGTCGAGACTTTAAATCAGTGTTTCAAAAGGGGCCACTGAAATTGCGTGCTAAAACAATTGTGCTAACATGATTCGGTATAAATTCGCTCCTCTTGATATAATTCCTTTGTAAACCTGTTTGTAATCAAACTAGGTTTATTACGATTTGATGACACCAATTCTTCTTTTTATTTCACAATATTAGGACACAGAAACTGGTGCGATTTGTTGCACGTGTCGATATTTATATACCTTTATATTCCTTTCAGACCATGAGATCAGCATCAATCTATAGGCACACATTTTGTACCCCAAATGTTTGGTTTAGTAAATTTTATAGGTATACGAAGAGTGAATGCACGTTATAGCATAGATAGCAACAAGTACTTGAAGATTCATGCTTAACTTTCCTTTTTCTCTGTTACGTTTTAAGAAAAATTGGATCAACAATTTTTGTAATTCTCCAAACTGAGGATTTTTGCCTAGATTGACCTCATAAAGAGATTTATCAAGTTTTTGCCTTTCTAAATATGGGACTTTTATATACGTACTTTAGACCAACAATTTAGCACTTACGAGGCCCAAAATATGCCATAATTCAAGGGTTAAGACCAACCTTGGCTTTGCATGCTCAGATTTAAAACAAGACATTCGGCAGACTTACCCGACACTTTCAAGAACTTTGCCACCCGACAAGTCTATGCCGATATATTTAGGTAGCCGAATGTATCTCTCGAGATAGAGCGTTGTAATTACGACATATTGCGTAATAAAATACAACTATAAACCATTTGTATTGTATTATTCTGTCGACATTACAAAATTTTACAATGAAAACTCGTGTTTACCTTGGTTGCTTTTGGCGTTCGGGGAATCGCGTAAGGTACTTCACATGTTAGATTGGGATGGTTTTTTGTAATCTTATTTCGGCATTATGCGTAAATCACAACGATATATACAAGGGACTGGAGCAAATAGGGAAACAATTATTATTAACGATACTTTTTGATAAATTTTAAAATTTTCTGAAAACCCCATTGAATTTTACTCTTTTCATACTTTTCTTCTAGGATACAAAAAAGAAGTGAGAATCCCCGGATGTCATTCAGCGTCGGTAGCAATGAATGCGTGTCGAGGTTTTTGTATGACTTATTCATTTCCATCAGACACGGATACACTGGTCAGAAGCCAAGGATATAAACTTGTCACATCACATGGATCATGCTGCACCATCAAATCAACACATGATGTAAGTATAATATAAGTTCACTATGTTTAAGGTAGCGCTGACCTGCTTGACCTGAGAATTGTTGATTTTTTTGCACTAATTTGTTAATTTGAAAGTAAATTGTCAATGCAAAATGCCCCTTGGTTAATTTGGAGTTATATTAAATGAATTAGAAGAAGTTGAAAGCATATACGCTCTTGTTTGGACCTGGGTACCGTTTGCTGTTAAAATTATATCAGTTCGAAATGACGTCAACACAAAGTTGAAATTAGGTCTGATCATACTAGTAAGTTCTATACTTTGTATTGCCTTAAGCACATTCTGACATTGACCTTGAGATCAAGGAACTTTCAATCTTACAACCTTTTGTTTATTGGAACCTTTCATCTTTGATTCAAGACAAACAAAAGAGCAATACATTTTATTGTTCAAAATTCAATCGCTCACAGCGACCAACATCAGTATAAAGTGTGAAGGTGTGCTTTTAGACCTTAATTATAGTGAGAAAACAAACAATCTGTCACTTGATAGACATTCACTTAAAATTTCGGGTATAACTTTCACATTACATTCTACGGAAGTGTCAGAAACCTTGGGATCAGGATGTGTATATAATGCTATTTTTAACAAATACCAATAGCAAGCTTTATCAGTATTTTCCCCTTTGAGTAGAAACTGTAGCCAAAAAAAGCGCACGTGAAGGTTTTGCCCAAGGAAGATAATGTTAGATAAACAGGAAACTGTGACAAAGGTGCTCTATGTTTAATACTCATCACCTGATCACCACGATCAAAGGGTAGTAAAAAGCGCCTTGAAGGCTTTGCAAAATGAGGAGAATGATCCTTTGGATTGAACGATGTGGGAACTGCACGCAACAAAATACGACAGGTTAGCATGCTAGAGCCAGAAATTGAACGATCTTTTATTTAGGACTTCAAGTGACTAAGAGAGCAAAAACTGAAATTGATATACATTTCGACATTTCAGGTGCTGCTTGTCGCACATTCCGTCAAAAATATTACTGCAACTTAATTCTGCAACACAATCTCTTACAACCTTAAGTCGCCTAAATTTACTAAAATTAGGTTATTTTAAAGTTTTAGTATTCATTGGGAAAGAATTTATTGGTCAAAATTCAATCGCTCACAGCGACCAACATCAGTATAAAGTGTGAAGGTGTGCGTTTAAGACTTTTAATTAAAGTGAGAAAACAAACAATCTCCCACTTGATACTCATTCACTTAAAATTTCGGGCATAACTTTACCTTACATTCAACAGAAGTGTCAGAAACCTTGGGATATTTTTAACAAATACCAATAGCAAGCTTCATCAGTATTTTCCCCTTTGAGTAGAAACTGTAGCCAAAAAAAGCGCGCGTGAAGGTTTTACCCAAGGAAGATAATGTTAGAAAAACAGGAAACTGTGACAAAGGTGCTCTATGTTTAATACCCATCACCTGATCACCATGATCAAAGGATAGTAAAAGCACCTTGAAGGCTTTGCAAAATGAGGAGAATGATCCTTTGGATTGAACGATGTGGGAACTGTACGCAACAAAATACCACAGGTTAGCATGCTAGAGCCGGAAATTGAACGATCTTGTATTAATGACTTCAAGCGACTAAGAAAAGCAACAACTGAATGTGTATATTTCGACTTTTTAGATGCTCCTTACCGCACATTCCGTCAAAATATTATATAACCTGATCATCCAAAATAGCAATAGTAAAATATTAGAACTCTTTTTAGATTTTCTTAAAAGAACATCGTAACAGTGTACTTCGGTTATATTTATAAATGCGCTTTTATAAACACCCACGTGACTCATGGGCACGGCATACCAAGACCAGCAAGCGTGACGAAATCCTCATGCGTTGACCACTATACAGAAAAGCATATGAACTCTGTAGATAAATATCATCAAATTTAAGTATTAATTGAATTGCAAAATTATTACACATTTTGCAATTCAGAATTTGTATTATGTTATCATAAACAACATTTTGAAAGCATTTGACGGGAAAAAATATTCAACGACGGAAACGTTTACAATATAATCACAAAGTTGAACAAAACAGATAATTTTGCTGCACAATAGTCTCGCGTTGTTCCGACTTTGCATTCAAATTTATAGGAAGACCACCCGCTATGTACAAGGTCACTTCGAGAGCGCGGAGGTGCGTATTTATAAAAGCGCATTTATAAATATAACCGAAGTGCACTGCTTAAGGGTATTTGGCTATCTTTATTTTGATATAGCACGTGAAAAACTTCAAATATCCTAGAACGCAATTTAATAAAACAAACTATTTATCTTATTATCAGTAGGGAAGTAAAATAATAACTTTTCAAAGCCAATAATGTTTGCCTTATTGCTCACAACACCAACCACAGCAACATAAGCAACGACAATAAAAACAACATAAGTTCTAACTGCAAGTCCTACCTATATTATTTAAAGCAAGCATCATATCAATGAAGTCCAAGTTTCAGATTCTTTACAGCCATCATGCATACGAGTAGTTTGGCATCCTTCACATACAGGGTGTTCTTCATGCATATTTTGGCATCTGTCATATACAGGGTGTTCTTGAAAGAATTGCGCTGTTAGAAACTTTAACTTTTGAGGTACGTTAGTGTCCGAATCAAAGACAACTGAATACATTTGCACAGTAACGCAGCTTTCATATGCTTTTTGAATTTTGAAAATTGATTGTTTTGTTCTTGATAAGAATTTTACGGAAATACCTCATCTTCAATCCGTTCCATTGAAATATCAATCAATGATCGGTATTTGAAGTACCAAGCACTAAGAATGAGGCGTCTATTATCATTCTTAATATTTGGTGTGATCAAGCCAAATCAGTTTGAAGTCAGATATATTTAATTTTCAATTCTTATATGATTGTAAACAGCATTTGCAAAGTTACATTTTGCAGAAAACCCCATTGAATTTGGACAACCAAACAAGATAAGTTTCCAAAACAATAGGAAACAAAAGGAAATACTTCCTTTGTTTGGCTATATCTCAAAATCAACATTTCCGACTTCTGACTGATTTTGCTTGATCACCTCACATGTGTTACTCATGGAATGGATTAAAACTAAGGTTTGATTTCAAATTTTTATAATTCAAGAACAGAGCGATCAAAATTCAAAAATAGGTATTTTATACCTTAACAATGCCATGCTTTTTTTATTTAGTTCTGGTTGGCATTAACATACCCAAAAATTTAAGTTTCTACGGTTTTTGTCAGGGACACTCTGTAATTGTATAATCCGTCTCATTTGAGTCGTAATCTTGGAATAGTGATTAAAGCATCTTGTTATATATAATTGATTAAATCTCGTCTACATTTACTTATTTGATTTACTTGACGTTTGTGCCTCAGGGTCAAACATAAAGCGAGCTGATGTGTTAATAAAGTTGGAATAAATTCATTGATTGCGAAAAAGAGCAAAATCGATGCACAGTATTTCCGGAAAAGGTTAGATTTTCCCGATTGCTTTTCCAACGATAAGCTGAAGAACATGAAGCTATCAGAGGAATAGTCACTCGTTAAACCCATTACTTTTAAGTCCTATTGTATCACAATTGGGACAGAGATACCTTTGATCCGACGCTCATTGCCGCCAAATTCTGCAATGCAAAAACTTCGGCTCTTGAATGGTTCATATAGTGAGCTTCTCTGATATATCTTCATGAACTGAAAAGCTCCAAGCACTTAATTATCACTTATCGTTGAACGTATTCCTTAATATGTAATCCGGGTATGGAATACAGGCTGACATTGCTCCATGAGAAATGTCAAAATCATGAACAATTAAGCTAGCTGCATATGTCACAAAAACTAAAGAATATTAGTATAGGTGGGCGCGGACATCCAGGAACTTAGCAACAAATTGAGCTAAATTTCCTAGCAACAAGTGAGTCAAAATAAAACATTCCATGCACGCACTCAACGCACGCGATGCGCAGTAGGCGCAATGTGCAGTGGCCTTTAAAATTGATCTGCGCATATTGTTTTCACCGGCATGACGCAGCTCCGCCCTTATACTGTTATAAAAACCTTTTAATGAAAGAAAAGGTAACAGAATCAAGCTAAATCAATTGTAATTCTTGCTGCCGGATCAAGGTCATTATCCATTAAGTCAAAGACCGAAAGTCTTGGTCGATATTGTCTGCCAATAAAACATCAGTTTCTAGTCGACTTGTTTTATTTAATTTAAAATTACATCTTTTAGCCTTGAGAATTAAACTAATAAGTAAACAAACTCAGGCTAAATTAATAGTAATTCCAATCACAGAGGTACAGACTGCGGAGTTAAGCGCTCAAGGCCATGCTAGGTAAGAGTTTAATGTGCCAATGCTATGATAATTAAATCTGCCTGACAGACGCGAACAATATTGCGTAATTTAATACTGAGTTTCTACAACACAGGTGTCAAATGTTAACAATAAATATTGCACTCATATTCGGATCGTTACTTACCCAACAGTTCACTTTACGAGCTAAAAATGTCCAAGAGGGCACACATTAGAAAGCAACTTAACAAAGGCACCACTTTTCATGTTCAACTGTTCAAATTTTCACCCGAATCACCATTTATAGGAAGTATTTTTTTTTTGCATACTAGCGATTTGGCTCACATCCCAATCATGCCTTATTGCTGCAGTAGACTATTTGCATCATTCAATGACGACCCAAAAAATAGAAAAAGATTTGACGCAGTCACCTGAATATGGGTCATGATATAAATATAGGTCGAAAATTATAGGGTGTTCATTAAGAAAACAATGAATCGTCTTAAATAGGATGCAATTTGCAGTCACCTGTATGCATTATACATTTCAGAAATGACAACCATAAGTCTTCAAAGGTAGAACTTTTAAGAAGTTGTGAATTATTTATGTTTGAATATAATAGGGTCTTGTCCTGTCAGATTAAAGATAGGATTTACTTACAGGTTTTTGTAAATTACATGACACCAAACTGACAGAAGTGTTACACATTGGCGCATAGGAATAACGAACGATTCATACATCAATAACTATTGATATTTGTTGGTTCAAAGAATTAGAATTGGATATACTAACACAACATGAAACTAGATCTTTCAATCACATTTATTCCAGACATTATTCAGATCGAAATCAAAAACCGATGCACCGCTGCAATCATAAACAGCGGAAGCCCATAGGTTTTTAATCAAAAAATAAGCGGGGCGAAATAAGACTTTTAGGTCCGATTTCTCGAAGCTTGGTTAGTGGCCAGGCTTTCTAAGCTAGCAAGCTAGCCCTATCAATGTCGATCCATTTAATTTATTTTATCTGTTTTATTTTAGATGTGAAATTGCAAGTACTGGCAAATAGAACTAACTGGGCTTTTACTTGGGGAGCAAAATCCTATATTTTAGTAGACTTATAGGAGGTGAAATGTTGAATTATAAAAAGTTGGCGTATAGGTGTTTTCTATGGGTCATGGGCAATAACTTCTGGGTGGCCAACTAAATCAATCCTCTACAGAGGAACCCCCTGCACTAGGTAAAAGATTACATGGGGTCAAATTTCAAAATTGATCGAATCTTGTTCGAGTGCGGCGTAACTCTTGATTGCGGATATTTTTGGTGAAAACCCAAATGTGCTCCTTTTCTCCACATGTTGGTTGACATTGCAAAACATTTTGAAGATTGTGTGTAATGTTATTCTTTAATTGCTGCAAGTAGTTTCCAACTAAAGTGTCTTGAAATTCTTTGTTTTCTATCGATTTTGTAAAGCTTTATTGGTCCGCCATACCTCTGAATAAGCCCTGCCGACTTTACACTGGGTTCGTCGTGAATGCTAACATTTTGCTTTAATCGGGCCGTTTGTTTTTCGCTGAGATCAATAATACACTGAAACCCAGTTAATTTCTTAACCAAACGCATCATATGCATATGCCTCATCTGTTGCAATCAGTGTCAATAAAAGAAACACAATACATGTATTAATACTTATCACAATTTTCTGGGGCGTTTCCTTTGAGCATTTAACTATACCGAACTCGCACAAAAACGAAAACATACAGATTTAATTTGTTGCTACTGAATGTTCCATCCGATTATTTGAAAGCATTTGTGTTGGAATATTTTCTATTGCCTGCTTACGCTTTCCTTTGCTATTTAGTTGCTTGAACGCTCCCCTATTATTTTAGTATGCCTGCTATATCTTTTTTCCTTTTCCTCAGTACCAATTTTAAGGTGCTGAAATTCAAAGAACACTTATCATTTCATTATTATGCACATCAGGCAAAGACATCATATTTTCCATTAAATCATTATCAAGCTACACAATTTAAAAGAAATTACATCTAAAATTCAAAATTCAAAAATAACTGAGTATTATAGTTCAGCTGCTAAGCTCATAATTTCGGTACAATTGTGCATTTGTGATGAAAGCATGAGCATTTGTACACAAAGTACATGGTGCAACTTATAGAGTGGTACTAATTATAGCTGGAATTAAAAGGTGGAAATTGTTTCCATTTTGACACAAAAATAAGGGTTTTGTACAATAACTGTGCAACGATAAGTGAGTGGCAGATAGTATACAAATATTACATGCCTATGAGTGTGATAGTACAAAATATATCATGAGGTCAAATTTTGACTTTTCTATTTCACGAGGCGTAGCCGAGTGAAATAGATCAGTCAAAATTTGACCAAATGATATATTTTTACTATTACACGAATATTTGCATGTAATATTTGTTTTATATCATGATATCACATGGTTTCTTTTCATGCCATGTGATAGTAAAAACTATCACACGGCTAAAGTCACCGTATTCATGATATAACACAAACTATATTATAGACTGGTTGTAAAAATCGCGTTCCAACCGGCAAGTTGAAACAAATTGTTCGTCTTGCCTAGAACCGGTCATGTTTGTAATCCTGTTGACCAGATATATAATTTTATGTACTTTTCAACAATAGTGAAGTAACTTTTTACCCATGTATGACATTTCAAAAATGTCTCCACATCTTAAAATACATTTCGGACCATGTACTTCATTTATGGAAACTCCTATGTTTTTATCACACAGTGCACAATGATTTAGCATAACAGCTGAACTATTACTCGCAAATGGCAAACTTGTATAGTGGGAATGTACATACATAGCAAATTTTTATAATCCACGTTACTAATTTGTTGGTTATTATAGCCAAAATATAAGTACTGTATGTTATGATTTAGGAATTTTAAATGGTTAAGGCATATGAATATACTTCGTGTTTAGCCTATGATAAAAAAATTCTTTTGTAAATTGTTGGTGTAAGAAGTACTTGAAAATTTCAAAAATCGTATCAGCTATAAATAGACGTGCGCTCCATTCATAAGTTTTTATCATAATGGTTCTGTTACGAGAGGTTAATGACTTTCTGAAAAGACACTCAAGAAAAAGACAAGCCATTCAAATGTATTTTAAACGGTAAAACAAATAAAAGGATAACGGTGAGTGATGTGTCTACACCATCGACGAAAGTCAAGTACACACTAAAATAGTTTCCTGGTAAAGCCTATAGCCTGACTTGTCTCAGAATTTTGTATGAAACAAGGAGCATTTCTAATGAAAATGGTTTCAATGTGCTTTTATAGTTGGTATTTGAGTACCATTTCCTACTTATGGTGCTATTTACTTAAAGGGGCATTTCGTGATCCACAGCCTCATCCCCCCACTTTTCTCAAAAACAGTTGAGATGTTTATATCACTGGAAACCTCTGGCTACATAATATTTATGTACAAAATATTTCTTGCAGATTAATTCGCTTTGCAAAGATATCGTGAAATTTGAATTTCGTTCTGGTGCACCAGAACGAAATTACAACGCATTGTCTATGGAGCAGTGTAATACACATAATCATGCATAACTCGCAAACGCAAAATCGGAATCAACTGAAATTTTGGGAATAAGCTTTTTCATGGATAGCTACTGAAAAATGTCATAAAAAGAGCATGCTAGGATCACGAAACACTCCTTTAATCGGTACGAATCGATAATAAAACCTACCCAAAAGTAGGCAATGGTGAATCCAATCGGGTCAAAAAACAGAAATCAATAAATGATACAGGATGATAACTTTAATATGGGAACACCTATATTGGCCAGACTCAGAGTATTCAACATAGAATTTTCTCCAAATCGTGTCTTCGTTTTTAATCTATTCCTATTCTATTTCCAGTAATGTTTTAACTTCTAACGAATCTAAAGATTTAAAATGTATTTTATATTTTTGTATGACATTGTTTATGTTAGTGCTTAGGTTCTATCCTGAGCCTCTTCTGCGAAAGCTTGATTTATTTGTATGTATATCCGACGTATGTGTGATTTAGGGGTGTAAACTCGTCTATATGCGTAGGTCCTATTCGTGTATATAATATTCTGCATGATATTGAAAGCACTGATGTTTAACTGATTCATTATTTTTTCTTCATCTATTTATGTTCTCCCCAGGTCCACGTAGCCCTACAATGTGAAAACAACCATCAATACAGAGACACTTTTAAATCAGCAGCGGAGTGCGAATGCGCCATATGTGACCAGTCAGCTTAATGATTGCAAACCATATTTGTTTACGGATGAATTTCAATCTCCTCAGTGTACATATATAAATATAGCATCAAATGAATGTAACTGAAATGTATATAATATCTGACAAATGAGAAAGCTGCTATGTTTACTTTTTCAACTTGCTAATCTGCGGATATGTGTAAGGTACTTTAAAGCGAGGATTCCAGTGCGAGAAACAGAATTTGAGAAAAAGAATGATAATTCCACTATTTTCGCTTCAGGTATCAAAATGGCTGCCATTAGTATCTCTTCTATCATTCTAGCTTTCTAGCCTATGTAAACTTGAATTGTAGTTTCGTTAATATGGAGAAGTGTCATGTCTGACTTTGCATGTCAGGTATTTCATTATCATACACTAGTAATACAGACCATTCATCAACTGGCAAAGTCCAAGCATCATTTGTTAATGATGGCCAATCGTTCCCAGGAGGGCGACATACGAAATTGCTACGCACATACCGCGTATTTTTACGGTCACTCATACAACGCTCTGTCGCGTAGTTCAAATGTACGCAACGCTGGCGTAATTTGTTAAACACGCACGATCGAACAATTCATCTTCGTGAATATGCGAGAATTCTAGACATACAAAGCATGGGGTCTTTGCCTGTTGGTAAATGATCAGTATCTCTTTAGTCTATGTTCATTACGTTACTATTGTCTTAACCAAAGTGTGCTTTTCACTTCGGAATTTGAGGTAACTTAATAGGGTTTTGTATCTGTCCCTGAAGTGTATTTTTGCTCCTACGAAGTGACCACTTTGTGGATTCTTGTAGTTCATACGAAGTGACTACTTTGTACATTCTTTAATGTTGACAGTCTCACTTCACAGTCTTCACTTCACTATCAGATTCCTATTGCTGCTGACCACAGAGGAACGCTGCTGGCCAGCTACTTTGTTGCTACTCTAGAGTACCAGTGCAGTACCAGTGTCTGTACTGTACGTGTGATTCTGATAATTATGTTGACTCTAGAGTACCTATGAAGTAGATATGCAGTAGTGTACCTCTGGGGCGGCAGCAATAGGGATATGGTAGGCTAGTGTTTAAGGCACTTGCTATACCACATAATGTGCATCTCAAAACTCACCGGGAGACTTCTTATATGTGTGTATTCTGCAGTCTCTGGGGCCCACTTAGTTCTGTAAAAATCACTCCACTACAACAACTTCTATCAAGCTTAAACTTCTCCCAATTGCACTTGGGTTATGAAAAGTAGGGCTATGTGAGCAATGCAGTTTTATCGTAGATCGAAATTAAAGCGTAGGCGTCCAGGGGTAGGCGTTTGGAGTGAAGCAATTCACCACGCAATTCAATAGACATGAACTCACGCATAATATTGATAATTATCAAGAACTAATTAAAAGCAAAATGAAAAATAAATAGATTGTGCAGATTAAATACACTTTTTACAGGTCAGGTCATCACACAATGATCACAATCATTCTTACAGGAATATTTAAATGTATGATAGCTTATAAAACAACTCGAGGAAGCTTATTGTCTCGTTGTTTTACATGAATAACATTATTTATTGAATTCAAGGGGCGGTACAGCAATATAACCAACATACCAATTCAATATGTTGCATGCAAACTTATAAATATCTTCTTTATAACGACGTTCATATTATCTTTCACAAATGAAGAGCTTGTTTCAAAACCATGTTAAGTCCACAAACACATGTTTCTGATTAACCTGTACGATATTGCAATGGGTTGTGGTGCTATAGGTATAGAAGTTTCAGGCGGATGCACCATTACAAAACAGTGGATGGATGCATTGTAACAATACTGTGTGAGGCATTTGGTTCCCAAATGAGAACAATAGTCTGCATATTGTTAAGAAGCATTGTTGTGGTAAATAATGGCTTGTTGATGGTACAACTCATTGTTGCTAATGTCAAACTTGTCAAAGTAATTGTGATTGTATCACACAAGTAAATGAGAAACATGTGGTTGTGGACTTAACATGATTTGGAAAGAAGCTCTTCAAATAGGGGCATATGTTGAAAGATATCTCTTTGTCAATTAGCCGTAGAAGTAGTGATGTAACAGGATTAATTACCATAGCGATAGGTGACAACAATAATGCCCTGCATTATAAGTAGGCGGCACTCATCGCTTGTCATGTCTGTGTATGTGTGCAATCACATATTGAATACAATAGCACTCTTTTCAAAGACACTAATCGTACAGGTGGAAGTGAAACGTACATGGACTCTGTATAATGTGAAATTTCCATAGAACCTATTCTTTCATAATCAATGGTGCGATGTATAGTTACAGCGTACGTCTAGGGCAGGGCAATACATTCACAAATGTTTTCACCAAAAGCTAAGATAATAGATCCTGTTACATCATTATTTCTACAGCGAATGCATTACCTTATAAATGCAGTATCAATCAGAGTACACATTATTATTAATTGAATTATTTGTATTTCTTATATAAGAATGTTACATCACAAAGTTGCATTGAAGCAATGGATTAATTGGAATAAATAATTTTCAGAGAACTTAAGAGAGGGAGATATTAAATATTATCATGGCTGTTGAAAGATGGCTCAACGTTTTGCACAAGGCAGCAGTGACACTCATACTTATATTTGTTAGATTTACTGATGAGAGTTCGTTAACACCTTTTCAAGTAGGTAAAATAACCCAGGTAGCAAGCTATATGAAACCAAGGACTCCGTGGACCTGAAATAAAAGAAACGCATACTATTTCCAGCCATGATTTTGTGTTGTTGATTATAATATTCATAATAATATATCATAAGATTTCCGTGGTGAATAAAGTGAGAGGAGAATTAGAACACAAGGACTTTGACGTTTCTTTTTGGTTTCTATGTCTGATTGTGGTACAATTTAAGGTGTTCTTTCCGGAAGCAACTTTTGAAAGTAATACTGTGTGAGTTGTTAGTTTGGTTAAGACGTATGAGGTTTAAATTTACTTGATTGACAATAGTGTCGTGAAAAAGTGGCGTGTATGAAAATAGGAGGGGACAATTCATATAAAAAAAGGAAATATTCCTTGTTATTAATACTGTTTAAATACCTTGATCTGGGTATAAAATAGTGAAAAATATTTGAAAGTATGAAACTGACATTTTTGTCGTGCTACGGCGCGGAAATATCCCAGTAAAATTGGGTCGAACTAATGCTCACTGGGCAAATGATTTTCTTTGCTATCCTGGCAAATAGTTCAGGCACGCCACTGTCATGAAAATAGTAACATGTTCAAGTAGTAACATTTTAAGTGTTTAGATTGTGCAATTATTAAGGAAATAAATACCAAATTATATGTGTGCAATCTACGAACAAACTGTGTGTTATATACGAGTCGGTGTCACGTATTGATATAAAAGGAGCGAATGTTTTTATGTTTCTTCCTTTTTCCTCTTTTTTCTCCTTTTTGTAATCTAAAATTTATCAGTGCTTATATTGGACAATTCTGAGCTATAGTGTACAGCAATGATCCAATCAAGAAATACAATATTTTAACTTGGTTCAATTTGTAATAACGTCCTGGGAAAAATGTAACCGTATCATGCTTCAAAACATAATATGAACACTAAAGTTATGAGTAACTTTGAAACTTATACTTTTGATTTTGAAACAAGAGTCTATATTCAAAAGGCACATCATTAAGTCTAATTCACGTTCCAATCTAGTTACACTGCACAAACAAGGTATAGGGGTGTTAATTTATAAACACTAAAATACCTAAAAATATTAAGATGTTTATATCTTTAACATAAAATAGTGTTAAAAGCATAAACATCTTCAAATACCTTCATTGTAATTGCATTTATAAAGTGCTCAAGTATTTATTAAGTGTTGCTCTGCTGTGTTTGCAATGTACCTATGAACTTGAATGTACTTTCTGACGAACGAAACAAGATACGACCAAGATTATTAGAAATAATTATATTGTAATAAGGTTTGCTCTGGAGGTCACTCTTAATTGTTTTCACATGAACGAAAGTTAAGGTAATGTAACAGAAAAATAAACTCATGCCTTTATTTAATATTTCTGATACGGTTTCAATTTGAATTCATAAAGATGCTATATTGTAAATTTGCGTAGCCTAGCTTTGTATTAAATGGTGTACAGATTGTTACTATTACCATTATGTGCAAGTGTGACATAAGTGAAAATTAGAAATGTAAGGAATGCATGTAACTTATAATAAAGATGTATCGAATTAACTCTTTTACAATGAAATATATGGTATTGCTGAAGGAAGCCACGCTAGAGCTGTACTTCTGGGGTGAACCAAACCTGCCTGGTTATCAAATTAATCTTTATCTCCGAATTTGACAGGTGCTGATGCAATAACATTAAAACATCAATTAGCACCTGTCAAATTCAGAGATAATGATTACTTTGATAACCAGACAGGTTTTGTTCATAGCGGGCTTCCTCTTTAAGAACATCTTGCTACGGATGGTTGAAACCAAAACAAATAAGAGTAAAAATTACTATGCTGCTACCCTTAATACAACAAGGTGTAGAGAGGCAACGAATCCAGGCAACAACCAAATTTGTAAAAAAAATAAAAATAAACCTGTAACTACTGTAAATGGGAAGAATGTACGAAGTAAACATAATAAATAGTATTATAAAGTGTGGCGTAAACGTAATGAGTATCTGATTGTGCGTATGTTTTATGAATTGGTGCAATGTACAAAATATATATTTTGAAAAACAAAATAGCGTGTAAAATTATTTTTAAATAGCCACTGATACGAAAGCCTTCTACTAATTTAGTTACAAAGGCTAAAACGTTATTGATCGATGTACAATTTCAAATTTGTAATATAGTCACTTACGTAAAATGTGCTATTTGCTTTATGTCGATTAAAATATGGCTTAGATAAAAAAAAAACAATACCGGTCCAGGTGAATAACAATAGAATATTATTATTAGTGAAGATTGCATTCATTGATTCTTCAAATAAATTATTATTTTTCATAAAAGTAAATAACTTGTATGTTTGTGTTTATTGGTTGCCTTTGTTTCTTTTTCCTTCCTTTTTCATTCCCATCTTAGCGTTTTGAATAAAGATATAACCACCTTAATATTTATTATTAATTTCCTCACCCAATTTATCAGGTCGGTAATGTGAGGAAGACATTAAGTCGGTGTTGTGCATTTTGATGCATAAGCCCGTAATGAAAACTATCCATCGATGAATTTCCATCAGTTAAATAATACTACATATAGGCATAATATTTGTGGATGATAATGCTGTTCATTACCAAACATGTATATTTTAAGGAAACCTCTAAGAGCAAGAAAAAGACCAAACAAACACCTCTACAAGCAAGCAAACAAACAAACAAACAAACAAACAGACAACCAACCAACAAACCAACCAACAAACAAGACTCTTTTGATGCATAGGCTATACCCGTAATGAAAACTATTCATTAAAGAATCGACCGTGATTTTCATTAAGACACAAACGTCTTCCTGATTTATATTTTAAGGAAATCGTGAATACCAATAAAATAAATAAGCTAACAAATATCTTTACCCACAGCATTATCAAAATTTGTTAATATGCTTAAATAAAGCAATTTAGTGTAGAGCGGTAGCGCCATCTATTGATTAATAGATGACAGGCTGTATATAACGGAACAAATAGGAGTGCACTACACTAAATCCTTCCGCATTTGGTGTAACCCTTCATAGTTCCGGTAAAAAATAGCGCCTATGCGAAATATATCGGCGTCCCAAGGGAACCAAATTTGAGTGACTCTTGGTTGTTTTGATAAAAACGATAGAATAGGAGCTCAACATTTCAAATCTGTTCAGAAAATGTTCCGAATCGAATGTACATGGGCAATAGGCCCTCGGAACAATATCATGGCCGGAACTGGTAAGGAGGCGAGAGTGTCGGCCGAAATTCGGGATGGCGCTGTTCAGGAGTTCGTATCTTTTAAGCTTGTCTCAACTTGTCACAAAAAATCAAATTTAAATAAAAGTTTAATCTTTATTTAAGACGTTGATTCGATCAAAATATTAAAAATGTTGTTACATGGGGTAGAAAAACAAACTTACTTTCTTGTATTTTCCCGTGTATTTCAATGGGACGATTATTTAGTGGTGTGCGCCCTTCGAAGACTCATTTTTATAGGCTATGGACATGATTAATACCTGATTTTAAGTGCCAAAAAGTTGAGATTTTTGTCTGAAACTGATGTTTTTGCAAAGAAAAAAGATCTGTTTTCTATTTCCGTCTACAAATACGCGATTTCATTCTTCAACGCGCGAGAAATTCGCTTCAAAACACAAGTTCCCGTCGAATTGACAATTTAAGACCGGGCTTTTGAAATTGAGCTATTTTGGCCACAATATCATAGAAGTGGTCACTTTTGATTATCTCGGTGCAGAAAAAATGAAACATCTTTGGAATTATTTTGATGCAAAATGTAATTATAAGATCAAAACTCAATTATAACCGTTTTGAAAATAATCACTGAACCTTTAATTGGGTCTCAATAGACATTTAAAGTCAAAGCATACTATATTACGGCCTAATGATGGAAAAATGACGGCATTTTTTATTATATGACCAAATATTCAATTCCCAAGAGAGAAATTTATCAAAAAATTCTAATGATGGGGGTTCTTAATTTTAGATCTTGCAAAAATAATGCACACAACTGGGAAATTTAACATTTTAGAGTGTCAAATTGACGTTCTATCTACCCATACCCCCCCCCCCCAAACTTTAGGCACATGACTACTTGCACGTCCTTATATTATGCATGATATAAGGGTGGAGGGGTGAAATGATCACATGTCGCTTTTCGGTCATGTTATATTTGTGATTGTACATACTTTTAACAAACAAAGTCACTTTCCTGATGTTAATGGGATTCTAAATACAGTTTAACATGGTCAAAATGTTGCTCTGGCCCTTGAATACCGAAAATTGCGAAAAGTATCATATATTTCACCCAGTCCCAGCTTGTTTGGAGCCCTGATTTATAACTTTAGAGCAACTAGCGATAAAAAGCAATTACACTTTTTTAGGATGTTGACCACTGATTCCAAAAATAAAGAATATCAAAAATATTTTTTCTTATAAGAGTGCACTACACTAAATCCTTCCGCATTTGGTGTAACCCTTCATAGTTCCGGTAAAAAATAGCGCCTATGCGAAATATATCGGCGTCCCAAGGGAACCAAATTTGAGTGACTCTTGGTTGTTTTGATAAAAACGATAGAATAGGAGCTCAACATTTCAAATCTGTTCAGAAAATGTTCCGAATCGAATGTACATGGGCAATAGGCCCTCGGAACAATATCATGGCCGGAACTGGTAAGGAGGCGAGAGTGTCGGCCGAAATTCGGGATGGCGCTGTTCAGGAGTTCGTATCTTTTAAGCTTGTCTCAACTTGTCCCAAAAAATCAAATTTAAATAAAAGTTTAATCTTTATTTAAGACGTTGATTCGATCAAAATATTAAAAATGTTGTTACATGGGGTAGAAAAACAAACTTACTTTCTTGTATTTTCCCGTGTATTTCAATGGGACGATTATTTAGTGGTGTGCGCCCATAGCATATTCATTTGATATTATATTAATATGCAGTTTATTCCGTTTAATATTTAATCTATAATTTCCCTTATTATTCAAGCCTCACACCCTTCACCGGGATATATTACCTTAAGGGGTCGCATAGCGACCTGTTGCAAAGTAAACATGCCCCACACTATGAACATAATAGCGTAATGATTTCAAATAAATAATCCACTGTAAAGGACAATGACGAATTTCATTTTGGTTACCTATGGGGTTCGATACCACTGATAACCTATTCCACAGTTTTCAATGGGAAAATGGCCAATTTATTCGGAATTTTCTCATATTTTCACAATTAAACAGGGTAAACGCCACTAATATCCGTGAAACTGAATGATTTAGATGCAAAATGATCAAAAGACTTTTCTTGTTTGAATGCGCTAATCCTTAAAATGGCAGTGCGCCCTCGAAACTGAAAGTTCAACTAAAAATCGATGCCGTACGGATGAATTTTTGGTAATATTTCAACAAGAATGTCATATAATGAGAGAAAATATACCATGTACTTCTTTGCTATTATAACTTCAGGTAAAATTCAGTGATTTTAAAGCAACCTTTTCTGATGACATACAAGCAAAAAGTTCATCGTCATATTCCCATGCATTACCCAGGCCTATTAGTGGTATATAACCATAGGAGTACAGGAACAAACAAACAAACAACCCTTAAGCACCAAACCTTCGCCGCCCAATTTGCACAGAGAAATATAATCAGGGCGGTTCAAAGGGTCGGACAAAGCCCCGGATGTGTCAAAATGTGTCAAGTTTCTTTATAACAAATTATTAGGTTGCGTAAGGTGTTATCATCACGTAATATCATGCTCCTTCGGGCATTTAACGTAACCAATAAATCAATTTAAACAAATACCAAAAGAATAATATGTTTTATTTGACATCGTTGATTGAATGCAGGAAGATGCATGGGTGCTTCGACATCACACTCCTCACCATTCTTCTTGTTTATAGAAAATAAATTGATGAAATAATAATAGACAAGATAAGTGTGGCTTTCTAAAAACAGGTTTCATTTTCATAAGTACATTTAATGCAATATTCCTACGATGAAGCACATAAAGGTGGACGAATATCTATTCGCTATAGAAGTGATGATGTAACAGGATCAACTACCATAGCAATAGATGATTACCATTTTTGAATATATCGCCCTGCTCTACAAACAGGTTGCCCTCAACACCTGTGTATATCTGCAATCATATTTGCTGTGGAAGTGACGTAGTTAATCGGATTAACTATAGCGGAATACAATTTTGACTATATTACCCTGCACTATACAACGTTCACTCGGTACCTATGCAATAAACCATAGATGTCAAAGAACAGTGATAAAGACTTGTATCGTAATTCTATAGAATATGCATATTATGCTGATCATTCGCACATGTTAGAGTGCAATCTGCTTGTAGTGCAGGGCGATTCATTTAAAAACTGTATTTCTCTATTGCTATGGTAGTTAATCCGATTATGACGTCACTTTTCAAAGATACTAATCTTACAGGTGCGAGTGATCAGCATGATATGTATATTTTATATAATTACGATCCAGGTCTTTATTCCTGTTCTTTCACATCTATGGTTCAATGTATAGGTACTGCGTGAATGTTGTAGTGTAGGGCGATATATTCAAAAACTGTATTAATCTATTGCTATAGTAGTTATCCTGTTACATCATCACTACTACGGAGAATATGTCTTTAGTTCGTGTTTATTTATTTATATTTATTTATTTACTTCTAATAAGTTATCTGCTCCACGAAAAAACGCAGATTCATAGAGGTTATCCACTTTACTCATGCGTGACTTCTAACAAAAGGCGCTGATTCCCGTAGTATTCCTCATTCAAACCAATTCAATGCACGACCTCGGAGTTACCTGCATGACTTTGGCGGGCTATTTTGAAGCAGTCATGGTTGCACATGCAGGTACTTCTTTTGAAAGTCCTAAACAAGGTATAGCAGTCGCTGATAGGATATGCAACTTATAGAACATGGATAACCTATATGATAAAAACATTGGATTGCCTAGATTATATTGTAATGTATAACAATGGCTAATCCGAAGACGTTCTTGTGTCTTGTTTGAGTTACAAGTAGTGAACACATACTGATCAGATATAATACAGAAAAATCGTAGGTATACAACAGGATGTTAACAAAGATTCGATGACAGAACTAATTAAGAAAACTAAATCAAAGATTTGAACCGAGCCATTGCACAAATAATGTATTTTATGAAGTTAAAATTACCATATTTTTAAAAAGCCGATTTATTTTTCTTCATTTGTAAGTATGATAACAGATAAACATAAATGGAATTAAAGTGGACAAATGGCTTAAGTTTGCTCAACATTATGTAAATTAAAAACCAACAACGGTTCATAGCAGTATAATAGTATTAATTTAAGCTATAAAAAGAATTATTATTCCAGAATATTCCTGAGCAAATGTAACTTGTTAAGCAGGATTAAGAGTATGTTTGCTTATACGTTAGCATGGATCAGAATTCGTCTACCTTGTGAATTTATTTTTCAATTGGAAGCATATTAATATTAATTTAATAGTTGAAATTTATGATTGAAGGGATACGACAATATTTTTGGTATCCAAACATTATCACACAGGCCTAATATAGAGTTTGGAAATATAAAATGATATAAAATAACAACACATTGACAATTTGTTTAATCACAGGTTTAGTTTCTGACTAGCTAACATATTTGGGCTATATGTTATTGTCTAGAGACCATTTATAGCAGACATTCTTTCAACTTTTGACAGGTGGACAAATACATAGCTGTACATCCAAATGGATAAAAAGAAGTGCAATATATCGGATACCAAGAAGTATTCACCCCCTGAGTATTCCAGAATTGCACAATCAGTTGAAACTTGCATTTATAACACTGTGTACAGTGCTTGAATTATCATGAATGTAAATAAATCTTATACAGTGCTATTCATTTTTATTTTCACCTACGATGGAAAGAAGAAGAGCCATTCCATGTCAACTCCAGGGATGTGCACCAGGCCCCCACTTTTTGCTCTCTCAAGTTGCGTCGTTGAACAATGTACAATTGGAGTTTTGCATGGGTAATATCTCAGCTAAAAGTATTCTAATAGGCTCAATATTATATAAGAGTAATGTCCTACCAAAGGACTGGCAAAAAAATGGACAAAAAATTATTTTTACTTTTGGAGTTCTGACCCCCCGAAGTTGGTCCTGGATGGACGAAGTTGCATTTTGAGGGCCCTATATCTTTTAAGTAAAGAAGTCACAAGTTTTCTGATGCCAGATTTGAATTCTACACAAAAAGGTACCCCAGGATACATACTTTTCAAAGTTGTTTGGGGTTCCTTTTATACATTTATGGACCTTCAAACATCGTCGTTCGCGTTGCGACACAGTTTTTACGCTCACCCCTAAATTTCAAATTGATGCCACGGGAAAACGAAATGGAGTATGAAGCTCAAATTTTCAGGATTTTACTTTCTCATCAATATCTACCACCACACAGAAAAAGAAACAAAATTGAAGAGGTGCACATCCCTGGAGTTGACATGGAATGGCTCAGAATCACTGATCAAAGCTTTTACTTACCAAGAAATATTCAGCCCTGAATATTGCACTATAACAGTGTGTACAGTGCTTGAATTATTTATCATGAATGTAAATAACTTGTGATTTGTGGCAAAGTGATTTTCGTAGACTTAGAATCTTGTTAGGTTAAATCCTCATTACTCTCCCTTGTGTGATCTTTGACTCCAAGGTGGGTGAACTTATGTTAAGCATTGATGAGTAATTCTTCTTTCCATCGTAGGTGATCATAAAAATGAATAGCAATTTATCAGATTTTTACAAATTGACGCCAAATGACTCCTACATGACTTTTGACCCATAGCATTAGACAAGTCTTATAAAGCTTTGTCCAGTGATTCATTTGACCATGTTTGGTGCACATATCACGTAATTTAGAAAAGAAGTAACATTTAGAAAATATTCCAAAATTTACCTCTAATAACTTTTGAGCTTAGGTCAGTGCTTCCTATGGCCCTGATTGGTCAAAATTTGTACAAATGTCTGGCATTAGTAGCGTTGTAAGATGCATTTGAGCAAGAAAGAAAGACAAATTTTGGGCTTCACAATATATCAGGTGATATGAGAACTTTTTGAAGGACTAAAGCGTTATCGAAGCTCAAATAACACTATAATAACCAGGGCGGTTGAAATTAGGGTCGGATAAGGTTAACTTCCGAATGTGCCCAAATGTATCAATTTTCTTATAGCGATGTAAAGATGCGTAAAGCATATTACTGAAATTGTTTTGTCATCACGAAGATCATGATCCCCAGGCACTTAACGTAAAAATTAATTGATTTAGGTAAACACCACATAAATTTCGTTATTAATTTGACGTTGATTGAATGTAAGATCACCTTTCAGGCAGGCTTCATCAATTGTTGAAATAATAGGAAAGACAAAAATGGTGTGAGTTTCTTAATAACAAGTTACATTCATCGAAATACAGTGGTCCTAGCTATGATGATACATGAATAAAAGTAGATTGAGCAGAGTACTCGGTGCATTAAAGCAGAGCTAATAATACGAGTAGAACTTGTTGAACGAAAGTTGTAACTCTGAGTTTCACGCTGATGCGATCATCAGACAACTGATGGGCTATTCGCTACTTACCATAGGCCTTATCCTATTAATGCGGACGTGAGAGGGAAATTTGGTATGTCGTAGAGGGCGGCATGAGATGGGTATTACGGACGTGAGAGAACTACTTACGTAATATTCTTGGTGAAACTTGTTCTGATGGCGGCACTTTGATACTAATTCCGATCCCCCTAGTCTTCCTTTGTCCCCGTTGATGATGAATAGCCTCTCTGTTTAACATAAGTCGCATGTTATCGTAAGCGTAGCTTCATCGTAAGGTCATTGGGTTGGTTAAAATAACTTGTAATGCATAACAATGGCTAATCCAGGCGGCGGATGACATGATCGAGCCGGCAACTCGTGAAACCGCCCGGCCGTATGGCATTTTCCATATACTCGGTTAGTTTTGTGGGGTTCATTATCGAACCCCAACGGTTTTAACTTGTATTTATATTATTTATCAACATAGGCCTATTTGTTTGTGATATTTCAAGCGTTTTAAAATTTCAAAATAATCCCATTCAATTACACGGTTGACGATGAAAATTTACTGAATTTAGGGAATGCACGTCATACACCACCTGGGCTAATCCGCAAAACAAACCGACTAGGCGTTGTATCGTATCTTTTGTTTGAGTTACAAAAAGTGACTGGGAACTAACTGAGCCATTGTGTTTAATGTAAACTTTATAAAGAGAAAATTACAATATTTTTGATTACTGTCTATTGTTATTTTTGTAGTGCAAGGTAATTTTTATTTTGTAGTGCAAGGTAATTTTTATTTTGTAGTGGAAGGTCATTTTCATTTTGTAGTGCAAGGTAATTTTTATTTTCTAGCGCAAGGTGATTTTTATTTTGTAGTGCAAGGTAAAATAACATATTATTATTATTATATTATTTGTTTTTCATTAAACAGGTATAAAAGTTATTCCATAGATTTATAGATAAACATAAATAGAATTATAGTGGGCAAATGGCTTTTCTCAACATATGTTAGTGATATCAGTGAGAAAATTAAAAACCAACAACGATTCATAGGTAATACAATAATCGACTACCTACCTTCTACCTACCTCGTCTTATTCTTCAGGCGGAAGCATATCCTATAATGTTGATATTAATTTAATACAACGCATGACTAAAGTGATAAGACACATTAACAACATCTCAAAAAAGTAACTAAACCCTTAAATAATGATCATTATTCAAAAACGGCGGATTGTATTACAAATCTGTAAAATTCGTTGGAAGGATAATTTATTTCTGCATATTTTGATACCTCATTTGTAGCAATTGACTAAATATTGACATCACAGCGTACATTTAAATCAATGTAACCCAAGATTTGAAAGTTGCAGTAAATTATATTGATTTTGTATTCAGTATAATGGAAGGAAATCTGTGTAATGATATCTGAGTGTTTTTGTATTGCCTGTAAGTGCAATTTTACAAATCTGGACCTCACTACATTAAATTGACCTGTGTTTTATTTTTTTCTGGGCTATCGTATCAAATGAAGTGTCAAAATGCACAGAAATAAATTCTGCTTTCAACGCATTTTACAGATTTGTAATACAATAGCCCCTTTTTGAATAATGGCCATTATTTAAGGGGGTTATTTACTTTTTTTGAGATGTTTAGTATCGAATCATTAAACAAACGACACACAGTGCACAGGCCTAATAACAGTTATAATAGAAATTTGAAATATATAAATTGATACCTTTGAACAAAGTTTCAACAACACAGAGTAATTATTATTTACTCTGTTTTTGCACAGGTTTAGTTTCCATATCGCTAACATAATTATATATAAGCTATCCGTTATTGTCTAGAGACTGTTTATAGCAGACATTATTTCAACTGTTGATAGAAGGGCGAGACTATGTAGTACATAACGAGTGCAATCAAACGGTTCGTACAATGGTTTAATATTCAACGTGATATTCAATCAGTGATAATGGACCAACTAAAGCAACAAAAAACAATCTCAAAATATTTTTCTTTCATATTTAGAATTAAGTTACAATTTTTAATATGGAGAAGCCGCATGGATCTTTTCTATTTGGGACTCTAGAACTTTGAAATAAAGAAAATACCAAACTAATGATATTTTCTATTTTCTATCTTAATTTGCCCCCAAATCAAGAAGAGCCAATAATATTAGAGGTAATATTAGAAGACATTTTAACGACCACCTCAATGAAACATACTTTGGTTCAATTTTGCTTGAGCGCCAAGACCCCATTTGTGTCTCAACACGGGCCGACTCTTTAAACAAATAGATACGCAAACTAACTATATGTAGGAAAATGGAACAATACACGGCCTTTATCGTACCATTCTATCATGATATGAATGAATGAAGCAATTTAAACTGAATATGAGTAGTTTTCATAAGGAGAAAACGATCTTCAAATTTATGTTCTTTCAACAACATTATCAATGTATACAGTCTTTGGAAAATGTTACTTTGTGAATATTTGGGTCACAAAAGAAGAAACACAAAAGAAGGAGTCACAAACAACTACAACTTTGCATCCCTCATTAAAGATGTCATCTAAATCAAGCTCGACCCGCTCGGGGGGGTACCACTTAGGAGGGGCAAAGATGTGATAAATAAAATACATGAAGTAAAAAGATCATCGAACCTTACGAAACATCCTACGTGCAATCATATCTTTATTTGAATTGTAATATCAAAACAAATATTTGACAATAACTCAAGAACAGTATATCCTAGATAGGTAAAACTATACATTTTCTGATTCCTGATGACTAGTGGAATACATTGCTATGGTTTTTAACACACTTTTAACACTCAGGTTTGAATTTGAGATTTGACCCTGTACAAAGTTCGATGACCTTTCCCGCCAAAAACTACCCCTGTTCAATTCCTATCACACAATTTTGTGTATCCCACGATGCATGCAACTACCTGTGATAGCAGTGCAACTTTGGCCCACAAGTAGTACTATACTTTACCCAACATGCTCACTACCACCAAACACCAATCACAGATAAAAGCCCTACAGTCACATACATGTAGTTACATTCTTCCACAACCATTCTATATAATAGGGTAGATAGTGTTTTAATGGACACCATTGAATATATAAATTAACAAAATATTATTTACGTATATGCCAATTGGGTAAGGAGGTATCGGTCGTCTGGACACTTATACCCCCACATTAATACTAGAATACTCTACATTACAACACTTTCTGCGCATTTGCATCACAGACGACACAACACTTTTCATCACATTTTCGTCGCTATATTTCATGACAACACTTGTGCATCTACCATACTTTTGCATCAGCAGCACTGCAGCTAAATTGCACTACAACACATTGGCGCAAAAACTTGTTTGTATCATTTTGTTTTCAAAATTTGTTAAAATAACGGAAATTACCACCATTGTCTTCTTTCTTTAATTCCTTATTAATTATTGTTCAAAAACTGAAAACTAGCAATTTGAATTAACTTTAAAAAAGATTTGTGATGTTGTTAAAACCAGTGTGCTATTTTGTTTGTGCTTTTACCATTTGATTACGAGCAACTCAATTTCAGGCTAATGATTATACAAACCAAATGTGTGGAAAGCCACTCCTGACCTCCCAAGTAATGAGGCAGTATCTGTTAATGAAAAGCGATGAAGATCAAACCTTTTCACTTTGGCGATATTATTATCGGTCCGCTCCCAGATGTTTCTAGACCAATATGCCTGTCAAGATGCAGTTCGAGCCATTATAACATACTAAGCTTAATTATACGAACTCTCTGCTTTATGGTATTACATCGAAAGACTCAAACTGACTTCAACATCTACAGAACCGTGCCGCCAAACTCATCTTCAAGGCCAAAAATATGATCATACGACACCTCTCCTTCATGAATACCAATACCTAGTCGCATCCATTTCAAACTGTTAACCATTGTCTACAAATTTATGGACCTATCATTGTTCCTCATACACGCAATCTGACTGGTGATAAAGGCTTCTTTGTAGTAAGGCCTTCTCTTTGGAAAAAATTCCCTCGCCATATCCGTCACGCTCCAACACTGACAACCTTCTGGTATCATCTAAAAACTTATTTATTTGATAATTGATTTCTTGTTTGTTCTTGTATGTGTTATCTTCTTTATTTTCTTTTGTAAAGCGCTATGATATTTGGGTTTTCGTTATAAGAGCGCTGTACAAGTACCTGCATAGTATAGAATACTATAGTATAGATGCAGACAGTAGTAAAGTAAAGTAAAGATGAAGTAGTAGTAGTAAATAACACAAGAGATACTGTCACTTTACTCTAAAAGTAAAAGAAAGTATCTCTTGACAATTAACAAAGCAGATGGCGTGTTTATACTTGGAAGTACAGATTTGTAGTATGTAGTAAGACGTTTTATTCTCTTTGTCATTTTAAGTATTTCTATCGTTTTAAAAAGGAATGATCTTGGAAATTGTCAGTTCTAAGGGTTTATTTATTTTTGTCACTGTGAATATTATCGGGTTCTGTCATATACTCAATTAAATTTAGAAAACATTACAAGATTACATACTGTACAGAGATGTAGAAAGTGTTTTCTTCCTCAGGAGCAAAGTATTTCTTAGTAGATAGGCAATCTCGATGGGAATTAACTTATATCTACGAGTACGGGAGAGGGAGAAAAAGGGAAATAGAAACACTTTGTACATGTAGTAAGTTACTGTATTTCTACGAGTATTTCCGTCGGTAATCACAGTACCGGTGCATTCGGTCCCTGTGAGAGTAGTCGAGCTTTCGTCAGATGGATCTCTGACTTCATTAGAGACACTGACGAACGCTCGACCACTTACACAGGTACCGGCTGCATTGATACTGTGATAGCCGACGCAAATACTCGTAGAAATACAGTAACTTACTACATGTACAAAGTGTTTCTATTCCCCTTTTCTCCCTCTCCCTTACTCTCGCATGGAATCATTAATTACTCGATTTTGATAGTATTAAATATCCTAGTAGTAGAAGTTTCTGCATCCCTGATGTTGCTATAACACATGTCATCATCTCAAAAGAGGACAGGGTTTCAAGAATGCTAATTAGTTGACATAAAAAAAATCCGATTATGACAGTTATTGCTCTCGTTTTTTATTACAAAGTCCACGAAATGACTTGTTTACTAATTTGGCACAGCTAGGGACAGTGTATGACCAGATATGGAATCAGTTATAAGGAAATCATTGTTCTTCCGTCGAGCTTTCCAGAAATTGACATTTGCTTGAGGCAAATAATTGTATTAATGTTAGTCACTATGGAAACATTTTAAAGTTTATTATCCATTTTTAAATTAATACCACATTCTAAGCTAGTTAGTAACAAAGGAAAACTTGTTTAAGATATATCTAACGTAATGAAAGGAATGTCGTGGCATAATAGTATGTCCTCATAATCCGGACACAAAACCTTAATTGAATTTACATACACAAAACACACCAATACAAACCCCTGGCGCTGGACACTCAGCATCAATTGACTTTATTTATTTTCTTAAAAAGCATCTCTTTACATATATAATAATAAAGATAAAATATCATCGACAGCACATAACAAATAAAATATTATACAGACAATATTATTATCTACCATAATGTACATATCTTACGACAAAAGTTGCCTGTTTTGCTAAAGAGGGTTGTGGGTGCCAAATCGTGAGACAACGTGTTTCAATACGGAATAAAATGTAATATTGATGCAATATCATCCAAGTGGCAAATTGCATGCCCCATTGAAAAACATTTTCCAACGATTTGGCAGTCCTCCATAGTGTAAAATTGTATCTCTCTTTTTTTAATAAAAAGTATTTCAATTAGCACTGTTAAATCCTTGATAAATCTAAGCTACGTTAATTTGGGATCTATCCATTCCATAACAATGGAAAGTTGTCAAGCATGACGTCAGAGGTAACATCAGTCTGACCCAGTAGTGTAGTGTTTATACTGCGGTCAAAAGGTATGCGTACACTAAAACAAAAGCAACTTTTAAAGACAATTACCCCCGCAATTACCAAATGAAGTAGTCAACAGATGAAGAATTTTGATCTGCGTATTTTAATACCTCATTCGGCACGATGCGACTTTATTCCCTCAAGTTTTACCAACAGTGACAAAGATTTACATAGCCTTTTCTCTCAAAACACGCTAATAATTATGAGTACATCGAATGAGTGTTGATCTGTCACGTTGCAATGAACCCGTTACAAAAGCCGGTGGAAATCGCCCTGAAGGAAGAATTATCCAAATGTGTTACTTTTGAAATGCTCTCATTTTCCGTTGAAATTAGTATAACTTGAGGGAATAAAGCCGCAATGAGGTGTCAAAATACGCAGAGCAATTTTGGTAATTCAGGTTTAGTGTATAAATATTGCTTTTGTTTTAAGTGAATATAGATACTTTTTGTGTGCAGTATAAATGTTACATAACGTAAATGGAACGTATTAATCTTTACTCATTGATCCGAATTCGTGAGCATATGACTTTGACATTGACTTTAGTAGTGTCATTATTGAAATTATTTCAACTTTCAACTTGCTCTTCAGGAATAGCATCTCAGTGTTGTAACTTAAGCGTAACCAACATGCCTATCCGCATTTACACATGCCTCACTCTATCGCTAACGAAATTTGTGTTGGCTGATAATGTAATTGGGTTTCTTATCTATCAAGAAAAACTCATTTTATAAGAAAATTCAAGGCTTTCTGATATTTTTCTCAATCTCGATTTTATCTGAAACATTTTTTTCTGAGGGACATTCTGCCCTTCCGACTTATTTTGGTTACGGCTTAAATATGTTTCATTACGTTTTCCACAATCGTCACTGACAGCATTCTGTCCTTAATATATTCTAAGAGTTATATTTTAAGTACGAAACTGGTGTATGAACAATTTGTTCAATAATTATTACTTAAAGGGTGAACTTTTGTATCACGTCAAGTGTAAATTACAAACCTGTTTGCTATTGGTGGAGGTCTATTTATAGAAGCAAAACAAAGAATGACATTGCAAACGCACATATAATTTAAACTTGACTTGCTCACATGGATAGTACAAGTTTCATATCCATTGAAAAACGCCAACTTAATAACTAATGACGTCTACTATTATACAAACAATACATCAATAGTCACCACATACTCCCCATTTTACAAACACTTTGATTAATAAATACCTTTTTTCGTGCAAATTACAATCAAACTTGTTCGGAATAGCGACCAATTAATCATTTGGAGTAATACTCGAATTTAAAATACATGTCGCAACGCTTATTAAAGTACATTTTACGTGACATGTTATCTAACAGTAATTAACTAGCCGACATGTTACTATCACTCATCATTTAAATAGGTTAAACAATAACTTATTCTATACACTAATTTTGATTCAGTGTTCTGTGGTGTTTGGTTTTCTACCCACCCAAATAAAAACGAGATATCTGCAAATAAGGTACACAAATGATACTTCCTTTTTACGTAGGAGACATGCGTGTTTGAATCGGTCTGCTCTTGAAAAGTCATAATGCAGTATATGCAAGTACAAAATTATAGCATTTACTGTACTTCTATCTGGGAGGCATGTGGGTTAAACCAGTTCCCTTCCAAAGTAATAGGTAGTTTCTGCTAATAATTCTGATCTGCTACTACGAAATGAGCATAAAGTCGAAAGTGTGTAGTTTCGAGACGCCCTGGCTACTGCGTTGGTATTCTTTGTTTCTTACGCACCTGTTCAAGCCAGTAATGTGTCTGTATGCCCGTTGTGAATGGGAGCACAATGGGCCATTTTGGAAGGCCATACTACTGGCTTGTACAGGTGCGCGGCTAACAAAGTACATAAACTCAGTCAGCTAGGATGTCTCGAAACTACCAACTTACGAATTTATACTCATTTCGTTGTTTTTACTTGAGAGGGTAGATATTACAGCAACACCTATGTACTTTGTCGCAGTTGACGATTAATTACACAAGTAGTGTAACCACTAAAGTGAGTTGCTCATCAATAAAATTCATTGTAAGATAATATTAAATAAATGTTATAAATTTTATTTTGGCTTATATTGTTTTGAACAAGATACAAACGACCATATCTTAATAACTACATAAATAATTTCATGACGGTTTCAAGATAAAATTGCCTTAAGTATGAAAAGGTAAGACACATGAAAGACGGGAATTTTTAACAAAAAAAAAATCCGTCTTTGTACTTCATCGTGTCACAGTACATAATGAAACGAATCATTCATACGGACTAAACAGGATCTGGGTAAACTACGAATGAGATAGTTCACTAATTCATTGTTCCGCCCACTTTTTTCAATTCTGTAGGATAATACATCAAAAAATAACAATTCTAACAATTTGTGTGCTTTTAAGAGCATATATCATTCCTCACGGATACAAGAAAGATAAAGCAGTTTTCTTGGGATTTGTATATATTATTGGTTAAATATGAGCGGCTAATCTGATAAGTTCGACAAATATACCCCGAGCACACTTTGATGGCACTTAAGTGGGGGAAATGACATGGTTTGACACGTTTGTTAAGTCACATATGAAAACGTCTCAGAACTAAGGGACCTTCGTGCTACATCCTATTAACCCCCTTGCGTTTATTGTAGATCCTTTCTCGGATATTGTTAATCCTATTTTAGCTTCGCTATTAAATCCTCTACGGTCAATGACTCTTTTGAAAATTACCATAGTCATTTGATTTTAGCGGAAAAGCCACTGGAGATGACATCTGTAAAGATCAATGGTACAATTTTGTTCATTCAACTGTTATAATTCAAAAATCAGTAAAAAATACAAACACAGAGGATTATATTTGACTGACGCGAGTCTCTGATATGAGTTTGCAAATGCGTCATTTTAGACACAATCTTTGATAAGTTTGATGAATTTAACTGTGTGGTGATACATTTAGACATTTCTCAGAGCCCCTTGTTTGTTGTTGCTGAGGTTTGACTTTTGTGACACGGGGAAACGTACATTTGGTGTACCTTGTACCTTAATCCTGGACTGTGGCAGAGAAAGTGTCTGGGCTTGAAAAGACCACATTGATATCGGCTAGTGCTAAGGTAAGTGACACTCGATTTCTTTATTTTTTTTTCGATTCAATTATTTGTAGTTTGGTCGTTGATTACAGTATAAGAAAAATTCAGTATTATTATTATTCATTTGATGAAATTCTTATGAAAGCATTTTTTGGCATCAATGAGCGCCATGCACACTATAACGCCTGTTATGTGACATAGAAGGGACAATTATATAAATTGTAAGGAATGAGATGATAATAAAATTGGACAAGAAAATGTAGAAATACAATGTTAAAGTGGCTGTCGAGTCTCAGAAATAATTTTGAACGAGTATATTTTTGTTCCAAAAGGGGGGAGGGCGATTTTTTAGCCGTCATAAAAAACGCACACGTTTACGCCTAACGACCTAAGCTAATCGTAGATACATCCTTTGCGCTCATTTTGGTGATAAATTTTTTTTCACCTCAGCACCTTACCCGGGGGTAGGACCGGCCATCAAAGATGACCATTTGAGGGGGGGTGGGGTGGTGACTGAGGCCCCAATGATTTCATCAAGACCTACTGACTTTTTACTTGTTAGTAGTTAAATAGGCATTTCCTTTTATATTTAGCAGCAAATTCAGCGAAAATTGCACAAATTTTTAGCCGAAAATCAATTTGGCCTATACTTTTGTACATAGCCAGAATTTCCCAAATTTCCATGGGCGCCCTCACATTATAAAGTCATAGCGACATTATGTGGGGAATGTTTGTACTTATTTTGGTATCACTGGATATAGAAGACCCATAGCTATAGTACCAAATATAACGGTATATGACGTTTATAATTGAAAATTAAGTGGGGGCTCGTAACAACCCCCCTCTTCGTAGTTTGTGTTACAAAATATGGCTCAGTAGTTCTAGGTTAAAGCATTTCTAAGACTTTACAGGACGTCGTGTCCGCATTAATATGTTTTTAAAACAATTGGGTGTTTCGTGTAACTACAACTCGCCAAGGAGTAAGTATGTTATGGATATTTTAAAAAAGTACTTCAACGATTTCACGTATTAGGAATTTCTAAGCACGTGGAACACCAGGATAAAATTATTTCAAATAATTAAATCAAACAATTCATCTAGCTCATTTCATTTGAATTTGGACGCTAGTAAAGTATTGAATGTTTGAAATATTAAATGTACGATCAGCATAGTCAAGATGAGTTATAAAAACAGGGGATACATGCTCATGTTTTACCCTTTTTTTACCCAGAAGTACAATTGTAATGGGCTTGGACCAACATCTTTAAAGAGTGAGCGAATGCATAGTAAACAAAATTAAAAATTAAAAATGGTAGACATTAGACTCATTCCTCTTGAACATATATATCACTTAATGGAATAATGACATATTGTAAAAGCAATCATTTACATGTGCGATTCATTAGCTAAGATGAAATTTGTTTTCTAAACTAGAATTACGTAAATAATGAGAAGCGGCACCACAATGTTCACATAATATGCAAACATAAGCTGTTCTATGCATCTATTGAAATTAATTACAATTGGTAAACTCATAATCTACATTTTAGAATTTGCCATGTCAGACGCCGACATTATTTTGTTTAAGTAATTTGATAAATAATTTGCATGTGGGATTAGAAAACAGCATACGTTATACGGTAGTATGCTCATGTTTGTTAATATGATAGAGCTTCTTCTTGTCTTGTGAATATCGTTAGATGATTTTAAGTCTCTGTGTACCTTATTTGCGAGGTTCTGTGTTGTAATTAAGCGGATTCCAATTATGTGCATTTATTTATTTATTTATTTATTTATTTATTTATTTATTTATTTATTTATTTATTTATTTATTTATTTATTTATTTATTTATTTATTTATTTATTTATTTGAATCGGAAATTTAATTCCAATAAATAATGATAACACATTACAAAAAAAAAACGAAACAAAAACAAACAAACAAACAAACAAACAAACAAAAGCAACAACAAAAAACAAACAATGGTCACCTGCCTCGCATTTACAAGTTTCTAGAATGTTGACGGACAAAATAGATGAAGAATAAATGTCATTGATCAGTGAAATCAAATTTTCAAGGCTTCAGCGTAAACTCTGTTGACATGACAATGATGATGATATTCGCACGAATAACTTGAATACAGTTGCACATCTTTCCACTGTCTACTTTATCGTTATTGGGAGGCGGGGCTTTTGCGAACACTGCCAATCATGTGATATGACGTCATCTTAAGGTAGGTGGCAAGATGTCATATGCTTTATACCTTATATGACAGCCCACCATCCCAACATTTCTATTTCAAGTTTCAGTTTTTTTGAATGCCTCTCACGGCTAGAACTGGTGTAAAAATGGGCTTGTTGATGATAATAACAACTCATTTTGATGAGTAAAGCTGGGGGACGAAGTTTTCGATCGGGTCACTCGCCTTTTATTGGAGTAAAGCATACAATGAACTATACGGAATATAGTAACGATGTAACGATGTAAACTGAGCAAGCATCTTTAGTAAACAGTGCTTGAGTGTGTTCAACATTCTTCTGATATGCAGAAGAGAGGGAGGCAATTTGCCCCCCCCCCCATTCTTTTGAGCCAGGATTTTGCCCTCGCCCTGGCATTTCACTTTGTCCTATATACCTCCCCCTGAAAAATTCTGGCTCCGCCACTGCACATGAGTACCGAATGTATTTCACAACTTTAATGTTTGAAATTGAACTATGTACAATGTTATTTGAAACGGAATGAGATAAAATAAGCTAAGAATAGAATAGAAGAGAATAGACGATCTAGTGATAATATCGCTTTTAAAGCTATTATCCACGTGTAGATATGTGTATCATTGATTTACTTTTTACAAGTTTACGCTATAATACCAATTTCATTATTCATTTTTTAATGTGTGAAGCAGTTTTAGCAAGTCAAATACATGTCTTAAGAGAAACTTAAATGATACTTATAAACAATAATATTACAACGTTGAAAATAAATAAAATACTTGGATGAATGAATAATTGTCAGTAATATTGTCCGTAGTTTACCATGAAATATAATCTTTGAAAATGAAAGATGCACAAACTGTATAGTTCATGAATTAGCTACTATCCAAGATATTCATATTATGTTCACGTAGTTTATTTCTCAAATACCCAAGCACCGCTCACCAAATGAAATCTCGCACGTCAGGAACTGCTCGCTTTTGTATCTAAACCTCACTATTACTGCGAGAATAAGATGGAGGCATTTGCGCATGTGCTTGAAAGTAGTGAGTGTTACTCTGGTCTAGCGCCCTCTCACGATAAAATATATAAGCAGGACCAACATAATTATTTACTTATACGCACGCATGAAATTGAATGAATTAAAGGAACACGTTTGTACAGTCATAATTTGTATCGCAATTGAAAAATCGTATGGTTGGTGATAAGTATCATAATATTACGGAAGCAAACAGCACAAGCAATCATTCAGAAATGATTCGATTGATTAGAATTGCCTTGTTATGTACAGGCAGCATTGTAACACAAAGTGCTCTTCCCAGCCAATATACTTCATTTTCACGACGTTCGCTGACGTTGTACTTAGGTTGTGATAAGGTAATGTCGCACAGTGACATATTTACAACGTTATTTTAACGTACCCAGACATTTTTGACACATTGAAAGGCCTTTTTGAAACATTCGGTAATGACGTGGTATTTACGTCCTAAACGTCTTAAACGAAGTTAACTTTATGCAAGGCATGCGTTGTTATAAAGTTTGATCGGACTTAATAGTGACGTTTGAAAATACGCTCCCAATTTGACGACGAAACAACGTCAAAATGACGTTATATTAACCCCCGAAACTCAACGTCCAAAATAACGTAGTCACAACACGAATACGAGTTCACAAAATTACGTATTTACAACGTAGACGTTGTAACAACATCAACATATTGGCTGGTGACCACTTTTTCTGATGCATCAGCATTATTCCTGATATAGTGTGCATTGAAAAAACAAACAAAAACAAACATCCACCAAAAACAAACAAACAAACATGCAAGCAGCAACCCCCTCCAAAAAAACCTGACCATCTCACAAGATAATCGAAAAGTCTTACGCGAAAAGCTGCACTAAAACAATCTGGTTCCAAATTTCGAGTAATTTTTTGTCTATACCATCTAAAGGGAAAAAAATCAGTGCTCAAGGTTTACGGGGATTTAAAAAATGCTTTCTTGAGATGCTAAAATCTCAATTTTGATGGGTAAATCAGTCAATCGGGTCACCCACCTTTAAGAACAAGTCCATGCGTATTGTCCGGAAGCAGGTATTATGTTTTATTTCCTCTAAAACGTTTGGCCAATGACATTGAATGCTGACATAATCCCTGTTATTACATTTTGTTTATATGCATTGTATATTATGCATTAAACATCTTAAATGTGTTATTGTCCATGCAAACATTCATCTGAGCTTAAGTTTGATTAATGTGCCTTGTCTTTTGAACAATTCAAGATTTATAAAGAGAAGCATGAATATTAATTAATACAGAGCACGGATAACACTCTTCTTCAAACGATAAATAAAAATAGATTAACATGTTAATATGTGGCTTAAAAATGTTTTACAGATGTTTTGCCGGAAACAGGACTTATTTAAAATCACTTTAGCACATGGAATGTTGAAACACTTGTTCGACCACAAACAATAAACACACACACACCCCCCGCCCCCACCCCCACACACGTTAAACGATTATTTCTTAAGAGCGAGGGGCTGGTCTATCGATATGCTTGAACGAACCGCTGCACTGCTCAATGGCTTTCTTGTACTATATGAAATGTGATGGGCAAAGAAAAGGGCAAAGAACAATGGAAATAATTTGCGCGTATACTGCCGGGCAATGACGTCACATGTCAAATGGTCCATATTTTACACTTCACGCAATGAATGCAAGCAAGGGTAAGATTTGTTCTGTGTTTCACAATGGGCTATTCCAGTTGAAATCCATACACCCCCTATGAAATACACGACCTTAATCTTCCACATAGGGTGTGTCGATTTCAAATGGAGTCACCTATTGAGATAAAGTCATACTCCTGTGTGGGAAAATTAATGCCATGTCTTCCAGAGTGGGTATAGATTTACTTATTTATTTATCTATTCATCTATTCATTTATTTATTTAGTGTACTAGACACTGCTTTACACAAGGGCCTCTGAAAAACATGTAGGCAAACTGAAATTTACACAATAATCATTTCTACATGAACTTGCTGAAATGCAATGTCGGTTGAAAAGACACGACGTTAAACACGACTTTCGTCCGATACCATCAGACATTATCACTGTACGTGACTGCTTCAGATCAATTGGTCACGTGACAGACGGTGATCGATTCATGTTATAATTAAAGACCGAATTAAAAAGACTAGTTTGCGTATGACGTCCTGTCAACCAGACAAAAAATACCGTACTGCGCAGGCCAGTAACCAATCACGCCGCGCCTTTGCCCTGACGTCAGACGCAAACTAGTCTTTTTAATTCGGTCTTCAATTATAGTGCTGGTCACAAAGCGTACTAGCAGTGGCGTAACTAGGGTTGGTAGCGCCCGGGGCAAGAAACAAAATTAGCCCCTCCCCAATTCTTGAAATTGGGGACAAATAAGGCCTACAATTAATTAATTTTGGTTACTAGAAGTTGAATATCGGTCTTAAAATGTTCTTTTAAAACAATTGCGCACGGAGCGCGCGAAATTTTGGACAAATAAGGCCTACCACTAACTAATATCGGTCTTAAAATGTTCTTTTAATTGATTTTGTGCTGAAATGCGCGCGAAGCGCGAGAAAATTTTGACTTTTATTGCTTGGAGGGGCGCAGAATTGGTCAATTTGGCGCCCCCCTAAGGGTAGCGCCCGGGGCATGTTGCCCACCCCTGCTCCCCCTAGTTACGCCACTGCGTACTAGTCCTCCTCCCCTGTTCAAATCGGCCTGAATCAGTCACTTGATGGTACCTGATGGTATCGGACGAAAAGTTCCAGTATTTGGTTTAATTTTGTACTTTTTTTTCACGGTTGCCTTTAAACTTTAAATCCCCATCCACATGGTTATAAATTTGTTATTGGTTTTTGACCATAAATTAAACGCAAAAAATTCACATCAAAGTCATCTCGCTGCAGCAAGTTACATACTCCGTTGTTTATTGACCACTGTTTTATTGACACATAAAGTTAAAGAAAAAATAGAGAGTAGTAAAATCTTTTGTCTGTCCTTGTTTATTAGTTAACATGTCCATAGTCCAACAATCCCATATCACACCTCACATAGACTACATTTGAAGGCCGCTGCCGATCGAAATATCTAATTTCAACTGGAATAGCCCAAATGAATCGTTTATTAACTTAGAAATCAAAATATTTGATTTAAAACCCCAGGAAAAATCTGTAGCTAAAACCAAGCGATAAAAGACAATCGCTAGGACGTTAATGTGACCAAGTTTTGTTGATTGAAATAAGCGTACTTTTCCCACTTCAGATTCACTTGTTACCTGTAACATGTTGCATTATGGTACTTTTCAATGTTTGAGTAATTTCATACCACATAAATGTAAATTATTCACCATCAGGTAGAAACTGCAGCGAACTATATTGTTTGTGGAAATTTAGAGATGTGGAGATTCAATCTACTTTATCAGGTAATAAACGCCCTCTGTTGTTTTGATACACATTCTTATATACTGCACATGCGCTGAAAGTTATTTGTAACGTCATTCGAGTCAGAAAAGCACTCATTTATTTTCGCATACATCACATTTGAAAAAAATATTAACAACCGTCTGTTTACGCTTTTCTCTCTTTAATTACGCAACCTCTATTATTATTTACTACACTACCTACTACTAATACTACTATCATTACTCTCGCGGTGAAATGAAACAAGTATAAACGTGTAGTGCTTGTTACTACATTATTTTACTGAACATCTATTGCACAGTAATTTGAACCACGCATGGCACAAATTTGTTTCCTCTGATAAATATTTAAACCAACGACAATAAATGGCTTAATTCAAATAGATACTTAAATTCCATAAACACATCTTCCTGTTAGGATTTTGAGTCACCACTGACGTATTACCCGCTTGCTTCCGTTTTTTTAACACTATGTCGCCAGGAGCAAAAATATCGATTACTTGATTACTATTACTCGGTGTCCATTAAATGAACATGTTTTTTTAATGAAAAGCAAACTTTCCATATTTTAAAAAGGTTTTAAATAGCACTTGAGTGGGTGAGGCGTGGTAAACAACTACCCAATTAAAATCGAGTAGAATTTAGCAACCGAAAAATTGTGATAAATATACGGTCCACAACTTTTAAAATTCCCCCTAATACTTTTTAGAATAAGTCAAAAAATATTTTACAAAATGTAAAAATGTAAAAAGATGTATAGCCCTATAAGCCTTTGCATCGGGGCCTGAGATTGGAATTCCAGTTTCCTTTCTCACAAAGTAAGGGCTAAGAGTAAAATTGTACAATTGTGTTTGGGAGTGGCCTTCTCTCTTTCTCTTTTTCCTAGCTATTTTCTTCCATTTCTTGCTTTGTTTATCAAAGCTATCTAGGCCAGCATGCATATATTAGCCTACACTGGCTATCCAGGCTTGTGCATTTGTATGAGCTTGGAACGGTCCATGGTTTTCCATGGATTAGCATGTGTTACTCACGGACCAACCTGGGTAAACAATATGTTTTACACATGTGGACCAATTTATAGCGTCACACGTCATTGCGTTCTGTCACAATGGTTAATTGTGTAAGAAAAGAGGCCGTTTTAAAAGTTGCACTTGAGTCCATAGCAGTCAGGTTTTCGTTAATAAACACATAAATATACCTAGCCTACTATGGAATTAGATGCAACTTTAAACACTGTTTAAAACGATATCCTTTTTTACATAACGAATCATTATGACTGAACGCAATGACGCGCAACGCTATAATCTGGTTCATGTGTAATACGGCTACCCATACCATTTTACAGGTTTGCATTTTGTCAAATATTTTTCGATTTATTTTAAAAAGTAGGCTATTTAGGGGGAACTTATAAGTTGTGGACCCTATATTTGGTATTACATTACATGCATATACCTTTATTCATTATCCAGTTATTTGTTTATTATATTTATTTATTTGTTTATTTATTTATTTATTTATTTATCTATTTGTGTACTTGGAGAAATATGTTCCTGCAGAGTACTCGATGCATTAAAGCAGAGCTAATAATTCGCGTAGAACTTGTGGAACGAAAGTTGTAACTCTGAGTTTCACGCTCATGCGATCATCAGACAACTCTGACAACAAGTTCTACTCGTATCTATTTGTTTATTTATTTATTCAGATATAAATTTTAAAGAAGGTGATATAGGCACTGCTTTACACAAAGGGCCTCCGAAAAACATCTAGTTGAACTAAATACACAATACTCATTTCCTCATGAACTTGCTGAGATACAATATCGGTTGAGGAACAGTAGAATAACTGGAACAAATATTGGAACTTGCGTTTTCATAACACGACTGATTCAGGTCACGTGAGAGACGGTGATCAATTCATTTTAACCCCATGAGAACTACCTGCATATTGGTCAAAAAGTAGTTTTCATTATCAATTGGACCAATCAGCAACATTGTTAGAAAAATTTCACCACGCAAAAAAATTGGAGTGAATTATTTGCAAAACTCCATTTTGATTGGTGATTAAAATGAAGATATCATGTAATTGAGCAATCAGAGGCAATGTTGGATCGGCAGGTGGTGCTCAGGGGTTAATGCTGGTCCGTGCGTGCGAGAGTTGAAAGCGTAATCCTCCTCTCCTGTTTCGATCGACCTGAATCAGTCACTTAATGATGTCCAATGGTATCGAACGAAACTTCCGTTAACGAAACGTGGAAGTTCCAGTATCTAATATTGCTTTGCTCTACCAGCTGGATTAATAATCTACACCAAAATAACTCAAGCAAGTAGAAATTGCATCCTAAAACAACATTCACATTTAATTTGTACAATAGTTGTGTTGTGTGTTAACCTCTAATTGATCAATTAGCATAAATAATTATTTTTAATAATAATAATAACGCATGTTTTCTATGAAATATTCTAATATGGTAAGAGTCATATTTGCCTTCGTAGTGGCATCTTCTAGCATACATCCCTTTTGTCTCTTGACACGAAAACAAAGTTTTCCAATTTATATCGAGGGTCAGTTTACTACAGGGTGGGTCAAAAAAATTGTATATTAGAAAACTTTGAAGCCAACTGGCAAGGGTGGTGGAAATTGTGGATCATCAGCATTTGACGGATTTATGAGTATGCCTTTGAAACTTTACATCCACATCTATAAGGTAGCTAGATTTTAGCTTCAACACAAAACTACCATGGTTCACGAGTCGCACCATCTACCAGCGAGGCAGCGACCCCATCCGATTTAAATTCTATTTCGAATTTGCTCAAGTACAAGGTCCATCATATTTACTGTTTTCAAATAAAAACGAAAGAGTAGAATAATTCACACCATACATTATATTGCAACGATTCAAAAGTTGCTGCCAGTCGTCTCGCTGTAGCAAACAAGGCAATAGGTTTATATACTTCAAATTCAAAGACCATGGAATCAAACGATAGAAAATATAAATTTCCACTGTTTAAGCTCATCTAAGAGCGACGACTTGTCTCTTACTTCTTACCTATATAGCAAACCAGGCAACCTGTTAATTTACCACTGTTTCATTGACACATAAAGTTAAAGGAAAAAATAGAGAGTACAAAATCTTTTGTCTGTCCTTATTTACTAGTTTACATGTCCAAAGTCCAACAATCCCATATCACACCTCACATAGACTACATTCACAGGCTGCCGCTGATCGGTAAGTCACTAATCTCTCTTCATTATTTTCACACCGTAGCCAAACATTTACCTGAGAAAGAAAGAGAAAAAGGAAGACAAACAATTGGAATATTTAGTAGTGTTTAAAATATTGAGTCGTATCAGGTTGTCAGTACGTCAAAATCATTGAATCTTATTGGTTTCTCTTTCTGTAATTAGTAATCACATCTAAACAACCAAAATAGAGAATTATCACCAACAAGCGGATTAAACAGGAAACCCTGCTTGGCCAGTTCACAACAGAAGAACTGACTTACACCTGTTACTTTGATGACAGACAGAACAGAATTTACATGGATAAATTTTAATTTTAACTAATTCCCTAAGGAACTTAAACCAAAAGCGGGGCTTCATCTTTAAAATCATGATTTTATTTCTCAACTCCACAAAAAACGGTGTTTTACATATTCGTGGACAAATAGCAGTTACAATACAAAATCAGAAAACAGACACGGAAACTTTAAAAGGCCCATTGATTAGCTTCATTAAATACTAACGACTGCAAAGAGTTTTAATGGATATTCAAACTTTGCCCTTACTTAGTTGTTTTTGTCAGCAAATTAAGACTAAGTACCGTTGTGGTTTTAATGAAAACAATATAAACAGACAGTTATTTAAAATCCATTAGATTTACAATAATATCCCAGGGTATTCCGTTTTACTACAACTAAGTGTCCGATGAGATCATGTATAATTCAACCGACTGAACATCAATGTTGTTTAAAATCAGTTTGTAATTGTTACTTTTTTGTTAGTCATTAATCTCGTCGTTTAAGCTTCTAAACGGTGTTCGTGCAGGGTAGTTGGTGGATGGGGGAGGTGTAGTTGTTAAGGGGTGGGGTACGTGGTTGGTGAACTGTGTACGCTTTAGCACATCTGACATAATTGAAGAAATGCCATTTTGCTTATATATTTATTGTATAAAATAATAAATTATATTAATTTCTTTTGTTATTTCTGGTTTAGGTAAACGCTACTCCTACATGAATTCAACAATACAATTTGCAGTAGTTTTCAATGGGCATTTGGTAAAATTTCTCAATTTTGATCATGATGATAGTCGCGACCTAGAAATGTTGCTTTTCATAATGTAGACGTTTTTGCAAGGCCTCGTGGGAAAAATGTAAATATATTTATACTTATCTGATCAATCATTTAGATTAAAGTGTTTTTTGAGAACCCAATTTGACTCGTTCAAATGGATGCAATTCATGATAAATGTTTACAAGCTATATTTGATTTTGAGAGGTCAATTGTATAATGAATTTTAAGATTTAGCCAGATAAGTTCAGGTACAACAACAACAATTGATAATAATAATAATAATAATAATAATAATAATAATAATAATAATAATAATAATAATAATAATAATAATAATAATAATAACACTAATAATAATAATAATAATAATAATACAATTAGGGTTTAAGCTTGTTTGGACGAATACAATTTCCCTAATCTACAATATATTATCAAACCTGAGCATCCTCTCAAAATAATTGTAATCACTTAACCTAACGCAACAAACAAATCTCGCATCACCGGTTGATGTTACCAATACTGGATAGAAAGAGATCAATTTTAAACTCACTGAAACTTAAACCGCGTCATAACAGATTAACCGAACGAGGACAACTGTATAAAGATATAGGTTGAGTGTCATCTAAGTCAAACAAACTATTATCTTACTTAAGTATTGCATAATTCAATCAATCTCGTTTATTGGTAATGGTAAAGCATAAAAGCATGGTGAAGTGGCAGTGTGGAGTCATTTAAATTGGCACTGTCATAACAGTGGAACTAATTCAAGTAATACCGGCTACTTGAATATGTAAACAAACCTGGCATTATGTAAAGCATTTCATGATGTTTACAAACATAGAATATCGAATATGAGTGGTAAAGCATGCAACAATACACGGGGTACTGTTCAGCATCTCATGTTTAGAATCATGCAAGAGTATCCTCTTTTCCTCTGGAGGACAGTATCTCATTGACGCTCTCAGTTAGTCAACGTTACATTAAGGTTACGGATTACTTTAAAAACAAAAACAAACAAAACATAACAAATGTGACGGGCTGTCGATAATTTAGGTTACATATTGGGTTTTTTTGCCTGCGGGGCCATTATTATATTTGAACTCAATTAGTTACAAGTCCTCACGGTTGTTTGATGTGATCATTTATTAATTTTTCTAACAAAACATTTGATTCAATTATAGACCTGGACAATAGGAACAGCTATATCACTAATATACATATATATTTTTAGCTATTTTAACATACATTTTCGTTATTTGTTGTAATCTATCTACTTCATAATTTTCTGCTTTTATTCTATAAATTGTACATTTGTGTGCAAAATGAATTTTGAGTTATTTCTACCATTTCATGATCATTTTATTTGAAAATTTCCTTGTCGTTTGTTAGTTTTTTTTCTGATGTTCTAATACCATTATACAAGTGTCTACCCTTGTAAAGATGTAAACAAGATTTCAGATAAATAACGCTATCAATTTTCAACTATTAACTTAAAAATGACATTATGTGACGGGCTTGCGGCTTTGATGTTGTTTTGGACTGGGGTCCAGTATCATCAAAAACATCGAGGCTGCAAGTACAGAAACTCCAATAGTGAAGACTTACAACTAATAGAGTTCCAATATAATAATGGCAATGCGTAACCTTAATTTAGGCACAGCCCAACACTTTTTTGTTTCTCTTTTTCTTTGTACTCTTTTTCTTCTTTTCTCAATTTGCATAATTCTTCAGACCCTCTATCATGGGCTAATTTATAGTTTACGCTGTAATCGCTATAGAGGCCGTCAGCCTTTCGCCATCTTGTGGGTACAAATGATCTGCGTGTTCATGCATCGGACGCTACGCGTAGGGCGCAGCTTGCCACGCAGCTGTTATCACGCGTTGATGCGGCGATTTTGTTGTTCACGCATGCAGATCGAATGACCATCGCAGCGTGTACCCACAAGATGGCGGCATATGACGTCACGCTGACGGCCTCTATTGTTTTTGAGCGCTAATTGTTTTTACGGCCGATACTTTCCCAGCCTTCCTTATACATCATTATGACATTCTGCTTATGAAAGTTCATCTGTGTTGGCATAAATCATGATTTTGATTTAAACTTTTCAAATATGTTCTCAATGAAATATACATGAGATACTGTCCTCCATAGGAAGAGAGGGTAACCTAGCATGATTATGAACATAAGATGCTGAACAGTATCCCATGTATCTTTAAATGTTCTGCTACTCAATTGGGTGGAATATCTTTTTATAGTTTCTACAATCTTATAAATACATAAATACATCGTTACCGAGGTCGGAGCATATTGGCTACGTAGAACGTGGTTACGATTTAACCACACTTGTGGTTAACACAGTTACCAAACGTGGTTAATTTTAACCACTCATCTTATTTAACAATGTTGTTTAATGCGGGGTTTTCTTGGTTTGGAGGCAAATTGTGGTTAAAATGATTGTTTTCCAACCACCTACTATACTAATCAGACAGCATTATACATAATCTGCACTTCCTGCTTTACGTCTGGCCCGGTACCACGTTTTACGAGTCTATTATGTAGCGAACCACGATAACCAAGTATTTTTAAGAGTATACGGATTAAACAACTTTGGATGATGTGCTCCGCAGATGATAGAATACACAAGATGCCATTACAATGACGTACGTGACTAGTCATGAAGTACCCAACCTAGCACCTTTAAAAAGTGAGCAACGAAATGAAGTTCTTCATGTCTTTATTATGCCCGTGATGCTCACCGAGTACTTCTTAACGGATTATAGTGACTGACGGCATTGTAATAAACACGGGATGCTGGTTATTCTGCCCTCTAGAGTGCAGCACCCCTTGTAAACAATGAGTTAAGGAAAGGAAAGTTTCTATACTCACATCATGTGTTTCTTGTATTGAGCAACAATTTCCGGTAGTTGTGAGTATTTGACTTCCTTCGCTTTCCAATAATCTAGCTAATGATGAAGGATATGAATAGGATAAACAGAAACCTCTGCAGGCGTTCATTGGTACTTCTTCCATGTGACACCCGGGAACCCGAACTTCTTTTGTGTAACCTGGAGAATGTAAAAATAAAATACAAGTTTATAATAACGGTAAACAACACATATCATGTTTTCAATACAGTAATCAATCTTCAAGTGCTAAATTAATACAACGATATCTTAGAAACCGACTCTGCAATAAGGACACTTTTGTTTATGTAACCTGGAAAATAAAACGTTTTAAGTATCGTAAATATTAATCTTCGCGAGTTTCTTTGTATTATGCGAAGAACTACGAAGGTGGGTTGTACCAACCCCAATATAACACTTCAACAGCGTGCCCTATGATTAGTTTCGCACTTTTAAACATATAAGCCGTCTAAAAGGTTTTAGTAATAGGAAACTTTTTCCTAAAAGCATCATGTCTAACTGACATCGTCTAAAATTTTCTTCGATTCCTTTTCACCAATGAAGGCCACAAATGTATCTACCTTCCTTTTACGCACGACCAACTAATCACGCGCTGTCTGAGTTGATCGTTAGTTCTACTTCTTTCTTCTTTTTCCATATCTCGTCGGCAGAATGCAAGACTTACGTACAGTGGCGTAGATTTCTTTTTGATAAGAGGGGGGGGGGAATTTTTCTTGAAGTATAGTGAATTACGATACCGTTTGGCGTCGTAATAAGTTTATGGTACAAATGCGCGCGAAGCGCACGAAAAATTTTGCCATTTTGAAGCTAAACTGTTGAAATATGGTGCAAAATGGGATAAATTCGCTCGAAACGTGAAAAACTTTGCACTTTGGGGGCTAAAATGGCCAAATATGAGATTAATTTGGTCAGAAACCCACATACAGGCGTCAACATTGGGGGGTGGGGGTGATTGTATGGACCATCCCCCTGGCAAAATATTGGGGGATTTATCCCTCCATCCCCCATGGGTCTACGCCTATGCTTACGTAAATGCATTTTTCTCCATTTTACAGGAGAAGAATTTTTGTATTTTTTAGTAATCGTTTTTATTTATAAACATTTGACATAAAATGTGAATAACTTTTAAGTTATTAAAATAACTGTAATGTGTGAAATAAAATATTGTTGATAAAAAAATAAAATAAACAAGATATTACCATATAGTATGTTCATTCGGTGATATAAGGGTGAATGCAACACTTAACAAATTATAGAATGCAACACTAACGTAAGTGCAGACCTATGTAAGGGCAGACCTATTCATTACTGGTTTATAATTGATAAATAGTGATTAAATGTGTAAATGATCATCAAATAAATAAAATAAGATCAATTTTCTATTATTTTCAAAATGTTTAATGACTATGAAAATATAAAAATAGAAAATCAGCAGCCTGCAAATCCCCCAGTGTTGCCTTCCAACATTTCAGATGCAGTAACTAAAGTGGTTCTTACGTAATTATTGTTGCATTCCAGCATTTCTGATGCAGTTGACACAAACGTCATTTGTCCCACTTAATAGTTAAAATTCTTAATTAAATATTGACAGATGTAGATTTTATCTTAAAATGTGCCGAAAACCAAAATTTCGCAAAAAATGTCACTTACGTCAGTAAATTGCTTCTGCTGTATAATGTTGACATTTGACAAATTATGCACAATATGGGCCTCCTCGTATACTTAAGCACACCAAACAATATTGATAATCATCAGCAAGACGTTCATTTAAAAGTTATTTATTTATATATACGCACAATGCCGTCAACAACAGAAACAATAGAAACAATTAAATATTTATTGACTATATACGGTATCTGGTCAATGACGTTCATGTGTATGCGTCAAGACTTGTCACATAAATACAAGAAAGTTGTTAATACAAAGTAATAACAAAACTCTTAAGCCTTTTTGTATTCTTGTATTAAGCGTCGATTGTTATCAAGTCTCAGCTATAAGACTCGTATTGTTGTTTTTATCTTTTGACATTCATAGAAAGATAACATGGTTATTTATCGCGATTTATATGAACCCAATTGATCCATTATCTGGATTGAAATGGTCAATTATGAAACTAGGCCACTTATGGTTTTCTCAGAAAATAATGTAAAGATGAAATTGTAAAGCAAGGAAATAAAAGAAAAAAAAATATTAAAAATTTAAGTCAGACGTTTGTTGTTCTGATTATACCTCCCGTAGAGGAAAATTATTAAGCTTCTAAATGAGTTTCGTTTCAATCGAATTGGTGATCTAGAAGCAAAGATATGGCCAATTGTGTAAAGTAGTCGCAAATCCATTTTGACCACTTTTGTGTCTGAATAGGATTGAATTGTTAACTTCATTATTTATTTTAAGTACATGAATAAAAACATATACACAAAAAAAGCTTTTGTGTTTCTTTGGTGATCTGAGATGTGTGATGCACACACACAGCTAATGAAAGTTAATGTACAAATCCTTACCAAGGTGATATACTTGAATATGGCGAAAGTCGCCCAGCTCATTTCTGCACAATGTAAGCAAATGAGCATAACTTTTCATCCAAAACGAGTAAAGAACCCAACTAAACATGGTACGTATTTCAATGTATGAAACATTTACGCCATTTGTCTATTTTTTACTTGTAATTTTGTTTTGTTTTTGGTTTTTTACCAATGTTGAGTTAACTACTTATGTTATAGCGAGAAGCCTATAAAACCCACTGATTGTTAAATTCACGGTCGTAAAAGCCTATCCCACAATTTAGTGAGAAGCCTTTTTAATACCGTTATGCTTACCATAAAAACTTTAAAAAAGAAAAGTTTCACTTACTGACAAAATTGACGTTGAGGATGCACCATTGTGGCTTCGCTATGAACAGCCCAGGCTAGGGGATTCGATAGATTGTACTTTACAAGCAACAAAACTAAGCGGTAATTTAAATTTTGTCTTTTAAACTAAAGAAGAGAGTAAAATAAAATAAAAAGTTAAACAGGCCTTAGTAAATATTTGACATCAAAGAATAAATAACAAATATGAATAAAAAGAAAATTTGTATAGCTAAATATTCTATTTATTGCATAATTACTCTAACGTATACACTCTGTCTTTTAAATCTGATTGCTAATTAAGTTTCAGTTGATTGCTCTTCTTCGTCAAGTTGTTTCTTCTATTTATCTAAACATGAGTCGGGAATTATGCATTCATTCTTTCACTTTGTCTACATGTCAGAGGGAACGAGTGCTTGTCACCGATTATTCGATTAGATCAAAACCAAAACAAGATGTTGTTTTGTGAGAAAATACACCTCTCTGATGTTTACTTTCTTCGTATTTGTTTTTTCTTATATTTACTTTTCTAATATCAGGCGCATATGGCATTGATTGTTTCATTTTACAAAATGATGGATGGAATGAGAAGTTATTGTTGTTAAAGATTATTCGATCATATACAAATCGAGGGTTGAGAGCCAGAAAGCCTCAACTCACAATTACCTGCTCCCACAAAATGAGCATAAAGTCGCCAGGGCACTATAGAAGATACAGTCCATTAATCATGATAACATTCAATAGAAATAAAAGACATTGGGGAGCAAATATTGATTTTTGGAGACCAAAGAAATGAGCTAACTTTAAATGCTCATTTTGGCTCATTTTGTGAGAACAAAATGTTCTTCTTAAAAATATAAATGCAAAATTGCAATTATACTTCATCTGATTTTTGAAGGTAAATATATAAGGGGAAAAGTAACATTCACGTGTATGGAAGATGTGGAAATTTTTTTTAATCAATATATGAAAAGCCCGAAGAGACTCAAACTTCTCTAGCAATATTGATATATTGAATTTAATAAAGAAAGGAAACCATATCGAAAATTGTAGATAATATACACCTGAATTTGCTGAGATTACTCTAGAGGCATGGGGGAAAATATTACGATTCTTTCATATGTTTTACAATAAAATTTAGCTTACACGATCTTATTGAATTCGGAATCAAAATGGGAATTATACAACGATCAACGTTCATATAGGCTAACTGTTTTGCTTCAGAGAGGATAGAAACCTATAAAACAGTTTCAATTTAGATGTTGGACCAGTGTCTAGTCGTAGTTGGACCGTATACAGTTACTTTAAAGGTGTGAAGCCCAAAATATTGGAAAATACGATACCTGTCAACTTATATATTGTCACTTTGTCACTTATCTTTGGCACAGCTAAGTGAGTGTACAATTTGAAACATGAGAAGAAAGTGACGGAAGTAATGGTCCTGCAGAATTCGTTTTGACATTGCGGGATGAAGGCCGGTGTACAGCACACGGCCCCGAAAATTGTTGAGGCGTTGAGAGGTTTTTAGTTGAATTGTCACATAAAATGAGGGGATAACTACACTTTCACTGCATACACATCTTGCACAACTTTACGTAGGTAGATTACACCGGTCATCCCCCTCGTCAATAATAATATCTGGTGACACAGATACATCTCCCATCCCTTCGACATCAAAAGAAACATGTTTACTACCTTTTCAATGGATTAAAGGTAGAAAGATGAAAGGCACTATCTAACTATATGGATCTAAAAAGAGCAATTTTCTCGCTCATTACACAAATATTAATACACAAGTGCGCCAGAAATCCCAAGTCAAGCTTCTCTTTCGATGTTCACTGATGGAGAGAGAGACCTTCAATACGCAGAATTCGGAAGGCTATTTGGTATCAATACTGCTTGGCAGACAACAAATTCGAGTTCAGCATACCCCGGCAATTTAACAAAAATAAGCTGGTTGCCAAACTTTACGCAAACTTGCCGGTCGGAACGCGATTTGTCCAAAATAGAACCATACTATGTACGTTGATGAAAATTTTAAGTTGGTTATTAAGGTCCGACACATTTATTCATATAGTGCTCTTTTACGCATCCCGTATCTTTGTGAAATTAAGATTGAAAGGTGCCAACACCACTAAAAACCCAAGTCTTCACACGTTTGAGTTATATTCGGCATGTGCAAAAGGTTATTTCAAAAAGATGTCTAGACAATTCCTGATTCGATTATTTGCTTGAATGACTGACCATTATTATTTTGAGAGGAACAAGAAACAATAAAGAAAACATAGGGCAAGGTATGGAAATATACAGGTTGTATCAAAATTACTATTCGTGACACATGAGAGTCATTTTCAAGAAAATATTGAAAATATAAAATCGATTTCATATAGAATGCATATCGATTGAAATGTTAAGTAGTACTTAGTCTGTTGATTTTGTTGGAAATATGCCGTTGCACTTGGGCGATATTTATACCTTTAATGAAATAATGTGATACTGCGAATATCACAAACAGGCCAAAACAATTCGTTCGTTGCTTGCAAGATTAATTGTACGAGTGCTTCCACTGTGTAAACCAAAATGGTTATTTCTGTATATTGCAGTCATTATATGTCTTATTTTTTTAGAAATAATATACTGAAATATAATACTGGGGTTGTAAACATAAAATGAATACTTTCGTAATCATTTGATTAAAAAGCAAACTTGCTTTCACACATTTCCACATTTCCCAGTCAAACCACATCATTGTTATTAGCAGCCACCAAGCCAGTGTTGTGATAAAATCGTGTAAAGACCTTTCTTAAAAAGCGTACAATTTTGTCACAGGATGTCCTACAGGGTGTCCCTGAAAGAACTGTATAGTCGGAAACGTAATTGCTTGGGTATTTGAACGCCACAACTAAACATAAACTAAACAACTGATGTGGTTGAGGAATAAATCAGCTATCACATACCTTTTTAATTTTGACAATAATTATTGACCACACCGTTCTTGAAATACAAGAAGTTTGCGAAACTCCCTTACTTTCAAACCTTTCCACGGATTCAAGTATCAATAGATGATCTGTATTCGGATTGCTAATCACCAGTGTAGGCCTATGGGGCGTATATTGTCATTGTCAGATATTTCACTCCGTGGAACGGATTGGACACATTTGGAGAACTATCAATTTGATACTGCCTATTAAGGACAGGGCAGAAATAATATGTCTTGTCATGGCTTTATAAGAAATACATTTGCAAAGACATGAATAATAAATGAATAATAAAAGTGTTTGTTTTGGGTCAGGATATTGCAACATATTTCTTACATGTTGACTTTTCAGGAAATACTGAGCTAAGAGTAACACATCAATTTGTTTAAAACGTTTACTTTTTTTTATCACGGACATTGACACAACGGATTCAGTCGCAGAACATTGTATTCAGTTTATGTTCCGATTTATATAGCAAGGGCATTGTTGTTTTTATGGAGTGACCGACAGATGCAAAGCAAATGTGTCACATTGCATAGCAAGTACGTAAATCCAGGTTAGACCAATAAGGGATGTCTTTCATGTCTCCGTTTAATACGGATATGTAGATGAGACGGGTATCCTTTACCCGTGTCTTTTGTTTTAATACGGACATGTTGTCTCCGCCTATGTCCGTATTAATAAAGAGACGGGAATGGTGTCTCATAATAGGTTAAACCGTTAGTTGCTTTTCTACAAACTTGTTATGCCTGTTTGCTATTTACCCAGGGAACACACTTTTCTCGGTGTATTTTCAGTGCGAATAGATATAACAATTTAGTAGGTCCGCTGGCCTGCGTTTTACTCACAAATCCATTTGATTCTTGTAAAAACAGACTTGCATAGTCTACTCTAACTACTAAAACGTTTCAGAATAACCTCAAACATGTGAATCGGACCAAATTCAAATTAATCTACGTTTTACACAATCAGAAATCACATGTTACGTGTGTTAACCCACCCCATTTATATCATGGCATACTATCAGTTTCAACAAAGAAAGGTGAACAAATTCGAAGCATTACAAAACAAATAGGTTGACCGGTAGCTTATCAAAATGTTTACATAAATACAGGGAAATGGACTATACGACACCTGAACACGTCCATTAGTCCACATTGGGCTATTCCATTTGAAATCATTGCACCCCATATTGAAGACATGACCTTAATCTCCCACACAGGAGGTGTAGATTTCAAATGTAGTCACCATTATTTCGAAGCCAATTTTTTTTCTAGGAAAGTTGTTCAATGGTAATCCCAGTGTCAATTGGCCTCGGATCAATCTATGGTCGATCGAAAGTGCAGAAATCAAACTACCGGCAAAAATTACGTGTTTTTTCTACGAGTCTCACTTAAAGGGAGTCTCCGGCAATCATAACATTATGCCGAAACTCATATAGACCATAAAAAAGAATAAAAATAGTCGGCTCTCAACACAAGATATTCAAAACTCTATTCTATGTGCAATGGTTACTTGTGCTCAGTTGTCTTATAATGAGACAGTATTGCACTCGACAATTTCAGCGCCAGGGAATTTTGAATATCGCGTGTTGAGAGAAGGATGTTTTTATGGTCACTATGAGTTTGTTTTGAATAAAATCACGTAATTCCTGCTTGAAAATTATGTTTGTTACATTATAAGGCACAATGTTGTGATTGCCGGAGACTTCCTTTAAACGATGTTGCACGAATAGGTGGGCAAAGGTTTCTCCAACATAAATATCATCCTGGAAACGTTTGACATGATCGTTTGAACGTTTGAAATGTACTAACATAATAGCGACATTTTTATAACATTTAAAAATTTTTATTTCAAGGCAGGATAAAGTGGAGCCTACTTTTATTCTACTGGTCTGAAAGTCTGTAGCTTACTTAGAAAGTGTTTCTTAGAAAAGTTGATAATACATTTTGCGTGACTTCGCTAAGTGAACGATTTTACGTATTGCCTGTAATTTTGGTCATGTATTCCATGGGGTGTATGGATTTCAACTGGAATAGCCAACTGGATTTCAGTTTTGTGGCATTTAATGATTGTTATTTCCATTTGTGTAGCTTTCACTTTACATCCTCAATATTTCATTTTAGCTTTGAAATTTAGTTTTTTTTTTCTATAAAGGTTTTTGTTTAGATAAGATTATTTATTTAATTACATAATTAATACAAACAGTAGAGTTTGCTAGTAATTAAAAAAAAAGAAATCCCGACCGACCGACTCAATTGTTAAAATTCATTTGAAGGGCAAGCAAACATTTTTTTTTCTGGGCCTTAGTGTCTTTTGTAGCATACAAATCGGGGACTAAACTCGGTAATGTGAGCAGGTGATACGATGTGAAGAAAGCATGTGTTTCATCAAGATAGAAACTATTAAACGCTATTTGTAAATATTTTACACATAATCATTTCCGCAACGTGACATTCATCAGCCTGGAGGCCCTGTAAGTCTTGTAAATACGTCATCTATATTAAGAGAGTTTATAGTAAAGATTTATCATGGAGTTACGAAATATACAATCCTGCATGACAACAACATCTGTTCTTTACTAAACATTTGGCAACAACATTATTGTCTGGACACAGCCTTGTCTATGCCCTCTGGGTACACGGGTGCTGTCTAATCTCTCTATAGTGTTGGAATTGCATTGGATCAGAAAAAATTATTTATATGCATGTTTTTATGCTGTATACTGTACCGTGTAACAGGTAGTACATCACATGATAACATGTTTGGTTATTCTGTCCTTTGGAATACAACAGCATCATAATGTTAAAGCGACGTGAAGTCTCAAACAATGTATGTAAGCGCCCTAACCTCTTCAGAATTTACGCGCGACTTACACAATTGTACAATTTTGGAAAGCCAAATAGTCAAGTATTCGACATTAGGCGGAGGCGCAGTATTTAGCGTTAGCTTTGGACAAATATCTTAAATATCAAAATCTGATTCTTCAATATATTGTTTTGAAATATTAACAAAATAAGGCAACAACACTATAAAATTAAAGCTAGTTATAAAGATCCGCCAACGTTATTCATAATAACGATCTTTACGTATCACCATGAAGACGTTACCATACGAATCATCGAAATTCAAAAACCACTAATAAATCCTGCAGTGAAGACTCATACGTTCCTGTAGTTGAATAAACAAAGGTAGTTTTTACACTTTCAACGGAAACTAATGAAGGAACATTTTCATTTACCTTGCAAATATTTTCGGTAACGATCTGTTACCATCCTCAGGCAGTAGTGACTTGCTGATTTTCTTCTTCACACCTGGATGGTTTAGATATTTCTAGAAGACTTTCGTAAATTTTATGAAGATCTCGATCCCCGTCTTTGTTTAATTCTACTGTTCTTTTAGTTTTAACTTAAAATTCCCAAGTATTCACACGTGTGGATTATTACCTTCACAGGCAAAAGGTTGTTTTTAAAATGATATTTGTATAATTGTTGATTCGATTATTTGCTTAAATATTGAGCATTTCTATTTTGAGAGGAACAAGAATACATAATAGGAAAAAAGGGCAAGGTAAGAAAAAGGTTATCAGGGCTTTAGCGAAAACAATGAATATTGACAAGAATAATAAATGAACAAAATGGCACAGCTAGTTTTGAGCAAATAAGTATAATGTATGCCCGTGATCGCCTCCATCTCACCCTTACGCCACCACCCACACCGCACCATAAACCCCTTAACTCACCTACATTTAACACCACTTAACACACCGTGACACACCGTGACACCCCTTAACAAACCTACCACCCTTAACCAACACTGACACCGCTTATCTCACCCTGACACCCCTAAAACCACCGTAACACCCCTTAACCCTGAGGACGCCGTAGTTCATGAGCTAAAGCTGTTTAAAAAATGCACATATTGCTCCCTGTAGCCTATCACCTTTGACCTCTGAGGTCGAGTAACACAGAAAATATTTTGGGGTCATGGGCCATCATTGTATCAAACATGCCCGCCGAGGCTACTTTAGCTCTTGAGCTACATGAGTGCAAAGAAATGGTGAGAAAAGGGATCATTAGGTCATTAGCTGGATGTCTTTGCAGGAAAATACTGAGAGTAATACATCAATATGGTTGAAACGTTTACTTATTATCGGGGACATTCACACAACGGCTTCAATCTCAAATCAGGGTGTTCAGCTTAGGATCCGCTTTATATAGCAAGGGCATTGTTGCTTGTATATATGGACTGACCAACACACGCAAAACAAATGTGTCACATTGCAAAGCAAGTACGTAAATCCAGGTTAGACTAATAAGGGCTCTCTTACACATCTCCGTTTAATACGGATATGTAGATAAGACGGTATCTATTACCCGTATTAATCTTTTTAAATACGGACATGTCGTCTCCGCCTATACTAATGGTGTCCCATAATAGGTTAAACCATTAGTTGCTTGTTTGCGAATTTGCGATGCCTTTTGGGCAGGGACCATATAATTATACACTATTTCGGTGTCTTCTCAACGCCAATAGATTGGTCCTGGTCTGCGTTTTAAAACAGCAGACTTGTCTGTGCCTCGGGTACACGGGTGTTGTCTATTTTCTATATAGCGTGGTTTAAAACTATCGGAATTGCACTGGTTCAGAAGCAACAATTATTTATACACATTTCATATTACGCTATATACTGTACCGATAACAGGTAGAATATCATATAAAAATAAACACTGGACGTTGGTGTTTCTATCCTTAGGAGAACATTAGAATTCCAAAGGTGGCGTAAAGTCTCAAAAAATGCACGTAAAAAAGTGCCGTAACTTCGTAATTCACGGACGACTTTTATATACAAGAATGGTCAAAACGTTGCTGAAACGAACAGAAAATGGGTCATTTTGCTAAAAGGTGGGGAAACATGTCCCCTGTCCCCCTGGATTGACGCCCATGTACATGCAAGTATACAGTTTTGGAAAAGCAAAGAGTCATATCTGTAAATATGAATACAGGGATCTATGAGTACAGATTTGGTGCTAAAAACATTTTTGATATTACAATTTTATGCTTATTATTGAGACACTATTTGAGGAACTTTTGTATTTGATATATTGATTTCAAATTATGACCAAATACAAATAAAAAACTAGAATTCACAAACGCAAATATGAACTAAATGATGCAGAAAATCGGAAATAGAATAAAAAATGAGGGAACAGTGCCAGGAGCGATCGTGGTCTTTCCGATGACCCTAATTGCCTATGGATGTTGTAATAATCGTAGTTGTAATGTACATTAAGAGTTCGAAAAATTGTCATTTCACTTAATCATAAACATAGAAATATTCGTAGATGGAGTTTTAAATGTGTAATATGATATTTTGCACTTTGATCGAAGCTTACTGGATAATACGACAACGCTTGTCCTTTTCCCTCACACAACGTGACCATCGTGTAAATCCAGTCCCTTGAGAAGTTTAATCGAAATCGATTCCTAATTGTAAATTAAAATCGGACAAAATACTAGGAATTTCCCATAGGGAGAGCCAACGCACTGAGTTAAAAGCAATCTTAGAATCTATGAAATGTATCAAGAATTTCAATTCAATGAAATCTAGCCTTTACAGCGGGCTTTTTGAAACCTGTTGATTCTCCTTCAATATACTGTCTATGGTAAATATAAGTTTACCAGCAATGTCCGGAAGGATGATACGATATACGTACCACGGTTTTTATTGGAGTAAAATAAATTTCTCTCTTCACAATTCCAATATTCTCTCTTCAGGCGTGTTCTCACTAATCCAGATGAGAATGTCTGTATACAACAGCTATTGCCTCCGTTATTGATCATTTAAGTTTTGGGTTGATGTTGTCATGGGCAGTTATGACGCGTCGTAATTCCTTTAACTTTAACTTATCATCCAAAGTTGACACAGTTGTTTGATGTGATCATTTCTTAAATTTTCTAACAAAACAATACATAATGTTCAATTCTAGACCTGGACGATATCAACAAATATCACACTAATATATACATACATGTATATTTCCAGCTCTTTTTAACATAGACTTTCGCTTCTTTTCCAACTTATTCATCTGTGTCTGCTTTTTATTCTATTAACTGTGTATTTATGTGCAAATTGAGGGCTCTATTTACATATTTTTAATTTTAGCCAAATAATAAGTTATTCCTAATTTTATTCATGGCAAAAATTTTTTTGGACAGTTTCGTTGTTTTTGGTACTCTAGATGTTGTAATGCTATTATACCAGTATCTACCCTTGAAAACAAGATTTAGAATAAATAGCGCCATCAGTGTTCACTTTTTTTTTTAAATGACGTAGTTTTACATGCTATCAAGCAACCGTGAGTCCAATACCAGCGGTTATTTGTTAGATTGATAATTAATCTAATCTAATCTAATCTGTATACGATGATTTGTAAATGTTAGTGAAATGCACCTTTGGCAAGGGTGAATACAGACCGCTATATTGAAGGTTTTCTATGTCGAAAATAAAGCTTGCATGCATGATGGGATATTATCTGAGATTGAGATTTCTTGCTCTGTGGCACACCGATATCGCCCGGTTAATAATTACATTATTCAACCAGAGACACTGAAATGAATACACGGGATCAATACACGTAAATGTGCTATGCACGATTGATATTCAGACGATAAATCTTTGGATACCGGGGTGGAAAATGATGAATGTCTCCCGTAAATGATTTCGTATAAAGAAACCAGATGTCTTTCCTTTCACTTGAATATATATTTTGAACAGATATGATAGTCGTTAGTTTGCGCTTTGAGAGAGTAGCCTGCGTCTTGAGCTGTAAAAAGTGACCAAAATTAAAGATTTTAAATAGCGCAGCGTAGACCCTCGTGAAGGTAGTCTCGGACCAGACTATATGTGGCTATCACGAACATACAGGATCGACGAGTGTCAGACCGACTGACACAAACTGGCTGTGTAGGAGACTATAGTAGAGGCAGTCTATAAGCAGATGACAATGGCGAATGTATGCTCTCTAACCGTACAGAGGTCAGTCACAGGCTAATGTCATTAGCCTTAGTCGGATGTCCTTCAGCCCACTATGCATTTAAAAACTATTAAACAGGTGGTAACACAATGCCATGCGTGGCTGTGGATTCAACCTACCATGGCATTTTCTGCCATGAAGATATCGGGGCGATGACACTGTGTGTGGTAGGTATAATGTTACAAAGTTGGACTGGCCAACGTTGTTTCCCCTTTAAGGTTGTAATTGGTTGTAATTAGGGAACAATCAATTTTAGATTTAAAATTAAGATTATTACAATCCCTTAGGATTTATTTTAAATCCTTGAAATTTTGAGTGTACTCTGAAAGAACATCTAATGGCATGATACAGTATTTTGTAGTGTATTAAACGTCGTACGGCAACCATGAAATTGACTCATCAAAGCGCATACAAGAACTACGCGTGTGAAATATGCCCCCGAGATATTGATTACCTTTTGAATACTTCCCGGTCGTTTTTTTAAGTACCAGTTATTTAATCAAATGTCGCTACTTGACATTTTGTTTCTACAAACATTTCAAAGTTTCCACGAGTTGTCATTCGGCCTTGATATCCAAAAGAAAAGAAACGTTAAGGGACGTACAATATCAAGGGAAGTGCAGTTTTATGAAAAAAATTACTCCACCTCGGACTAGAAAAAAAAATTGGTGTCAAGGGTGAAAAAATTGTTGTCACAGTTAGTGAAGAAAAATTGACCTAATATTTGGGAATTTCAGCCTTTTAAATTGCAAATTTTCTGTTGCGAATTGGTTCCATTTTCATCATATTTATAATATTTTAGCTTTGAACTGGTATTTTAGCTTCTAACTTGTATTTGTTCGTGAAAAGTTATTCTGTGAGCGATAACTCTTGATCCACTCTACTTCACAGATTTTAACCAAAGTCCACCACATATCAAAAAGAAATCTATGCCACACTGATGTGAGTCGGGGATGGATGTGTGTATGTTTTTAGTGAGCCTTACACATGAGTCTCTGTTTAAAAGAAAGTATAAATCATCAGACAAGAATCTCCTTTGAACAACTTCAAGTTCCCCACTACGCACGAAAAACTCACCATGTGAACACATTTTAACCTAAAATCAATGATTTGTTCGCGGCACGCTACAAAACGTAAAAATAGTAAAAAGATGGACTCACATTAAACAAAATTTGTTCCACAAATCCAACATTACAATTAAATACATCTGTCTCACCGAGGAGTTTAAAAATAATCTCGCCGAGGTGTTAAGAAATTGCTTCAGCGAGGTGCTAACAAATCAGTCACGACCCCAACTACTCAGCTCCCCTTGATATCTAGTGGTGCGTCCATAATCTTAGTTTCATGGAAAGGGTAGTATTGTTTTATTTTACATTTCAAGCGATTACCACCTACCTTTAGTTCTAAATGAATTAGTTACTACACGCAAGTGTGTCAAAGCATACAGGATTAATGATCAACCACAGGTTAACTACAACTCATGCTTTTGCCATATGTGACCCGGCAGCACAAAGGAGCCGTAAATTCCCTAAATTGTATTCTGAGTTACGGCGTAAAATGTGTACGAAGGTCATATTCATCGGTAACTTAAGCTGGCCCGACATCCGTCTCATTTCGATAGTCAAAAACTAATCAATAATCCTATTGTTGAAGTGAATAATAAGCTTCTACCTTAGATGGCTATAGAACTTTTAATAGCTCTGGTCTTTGTTTGCTTATATTGCTAAATCCTGTTCAAGTGGTGGGTTACCAGGCATTGTATTTTGTACAGGTATGCATAACCAACAATTAACAATGAGAGAACTTTCTTAAACCTCGTTGACTTGGGGATGATTTGAAATGACCGCCAATTATGACTGTTTGATATTTATTGCCAACAATGTGGAAAAAGAGACACATGTAAAAACGTAAAAAGCGATAATGTTGTTCAAGGAGCAAAGTTTAACAAACCATAACCCCGCTTCTGGATATCGTTTGAAGTCAAATGATATACCATTTTTAAGTTTATGATGTTTATTTTTTAAACACGAAATAAAACAAAATTGACCGGGGGAGGAATTTACGGCTCATTCGCCGTGGACGGTCACATATAGCAATACAATATAGGTCAATGACATAAAATGATACATTACCTAAAATATTTAAAATATCTCAAAAAGTAACTTACCCCCCTTAAATAATTGCCATTGTTCAAAAACAGGTTATTGTATTAAAAATCTGTAAAATGCGTTGGAAGCAGAATTTATTGCTGCCCATTTTGACACCTCATTTGATACGATAGCCCAGAAAACAATAAAACACCGGTGAATTCAATGTAATGATGTCCTGATTTGAAAGTTGCACTTACAACAATACAAAAACACTCAGATATCATTACACAGTTTCCGTCCATTATACTGAATACAAATCAATAGAATTAGAAATAGAAATAACTTTCAAATCTTGGGTTACATTAATTTAAATGTACGATATGACGTCAATATTTAGTCAATTGCTACAAATGAGGTGTCAAAATGCGCAGAAATAAATTATACTTCCAACGTATTTTACAGATTTGTAATACAATCACCCGATGTTTATAATGGGCGGTATAGTATTATCGCATCATGAGCTACATTTCAGATTAAGTAAACTATCATCAGGTAATTTGAACAATATTAGTCTCTCAATGAATGTGTTTATTTAAATGATATTGTTGATTACTGATACAAAAATAACATGGTACATGGTATATGGATTTTAATTTGCTGACGGCTTTGAATTTATATGCCTATAACTCAATAAAGGTAACCTAGATTTTAAAACTTACAGGTTACATTGGTATACAATTCTGTACTTTGTATAAATTCTATACTTTATTATGGGATTTATGGATTTGTGTCGTGTTTTTTCCTGTTTCATGTATCGTTTCCCAAAATACTTACAAAGAAAGGCATTGCATTTATTCATAATGTATGTATTTTGATCGATTTGAAATATATATCAATAAATACTCTTTTGTTTCAAGCCTGATTTTACCTTATACGGAACCCTAGGTAAATCTTATATTTGAAAACATAAAAGGAGATTTGTTTCATGAAAATGTAGAAATCCTTATTAAATCAAATACGATCATCAAGTAACCACTTAAACTTACAAGACTTATGCGCATTATGGTGAAAGAATTGTGTTATTTATTGTAGTTCTATTTACATGTTTGGACTTATACGAAAGGCTGTTATTCCAGCTACTTTTAGGTATCCATTTAAGCACTATTAAACTATGACGGCACATAGGATAACCACATTGTGTTAAAATATTTTTTTGACTGATTGATTCGCCTAACATTGGAGATAAATTAAACCTGCATATATATGTTGTACTGGTATCACATCCCTGTAGTTTAATCTATTATGATAGGTAAATAAAATAATGCATCGATGTGATTATCTTCCAAATAGTAAAATTAAAAAAAAATTCTCTATAGGTATTATGGCGATTAATGCCTTTCTTTGTAAGTATTTTGAAAAATTCGTCAAATTGGGTTTCTGTTGAGTCCGGGGTCCCTCAGGGTTCAGTCCTGGGGCCTCTGTTGTTTAATCTCTTTGTTTTGGACTTGCCAAATTTTGTTAGCTCATCGCTCCCCCAATATGCTGATGACACGCTTCTGTACAGACCCATCCAGACAGATGATGACATCAACACTGTCCAAAATTATCTTGACAGTATATTTAACTGGTGCAATATTAACAAAATGTCTTTAAATCCAGACAAGTGCAAGGTTATGAGATTGTCCAGAAGAGTTGGTGTTAATAGATCCACTCCACACCTTACTTACCATACATTTGGGTGTAGTTAATAGTTATAAATATCTCGGCATTATGATTTCTTCAAATCTGAAATGGGGGGACCATGTAAAATCAGTCACTTCAAGAACCTCGCGGCTTTTGGGATTTATTAGGCGACTGGTCCGCTGTAATGATCCAGATATTTTGGTCAAATTATATACCACCCTCTGCCGTCCAATTCTTGAATGTGGGATCCCAGCCTGGTTTCCACATCAAAGTGGACACTTAAAATTCTTGGAAAAATATTACAGGGACGTCTGGCACGTTCCTGTATTCCAGCACCCAGGGGAGAGCTTGAGTATGGTGTGCGCCTTGAAAAACTAGGTCTGATGTCTGTGTGCAATAGATACAATTATCTTGGTATTTCCTTTATTGCCAAGTGTTTTTAAGCTAGAACCGATAGTTTTAAATACACTATCTTCAATCGTTTTCCAGTTTATTTTGATCAACTTCCTCCATCTCTCAAAGACCAATTCTTGTTTAGTATATCTAATTTCTTGGACAATCTCAAAAAAACATTTCAGAACAATTAGCTGGAATTCAAAATAGTTTTTAGTTGGGCTTATTTTTACCTAAAGGTTGTGCTTATTATCAAGCCTCATCTTATGTTGGAGAATATAGGTAGTGAATTCCAATTTTCTTTGCTTTACTTCAGTAGTTCGGCTCAAAAGGGCTATATCTGACAGTAAAAGCTAACATTTTATGGAAACGAAATAATCTATTTATATAAAAATGTTACAATATGGCTTTAATGAAAGCCTATTGTGACTTAAAGTAAAGAAGCCCAGGGGAAGGTTCACAGCACCCGTAAGAAACTAATAATCTGTCTGAGAGAACTATAGATTATTTTTACATTTTTAAACAAATCAAATATCAAAGGGGAAGAATTCTGCACTTCAAATATTAACGTGAATCACGCCTTAATTGCAAAGCGAGTGGTAGAGTACACATTTATGATCATTTCAATTTCATAACACCCTGACGTTTCGTTACCTAAATCTGCCCTTTAAGTAACAAGATTAACAAGATATTTTTTCCCGAAACGAATAAGCCGCGTTACTAGAAGATTTGAAAACAAACAAACACTTTTTAATATTTTGTGGTATTCGTGTGAACTGCATAATTTGAGCGCCTACTCATGAGTGTTGACAGTGAAGAGTCCGAAAATAGGTGAAAATAATGTAAACAAAGCAGTTTCATCCAGTCCCCCAGGGCTAATATAGTACCAATGTATTTGAATTATTAGCAATAATTAAAAGACTTCTCTATTTTTGTACTGAATAATGCATAAATAACAGAAAACGAAAAAGCAACAAGTTTAATACTCTAGCGTATTGGGTCGTTTGAAATGCATGAAAAGCAGTAACTTGACAAGGCGATTATTAACGTTTCGAGTGCGGTCCAAGTTTACTGAAAAGTTTCCCGAATCTATACATTTGTATAGCCTAAGCTGACATCTACGTACAGGATAATATTATTATTATTCAAACAAGTACAAATGTGTCTAGTATCTCTTATTGATACAGTGAATCTTGACAGTGAGCCTTTAACCCTCTGAGCACTACCTGCCGATCTAACATTGCCTCTGATTGGTCAATTACATGATATCTTTACTTTAATCACCAATCAGAATGGAGCTTTGCAAATAATGCACCCCAAATTTTTTTTGTGTGATGAAATTATTCTAACAATGTTCTGATTGGTCCGATTGATAATGAAAACTTCTTTTTGGCCAATCGACAGGTAGTTTTCATGGCTCAGACTTTTGTTACGATAAAATGGTGCACTACTTCCTACGGAATATATTACGGTTAAAACAACATCACAATCGTATTGATGTTGATTCATGAGTTCATTGAATTAAAGTCAGAACTCATTTATTTATGAATCCAAACACATTCATACATTTAAGCTTGACTTCCTTAAGCCACTTCAAATAATGAATAATGTGGTATGAATTAAATTTTTAAAGCGAAAACAAATTGTTTTCAATTTGAAATTTAAAATATGCTAAATAAAAGGGATACATAGTGATACATAATTAAATTACATTTGCATAATCAAATATAATTAATTTTAATTATGCAAAGCCGTGTATTATTTTATTGACAATATTCGCCGGTTTGTGTAAGCAATGATTCAGCAAAACAAAATCGCCTATGAATAACAAAATTATTGTACGAATAAATGAAAATGAGCGTACATAGCATATTTGGCTATTCCATTAGAAATCAACACTACCCCTGTGGAAGATGTTGGAAATATCTTCCACAGGGGGAGTGTGAATTTTAAATGGAATGAACACATTAGGTGGCTCCATTTGCCTACATACACCCTCGGAGAAAGATTTAACCTGAATCGTCCACTGAGGGAGGGAAAGCTTCAAATGTAGTCATACCCCCTGTGGGAGGTATTTCCAAAATCTTCCACAGGGGCAGTGTGGATTTTAAATGGAATAGCCAATTGTTGGCAATACTGATATAAATTAGTATATTTTGGAAAAAAATGAGCACACAAATTTTTCCGCAAAAAAAAACCCAGAAAAAAAGTGTTTATTTCCTTTGACTGAAGTTCCCCAAAGATAAATATACATAAAATTTATAAATGAGTAAATAAATAAGTAATAAATCTATAAATCTCATGTCTTTATATAAATTGCCTATGAGACCATACAATTTGATGGATAATTGTGACGTGTCATGTCAAAAGCAGACACTTTTGGGCAGGTTATCAATTTTGAGGTTTTTACATATAAGGATATTTTGCTCCACAATGCCGTTTTCCCCAATGAAATCAGACATTCCTAAGCGAAGATATTGAGTTCGTAAGTTATGGTATTATAAAATTGGAAATTGAGATATCGGCCTTTAAATTAAAACTATTATTGACAATGTTGAGAGTAGGAATTACCAATAAAAAAAAAAAAAAAAATACAAGATGCCAGTTATATTCCGGTCTGAAACTATCAGACAATATTCTAAACATTAATAACATTGTGAAAAAATCTCCCCAGGCAGACTTTTGGCTATTTCTCCATTTGCGATCCTGCCCAAAAGTGTCTGCTTTTGACATGACACGTCACAATTATGCAATGTTTGTCACAATGTTAAAAGCAATAATACCCTTGGGTTCTTACAACAATATATTTCTTATAATGATTCTGTGAGGCAAATTAAGACCGGGATTGCTCCTCTGCTCCGAAACAAAACGTTAAACATTGTGACTCTCCAGTACAATAAAGTTATGTTGTTACCTATAGCAGTCTTTTCCAGCCTCAATTAGCTTCAATGAAAACTTCAAACCTATCGTTCAAATGAAAACGATTAAGTATCAACAAATGTTAGATTTTTATACCTCGTATCTATTCGCCTTATTAAGATACCATGTGAAAGAAGTCGCATGTATTCTTTATATAATGGGTATTTATATGAACATGTCTTACGTACTAATTATCCAACGGAGCGCTAGCACCAGTTTCATTTAGAGTTTTCAATATGCTTAACAAATCTAGTTTGACAGTATTATATACACAAATTAACTCCCTTAAGGCTACAGTCCTTTTATTGTGTGAATTAGGTAAGACGTGTGAATGTTAAAGATACGATGATGTTGAACATTAAAGAGCTAGAAGAAAATCATCGGATATCAGTGACATCCCTTGACATTGGGATCAGTGACATTGATCGAAAGTCTGATTTTGGAATGTTGGTACACCCGGTGGTACTTAATATACTAATAGGCCTAAACTGTGGAATTGACAAATAAAAACAGGCAATCTCTGATAAAATAAAATGTGCAGGTAGTCCGTGATATTTTATATGTTTTTTTTTTAATTGCGCAGCTACGCGACGCCATGCGTTGTTGCGATTGTGTATCCCGCTAATGCAACAAATGGTTCAGTCTTTCCTTTTAGATTACGAACACTAGTCAAATAGTGAAATAAACTCCATCTAAAAATGCAGTTGGGATTTGCCAACTTACAAATTTCTTCGCTCGTATTTATGTACATGTATATATATATGCACACATGTATATACACCAGGTACAAAAAGAAACTCGTCAGTTATATTCATCCTTGCTGTTCAATAACTTGATAATTTTAGATTATTCTGAAATATACATTTTGTTAATTGGACTTTTCTTTCTCATTTGACACCCTGTTCGTGAACATTGAGCAAGAATTGACCAAGATATGCGCCTCCAAACTCTCAAACCTCAAAATGAAAAGTTGCAATTTTAACGATTCAATCGTGCCTGTTACACTGTGTCCTTTATTGATTGGACCGTGGTGCTTGTGTGCAATACAACGATGCGTTCCCATTGAAAATCGTTGAAAATGCAACTTTTGATTTTGGGGTTTGAGGCTTTGGAGGCGCATATCTTGTTTTTCACGATCAGGGTGTCAAATGAGAAAGCAAAGTCCAATTAACAAAATGTATATTTCAGAATATTCCAAAATTATCAAGTTATTGAACAGCAAGGATGAATATAACTGACGAGTTTTTGTGCCTGGTGTATATATCTGTATATAAATCTATACTAATAAAATAATGAGCTCTGTCTGTCTGTCTGTCTATCCGGCTATGCGTTTCGCCGCGCTTCGACGCATCGTTCCGATATTTCGGATATAGATAGGTATCGGGCATTCCACGTTTATGGGGTGGTTTGCAAGGTCATCGGAGGTCAAGGTCAAAGGTCACATTTTTCAACTTTGTCCGATCGGGCCCAAACTTGGTAGGTGGAATCCTTGCTACGAGGCGAGTATATGCCCGAAATAAAAATCGAGGTCAACCGAGGTCAAAGGTCATTACGGAGGGGTCAAATTTCAAACTTTGTCCGATCGGGCTCAAACTTGGTGGGTGGAATCCTTGGTGCGAGGGGAATATATGCCCGAAATAAAATCGAGGTCAACCGAGGTCAAAGGTCATTACGGAGGGTCAAATTTCAAACTTTGTCCGATCGGGCTCAAACTTGGTGGGTGGAATCCTTGGTGCGAGGGAATATATGCCCGAAATAAAATCGAGGTCAACCGAGGTCAAAGGTCATTACGGAGGGTCAAATTTCAAACTTTGTCCGATCGGGCTCAAACTTGGTGGGTGGAATCCTTGGTGCGAGGGGAATATATGCTCGAAATGAAATTGAGGTCAACCGAGGTCAAAGGTCATTACGGAGGGTTAAATTTCAAACTTTGTCCGATCGGGCTCAAACTTGGTGGGTGGAATCCTTGGTGCGAGGGGAATATATGCCCGAAATGAAATTGAGGTCAACCGAGGTCAAAGGTCATTATCTATCTATCTATACTAATAAAATAATAAGCGAAGTGTATCTGTGTGTCCGGCTATGCGTTTCGCTGCGCTTCGATGCATCAATGCGATATTTCGGATATAGATCGGTATCGGCAAAAGCATGTTGACCGGGTGGTTTCAAAGGTCATCCGAGGTCAAAGGTCACGATTTCAAATTTTGTCCAATCGGGCTCAAACTTGGTGGGTGGAATCCTTGATAGGAGGGGAATATAATGCGCAAAATAAAATCGAGGTCAACCGAGGTCAAAGGTCATTACGGAGGGGTCAAATTTCAAACTTTGTCCGATCGGGCTCAAACTTGGTGGGTCGAAACCTTCGTATGAGGGGAGCATGAAAAACATTATATGGAGGTCATCCGAGGTCAAAGGTCATGGATTTCAAACTTTGTCCTATCGGGCTCAAACTTGGTGGATGGAATCCTTGATACCAGGGGAATATATGCGCAAAACACAATTGAGGTCAACCGAGGTCAAAGGTCATGTAGGGGCTAAATTTAAACTTTGTCCTATTGTGCTTAAACTTGATAGGTGCAATCCTTCGTATGAAGGGAGCATGAAAAAAATAACACCGAGGTCATCCGAGGTCAAAGGTCATCTGGGGTCAAACAGTATCGCTATCATGCCAGTGCTCTCACAGCATCTGGGCTCTCACAGCCGCAGGTGCACTAGTTATATAAAATCGTTATTAATACCTAAGTATCAAAAAAGCTCAATTCCTCGAGAAATCTACGTCTAGAGTGCACAGCCACGGTAAATGCTAATCTATTACCAGTCACAAACTCACAGGTATTAATACCTATGGTATTTTAATAGCATAGGTATAATATCATTTTAAAATGCGGTAATAAGATATCAAATTCACCATTTCTAACACATTAATTTCAATCTGTTTCTTTTGTGACATTTGAATGCAGGACAAGAAAACAGGAGCATCTACGACCCGATAAGGTAAATGTATAGTTTACTCGCTAGCGTCAATCGATTGCTAATATATAATGTAATATCTTGCATAAAAAGTACGATCCAAATCAGTGGAACAGCATTGCCGATGTCAATAGTAATATGTTAAAAGTATAAGTGCGTTCCACTTATTGAAATTGGAATCAGATAAATCAGTAGCTATACATTTATACGATTAGTGTGTCCATGAAATAAACGTTGCTGTTTAAAAAAACCGGAATGAATAAAATACTATATCCATTATATTAGATTGCGAAAACCGGTTCTATTTTGGTGTCTTCATTGATTACTATAAATATTGAGTTTATGAAATGTAATATAGTAATTTCAAAGCATTTCAAAGCGCATTATCCAAAGCATCTAAGCGTTAAATATTTTGTGTGTGTAAATTATCTAAAATCTGCATTTCACTAAAACGTCCTTAAAAGAAATTCTAAGAAACAACATTTACCAAGAAATATAGGAAAATGTTTGAATATTTCAAAAATAGCAACACTTTTTTTGACTTTAAATTTCTTTAATCTGAAGTTTATTACCTTGCAATGAAATGTTTTTAATTAGTGTTGTGAGAACGGAAAAAAGTACGATTACTTTTTTACGAATATCGCCCCCGTCAAGTCTTTCCAATCTTTTATTCGATGTAATTTATTACGCTGTCTAATTATCTATGGAATAAAAAAGAATCTTCAGAAGTTGCAAAACTTAGTTGATATGATATGAGTAATGAACTACACCTTTTGTATAATTTTAATCAGATAAAAAACATCTGAGTTGACTTTCTGGCGTCGGATAAACATCTTCAGGTATTGAAAAGTATCCATGGCTCCACCATTGCACAATTTTAGGATGATGCTTTTTTTGTAATAGTCAAGTGCTGTTAGTGCTGAGTAAACACAAATAATACACTCTTCCTGTGAGAAAATCTCCTCCAAGGTTGTTGAGATTAAAGAGGGGCGATGACGGGGTGTTGGAATAAATAATTAAGAGACACTTGAGAGGTATTAGATTGAATCGCTTGTGAATAACCTGATCCCTTGCTAGGAGTTATATGCTAGAGACCTAACACATTTGCATTGTAAAGGTTGACGTTTCTGAGTCGGATAAGCTGGTGTTGATAATACGATCGATTGGCTTTTTATCATATTCGTTTCATTTTTTTAATTTTGTTTGTTGGTCGAACAATGTCGTTCAATGTCATTTTAGCCAGAGATAGGTGATTAATATTTCATCGTCTCATCTTGAAATATAGGACGCGATCAAGCAAAATCAGTCGGAACTCGGCAATATTGATTTTGAGATATAGCCAAACAAAGCGAATATTTCCTTTTGTTTCCTCTTGTTTTGGAAACACTTTAATTGCTAATATCTTTGGAACTGGTTGTCCAATTTCAATGGGTTTTCTGCAAAAGCAGCTTTGTAAATGCTATTTAGTAGCCTATAAGAAACTGAAAATTTGATATTTCCGAGTTCCGACTGATTTTGCTTGATCGCATCACATATGAGTTTCACGGTCCTAAGGATAGTAGTCTAGTAGAGCACTGACAAATTAATTTTAACATTAGTAGCAACATAATTATCATTAACGCTCTCGACGTGGTTGTTGACTGCAGACGACAAGTTTTATTATTTAAAAATTTAAAAAATTTCAGAATTGTAAATTTTCATGACCATATTTGGAATCAGCATTTAAAATGCATTAAGCTGAGTATTGGTTCAGTGATTCTTAAGATAGCTCTTGATAATTTGAGAAAATCTCTCTGAGCCTCTGATATTAAAATCATTCCCGCCATTTCTTTCAAAGCGCTAAAATTTGCAAACATTAGACAACAATGTATTACAAAGGAAAGTATTTCCATAGGTAATGAGTAATACGAAAATCCAGTTATAATCGATCGAAGGCACAGTTTTGAGAAAAGGTTAGAGGACATTGGACCGAGTCCATCGCCCAAATTGAGTTTCATTTGTATATAAATTCTATACAGAATTTCGGATTTGTGTAATTTTGTATAACACAATTAAATATATTGTATTAATTCATCAGGCACTGCATGTATTTTGATCAATTTGATATTTCAAGGAATACTCTCTTGTTTCAAGCTTTGTTTCACATTATGCTGACTACAACTTCAGAAGGTTCAGAAGGTTCTTAGTTATTGTCTTATACTAAAAACATAGGTTTGAAAAAAACCCAACAACAACATGTAAATATCCCGATTAAATCAAATACGATATCGAAGTAACCACTCAAACTTACCGGAGCGCGCATTATATTGAAAGAATTGTCATATTTGTTGTAGTTCTATTTACATGTCTGGATTTACACGAAAAGCCTTTGTTCCATGTAATTATAGTTATCCATTAGCACCACGTAATATTAGACTAAGGTGCATACGTATACGATTGACCACTTAATGTAGGTTCAAGCTATAGGCTATAGGATAATTGCCAGAAAGTAGATATATATTTTTGGCGATGTGATTATCTTTCAAATAGTACAATAGTAAATTTACTAATTTTCTTTAGATATAATGAAGAACATTATTAACGAATACCTATGATCAAAGTCTATATAGAACATCCTGACAGTTCCTCACTTAAACCAAAATCTTTTACAGCGAGTCTGCCTTTGAGCAAACAATGCACTTTCCACAATTCGCCATTACAAGTTTAGCATGATATGAAAAACAACCAATTTTAGTAAAAAGAGTTTTTACTTCCATCGAATAAAGGCACGTTACTCGAAGAGTTTTGGTATGAATTTTTTTCCATTCGTATTAACTGTATATTTTGAATTCCTCCCATTCCCTTGTGCCGATATTGAAGAGTCCTAGAACACGGTAGGTGAAAATAATGCTCCTTGTTGTTATTAATTGTCATATATGCTGTTTGTTACTTGTTCCGTTATAAACTAATAAATAAATTATATAATGAAGCAATGAAAATTCCGAAGAACTGTGTTCCAAATCAGTGGAATTTCTAAAAAATATAGCTAGATCAACTATAACAAGCTACTCTAAATATCTCTAAATATAATTAATCTTTTCCGCGAGCACGTCCCCGTCCCTTGTCTTGTCTTTAGGTTATGTTTTGTAAAGTTGCTTTGTTTTGCTAATCTCATTTGATTTTAGGGAAATGCTAACTTTCAGGCCTTTTTGGTCTTCCAGCCTTTTCCTCCATACGTATCGTGTTTGTATATTTTTTGATGTAATGTAATGTTCTTGATTTTTATGGAATAAAATATGAATAAATGAAATAAATGAATGCAGCAAAACTATAAGTATTGTTTCCTCCACAATCCAAACTAATTTTCCCTCTGGGATGTTCTCTCTGTCATTCAATAAAAACAGCAGTTTCATTCAGTCCCCCAGGGTTAATATAATACCCTCGCATTTAAATCATTAGGAATAAGTCAAGGATTTCTTTATTCTTATACTGAATAATATATATATAGCTAACAAAATAACAAAAAAGCAACAGGTTTAATACTCCAGCGTATTAGGTCGTGTGAAATGCATGAGAAGCACTATCTTGGCAAGACGACGAGTTCTTAACGTTTTGAGTGCAAGCTGCCGGTCAAAGTTTTCTTTCCGAAATATTTCGTATAGTCTAGGGAGTCTAAGCTGACATATACATACAGAAAAATAGTATTATTATATAATGTCCAGTTTCACTGCTTCTTTATTACAGTGACTTTTGACCAACTGCTTTTGTTACGATAAAATTGGGAACTACGTCCCACGAAATTATATCTTCATCGTTCAAGTCTGGATATTGACTCATGAGTTCATTCAATTAAAGTCAGAATTCATTTATTTATGAACCACAAAACATTCATACGTTTTATCTTGACTGCTTTAAGCTACTTCAAATATTGAATAACGTGCGTTTTGGATTAGTTTTCATTGAATTTAAAATTCAAAATATGCTAAATACAGACAATGCATAATTAAATTATATTTGCATAATCAAGTTCAATTCAGTTATGGAAATCCCAGTATTAGGGAGCTTGCGATTTCCAAACTTACATATCATACGCCCGTGCAATCTATTCAAAATCACTCTCATGTGACGGGATTTTGAATAAATGCACGGGCGTGCTATATGTACGTTTGAAAATCGCCAGCTCTATATTCCTATAGACGAATCCAAATACACGCATTCCTACACCTGACTAGCAGCCTTTAGTTGGGTCCCCGTTGGCTACAATGCATCCAAAATATGAAATGATTCGGCCTTGGCGGAAATTTTAAACTGTATTCCATCACCCGTTTTACACCTTCCGCGAAAACACAGGTAGACAAAAGAATGATGAATTAAAGTTTACAACACAATACAGTTCCAACAGTTGTGCAAATAAAAGCAGGGAACTTCTATTATTATCGGGAATTGCCTGTCACACATGATCGCACACAAGGTCGTAGGCAATTGGTCGGACCTCATCTGCCCAGAACATATTGACCCAGGTCAGCATACCGCCATATCCTTCCCGACATGCTTAGTAGCCAAGTCCGTAGAAGAGTGGATCCACACACTATGTACACAAATATACATTTGGCCACATTTTATCATACGATTAATACGAATTTATTAAACATGGTAACAAATACTCTCTAGCAAATCGGTTATAGATGGAACTGGTAGGCATATTATAAATTCGGGATATTAAATATCTTCCTGACCAGCCAGATCTGCGCATGGTCAAAGACGAGTATCAGACCGACGCAAACTGGCTTAGTCTCCACATCAGCCAGTTTGGTTCCGCCCCTCCACAGGGAGCGTAACTTCCACTCCTGGGCACTCCCATTTCCCCCTTCCCAGTGGAATTTTTTCTTTTAGGAGGCCATAGGGGAAGCGACTTTCAATGGAAAACATTATTGACAAAAATGGGCAAAAAAGGCCTAAAAATGTCGCTGCGGCCAGCATCCCACAGGGGGAGGGTCAAGCAGAAGCCATTGCACCTCTCTGTCCGCTACCAATGCGTCCGCTCTCCTCCTTTCTTACGAGATACAACATATGACATGGTCTATTTAAAAAGATATGCACGCACACCTGCTATACTCTTCCCAGAAGTATCCTACACTGCTAGCTCCAGTAAAAACAAGCCAATTTTACGTGAACTTAATCCCCTTAAGATTGCCGTTGAAGTTTTCACAAAACTTCATTTCGAAAACTGATTTTTTTACGTCATGATCACACACAAAAGTATATAAATCGGGCCCTGAATTGCTCCTCCAAAACAGTTAAACATTGCAACTCGCCAATAAGCTAAAATGTATATTGTTACCTATAGCAAACTTGTTCAGCCTCGATGAAAACCTCAACTGTATGGTTGCAATTGATGAAAACGATTAAGTATCAACAAATGTTAGATTTACGAATACCTCGTTTCTATTCACCTGATTTAGTTAACGTGTGACAGAAGTCGCATGTATTCTATATATAACGGTATTGAGGTGAACATGTCTAACGTACTAATTATCCAACGGAGCGCAAGCACCAGTTTCATTTAGAGGTTTTAAAATGCTTAACAAATCTAGTCTAACAGTATTATTTACACACGTTAACTGCCTTTAGGCTACAGCTTTTTTCGCGGGAATTAGGTAAGACGTTAGTAGTGAGTGAATTTCAAAGAGGCGTCGACGTTCAACATCAACGAGCTAGAAGATTAACTCTCAAATTCATGGGACGTCAGTAATGTTCCTTTACACCCAATATGATACGATAACATGAACAGTACATAAAATAGCGGTAATTCAGTTACAACATTGTCTAAAAATAATTGTTATCTTTTAGCAAAAGTTCCAAAACTTAAATTTTTACATTGCAATAATGCAATAAACTGTGTATACGCACAAATAGTACTATCACCCAGTCTTCGCAAATCGTTCTGGGAAGTAAAAGCATGACGGTTGAAGAACAAACTTTTGTTGCGTATTTCAAGTTAGCGGTTATCCTAGCTGAAGCAAACGGGATATCGCAATCTGCAAATTAACCTTTTCAATGCCATTGATAGCGAAGTTTTGTGGCTCTGAATGTTGAATGCCCATTTTTGATATTATGCACTGTGATTCGGAGAGGATATTTGCGTCTTAGATTTGCTTAAGCATAATAATTCGGTCTATGTTATGTATGTTGGAAATATAAATTTTGAATACTTCTACGATCCGACAAAGTGGATAAAATAGCTTGGTAATTGACCAATGAGAAAAACTGTTATATCTTACACCCCAAAAGTACGATATAAATTATTAGATTATTAACGATGTAGGATCTTAAAGGAGGTTAAGTAGGTTTCAATTTTTCAAAATGGAACCGCTCATTGCTAAAGGGATAAAACAAGAGCGCTCTGATTTATACGTTAAGTGTTTTTTCTTAAACTGTGAAATAAACGTTGCTGTTTCTGACTACTGTATTATATATGCTAGGTCAAGTTGTGTATGGTTATGTTATAAAGTGAAAAACAAACTGGAAATAATAAAAAATATATATTCATCAAATTACGTCAACCTGTTATGTTTTTGGTGTGTATGATTACTATATAACCAAGAAATAAATGATGGCATTGCTAGAATTCATTGATATGAAATGCGGTTATAAATACTACTTACAGAATAAAAGATATGAATTTTAATTTTTACTATCCTCTACCGTGTGGCAGAGGACAGTAAAAATAAATTATCGTTGAATCACATTCTTAGTTAAATATCTTAATAACTACAGTCATTTTTTGTTGGTCAAAAATTTTCACATTTCCCAAAAATGATGCTTTCAGAAAAAGTTGCACTTTACTAAATTACGTGCAAAACGTTCTCGATATTAATGTTAAGGTTGATTTAATTCTTGTTTTTTTCCTTCACCATTCTGTCTCTGATCCTTCAGGCATCCATGCAACCATCATTCAGTGCAAAACAAAGATTTGTTGAACTTAATTTTGGCGTAAAATAAGATTTTCTTTGATGTTTTTAATCAGCAGTTGCTTCAAAGTGATAAAATCACTAGGGTGGAAAAATGAGCTCTCCACGCATAAATTTGACCAAAAGGGTGAACATTTACCTGTAGTGGGTCAGTTGAAGCATCTTGTATTTTAATTTAAAATGATGGCTTTATTGGATAAAAATGTAACACTCATGATGTGGCCACTAGAGGTTGCCTGTATGCAGTTGGATGCTGACTTCCAACCTCCAATCTTTGTTGACCATTTCTTCTTTGTCATGTACGCCTTTATTCAAGAGAGCCGTTGCTATAGATCTTTGCACCTGTTTCAGTCTACCATTTGCAAGTAAATTTTTTGTCTATTCTAGCCAACGAAAGAAATAAGCATCACACTACAAACCTTATTTCTGCTCTTATAGTGATTTTACCATTTTTGAAACACTGACTAAAAACCCCATTCATGTCAAAATTCATGTCAATGAATCATTGTTTTATACTGAAAGATGATTACATGGGTGACTGAGTAAACGGATACATAAAATTTAAGAAAATTAACTAACAATTAGGTCAATCAAAACATTGATCACGTTGATATCGAGAAGGTTTTTGTACATTACATGTATAGGATGTTGAAAAGTGCAACTTTTTCTGAAAACATCATTTTTGGGAAATGTGATAATTTTTGACCAACGAAAAATGATTTTCAAAAAAAAGGAAATTGGAAGGGTAGCAAAAAGATTCCTCTATTCACAGGTTTTTAAATTTTTCAAATCAACCAAATGTATGTCAAGTTATGCAAAGAAATGTTTTGTAATTTTAGGGGGGGGAGTTATTTCTTTTGAACCCTGTATAAACTATTTTATTGAGCAAAAATTAAGTTACCGTTAAAAAAAGCCTCCATATTATAAAATGAGCTAACTTTATTACTTAAAGTCTTCAGTTGTGTGTACTGCAAGCGCGTGCAAATATTGTGCATTTTAGTCTACGCGCCGGGTCCACGCATACAACGCACTACATACCCGCAACTCTACGACAAGCGCGTAACGCGTTATTAGAGAGCTTGCGATTTCCAAACGTAGACATCGGACGTACGTTGATCTATTCAAAACCACTCTCCTGTATCGAAGCGAGGTCACGTATTTAGCTATTTTTGAAGATATTCCACGTGCGAAATCGACGTAGATACATCGTTGAAAATGCATAAAATTTGTCCATTTCACAATATGTTAAAGACAGTCAAAGATAATGAACATACGAAGGAAAGTCTAATTATTATTATGATCCTTTTTGTTTGTAACAACTCATTATAATAAAGGTACAGCGATGTGTTAAAAATGGACTAAATTTAAACGCAATATTCATACGCAGAGATTGTCTATTGAAATGTGTGTGATACCTTGCGTATAAAAAATTAGCTTGCGATTTGACATTTTGGACTCAACGTAGCATTAAAACGTACGTTCCACCATGGTTCCACGTGGAAATAGGCTGATTTTACCTCGAGTCTAGGTAAAGGAAACGTAGAGAACGAGTGTTTCTCTACGAATGTTATAATCAAAATATCATGTGTTTTTTGTACAGCTGAGGGGTGGTGCAATAACTTTGTGTATCCCCGAGGTGGTGAAGTATTATAGGGGGTGGGGGGGGGCATAGATTGGTTGGCAGGTCAAAGGGGGGCAAGCATTTTTTGCAGGTCGAAAGTTGGGTGGGGAGGAAAGGAAATTTTGGCTCAGATATTTTAGGAACATTAGGAACGCGTTCAAATATGCAAAATTCCTGATCGGTTATTTATGTATTTATTTATTTATATATATATTTATTTATTTATTTATTTATTTATTTATTTATTTATTTATTTATTTATTTATTTATTTATTTATTTATTTATTTATTTATTTATTTATTTATTCATTGAACCATAGATGTCAAAGAAAGGATGTTCACTTACACCTATAAGATTAGTATTTTTGAAAAGAGCTGTATTGTATTCAATCTATGTTTGCAGACATACACAGGTAATTAGTGCAATCTGCTTGTGTTGGCATGGTTGGGCGATCTATTCAAACAATGTATTCATCTATTGCGATTATTACGTCACTTCTTAACTTATAGAGGCCCTGCATTCTTTTATCGATTGGCTCCAAACAAAGGATTTGAACCGGTGTCCTTCACCGTAGTTATGGCGGAGTGCAGTTCAACAAAAGCATGATTGCAATCAACCACGACATTTCGGCTCACACACATAAGAAATGCACTACGATAAAATAGGTTGATGAAAACAGTGCAACAGAGCATTAATGCCCAAAATTGAAAAGCTGTATAATTTATAAACAATATACACTACACTTAAAAAATACTACTACAAGGGATTTTCAACATATAAGAATCCAAACAATCAAGTACCAACATGCACAGTTTTGTCCTTATATCACTTTTGGGTTTATAACAAAATGTTTTCAAGCCTCTATCGTGATTGGCAGCTGCATAAGACATCTCTTTGATAGCTGATAATGCCCATCTATTCACCAAGTGGCTATTAACTGATGAGCACTGTCATTATGCTAATATGAAATCATTGTTTATCAACAAAGGCGAGGACTCGTCTGTCGATATGCTCAAACAAACCGCTACACTGTTCAATGGCATTCTTGTACTATATGAAATATGGTGGGCGATTTGAAATGCACGTGCCCTGACCAAACTACGATGCGTACGCACACTGCAGGGCAAAGAACAATGGAAATTGTCATAATTCGCGCGCATACTGCCGGGCAATGACGTCACATTTCAAGTGGTCTATACCCGATCAATGTTGGAGTTGCCTATAGCCTATATGTTTAAAATTCAATATGGCTACCGAACTGTCATGTGGTCCAGTGGATTAGTGAGCTGGACTTCTGTATTCTGTATGTAGCAGCGGCGTGGGTTCGAGGCCCACCTGTGCCGAACTGAAATTCCTTTTTTTTTTAAATTTAATATTAGGGAAATGAGACTGGGCGAATTTATGTATGACGTAGAGAGGATTAAGATCCCTTTATTTATCCCTGCCCCCCACCGACTACCCCGGGCTGATTTCATGCAAAACAAATCACCAGATGACTGACAATAGGACATAGCGCCACAACACGAGCGTTGGTAAAGTATGTGGCCTCACTGCAATACATAGCTACGTAAAACGTACGTGTTAACGTACGTAAAACGTACGTCCTACGTCTACGTTTGGAAAATCGCAATCTCTCTAGTGATACTCATGATGACGTAGGGTCGTCTACGATGGTCCAATCAAATTATGTGTCTACGAACTAGCACACTCCCACTGAATAGTGATAAAACGCTTGGAGTTCGATATTATGAGTCCCTTTAATACAAAGTTGAACCGTACTTAAAAATCTGCATGCAAGATTCATGAACTAAAACTTTCTTAAAAATTATAAACAACTTTGGCAAACAAATCTACTCGTTAACTACAAGATATTTCAACAATATTGCTAATTGGATTTTTTTCTAACTTTCAATTTTCTTAATCTGAAGTTTATTACATTTTAACGAAATTTCTTCTTTGATTAGTTTTGTGAGGAAAGAAGTGAATAAGGCACAACTTAAAATAGCAAAAAACTACGATTTCTATTTTTGTGAAAAAAGATGAGAAAAGATTATCGCAAAGCCATGTAATTTAAAGCTGTCTAATTATAATGAACAAAGAAATACGAAGTGACAAAACTTAGTTGATATATTATATGACTAATTTACTACGGCATTTGCAATTTAATCATATGAAAAATATCTGAGTTGAATCACTGGCGTCTGATAAGCATCATCAGGTATTCGCCTTAGTAGTGATGATATAACAGGATTAACTACCATAACAATAGGTTAATACAATCTTTGAATATGTCGCCCCACACCACTCCACGCCATACATAAATTCTCCCAGTCACATTTCCCCAATATGAAATTTTTAAAAAGTAAAATTTTAATTATACTTCTTTTAAAGTTTGGCAGAGGCGGGGTTCGAACTCACGGCGCAACGCTTTGGCTATCACGTACATACCATATGTCCAGCGCCTTAGACCGCTCGACCACGAGGAACTTGATAGTGTCATCGTGAAAATTTAAAGATATAATATTAATAAATCGCAACTTCATTACTACATCATATTTTGGAATTTTATCTGCTTAAAACATTACTGTGTATTATAATAAAGCTACAATTATTTATATTGTTGAATTCTCAAGCGCATAGAGACAATTAATACGAGGGTCCTATGAATAGGCCTACATACACAATACATAAAATCGATTTTGATATCGGCCACGTGCTCTGCTGTGCATGTGGTTTCCCGTAGTGGCGGAAGTTGTATTACGAAGTGCATCCGAACTCCATTTTGAAGCAAATGCTTTTGACAAGGCATTGGATTGTTCCAGTTTGCATCCTAAATCCACATTAGACCCCTAATTTTATTTACGAAATCAAAAGATTAGATTATCATAACAACAAAACGGTAATCTTTTGTCGGGTCTAATGTGAAAATTACATAAAAAAATACAGTTTTTACAGAATTAATTTTCAAAAAAAAAAAAAAAAAAAAATGGCGTATATAAGATTGAAATAAATTCTCTACCTTCTATACTAGATCAATTGTGACGCAAGTTGTTATCAAAAATTGTTGTGATAGATGTACAGTTAATATTCATGTATTCCATTACCTATCTGATGGTACAGTTTTTACACAGAAAATATTTATTTGAAAAACCTGCCACTCGGCTTTTTTCAGAAAGGTCATATTGGCCGCCGTGACCTGTGCAATAATTACAATTAAAATTTTTCTCATTCTAACAGCAAGCGTTTCTAAAATGCAGTATGGCGAAATGTGGTGTAATGTCGCCCTGCACTACAAGCAGGTTGCACTCTTCACCTGTGTATGACTGCAATCATAGATTGAATACAATACCGCTGTTTTCAAAGATACTAATGTTACAGGTGCTAGTGATCAACATCATATGAATATGCTATAGAATTACGATCCAGGTCTTTATCCCTGTTCTTCTATGCTTCAATGCAGATTTTTAACGTAGTTAATCCTGTCACTTCATTACTCCTACGGTGAATTGAGAAGCATCCACGAGTCCACCAGTGAACACTAGAAATCGTCTTTTGAGATGATGACAGCAATAGTCAAGTGCTAAGTAAACACAAATAATGCACACCTTCTTGAGATTAAAGAGTGGTAATTGACTGAGATTTGGAATATATAATTAAGAGCCACTTGTACTTAAGATATATTAGATTCAATCACTTGAATAGAATCTCAATTTGATCCCTGCATTACTAAGAGTAATAAACGCCTACCAAAAAGTAATTACCCGCGTAGTTACTCAAAATTTATGAATCAAATTTAAAAACTGAAATTGCAAAAAACAAAATCCAGGTTAATTCTGCAAATTTTGATACCTCTTTTGTCTGGATAGCGCCTCTAATGGAAGTTTGAACTTTAATACCGTACTTAAAAAATCTGCATGCAAGCACTTTCTTTAAAGAGATTCTGGAAAAATCACAAACAACTTTTGCAAACATCTACTCGTTAAGTACAAGATATCCAACAATATCAATGCTAATTGGATTTTGCTAACTTTAAATTTCCTTAATCTGAAGTTTATTACGTTTCAACGAAATGTCTTCTTTAATTAGTTTTGTGAAGAAAGAAGTGAACGAGGCACAACATAAAATTGCAAATAACTACGATTTCTATTTTTGTGAAAAAAGATGGGGAATGAATATCGTCAAGCCATGTAATTTAAAGCTGTCTAATTATATATGGAATGAACAAAGAACATTCAGAAGTGACAGCACTTAGTTAATTTAATCATATGAAAAATATCTAAGTTGAATTACTGGTGTCTGTCTGATAAGCATCATCGGGTATTTGAGGTAGAAGTGATGACGAAACAGGATTAACTACCAAAGCAATAGGTTAAAACAATTATTGAATATATCGCCCTGCACTACAAGCACATCATAAATTTAGATTGAATACAAGCCGGTCTTTTCTGATCAGCATGACATGAATACTCTATAAAATTACGACCCAGGTCTTTATCCCTGTTCTTTGACATCTATGTTTTAATACAGAGTTTCAACGCAGTTAATCCTTTTACATTATTACTTTTACGGTGAATTGAGAAGCATCCATGGGTCCAACAGTGAACACAAGAAATCGTCTTTTGAAATGATGACTGTAAGAGTCAAGTGCTAAGTAAACACAAAATAATGCACACCTCCTAGGAGATAATCCCCTCCAATGTTGTTGAAATGAAAGCGGGGATTCAATCACTCGTATTGAACCTGATCTCTGCATGACCCTGGCAATAGTAGATGGCAATGGTAAACAAGGTACAAGGTAAACATATAACGAATATTTGATGACATAAAAGGTACATTTGATTGATGTCGTTAATTACATGCTTCGCTTTTATCTGCTTTTATATTTGTTCCCTTAGTCTAGGATTATTTCTTCATAATTAACTTGTGACTTGGGCAATTCTATTGACCATTCAAATTATATCTTCAGCAAAAGGTGATAAATACTTTATAGTTTACACGATGGAAAAGCACTGAAAGGTTTAACATCACCAAAACAAGTAAATGCTCTCATAATGCACCTGTAACAAGAGCTCTATTACCATTCATCCCTTTTTTTTTTATATCAAACAATACAAATAATTAAAAATAATTCCATCATTTTGTTTTACAACGCTATTTGCATTCGTCAGACAACAAAAAACATAAGGTCACGCGAGGCCCAAATTCTGTAAATGGTTAACACTCGACTATATAAATCGATTTCAATTTATGGCAGAATTTTGAGAAAAGGTTAGAGGGCATTAGACCGGGTCTATTGCCCGAAATAGAGGACGAAATTATCATGATTAATATTGATTTCTCCCTCTCATCCCAAATGGAGCAATATTACAGAGTCCTGTTTCTATATCATTTGAAATAAATCGAGGTTATTGCACTATCACGACTATTGAGAAAAATCTATATATAGTACGTATTCGTATTATAACTTCACTTGTAGACCATAACATTGATGAACTTTTAACCAAGCAACATTCACAAATTCATAAATTTATCATGCCGATGCGTCAACAAATTATTATGGTTTTCATGGCCAATCATACACAACTTAACTTGGAACGTAAATCAATCTAATATAGCATATATTCAAAATCATAGCGCTGTTATTTAATGGAATAATACTTTGGTTCATTTTCATCCAACACCACCATGTCTGTGGTTACATTATGAATACTCAATCAGCGTCGGGCAGATCTGGGCATTAGTTTTAATCGAACCTGAATTACATACAAATGTAAAAGCTAAACGAGTACTCCAAAGGACGGAGAACTCTCAGGGGAAAGCAAATATAATGATTTAAGCTACAGATTACGTTCAGCTATTTTTTATTTCTTTTTTTTCAACCGGTCACAGAATAATAGCCCAGCAAGTACATCGGACAATAGAGACCGTCAGAAAAGCAATAAGTTGGCGAAGTTATGTAATAATCGGATTAACTACCATAGCAATAGGTGAACACATTGTTTGAATATATCTCGCTGCACTGGTACGTTCACGCGGTACCTCTGCATTGAACCATGTCATGCTGATCACTCACACCCGCAAGATTAGTATCTTTGAAAAGACCGGTATTATATTCAATCTATGATTGCCGACATACACAGGTGATAAGTTCAAAATTGTTTTCACCTATTGCTATGGTAGTTAATCCGATTTACTACGTAAGTTCGCCAGGGTATAGTAGGGGATTAGATGTTAGAAAGAAGCATTATTTGTGTACTTGCCCACTTCAAGAAAAGTCAAAATCCCACAATGACGCTTTCATTTGAGTAATGATGGGCAAATGGATATTTTTTTAATACCTCGGATACTATGTACATTGAGTGGAAAATATTAAACCAAACAGATTAGGTAATTCATCCAAGTTCCGGTTCTAACCTCGCGATATTCATGTTTCAAAGCATGAGTGTACGAAATGCTATATAAATAATACTATAGTATGTTGCTTTACAAACTGCCAAGTTAAGTTTAAATAAACATAACAATGACTTACCCACGAGATGACAACCGGGTCTTTCCCAGGCGTGTTGTGCAGTACTCCCAAGTAGGCTACCAAAGAGAAGTAAACTAGCTATTAACGCATTCAAGACTTCTGATCGCATCATCACCTTCTCGATCCCGGCGGGTAAAATGGGCTTTATAGCCAGCCAACCGCTCACGCCGTATTGCCCGTCTGCTTATTTACGAAGTCAGCAACGTCTCACCTGATGACAAATATTTAAAATAACAAGCAAAAATGACGTGAGTTTTTGATAGGAATTATGAAAGTTACTGTCGAATCATTCCAAACTTGGCGCCAGTCTCTTACATCCTATGGCTTATTTTCGTGGTATTACTTTTACGCAAACTATACCATTTTTGGCGGGAGTAGATTAGCGTGTGATGAAACTTAGTAATGATAGCTGCTGCTTTTAATAATGTATTCGACGAGCAGAAAATAATGACCCAAACCGCTGCCACGCCATCACTTTAATTCGCGCTTAAAGTCGTCTGCTTAATAGTATCCAGGTTAGTTGTCGCGCGAAATAAAATAATAATGCTACGAATTATGATTTTATATTATTGTCCATGTAAAACGATCATAATCTTCATTACTGCGTCCATCGAATATATTTTGGCGGGAAAGTACACTGTTTCCTGCTACCATATCTTCTAATGTTAATATCCACTTACCTTTCATGCAAAAGATAAAAATCCAACGTCGAGAATTTGATAAAAATAATGTATTTGTGTGCAGTGAAATTGATAAGATTGGCTATTGTCATTCCTGTGTTACTAGTCATCGATGTAGGGATATTTAAATGTACGTCATTTGGTCAACACGACAGTTTGAAAATGTTTGAATTTTGTATACACTGGCGTTCACGTAATCACGTAGTCGTAGGCGTGGAAACAAGTGCGTATTTTGGAGGTACTTTTAAAATGTCTTATAATAGGGAAGTACACGAAAAACGTAGGTGGTGAAAATGTACGTGCTTAATTGTTTATAAGTTTCCTAGAATTACATCTTTAGAGAATAAACGTGGAAATGAGGGGCGTGAAGGGTTGGTCAATGCTTATACCGGAACTCTTTGCTCATTGAACCTGGAACTAATCGGGGTATTATTGATTTATTGAGCTCACTTAGAAAATGTAATTGATACGTATAGGTACACTGTTAGAAATATTTCCGTAAAAATGCGGAAATTGCTGGTAGCTGGGCTGTCATAAATTTCCACATTTTACATAACGATTCTATTTTTCACCTCACAATATCTATAAGCATGATGAATTCAAAACAAAAAATCAATATAATCGCTACAAAAGAGCACACTCACACAGAAGTACGCGTAATTGTAGATCCATTATGCCCAATAGGATACCTATTTGTTGTTTCTCATAACTGCATAATGCATAATGTGTCCTCCATAAGCAATACTTGGTAGTATAACTAGAACATATCCCTATTTGATTTTCCTTGGTACAAAATTGGTATGAAAATTTCAAAAATTAGATTCGGTTCTCTTTACACAATAGAGGTTATCCGTGTTCTATAAGTTGCATATCCTATCAGCGACTGCTATACCTTGTTTAGGATTTTAAAAGAAGTATCTGCATGTGCAACCATGACTGCTTCAAAATAGCCCGCCAAAGTCATGCAGGTAACTCCGAGGTCGTGCATTGAATTGGTTTGAATGAGGAATACTACGGGAATCAGCGCCTTTTGTTAGAAGTCACGCATGAGTAAAGTGGATAACCTCTATATACATTTTTCAAAGTAAACTATACATAAACTTGATATTGTAGTTTCAAATACAGTGAATTAGCGCATTGTTTCTGTTTATTTTTTTTGACATTACTGGTTTTCATCTGAGTAACCAATTGAAGTAGAGCTATTAGATCTTCAGGTGTACTGACCATTCTAACCACATCTCTGATTGGCTAAATATATGATTTGGGCCGCGTGGTAACCAATCAAAATAGTTTTTAGAGGCTGAAAAGTTTGTTGGTAGTACCAACGGGGTTAAGTATGCAAGCAATTACAAGAGCGAGTAGCCATGGTAGTATGAAGGCTTATTGTTAAAACAAGGTAGCACTTTCTTGAAAACGTGAATTTTTCACTCGATTTTTCACTCGAACGCAAGACTAGCAATTATACGAAAATATTCACAAGCTTTAAAATGAAAGAAAATTAAAGGAGAAATTATTGTTTTAAACAACATTTGATATTTGTCTTTCGTAACTACATTAGTTATGATAAGCGCGCAAAACACTAGTGTTAGTAAAGTGTGGTTCGCAGTGATGGATCTCCATGTATAACTTTAAAAATAGAATCAGATTTCTTGGCACTTAAGCTTGCCGATCATCAGATTACAGGTTAAGAGTCATAAAATGGATGATGACGGTGATGATTACTGTGATGATAATGCTGAGGAATTGGAAAATAAACATTTGTGTTGCCAGACAAATTATTTTCAAATTTATCTAAAATTAAAAGGATCATTTGCAAAATACTTTTTTTACGATATTCGTTGGTATTTAATCATAATCCATGAACTTAAACTGACATTATATGTTCGTAATTATCTCTCCGTTTCAATTTCACCCTATTAATCATGTTAATCATACATACTGATTGGACGAGATTAATAAGCAATTATATGGCGTAATGTTTTTTTCCGTTGTTAATTCTTTAATATACGTTTGATTGATTAATATAAGTTATAGCCGGTACGATAGATGATCAGTCAAACTTAATAGATCGCTATATTATTCCTCTGCACACAATCAATTATAGCCTTTAATTTATTCAAAAATGAAGAGATTATTAAAAAAAAAAAAACTGAACAAAAATGTACCTATTGTAATACATGGATACTAACACTATGGGCGACAATGGCCTCATCCCAATGGCATAGTTCAATAACCTCAATTAAACAAACATAGTGCAAAATTTAACCTCAAGTTACAGAGTATGTGTTTTTGTCCCCAAATTTCCAAAAGTCATTCAATGAATGTACAAATGTACTGGGGTTAAAGAACTGTGCCCTGATGAGTGAGCAGGTATATCTGCAGCATAGAGAGTAACGATGTAATATTTCCAGTTTTTTTGGGCAAGTCAGGAATATAAATCATTAATTTTATTCTGAGCAGGTGTTCACAAGGTTTATTTATCTGTTGTTTTCACCTATAACAATAGATATACCTTAGCTTAATTCTTGGCCTTAGCCTTTTAATTTCCTGTATGGACAGTTCCATTTGTATAGGGCATCATATGCCGTATGCTATTCTTTATTCTCTTTTATAAGGTGGACATAAAGACTCTAAATATATGATACGATCAAGCAAAATCAGTCGGAACTCGGAAATAATGATTTTGAGATATAGCCAAACAAAGGAAATATTTCCTTTTGTTTTGGAAAGTCTTTAATTGTTCATATCTTTGGAAATAGTTGTTCAATTTCAATGGGGTTTTCTGCAAAATGAAGCTTTGTAATGCTTTTTACTATCCTATAAGAAACTGAAAATTGAATACGTCCGACTTCAGTCTGATTCTGCTTGATTATACCACTTATGTCTGATATTGACCGATTTAAAGAAAAAAATAAAGGCCATGTCAAGAAAGCATCACCTTTCAGAGCCACTTACATCCGGCTGGAGATGCTGGCGTAATGTTATTTCCTGTTTTTAATTCTTTAACATATTTTTGATTGATTAATATAAGCTAGTATACGATAGATGATCAGTCAACTTTTATACATCGTTCTTTATTCCTCTAGACACAATCAATTATAACTCTTGATTTTTTTTTTCAAAAATGAAGAAGGTATGTTCAGAAACACTGAACAGAAACTGGGAGCATTTGTACTGATTTTAATACAAGGATACATGAGTCTACAGATTAACGCCACTACGTATGCATCTACCACCATTCTATTTATATAAATACAATGCTGTTAGCTAGGTGTAAATTATATCAGGTGGTATGAAATATATATTGTTGAGCAGGCGAATATGATTCTTCTGCTTCTGCTTCTGCTTCTGCTTCTGCTTCTGCTTCTGCTTCTTCCATTTATTTCGTCAATTCCACTTTTAGTGTTGATGCGATCTGATTGTGATGACCCACCATGGCAGCGAAATTACAGCGCTTTGATCCCTCTAAGATCCGGAAAAGGCGCTATATAAAACAACGAAATTTATTTATTTATTTATTTATTTTAAAATGCTACTAGTGCCAGACACTTGCGCCGATGTTCACTAAACTTGGCCACAACAAGCACTGACTCCAAGCTCCTTCTAAGTTGTCAACATTTAGGGGTGAAAGGTCGTTTAGGGGTTATTAGAGGTCATTATGTTAAAATCTTTAAAATGCTACTGGTTGATCTTGTATAGGATAAGGATAACATTTTAACTTTGAAATGTTCAGTGAACCCTACATAAGTACGTGTACCCGTCCAACCTAGTAGTGGAAAACGCAATTTTCAATGTTAACTTTATATTATTAATACGTACTGAATGAACGAGATTAAAAAGCAATTATGTGGCCTAATCCTTTTCCGTTGCTAATTTTTCAACATATTTTTGATTAATATAATCAGTCAACTTTTATTATATCGTTCTATATTCCTCTTGATACAATCAATTATGACTATAGATTGTATACAATATTTTGATTTTAATATTAAATGCATTTTCAATTAATCAACTTTGTATAATGATTGTTTAATCAGTCATTCTGAATTAAATTTTACAGATATGGTTGTCTCTTGTTTATCATCATTTAAATATAAGATTTTACAGTTTAGTTAGTATACATCATACCTCTATTTCAAGTTGTTTGAGCTATAACATTAAATATCTACTTGGTGACTAATATAGCTAAAAGAATACGTTGCAGAAATTGATAACAATAAACTATATCAGTAGCAAATTAGCAAACTATCAGCGAATATTTTAGAAAAACAACGTTTGGAACAAAATAGAAGCAAAATTTCATCCATAGATAATTGAACCATTCATATTCATAACAACATACTTGTACACAATCACGATCTCATTGATAATTGATACATCTCCATTGAATACCATTATATTGAAGTGAGATATTTAACAAGTATCAAGGGAAGTGTCTCAATTTTAAAGTTGAGGCAGCCTCAAGTAGCTTTAACATATATAATATTTGTCTGAAAACGTACTTGCTTGTCAACTGAAGGAACTTTTAATTCCCGGAGGATGGAATGATACTAAAGCTACGAGGTAGAATACTTAATTGACTGGAGATATGAGGCAGAACACGTTAAGGTGTGTGCCCCATTTTTTGAGATTTTGATATCAGAAAACCCATATTTGTCTCACTATTTAAGCGGGTATTCAAGAAAATTTAACACCCGAGACGATGTGAACAAAACCGTGATAAAAAGTGGTATCCACATGTACATTGTATACACGTTTTTGATTCTCATATCAAAACCACTGAATTAATCCAGATATAAATTTGGAAACAGGTTCTTTTAATGGCAGGCCTCAATATAATAATGGATATCTGAACACCCACCTTTTAATAAAGATTGTCAAATTATACATCATTTTATATTTGAAAGATGAAATTTACTTCTTTTGGATAAAAAAGTTTATTGGTTAAATGTTTCACTCATCAATACATTTTTCTGAATACATTTAAAAGATGCGAAACTTGTTAAGCTTAAAATCAGCAAGCAAAAAAGACCTCTTACGATATTGTATATAATTTAATCAAAATTTGGTATCAAAGGAGGCATTTTAATATCTTCCTGAATTCCCCGTTAAGGATGTATTATTCAAGACATAAACAAGGGATCAATGGAACGTGTCATAAAACATTTTCTTGTCGCGCAGTTCACACCATTTTATTTCTTTGAAGTCATGCCATTAATTTTTTAATCAATTTAAAAGTACGCACCAGAATGTCATAGTCGGGGTGACAAGGGGGAGGCTAAGGGCAGAATATAAAGAGGCGAAATTCAGACCTCAAGTATTGACACCTGTCAGATCTCTGTGCAACAGGGGTAACCCATATACGATATCGCCTGTAAAATCTAAGCAATTTGGTTTGACTGGTTGAGTACCCATAGGTTCGTTATCTGTTCTTGACACAAGTTTAGCAGTCTTGGGATTTGTATGACGCAGATGGGGAATCAGTTACAGCAGTATCTCAATATTTCCTGAAAGTTACTTTCGCCTGAGACAATAATTATTGATAGTCACAGGTGTTATCTTGTAAGAATATTTAGCGACAGTATGTATTACAATAGAAGTAAAGGTAATTGCCGTCTTTTGAGCTGAAACGATGGTGAGAAGAGACAAATTCTTTAAGGGATAAGTAATATCATGGGTCATGATGTTTGGGCCGCATGCCCCTCGCATGCACCCACCCTCTGGTTACGCCACTGAAAGTACTAAAAAGTTGTTGTTGTCGATGTTGTTATCAGTGGCGTAGTTTTCTTTTTGACATTGGGGGGATGAAGTTTGAAAACATTTCTCGAAGTATACTGAATCCAGCCCCTTTCATGCCTTTTGGCTCCAGAATAAGTTTATGGAACAAATGCGCGCGAAGCGCGAGAAATATTTTGCCATTTTGAAGCTAAATTAGCTAAATTGTTGAAATATGGTGCATAAGTGGAATAAAATCACGATATTATATATAATTTAATCATAATTTGATATCAAAGGAGGCATTGTAATATCTGTGTCTTGGAATTTCACGTTAAGGATGTATTATTCAAGACATAAACAAGGGATCAATGATACGTGTCACAAAACGTTTCCTTGTCGCGCAGTTCACACCATTTTATTTCTATGAAGTCATGCCATTAATTTTTTAATCAATTTAAAAGTACGCACCAGAATGTCATAGTCGGTGTGACAAGGGGGAGGCTAAGGGCAAAATATAAAGAGGCGAAATTCAGACCTCAATTATTGACACCCGTCAGATCTCTGAGCAACAGGGGTAACACATATACGATATCTCCTGAAAAATCTAAGCAATTTGGTTTGACTGGTTGAGTACCCATAGGTTCGTTATCTGTTCTTGACACGACAAGTTTAGGAGTCTGGGGATGTGTATGACGCAGATGGGGAATCAGTTACATCGTTGGCTTAATATTTCCTGAAAGTTACTTTCGCCCGAGACAATAATTATTGATAGTCACAGGTGTTATCTTATAAGCATATTTAGCTACAGTACGTATTACAATACGTAATTACAATACGTAAACATGGTAAAAGTAATTACAATGCGTAAAAGTAATTGCTGTCTTTTCACCTGAAACGATGGTGAGAAGAGACAAATTCTTTAAGGGATTAGTAATATTATGGGTCATGATGTTTGTGTCGCATGCCTCTGAGTCACCCTCTGGTTTCTACGAAGTCATGCCATTAATTTTTTATCAATTTAAAAGTACGCACCAGAATGTCATAGTCGGGGTGACAAGGGGGAGGCTAAGGGCAGAATATAAAGAGGCGAAATTCAGACCTCAACTATTGACATCTGTCGGCTCTCTGAGCAACAGGGGTAACGCATATACGATATTTCCTGTAAAATCTAAGCAATTTGGTTTGACTGGTTGAGTACCCATAGGTTCGTTATCTGTTCTTGACACAAGTTTAGCAGTCTTGGGATGTGTATGACGCAGATGGGGAATCAGTTACATCAGTATCTCAATATTTCCTGAAAGTTACTTTCGCCTGAGACAATAATTATTGATAGTCACAGGTGTTATCTTGTAAGCATATTTAGCTACAGTATGTATTACAATAGAAGTAAAGGTAATTGCTGTCTTTTGAGCTGAAACGATGATGAGAAGAGACAAATTCTTTAAGGGATAAGTAATATCATGGGTCATGATGTTTGGGCCGCATGCCCCTCGCATGCACCCACCCTCTGGTTACGCCACTGAAAGCACTAAAAAGTTGTTGTTGTCGATGTTGTTATAACTTAAAGGCCCATTCAGTGATTTGCTTATCCGGACGATTTTGGTACCTTTGTCATTGTCATAGATTACCACAGCCTGCGAGTGGTTCAGCCGAAAGCCACTTATCCTTGAAATCAGAAATCTGGCACATTTTATTATTTTATTGCTTTTAGTAATTATGATTTCAATAATTATAACAACTGGACTTTTTGAATAATTGAGGGGCAGCTGCTAATATTTCTGAATATTTTTTTTTCTGAAAAATATTGATCCCAATAATTATTAACCTAATCTATTGCAACTTAACATTCATATTGTAATCCTAATTGTCTGTAACATAATGCTAACAGCTGCATGTAGTTTCATTGCGGGAAATTTTCACTTTGGTTGAATGACCTTGGAATAATTGACACCCATTCCCATCTATTAAGTTTTTATGCTGGTATAGTATTTCAATACGTTCGATATTATAGCCAAGAATTGGTATTTGAAAGCCCCACCCAACGTGGCCCAGCGACTAATGTCTTTGTCTTTGGAGCAAGACATGAGTTCCCGAGTTATAAACAACTTAGGGTAAAATGTCAAATTTTGGGGTCCACAGGTATAAAAAAAATGCTTTTTTCCTTCTAAAAAAATATTTCGTTAAACAAAGAACAGTTTGTCGTATGTTAGGTGTTTTGTTACCTGGGTATTAACAGGACAAATGTCAAAGCCTATTGAATCCTGTTGACCATGTTGATATTGACATATTTTGTGATGTTGTTATGGCTAACTATTCTTATTTAGATTTAGTTTTGCCAAATGAACAATTATAGAATATTTTTTTACCAATTTGAATTTGTTTCCCCATGAGGAGCCCAAAATTTGACATTTTGCAGTGGCATATTTGAATCAGCGTATTTACGCGGTTGCGTCGCCAGGGTACGGACAAATCACCCACATACACGTGTATATTCACTCCGCGGGATTAGATTAGCGCGCGTGATTCGAATCTCCCACTGCAAAATCCAACATGGCGTTTCTCTCAATTTGAGACGAGACAGACTATAGTGAAGTAAAAATCGTGTGTAAAAAGGGGAAACTTGCTCAACCCCAGAAGACTTCTAAGCCCATTGAGTCAATAACAATAATCGTTTTCAAGAAAGCGAAAAAAAAATGTATTTATTCATTTTATTGACATATAACTGATGTTCAGGGAAACAACAGTTAAATAATAGATAACGGAAAAGTAAATAATGCATCCCTCTTGTTAACTTGGGAATACGAGTAGTAGAAAACAAACTGCTTCCCATAGCTCCTATAGACTTAAGGGTATCCCTTCCAGCTAAAAAGATTTTGAAAACGTCATTTAAAATTTTGAATGCGCGCATAGAGTGACAGAATGTTCAGAAAGCTAAAATTAATATATATTGTTGAAAGGGCTAAATAATAGCTATTAAATATTTATAAAAATTGGTATATTGATGTGCCGTATATCTTATGCTGGCTTTACAGGCAAAGTGCATTATCGATGTAATCTAACGGCATTGATAAGATAAATTAAAATAATCTAAGAAAGATTAACACTAATTAGTGATACACACGGTGCATGTCTTACAAAGCCTTTCGTAAAATGTGACTATATTTTATTGTAATGTGTGTTAACATAAATACCATTTGCTTGAAAGGACACGCAAAGAACAACCCGTGACATTAAACAATAATATGGCACACGCACCCCCACACTCCACCCACACCACAAACACAAAAACTAGTAATAAAAAACAGTTAGGATTATAATTAATTTATGGTCATTTTGTTCAGCATCATGGAAATAAGTGAGTTAATTAGATGGAAATAGCATTAGGTGATCGGATAGCAACGTTTGCACCGTATTTTTGTGGGACACGAGAGCACATCAGACATATCGAATTGCATTCTAAATACGAGGAATGTCCTTCTGATATCAAGTAATTTTGATTTTTTTAATTGGCGATATGAAACAAATTTTATGGCAAATTATTACATATTTAACAGTCCTCGAAGTAAAAATTTATAAATCTATTGTTATATACTTAAAGTGTATGTATATAGCTGGGAGGAAAAGCCGATGATCAATTGAAAATTTTGACCTTTCGTATTTTCCAAAAAGACCTAATTTTTTATTATTTGATATCAGGACATTGTTCGTATTTAGAATGCAATTCGATATGTCTGTTGTGCTCTCATGTCTCACAAAAAGTACTGTGCAAAGGTGGGTAAAAGCGCCCTTAAACCCTAATTTGCTTAAAAGCCCATAAATGTCTTAGCCTGCTGTTGACATTGTTCAGTCCTTTTTTACGTTATGGTCAATTATTAAAGGAGAAGGCTTTTTAACTCGCCCATGATCGTTTACTATTTTACTATGTCTACCACCATATTCATAATGGAGTATTAATTATATAAAACCATCTAAATTGAACCGAACTAATTACAGTTGAATATACGTCCAATGAGGTATTTGTACATACTTGTTATGACGTAGAAATATTAAAAGAATCTTACCCTTCGTTTGCCTGTTGTCATATTGAAGAATAGGGTTTTGAAGAAAGGCGTGGGTTTTCTAGCTAAGGTGACAACAAAGTCATAGACATAATTTATATACAACTAGGCCAATGGCGGCCGCTGTATTTTGACAAGCTAGTTGGAGGAATATGCAAATTAGGAGAGTGATTATATATGTGACGTCATTTGATTTATTCGATATGTCAAAATTATTTGTACCAAAAAATTTTGAACAATTGCACTTAACTTTTCATTTTTATCTGTTATATTAGTACCACATAGCTGAGGTGTTAGATGTTAGGAAATAATTATATCTGCTGATGACATGATATGTTGATGACATGTTGACATTGTCTAAATAAGCTGTATTTTCGCCAAAAAGGGTACATATTAGTGAACATTTGTATCACCATTTAATTTTTTTCAGGGAACTCGACCTCTTCATTTATCGTGAATATCAGCCAAACGAACCTCTTTTGTCCGCATTATTGGCAGCCTTCCAAACATGAATATTTGACAAACTAACAACACAAATGTCCGGCAAGTGATAACAGGTACAGGGCTGCGGGCGATCCAAGTGAACAAAAAGAAACCAAATCCAAGAAGTTGAATAGGCCCAATGTCATTGCAAAACTCTGTTAATTATGAAGGTATAAGTTGTATAAGCTGATTATCAGCCCTCATTGCCTCAAGAAGAGATAACACTTGTACTCAGCTAATTCAGAGATATTTGTCAGGTACATAGTAGAGAGATATGTTCTTTTTACGACAGGACAATAAGGATGGTTTTCTAAGCCTTTAAATCTACGCTTAAAGCAAGAATGTAAAGGTCGTTGATTTAGCCAAGTTAGCTTTTTTTTTGCAAGTGTACAATATCGAAACGTAATTATTTAGGACGATAATACTTAGTATTTTGGAGCTGAAGATTCAAAAGAAATTGTTATAGATACGTCAGAAAATTGGAACATTACACATTAATATATGGTGACATCACCCTTAGAGTATAAATGATAAAGATAATATTTGATAAAAGATGCGACACTTAAAGCAATAATGTGCAATTTGCATAAAGAATATATTTTTATTTTGTTTTTCACGGAATGTTAGTTTTCACTGATCACATGAAAACGAAGAAAATTGTTATAATTATCGTCAATGTGAGTATTAGCTTACCGATCGTTATTGAACGGAGCTTCACGCAGCTGGGACGTATAAATAAGAAATATAACTAAAGACAAAAGTGATATGCACACAGTTTATACGTCACTGATTCAATGCTACACATGCACGAGACGTGTCAGGCGTTGTCTTTCACATGGTATTTTAGTACTCGGTTGGGCATTACAATCATGCAACAAGTAGAGCAAATCAAACATTGTGGCTTTAACCTATCAAACATGCCCTGAATAATGCGACCCTAATAATAATTGCATTGCCGTTTGTAGCATCTACTCAAAATAGACATTAAAATCCTCTTCGTTTTGCACATGAAAAGAGACGTCTGTTATAGACTCTCTTAATTCATTATTACACACCATTTACCCGAAGCCATGCCAACTACCATCTTCTTAGTTTCTCTTAAACCCGTCACAATTTTCTAAATGACTACTTGAGATGAAATATTATTATCACCAAAAGCGACAATGGACATGACCATCAATTACTTCTCTTTTAATGTCACAAATGGAACAAGCCTTGTGTACATACGGCCGTAAGACAATGTTTGCTCAAACGTCACGGCTATGCAGTTGCACAATTTTAAACCTCAAGTTTCTAATATGTTTCGTGTTTTCCAAACTAAAAAGCATCTTTTAAGTAACACAGAATGGATATGTTGTTTATTTGAACCCTTTTAAATGCCTTTTCCAGCATTTCTGATTAAGCTTGTACAATATAGTATGTTTTTCTTTGGGAAATAGAATTTGAACAATAATATTGGCGCGTGGCGGGAAAAATGGTAAAGACGATACATTGCCGAACACATCAATTGAGGCGTTAGAGAAAATTGGATTCAAGAAAATGCTGCACATATTGGCGAATTTACACACGTCTTGAACCCATTAAGCATGTTTATAGAACTGTTCATATTGTCTTAAAATTCTTATTTCGGAAAACTCCGTAAAATTAGAAGCTGTCGGTTGGAATCACTACTGGTGGCAAAATGTGTATGTGAGTTTTTTTGCCAATGGTTATGGAACTTCATATTAAATGGAGCTAGACAAACCTTACGGTATCAGATCACTTGACTCAGTACATCCTATATATAGGACACCAATGGCAAGGATAAACAAATGTACTCAATGCATACGATATTTAGGCCTATAGGTTATCTTGTATCATTTATAAGTATTGCAACCCCGTAAGGATTGTCATATTATCCGGCATAATACAACGCCTGTGTTTACACCCAAATGTCTTAAGCTAATCGCAGATCCATCACTTGTTTAAGTGATAGAAATGTTAACCCATCGTCACCTTGATATGGATTTTAAACTTGGTAGTTAGAAAAATGTGAGCTTTCTTCTGACACCAAAATCTCAGTTTTGATGAATAAAAATGGGGGATGAGGCTGTCGATCGAGTCATGGCTCTTTAATATACTATTTGTTTTCATAATATTTATTCAAAGTTCCTACAATAACGTTGTACAAATTTACGATTTTACCCACTGTTAAGTAACTATCCTGATGTCTAGTTTATTTATGCTGTTGTAACCAACATTATTTAATTCTTCTTAATATATTATGGTACTTATTCTGCTCACTCATGACAGGGGGAGCCAACAGTTGCCTTTGTGTTTGGTTTATTTTGCCTTTGCCGGACTACCACATCTTATTTTTGCATGCCCTTATCATCACTCTTGGTACAATTAAAGACAGAGATAAAAACAATTTATCGCGTCTGATGTCACTGACAATTACGATCCCTGATTGGTTTACACAGGTTAATCAGCGCATAAAGGAAGACCGATCTATCTGGTGCTGATCGGAGAAAAGGAATAGCAGCAAATGGCAAAAATTACGTACTTTTACAAGGCAAAAAAGCAGCTTTTCTAGGCTTTGTTAACATGGTGCCTTCGCCAAAGAAAGTTTCCTACTATAAAGACCTAACTTTTGAGATGGTTTGCATGTCAAAAGGTGCAAAATTAACAATAAGGCGCCCGGTTATAAATCCGCGTTCAGCAAGTCATCATCCCGACACTTGTAAACAAACCGTGCTCGCATTTGATTGACAGATGACGTCAGACGCGAGAAATTCTCTTTATCTCTGTCTTTAATTATAGTGCGCAGCGTTTGCTCTCTTTTTTCAGTTGGATTCTGTTGTCGTGGTGGAGCAGTTTTATTTAAATCTCATTGTCATATTCTGATTGCATCTTTGTATCTATCTTGGTTTTTAAGATGGGGTCTGGTGGACCATGTATGTATATGCATGTTATTTTTCCCCTTCCACCAGGCCCAAGTACACGTGAAAAGAAATGCAATAGTTAACTTTGTTGAGTGAACGAAAACTACAAAAGTTTACGAAAGTTGGGCCAAGCTTAGCCTCATAGCACGTGTACTTTTTTTTCATCGTTGGTTAATTTACTGTTACACAGTTAACAGTAACTGTGTAACAGTAACTGTGACAAAAATATGGGTAAAAGTGTTGACTAACTATTAGTCAACACTTTTACCCATATTTTTGTTGTGTAGTTTATAATTCGTTTAGCATGTTAGTGGAATACGGTATTCGAAATTGCTCAAAGTTCGTAACCAGGGAAATGAGACACATCTTTGATTTTGTGTAAACTATGAATATACAATTTGAAATCAAAATATTGGTTCAGTAAGGTACTGTGACGTAACACATACGCTGGCGTTGCCTTGTTACTTAAAACAATCCGCGTAAACTAAACAAAAACAAAACAAAAAAAGTAACTAATAACAAAACAAAACAAAACACAAAAATATTGCACTTTACGTCAGCATTGAAGTTTGTGGTTAACCAAAGCGTAGGCTGAAGCCACAATAAACTCAAAAATAAACTTAATGTTCTCGCTCTCAGCGTACTAAATTAATGCTCAAGAACTATGTTATGTGCCTGGAAGTGATACTTTCCCAACTGTTGCACTGACCTCAAGCCGTGGCAACTGGCCAAGCCATACACTCTGGTCAATATATTAAGTGCTTGGACACGCCATTCACTTGTTACGCACCACTTGAATAGCAGACTCCTTTTAATGTTCAGAAGTACTTGGACAACATCCAGTGCTTATATGTAATATAAGCTAAGAGTAAGACACTTTCTGACCCACTTGTCATAAGGTATGACAAGTAAGCCATTAGATTGGTTTAAATTGCATTTACGATGGTGCAATAGATGATCATTGTTATACACAGCCTATAATGATAGACTTAGTATTAAAGAAAACTAGTGATATAAGGAAAAACGATGTTATTTACGAATGACTGATTTAATTTGCCTTGCTTGTGCATGCTGACAAACACACTTAAAGGGATACTCAGAAATTTTCTGTACAAAATGCTCACTCTAATGATCGTATCATACTTCCATGACGCTTGTCACTGAGCAGCGCAATCAAGGCTTGTCATTGGCTAATACACCATGGAAGTATAACTGCTCCACCAAATGATCAACAAGTATAAAAAGATTAATTTTGACCATAAAAACATTGCAAATATCTCCTTCAATACTAATTATATAATTTTTTTTTAAATCTCAGCTGAACTGATTTTTCTTTCTGTATTAGGTTGAATCACATCTAGCCAATAGAACATTTCAAATCAAGATCGGAAAAGTTCGCAAAAAAGGGGGGGTCAAATTGGCTGACAGGAATTGTCATGATTCACGGTACCCTTTTGAGCGAAAATACAGCTTATTTAGCCAATGTCAACATGTGGTCATCAGGTAAAATATTTTCCTACCATATTGAACTAACACCTCCGCTTTTAGGGCACTTCACAATAATGACAGTAATGGAAGGAAAAGTGCAAGTTTTCGTCATTTTTCGTCATTTTAGATTTTGACAAATTGACGTAAACATCAATCTCTTACACAAGACATACACGCTACATGGTGTTTTTCATGCAGATTATTGTTCAGGCTAACTGTTGTGTTAGCGTTTATGACCCGGGATTTTAACTTGGGTCATCCAAAACAAACGGCAGTTGTCTTCGGAAAAGGTCTATACAAAGAGAAACTAGCCTCCAACAAACAAAAATGAATCAGCATAGACTGATATATTTTCACCTACACAAAAAAGATTTCCGACTTAGTCAACCAAACATTGGAAGTTACAAGAGAAAGTCAGAGACTGAATGTGTTATTATGGAGTAAGGACAATTCCGGCATAGTGAAGCTTCCAATCCTCCAAGTGTGGGTGTTCCCGGTATATAGTTATGGTTTATGCATTATCTTACATGGACGCACAATATAGCAATGATTGGAAACAAGGTCAGCCAATTCCAGCTCACTTTTTGTTAATTTTTTTCAACCCAGTTATATGAAATTCTTAGTAACACGCTAAGCATTACATCAGCGTGATTGGTGAAGCATAAATCTGTAATGTCAAAACAAAACAGCTGGTTGTAAAAAAAACACCTAAATGATCACGCAAATGATATTTGACAATTTCCAAGAACAAGATGTTAGATATAGTATTCATTAATCGTTCAGACAACCATGCATCATGCGCATAATTGGAAAGCAAAGGAAGGAAAACAGAAAAACAAATGAACTTATCAATCTACAGGGCGATACTTTCAAAACCACTTCAATTTTTTTTTAACACAGTATACAGTTTCTGGACTACGGACCGAGAGATGCTGCCAAGTATCTCTACTTTGTGGGCAAAGTGTATAGTAGAAACGCATAACGCTATGCTCTATACTAGTGTGATGACAATTGTCTGACATTAATGATGCAATGCAACATAGTATAAGCGCGTTTGAATAGTCCCGTTTGAACACACATAAACCCCGATCATTCACTCGTTTTACAAGTGGAGGTGGGGGATGTTCTGTATTATATGTGTGGGGGTGGGGGTGTGTGTGTGAAGCAATTTTGACGTGAATTTCGTTTATATACAGTGGCGTACCGTGACCGCTCCTACCAGGGGGGGGCTGAAGAAAATTCAATTTTGCCGCCCTTTCCTCAACAGCCCGAAAAGGTTGACCCAACATTTTTCCGGTGGTTTGAAAAAGTGAAGAGCCAAAAAAAAAAAAAAAGAATTATTGCCGCTAGCGCCCTACAAGCAATATTTTATACTTTTTCAATTATTTTTTCCGCCCCTTCTTCTTCCGCCGCCCCTTCGTTTTGGCCGCCCCCTGCTTTTACCCCGGGGGCTCGCGCCACAAAGCCCACCCCCCCCAAATACGCGCATGATATACGTGCTGCCTTCTCACAGATCAGATTTGAGCATAGATCAAAGATTTAGATTAGAAGCTTTTACACTGCACAACATTTGAGCAAATATTGTTAGTTAAAATATTAAAAATCAAAATTATCGGGTATAAATTCAACCAACAATTGGTGTAGTTTAACTTGACCCAATGTTGGGCAATTTTTAAACAAAATATGTCAAATTTTGCCCCATAATATAATAAGTTAGATTGCTGATATTCGAAATAACTTTGGGAATAACATCGTATATAGGCTTCAGCACACTGTTTGTAAAGTAACACTGAATCATCCTATCAAGCAAGCGGTGTATATTTTCATCTTTGATAGTTGAAACAAGGCAAGAGTTTAACGTTGTTCTAAATTCAGTGACCTAGAAATCTATCAAGTAAGTTCATCTTTCACGCTTACGCACTGCTTAAAGTAAATCAAGTGTGTTTCTAGTATCTAGAATACCAATTAGTTTAAATTTAAATGTTAATGGAGCTAAACGACGAAGCACATAAATCTGACCTTTTGCAACATATTGCACGTTGACCCAAGTTACGTAATAAGAGTATTTACCTTACAAAATGCACATTATTTGCTTCGTTTCCAGGGGGCAACTAGCCAAGTGGTACAATTCAGTCCTGTGTGTTTCACAGCTGTCATACAAAACTAAACAAACGAATGTTAATTCAAGTTCGAGTAGCAATTTTACAAAATTCGATTAACTATTCTTTTCCTGAACCAGGTTTTATTATTATAATCTTTAAGGGGGATTCTAAAAATAAGTGATGTCCTGTCATAAAATAACAGATTATATAATACAATTTCTAAAAATAAGCACCATCTTGTCATATGGTGTGATGGAGCTATCTCTTTTGGGACGTTACGTATATCTAAAAACAATGGACTATCAGGGGTATTTAAAGGTGCGTATCGCAGAAACAGGTTTTTATCAAAAACATTAGCGATAATTTCACCGGGTATAATTGAGCTATTGATGTTTTACACGATATGTCTCTGCGGGAAAACTATGAAAAAACTTCGTGCCTTTCAGACTCTTCTGAACTGCAAAATGGAGCCAAAATTGGTCTTACACAAGGTATAATACTGAGATTGTAATAGCGCAGATACATCTCTGGAGAAACTACGTAAATACATTATGCACTACCAAGGCGCGCTATTCAAAGCATGCTTTTATTATGTTGTACGAATTTTTGAACTGTTAGTAAATTCACTAGAGTATTGCAGACCAAAAGCCTATTATGTTCTTCACAAGGTCATCTCCGAAACTTTAACATTACTTACAATAAATTACTTACATTAAAATTGAGATTTCTGTATCAGAGCTCATTATTTTCTCATTAATTTTTTTTTTCTCATCACCCCAATAAAAGTTAACGCTCGAGATATGTTACGTTTAGATGGTGTGACCAAAAACATGGTAAAAAGTGGTAACCACCAGGACCATGTTTTATTATTATCATTTTTTGAAAGCTATCGGTTTTTGCCACACGTACCTTTAAATACACTTGGTAGTCCATTGTTTTTACATACGGAATGTCCCAAAAGAGACATGTCATGTAAAACATCAATAGCTCCATCACACCAGATGACAAAATGGTTCTTATTTTTAGAAATTGTATTATATAATCTGTTATTTTATGACAGGACATCACTTATTTGTAGAATTCGTATTCCCTTACTCTGTTATGTCAAGGTCAAGAAATTAAATATCATCTGGAAATTAAATACCATCTAAAAATACACACGCGCTGTTTTTAGAGGCCATCATTTTTCTCAAATGAAACCCTACACTAATTTCATTTGTGATATCCTTCATATGGGTAATTTAGCGTAGCTCTTACGACTTTCAAATATGTGCAAATGCGCATAATTATGAATTTGAATATTTACAAGATGGGTAACTTGCCTCACCTAAAGAGTTCTTGGTGCCTTTCAGACTCTTCTGAGCTGCAAAATGGAGCCAAAATTGGCTACATACCGAGATTGTAATAGCGCAGATACATCTCTGGAGAAACTACGTAAATACATTATGCACCTGTCACTACCGAGGCGCACTTTTCAAAGCATGCTTTTATTATGTTGTACGAATTTTTGAACAGTCAGTAAATTCACTAGAGTATTGCAGACCAAAAGCCCTATATGTTCTTCACAAGGTCATCTCCAAGACTTTAACATTACTTACAATGAATAACTTATATGAAAATTGAGATTTCGGTAACAGAGTTCATTAGTTTCTCATCACCCCAGACAGTTAAAGTTAACGCTCGAGATATGTTTCGTTTAGACGGTGTGAACAAAAACGTGGTAAAAGTGGTAATCACCACCACAGGAAGATATATACTATCCAATGGGTGTATTTGCTATTCGCCAGCGAAGTGTTACGTGTAATCCGATTATCACCATGACAACTGGATCACGCTTTTGAGTTCTACACCACGATCGAAATGATCGCAACACAAAGTCTATGGCATGTACTATCAATTCGTGCGTGATCCCAGGGAGTTATGTAACCACTTCGCTGGCGAATTAACCAAATCTGATCATCCACGTTTAAGGAGCCATTTTGTATCCTAAACCTAAACCCGACCAAATATTATTTTTCTTAGATTAATTATTTTTACATTTTTTTTATTATTATCATTTTTTGAAAGCTATCGGTTTTTGCCATACTCGCTTTTTTTAATTTAAAAATTTAAAAATTTGCCCCTTCTTTTACACTGTTGCTTGCTATTACAGTCATGGACAAAAGTTTGGAATATTTTCATTTTTGTATCAAATGCAGTTTTCAATCTTATTAGGAACAGATTTATTGTTCTTGAGTAGTGCTCAGTTGAATTTAATTGAAAGATATGAATGTCCTTTGATGTTTACATCACAAATTTAGTCAATTAAACAAAGAATTACCCGAGGAAGCGCATTACAATGGAAGGATCACACAATCGCAACACTTTTTGGCGGTCTCTCTGTATCACAAAATGAGATTAAATACACTAGCAAACTTTACTGTTTAAACAAAACTTAAACTCTCACTGTGATTTTGTTTAGATAAGTCTCTTGCTTGAGAAAACACATCTCAATATTTGTTGTATCCACCCCTTGCCAAATCGAGGTCATTTACGCTACGTGACATTGCCTCGACCAGGTTTGCCAAGGTCCCTTGTTGAATATCTCGCCAGCAAGCAACGAGGGCGTGTCTAAGTTCCTGCAGGGTGATTGGTTGGTTGTCCATGTTACCTATCCTGCGGGATACTTCTGCCCATAAGTTCTCTATGGGGTTCATATCCGGGGTCAAAGCCGACCAGTCCAGGTGTTCTACGTTCTCATTTTCAAGGAATTGCCTTACGCGTAGGGTTCTCTTTGTCGTGGTGTTGTCATCTTGGATCACGAAATTGTTCCCGAAGTCTCTTCTTGCAAACGGAAGCATAACTGTATCAAGAACATACAGATATTGGTCCTGGTTTATGTGTCCTTCTAGCATGTAGAGGTGTGATTTCGACCTACTGTGAAATGCTCCCCATACTGTGATTCCACCACCATCTCCATGGACTCTAGGAAGGATACAATCATCAAGCAGGGCTTGACCAACCTGTCTTCGGACCTTGAATCGGTCATCTTGTCTGTAGAGGAGGAACCGGGCCTCTTCACTGAAGATCACATTACGCCAGTGGCCTACTGTCAAATCCCTATGTCTCTGTGACCAAAGCAAGCGCGCATGCCGATGTCTTTGCAGAAGTATTGGCGTTCTTATTGGTCGTCTTTCGCAAAAACCTGCACTAACCAGTCTATTGTTCACAAGTTTCCTGGTAACAGGCGCGTTTATGGACTTCAGCCATTCTGTTCGTAGCCGAGATGCAGACTTCGTGCGGCCATTGCGGCAAAGTCTCAGGAGAGTTCGGTCTTCCATGGCGGTTGTCTTTCGGGGCCGACCTAACCTTGGTCTAGGTGTAGTAGTCTTGGTCTCTCGACGTCTCTTCAAAATTTTAGAGACTGCACCTTATGTAATTCCAAAAGCGGCACCAATATCCTTCTATTTGTAGCCGCGATTACGTAAGTCAATGACGCGGGCGTATCAATCTGCGCTCAACTCGTACCCCATGATCAGAAATATCGTATACAAGAGACAGATGCAACAAAGTAAAGCTGGTTTCTTCACACCGTAATGCAAAAGCCAATGTAACCTTATGAATCATATCGCTAAAATAACGGCGAAAAGGATGCCCGATGGTTCATTGGTCAGGCATAAGAAGCTATTGTCCTACATTAGGTATTGCGTGATATGAAATGGTACCTAAGACCTTGGCAGACACCCGTGATCCACTTCGCCTGGCTGACGGGTCATTGATCGTAAGAAATCTGCACTTAAAAACAGGGTTATGGAAATAAATAGAAATATTCCAAACTTTTGTCCATGACTGTAATAGCAGTCCATTGTATTTTCATAGCTTTCCCGCAGAGACATATCGTGTAAAACATCAAATAGTTCAATTATACCTACCAAGTTATTTCTAATATCTTTGATAAAACCTGTTTTTGCCACACGCGCCTTCAAATACACTTGGTAGTTCATTGTTTTACATACGTAACGTCCCAAAAGAGAGATGTCGTGTTAAACATCAATAGCTCCATCACACCAGATGACAAGATGGTGCTTATTTTTAGAAATTGTATTATATAATCTGTTATTTTATGACAGGACATTACTTATTTTTAGAATTCGTATTACCTTACTCTGTTATGTCAAGGTCAAAAAAAATGAGCTCGTGTTGCTTTGTCAATTGTTTCAAAATAACCATGTACATTATATAGTGCTACTTGCACTAAAATATCCTCATGTTTGGCTTTTTGCAGGCAGACTATGCACTATGATCTTGCCACAATAGCCTTCAATGCATTCGGCGTGAATGTATGCAATCATAGATTGAATTCAATACTACTCTTTTTAAAGATACCAATGGTACATGTGCGAGTGAAACTTACATGGACTCAGCTAATGTGAAATTTCTAGAAAATTATTACAATCCAAATCTTTACGCCTATTCTTTGATAAATTATGGGATGCAAAGGTACAGTGTACGTCTAGTGCAGGGCAATATATTCAACAATTGTTTCAATTTCAATGGCAATTAATCTTGTTACACTACTACATTCCTGGGCACAAAAACTCTGAAATAATCCCCTGTCTCGGCAAATCCTGGGCAGACTTGGGCAATAGCTCCGTATCTCTGGACTTTGGCTGTTCCCAGTTGTGTTTCTTGAGACAATAAATCGAAAACTAGCAGAATTATAATTATGTTGAACCCTCTCCACGCGGGTGTCGACTGCAGGCAACAAGTTTCAAATTGTCTTTAAAAATTCAAACAAAAAAATGTAAATTGCATGACCATATTTGGAATCAGCATGAAAAATGCATTAAAATGAGTACAAACAAGTCTAGTACAGGGTGTCTCAATAAAAATAGGCCCTATGTAAAGATGTGCATAACTTAAAATATTGGCAGTAAAATAAAAAAATTCTTAAAGATTCAAAAACCATGAAGTGTCTGCTAAAGAATGGTGCAAAAATAATCCAAATCCGTTCACGCATCACTGACATAATTAAGTTTGTACAAATAGACACATTTTTGGACCATTCCAATGGGGTTATACACATTAGCAATAATGTGTAGTTTATTATAAAAGAAATAAAATGAAACGCCAAGTGTTGCTGAGTAAGAGTTCAAAATCAATCAATCAATCTCCCAAAGAATGTTTTTCATACGTTTCTCTTTGGGTTAAGGGCTCGGATAGCAACGTTTGCACCGTATTTTTGTGGGACCTGAGAACACATCAGACATATCGAATTTCATTCTGAATACGAGGAATGTTCTTCTGATATCAATTTTTTTTTTTAATTTCATATGTTTTGAATTTTTTGATATTTAACCATCCTCGAAGTAAACTTCATAAATCTAATGATATGTAATTAATGTACTTATTATTATACATACATTTGTCAACCAACAGTAGCGCTGAACTTTATATTGAAGTGGCTGAAATATTTGATTCAAAATAAATTGGTTCCCTCAAAATGAAATGCCAAGGTGATAGCATTGATGGTTAAATAAACAAAAATTGATAAACAACATCAATAACAGAAAAGAGGCATCGTTGCTGATCAGGCAAGTTATCTCCTACCTAGCCACACAGGGAGTTAAGTTTTGACACTATTTCAAACTATTGCGATTTGGTAGTTCACATCATATTGCGAATGGTAGTGAGCTTTGGCAAATATTGCATTGATATTTACAGATATACTTTTGTAGGTCCTGTGGTTCTCGAGTTATGTTGTAAAAGGGTAAAATGTACATAACTCATTAACAACAATAAATCAAGTAAGTTTTCAAAGTATGAAGTTTTGCAAAACATCAAGGTGTTATTTTTCCAATAATATTTTGACGTAGATAATGAAAATCGATCTTTTTGTCTGCTTCGACCAACAATACTTAGGCAACCCGTAACTTCATTAATTTCTTCCATTCTAAACTAAAATGCAGCACATTGTTGTTAATGTGTATTGTCCCATTGGAAAGGTCCAAAAATGAGTCTATTTGTAGTTTCCCAATTATCTCAGTGACGAGTGAACGGATTTTGATGATTTATGCACCAATCTACAGAAGACACTTCATGGATTATGAATCTGTAAGAAAGTTTCAATTTTATTGCTGATATTTTAAGTTATGTCCCCCGATCCACGGGGCCTATTTTTATTGAGACGCCCTGTATAGTCCAAGAGAATTCTGGATGATGAAAGCTTCCTCTCGGTAAGCAATCACAGTTTGTGAGAAATAAGAAAATGTTAATCAAGTCTAGTATTAGTTCAGTGGCTCTTGAGATAGCTCTTGATATTTTAAGATAATTTCTAAAAACTTGGACTTTTTATGTTGAAACTATAGCTAGCAGACAGAACATTGATATTAATGTGAAAGTGCAAGGACTGCTTTCATTTTTAATAATGATAATTACAATATACAAATAAGAATGACGCACATTTAAGTGCGAATATGGCAATATTGGCTATATCCGGTGTATTTTGATTTGATTTATTCAAGTGCAATCTTCAAAAGCGTCATTAAAATGTTAAGTATTAAAATTCAACAGTTGAGATGTAAATATGTTTGATAGAGTTTAAGTACTTTTTGTCGGACTAAAATATGTTCCTCTCCTTGACAACAGACTTTATTTTTGATACGCAAACAATGCATTCAACTGGATTTGTTTTTTAATTTTAGCTACTTAATAACTCAAAAGCACACAGTACATAACTTGGTTGAGTGATTGATCTGTTTTCGCCTACCTAATATAACATATGTACAGCTAAGAAAAAAGAGGGCCTAGATGTGCACCCTGGGGGACATTGCCGTAACAGAATAAGGCGATATTATGGGTGCGTGTGTGGGTAGGGCCTACATTGAAAATTCTTACATAGCTTTAAAAATTTGTCAGTGGTTTGGAACAAGTACGTGCTTATTTTTGATATTAACATGTTACCAATCAGGCTAAAATTACCGTTTCAGCTGTGAATGTGACAGAATAAATGGAACGTGTAATTGACTAGTAACAGATATCAGATAACTAGGATAAACATCATTTATAAACTATAGACTTTTGATTTTACTAGCTATACTTATTTGTATATTAAATGATAATAAGGCCTAAAAAATTGTAACATTAAAAAAATGGGTAGGTAGGTAGGGATTCTTTTTTCTTTTTTTTAACTTTTAAAGCTGTACATTGATAAAGGCCTTGGAACTTTTTTTCGTCTTTTTTTAAAATTAAGTTTTTTTTATTATTATTTTTTCATTTATTTTTTTTGCCAAAAAAAAAAAAAACACACCAAAGGGTCAGGGTCGGGTTACGCCAATCAAAAAATTATTTTAGGCCTAATTAACTAACACTAGTTGTGTTTGTTAAAAGGCCCATTCGGTGATTTGCACATCCGGACGATCGTAAAAATCATCAAAATTCAGAGTTTTGTACCTTTGTCATTGTCATACATGTGCTAACATAGCCTACTAGTGGTCCAGCCGAAATTTGTGTATTTAAGACAAAATAAGGAGGGGCTTAAACTGCTGTTTTCTTCGTTTTTTGCCTAATTTTTCATTTCAAAAATACCAAATGACAAATTGAATGACTTATCCTTCACTTTTAAGCATTTTATAAACAATTGTATTTTTTTTACACATGCGCTGGGATCACTGAATAGGACTTCAAAGTACCACAACCCACTGTATTCTCCCTTTACGTTACCCGTCAAGGTGCTTTTCAGAGACTTCAGTGGCTCTCGGGCGGCTAGGGATGTGTCGAATGGCAGGGAAGATGTGTGATTTTCAGAGGTCCTGGGTCGCATAAGGGATTGTGATGGGAGACAAAATAATAAGCAGATTTAAAATCAACATTGTTTTGAACATCTCATTTGAACTCCAACACCCCACAAGAAATAAATCAGTAATGATGTATTAAACAAACAACATACTAAACCCACCGATGATCAAAAGATTTATAAAAGAGGTCACCTAGAAATTTGACAGGATTTAAACTGGTACACTCAATCATCCACATCAAAGATCCAGCCAGCTTCAAAGCAGCAGTTCTACAAAAAACCTTAAGACTAAGCAACACTCGCATGCGCACAGTACCCTTGGTCTGGCTCCAGCCTGGAAATTGTTGTATAGTATAGATACAGATACAATATAATAGTATATTTACCCCTTTCAGATCAATATTTAACATGTAATTCATTCATTTGAACTCCCCAGGATTTAAGTGTGAGGAGGCAAAGCCAATTTTTTGTCCCAATTTGTCAATTTTTTGTCCCATTTTTAGTCATTTTAAAAAGAGCACATCAAACACACCTAATTACATTCTGAATAAGAGCAATGTCCTTCTGATATCAATTAATTTAGATTTTTTGAAATTCGCGAAATAATACAAATTTTATGGCAAAGTATTAACTACTAGAGAATTACGCTCTTTGTAATGAAGGTGACCCCACATAAAGGTGTGCAAATAACAAGGTTTACTAAGATAATATGGAATATTCAAATAAGTTCTTTGACATTTAACAGTCCTCGAAGTCAACTTGGTAGATTTAATGAATATAATGATATGTAATTTGTATGTAGCTGGGATGAAAAGCCGACAATCATATGAAAATTTTGACCTTTCGTATTGAAAATATACATGAAGTCTTTTGGGAAACTTCATTGATTGGGCCTGTTTTCAATATAAAAAAAGGTCAAAATTTTCCTATGATGTTCAGCTTTCCTCCAAGCTAGATACACTCTAAGTACACACCCCGAACACCTGATTTATTGATAAAATAAAAAACATAAACCGCATACCGCATTAGATTTCAAACTCCCATGGGACACGAGACAAGTTTTTTTTGGCCTTATATAATTATAATAATTAACTGCCAGTAAAACAACACACGGGATCCTCCGTTTATGTTGTTACCCGTCAAGGTGCTTTTCAGAGGCTTGCAGAGGCTCTGGTCTGCTAGGGATGTATCGAATGGCAAGGAAGATGTGTGATTTACAGAAGCTCTGGGTCGGTTAGTAATTTTGAAGGGAGACAAAATGTAAAAGAAGATTTCAAATGAACACTTTTTGAACATCTCATTTGAATTCCAACATCCCACAAGTAATAAATCAGTAATGATGTATTAAACAAACAACACACTAAACCCACCGATGATCAAAAGATTTACACAAGAGGTCACCTAGAAAATTGACAGGATTTAAACTGGTACACTCAATCATCCACGTCAAAGATCCAGCCAGCTCAAAGCAGCAGTTCTACATCTACCTTAAGGGGGTACTACCCCGCTGTGGTAAATTTGTGACTATTTTGCATTTTTCTCAAAAAATAATAACACACTGGTAACAAAAGTTATGTATATTATTTGGGCAAGGAATCCAATTACTACACTGAAATTTCAGTGACTCAAGACAAGTGGTTCAGTATATATGACAGGAAATGAGGTACATCCAAGCGGTACCTTATTTCTTATCATAAATAACAAACCGCTTGTCGGGGGACACTGAAATTCCAGTGTAGTAATTGGATTCCTTGCCCCTGTAATATACATAACTTTTGTTACCAGTGTTTTTTTAGTTTTGAGAAAAATGCAAAAATAGACAAAAATTTATCGCGGGGTGTAGTACCCCCTTAAGACTAAGCAACACCCGCATGCGCAGAGTACCCTAGGTCTGGCTCCAGCCTGGGGAGTGTATCTGTTGAATAGTACAGATACAGATACAATATAATAGTATACTCGCCCCTTCACACCGACACCACCTGGCTAATAATTATTTGGTGGAGCAGGGACACTAAAATGAATACACGGGATCGATACACGTGAATTGCTATGCACGATTTTGATATCAGACGAAAATCTTCGAATACTGGGTTAGAAATTGATGAATATCTCCCGCAAATGAATTTTTCTCAAGAAACCAGATGTGGTCTCATACACTTAAAAATACGTTTTGAACAGATATGATAGTCGCTAGAATGCGCTTTGAAAATTGGCCGTGCGCTTTGAACTCAAAATCTGACAATTTTATATTGCGTTGGTCCTATGGACTACAGCGTGTAGTACAGCTGCACTCACTGTAGGCAGTATACAAGTCGATGACCATTGACCTCAATGGGGTATACAAGCTTATTCGCGCACAACCAAGATCAATTACCCGGCTTTGTGAGTAGCCTTAGTTAAGTCCCTCGACTAATTATTAGTTTTAAAGAGCTTTAAAGGTTTGAACCAAATGGCTAATCGTGGCTGTGGATTCAACCTACCATGGCGATTCCTGACATGAAGATATAGGGTCGATGACACTGTGCCCTTTCTTTATTTATTAAACATGTTATTCATTCATTTGAACTCCCCAGTAGCGTAGCCAGGATTTTAGTGTGAGGGGGCAAAGCCAAATTTGTAATTTTTTGTCCCATTTTAGTCATGTTATAGAAACTTAACCCTTTTAGCAAAGAGATAAAGGAAAAGAAGAAGAAGAAGAAGAAGAAGAAGAAGAAGAAGAAGAAGAAGAAGAAGAAGAAGAAGAAGAAGAAGAAGAAGAAGAAGAAGAAGAAGAAGAAGAAGAAGAAGAAGAAGAAGAAGAAGAAGAAGAAGAAGAAGAAGAAGAAGAAGAAGAAGAAGAAGAAAACGAAAACGAAGAGGTGGAAGAAGAAGAAGACGACGAAGAAGAAGAAGAAGAAGAAGAAGAAGAAGAAGAAGAAGAAGAAGAAGAAGAAGAAGAAGAAGAAGAAGAAGAAGAAGAAAACGAAGAGGTGGAAGAAGAAGACGAAGAAGAAGAAGAAGAAGAAGAAGAAGAAGAAGAAGAAGAAGAATAAGAAGAAGAAGAAGAAGAAGAAGACGAAGAAGAAGAAGAAGAAGAAGAAGAAAACGAAAACGAAGAGGTGGAAGAAGAAGAAGACGACGACGAAGAAGAAGAAGAAGAAGAAGAAGAAGAAAACGAAGAAGAAGAAGAAGAAAGAAGAAGAAGAAGAAGAAGAAGAAGACGAAGAAGAAGAAGAAGAAGAAGAAGAAGAAGAAGAAGAAGAAGACGAAGAAGAAGAAGAAGAAGAAGAGAAAGAAGAAGACGAAGAAAAAGAAGAAGAGGAAGTGGGAGAAGAAGAAGCGGAAACACTGTCAAGCTTGCGTCAAGTATGGCTCTAACTTCATCAATCCATCTGACGAAATCTCGACGAATATTTCAGTCTGTTGCTTATATACAACAACTAATATCCAGACAAAGGTAGAAACATTAAACTTCATAAAAACAAACAGAAAGTAGATATTTCAAACAAAACATGATAATTATCATTCTATTCATTTCAACACATTTCTAACTCATTTTGCTGCTTTTGCCACAAAACAGGTATATAATGGAATTAAAGACCGAACCTGGCAATTGGACGAAAGTTTTTGCTCTCCTCTTCCTTATCTACATTATTGGTGTAACGAGTGCAATTGATCCCAGCACAACGACAGGTTGTTTTGTACATACCGCAATGAAACACAGAGCGGAGAAAGAGGGCTGCAGACCGATGGAATTTTTTGTACGAGGATGCTGGGGACGATGTGATACCAATGAGGTAAGTCATTCAGACGGACCGACCATGATGTCCAGTCATTTTCTTTCTAACGGAAGATAGTAAATATAAGTAACACCTGAAATTTCTTTATATTAAAATTTTGCTGCATTCTTTGCTAAAGTAGGTCTATAGCTCTTTTCAGTTCATATTTTATCCATGATGGAATTTGTGATAAGGGTCATAAACTTTTTTTTTCAACGTTTATGTGCGCTGGTTGCTCTGGGGAAGGATTAAAAGGATTCATCCTATCAAACCAAAGATCTATAGTATAATAACTTTCAAGATCATATATTCATGCGCAGGATGTATTTTCATGACCGTGTTTACATATAACTTGTTACATTGATGTATTTGAATCAACCCCATTGTAAATACAACTTCAACCAGTCTGGGCAATTATACCACATACACTAACAACATGTGGGTCCTTATGTTTTTGCCGATTGAATACTTGAGTCGTACAATCATATCGTCGAGGTTTTTTCACAATGCCGAATAATAAATTGGATAAAGATGAAATGCGTTACGCGATTAGACCCAGACAAACGAGTATATGTCTATACGAGAAGCGACAGATAGCGCCCTCTGTAGACAGGACAAAAAGTGATTAGGACAGTTTATAGTTGGGTACTATTCAGCAACGAATTTATTATGTCTTGTGAATAAAAACAAATGACACAGCAAACAGTTCACAAATGTTGGTACCATTTTTTTTCGAAACGTACAATAAGATATAGATGAGGGTATCACCTTAAGGAATCTGTCATCTCAACGTCAAATCATGGATTATTCTCGTGATTCACTGACCTATTTATATAAAGTTATCTTTCCTAAATAAACGATACCAAAATATTTAATTAAGATTTAAAATCGTGCCAGCAAATATAATTTTCTCATAAAGCTAATTTACAGATCATCAAGTAAGTAGCTCTCAGATTACCTACTCACAGACACACTCAATTAGTACCATTGAAACCTTTTACAGCAGCTCGATAACCTTTCTTTGCCTTTTTGGCGCTAAATGCTGCAGACGACTATTACTTTAGTTAAATTAAGTGAAATTAGGTTAGTGAAATTCTTATAAAAATATATAAAAAAGTAATGATTGATAAATTTAAATAAAATGCAACAAAAGGAATACAAACAAGCTGTTTTCAGATTGACCTGCAGAGCTTTTTTAAAAGCTTATCTATCAAAATATCCCTGCATTCGGCGACTCTCGTACAGAAAAAATATGGAAACAAACACCCCTAGTGTTAATTGGCTAATGGAAATATTTCTAACATAAGTATACGGTGTTCATTTAAGCGTTAACAATGCAGGCATGAAATTACATTTAAATACATTTAAGCTTGTGACCTAATTTTGCGAAATGAATAATTTTTAAGATGAAATATTCTTCCGTAATGAATTTGAGATTGAAAGTATATTTATAGGGAAATTTTAATTGCCTTAGATTGAAATGATCTCCATGGTACCGTTTCTCGCAATTCTTAAAATCTACAGAAATTTAACTTCATGGTACCAATGAATATGTATACGAAAGACACATTTAAAGGTGTAAAAATTAAGTGTTAGAATTCTAGATATACGTTTCTATCGTATAGTTCTATCTATTATGAAGGCGTGTAAGCAATGTCTAGGACAATATTAATCTTTTGTATTGTAGTTGTCAAACTGTATAACTTTAAAAAGAAACAAAGAGTTAAATTCGTTCAATGGTTGCATATCAAAATCGTTAAAGGATACTATTTATTGAAGTAAATTAATTATGAATGTCTAGAAAAGGAATAACCGGCGCAACAGGTGTACCCTATCATATTCTTAGCCTTTTTTGGTTTCTTGTTTTCTAGTAATTGTGCTTTATCGTTTAAGCAGGACCCAGTTTAGTATATCTGTTCATATAAAATGTCACGATATTTGAGGCTTTCTTTCAAATTCCACTGAATCTCAATTTCATACTAATGACCAAAATATTACGAAATAAATTCTTAAACTGAAGGTATGAAATGCTATCCAAAGAAGTTTATTATTGTCGTAACATCATAAGAACTCGAAATTGAGCTTTATCAAAACAAGTTTCATTTTGCAAAAGGTGCAACTCAGTGCCAAATCTGAAGAAATATTAAGTAATACTTTAGATCTCATGAAATAAAATCTGAAACATAATGTTTTTTATTTATTGCTTTATTCCTTTTTGACATTGAGAATAAATATCTTTTAAACAGACGTTTTTAAACTTGTTTCCGCAGCCCCAGGTTTGTGGCCTCAATTGATTTGAAATTGTAATATTTCAGAGAACTGAGCGATACCTTTAAAATAGAATGAAAATAATAAATACATTTACAGTTCAATAATATCAATTCTATTACCTCCACGACCCAATATTCAAAATTACGCACAGTGATTTGTTGAAACGCATCACGTGTAAGACAATTAATTAGCAATTAAGTGGCCAGGGCAACGAACTTTATGTTCTTCTCGCATCACAGCCCACAGCAAAGCGCGATGCAGTATATAAGCACCGTTACACATTCTACGCAAAACATTACGCTTGGTTACGCGTTCAATAATTCTGCATTACTCGCTATCACTTACGCTTTGGCTACGCGTAGGCGCCCTACATTGAGGTAAACAACTTCAAATACTTGAAAAAAAGTGATATTTTCTCTTTAAATCGCACTATTTTGTGGTAATAGAATAGAAATATGCGCCTGACGTTTTTACGTTTTTACTGCCTCGGACACATTATTTGCGTGTAAAGTATAATGCATTACCCTTTATTTCTTAAATCGTGGTAGCTTAGGTACGCGTATGTACTTGTTAAATTTATTGGAAAAAAAGCGTTCCAAGTTTGCGGTCAATCAGCTTATTTTTATTAAAATAGGTATGCTGAATTTGAGACCGTGACTCTCACGGGTTATTTAGCTGGCCCCACGGATCCCTGAAATGCAAAGTTTGTGCGCGTACGACTTAAAGTTAAGAAGTTATGGGGCACAAAAGGTTGAATTTACTTGTAATTGTGTATGGGTCAAAAGTCAAAGTTGCTCCAATTTTCGTAATAATCGAGGGAAAAATGTTCGTCTAGCTTAGTAATTTCAGATGATTTTAGTGCTTGCACTATCTGCGATGTCTAGTTATTACGTCACACAGCAAAGAATAAAAAGATAGTATTAAGGGTAGACGAGGTATTGTTGGTCGAAGCAGGAAAACATTGATTTTCATTGTCCAAATCAATATATTATTGAAAAATAATACTTTGAAGTTTTTCATTCTACAAATCATATACTCAAAAACTTGTTTGATTTATTGTTGTTAATGAGTTATGTACGTTTTATTAAAGTGTTGTTGTTTCAGCCTTCTTTACAACATAACTCAAGAAGCACAGGACGTAGAAAAGTATATCTGTGATATTTGAATTCTTCTTTACAATCGATATGAAATGATCAATGCAATATTTGCCAAAGCTCACTACCATTCGCAAGATGCTTTGAACTACCAACTCGCAACAGTTTAAAATAGTTGCTAACATCAAATAGGATTCAATAGTATTTGTATGTATTTATTTATTTATCACCTATCTTCTAAACTTCACATCGCAGATAGTAAAACTGTTCTTTTTCCGGATCCATTTAACAGTTTGCAACAATGTTTGAATTGCGAAATTAGCAGCAACTTTAATGTTTCCCCTCTATTGGCCTCGAACTTGTTGAGCCTCATAACTTATAACTATGTGTCATACTCGCACATTTTAGTGAATTTGTAGTATGTTTAATTTTCACCCCTTAAATGATCCTGTGTGGGGTTTTGGATTCCCTTTTAGGGTCATGAGGTTCAAATATAGTTTGGCAGGCAAAATATTTGAATTCAGCATACCCGAATTGACCAATTTGGTTGCCAGCTTTTACACGAACTTGCCGCTTGACGCTTAGATAAGCATATATTTCCCACATAGAACCAGCCTAGTATCTGGCAGCTTTCTGAGCTTATATTATGTGCCTGGTATCGTTGGGAGTACCACATTTCAATAATGATTTGACAATACTTATCAACATTGCAGTAAGACCTATAAAAATATATTTTCTGGGTTATATAAATATTTATCATTGTTTATGAGACACAATTATATACAAAGTTTAAAAATAGTGAATACATATACAACATTACCCATTTAATAATATCGCCTGTCGCATTTTATTAATTTATCAAGTTGTATAACGTACGACGTAATTATAGATGCATATCAAAATATCAATAATCTGATCGAGGTATCGGTTTCTGTAGCAAGAAATGTGTTTCACTCTGTTTGTTCATCATTAACAAATGATTAAACAAAAAAGGAATGCAGGAAGCAAAACAATCTTGCGTCAATCGCTCTTGACATGTTCAACGTCTGTTGAAATAGAACTTTATATATATTAATATTCATAAGATGTGTTTTCTCTGGCATTCATTAGAAAGAGGCGGAAATATTTCTGTAAAGCTAGACTTAATTTTATTTCTCAGTCTGTTTCTTTGCCTCTCTCTCCTTCACTCAACCGACAGTTGTAGTATCTGTATTATCTGTCTCTCTCATATAGTATAGCACACTCTTCCTATTTTGTTTGACAATGGACCTTTCAAGTTTTCAGATTTAGTTTCTCTATCGGTCATAAATATTACATACATAATATACACAAGTGCGCCAGAAATTACGTGTCATTTTTTTAAACACGGAGAACAGCATAGCTTCTCTTTTGATGTTCACCGATGCATGTAAAGCACGACCTTCGTAAAATTCGGAAAGCTATTTAGCATAGCAAAAGGTTAGTTCCCGATAGTTGCAGACAGTGGGGCATGGACATTGTTTATTTGCGTAATAAATACAATATTAAATCCTTTTCTGGCGTATAAATGATATGTGTTATCGGAAAAAGCAAGAGATTCTGCCTATACGATGATGCAATGATACTCGTAACTTTAGCTCTAACATGCAGTCAATGTCCTATTGAATTGTAAATGACAATTAGAGCATACAGCGATTTAATAATCTCCTTTTTCAATTTTCCAGGTACCCGAGCTAGTACCGCCGTTTGTGAAACCAGAGCATCCAGTGTGTACCTTTGCCACTTACAAAGTCACGACGGTAGAATTACCTGACTGCGACCCTGGAGTAGAGCCTTCTTATTCATATCTAAGCGCCTTGACTTGCTCTTGCAGGACAATGTCAGCGAGCCAAACAGAATATAGTTATAGGCCGGATTTTTATTTGGCAACCACAGAAAAATGAATGTATTTTTCATGTATTTTTGTAAAAATGGTAATGAAATAGAGACATAATTCTACAAACAGGTGAGCTTGTTTTATAGCTGTGTGAATCGGATACTACTCTTTACATCCTAGATGTCGATAGTTGGGTAGAACTTGCTTGTGAGTGTAAAGGTGGATATGACTATAATGAAAGACAGAGATAAAAAGACCAAACCGTGTCTGACATCAGGGCAAAGGCGCACCGTGATTGGTTGCTGACCTGCGCAGTACCGCATTTTCTGTCAAGTTGTCAGAATTTCAGACGTGAACTAGTCTTTTTTATCTCTGTCTTTCATTACATCATGTTTTACTTTAATATTGATATCTGAGGTGTATTGAATAAGAATATAATGGGTGCCCAATAGGTACCCTAGAGCAATTCGAGAAATTACTTTTACACAGAGGTCAAGTCTCAAACTTATTGAGTTATTGGCGCAAAGGTCAAAGGTTGAAATTTGGGGGTCAAATAAAGAAAATAAGTTTGATGAAAATGGTTTAAAAATGTCACCTACAATGTTTCCTTACCATGGTAACGCAACAAAAATAGTTATGCCCGTTGAGTCCAAATGATGTCGATGTATTTTCCCGCGTTGCCTAGGTATCGAAATGTTCTACACATTGAACACTATTCTTTTTATATGACAAGAGAAACATTTTGAGACAATTTTTTAAAATCAAAATCAGATAAATTTCTTGTGTTTGACACATGTTGAGCCCAAACTGATTGGTCGTAGGTAGGTCGAGCTATATATTTGTCTGAATCATTGTGATCTGAGCAATATTTTGGTATAGCTTTGAACCAAATCGGAGAAATTTTGAGTTTTGGCTTCTGTATAATCTCTGTCCTCATATTTTATAATTACTCAAGGGTGCCCACTGGCCACCTGTCATTTTTGACTTCTCAATAAGAAAATGCTAGTCATACGCAACTTATAATGGGGAAAGAACAAAAAGTTACGAGTTTAAGACCGCGGTTTAAGATACAGCTTAATAAATATACAGGCCGGATGTTTATATTGTATATTTAATTTGAAACCAACATTAAGTCAAACAGATGATTCTAAAACTGTTATCCGTACATACGTCTTGTGTTATTTTTATGAAGAAGATATATATATATATATCTGGAAAGGGATTAAATATTTGTACGTTTACCAAGCGTTCATTTACGTAATTTAATTTAGGCATACTAATTATTCAATACTGAGTCAGTTGACGTCCTATTAGTGTCGTGCGTACATTCGTAATAACAACAGCATCAATAATAATAATAACAATAATAATGCATCGTTACTATGATTTCTCCTTACTATTATTAGAAGACTTAGATTTAACATGTATAAGCGTCAGTGAGTGGCGTTTGCACCGGGGGGGGGGCGGTTGTGCGCAATATATCATCCCATGATATACGTCTTTCATATCATCCGTAAATAAGTTTTAACTGTTCTGCATTATTCACAGAGGTTGTATCTCTAAGATTATTCGAACATGTACACTACAAATGTATATCAAAGGCTTTAGAAATGTTGGAGCTAATGTAGATTTTTGATAAAATATTCCATTTTCTAATGAAAGAAAAATCAAATATAATGAAAAACATGGATTTTTGCACTAAATAGCGCCATCTATAATATAATTTGATTTTACTTTTTCCTAAGAAAATGGAATGTTTTATCAAAAATCTAACTCCAACATTTAAGTTTGCTTATTATCTTTCATTTAAAAAAATTTGGTTTCTAGCATGTTTCCAAGAAATGTTTCCAACATGGCCGCCGATTAAATAATACAATTATATTTAAAGTTCATATGATATTGACTTATCTTGCAATACAAAAAAGCGTGGTAATTACGCATTGATGTTACGGTGAAAAGTGCGCGCGCCAGAGTGAGTGCACACGTTTCCAAATGTTGATACTGTGTTTGACGATTTTATATAAACAAGGGAAGAGGCCTACGCATCATACACTGGAACATGGAAACATTCAAACATTACAAACTAGCGCACGAGATCAAATTAATGATGCTTAATCGTATTCTTAATATATCAATGTACAGGGGAAAGAAGAATTACGCATCGCACACTAGCACAATTAAACATGAATTTACAAATGGAAACATTACATGCATAGGCAGATATACCAGAGTAAAAACTCCGGACATACCTGCCTGTGCGGGGACTCGAACCCCAGACCTCTCGCTTGTCGGGCGAGCGCTCTTACCACTGAGCTACACAGACTGTCCCTGATAAACAGGACTCAAGTCTGGTACTTATGGATATGAGCAGTCATGCGGGGTAAACAGTACAAACAACACATTACATACCAGTGTACGAGATCAATTAATGATGCTTACCCGCCGGCCTAATATAATCATGCAAACAAGGGAAGAGGCCTACGCATCATACACTGGAACATGGAAACATTCAAACATTACAAACTAGCGCACGAGATCAAATTAATGATGCTTAATCGTATATAATGATTTTATATAAATAAATTATAGCACACAATTATTTATATCATTACTAATGTATAAACTCTCGATTATACAATTGTACTGTTTGTCAAACTTGTTGGGGTGTGCACGCAAACAAGTTGTGTCAAAACCACAATTTAAAGTGGATAATAAACTAGTAAGTATAAAGAAACACCCCAGAGTATTGGCAGGCATTAGCCTCTATTTTTATATTTGAATGGCCATTTCTATTCAAAATACCTTGGGTATGAAGGCAGTGGGAGTAAATAAACGAACATTTGATAAATTTTAGTTAAAAAAGGCGATTTCGAGAACATAACATAAAAGGAATAATAAGTAGTATAAAGTAAGGCACCACATCCAAATTGGTTCAATGTTGCGATCGATCATCGATGCTGCCTAATTGTATTGCATAATACATTACATACTAAGATATAGATATTTCATAAGTAATAGGGATCGGCCAAGCATCGACGGTCATTTACAAGATAGAACCAAAATAAGCCTTTTTGAAGTATGGCGGGCACGAGAGGGCGTACTTTGATTTGGGTAATCATTTGTCAACTGAGAAAGCATACAAAAGATTGCCCAAATCAAAGTAAGCCCTCTTCTTTTGTGAACGCCATACTTCAAAAAGCATTCTAGATTCAGGCCTAAAGAGTCAGTGATAGTTTGTTTTAGTTGAAGCATAAGAAACTTATTATATGATAAACCTTGCATAGTTTAACAGTTCAGTGGTTTTATAGTCCGACGAGTAGGACCTTTTTTTTCTAAGTTACCAGACTATACTCATTTCACACTGTGATCACTATCTCACATGGCGCAAGAAAGACGAATCGAGAAAGTCCAGTAACCGCGCCGCCCAATCGGGAGGGGCGGTTAGTGGATTTTTGTGGTTAATCTTTCTTGAGCGATCAGAGCATGGAGAGTATAGTTGGTAACTAAGAAAAAAAACAGGTCCTACTCGTCGGACTATGGTTTTATAGAAATTAGTCAAATGACCAATCACACTCGGCTACACTCAGCACAGGGTTGCTCACTTTGCAGCCTGGCCGCCCAAGATCAGAACTACCAGAGCGTAAGCTGATGTTACCAGGATCGTATAAATACGAGTTGCTGGTTTATAAATTATCCTCAGTTGAGTAAGCACGTATAATACTTTGATCGATAGACCCTGGTACCATGGAAGAAAGAGATAAGAAGGAACCACAACGACTTCGATCGGCCAAGTTTTATCTATTGACGCATGAAAAGAAAAGCTATCAATGGTACTTCCTTTCATGTATGATCCATTTACCGCGATCGATGCTTGGCGAAATCATTACTGGAAAAAACTATAACAAACCCATCCACGAACAAACAAACGTTACCCGGAAGTAAGATTCTGGAATTTCACTGATTCTTTAAACATGTATAGTAGCTTTGTTTTAGGATCTACAGTCAAACTGTTTTCTTGACGGTGTTGTGTAGAAAATGTACTTTAAAACATCGAAAAGGTCATCAAAATCGGCCGTTTTTTTGCTGAGTTTGGTGACTTTTTCGATGAAAAATAGATGTAAAATGTTCTTAAATAATGCACATTACAATGTTCCGGTTGAGTCCGGTACATGAAACCTGTTTAATTTAAAAGCTTATATGTATATAATCGTAACTAGCTAACTCGTTTCAGTGCCAACGACTGCCAACTCTGAGAAAAAAGTCATCAAAGTTAGGGAAAATTGGGCAAAATGGAAGAAAGAGATGTAGGCCATCAATGACCGATGATCACATCACCAGAGAAAATCCTATAGGGTGCTTGCACGGAAGATCATCCTCCAGACACGCTCCAGAAGACATGCAAATGCATGGAGTACAATACCAATCACCTATTTAACGCGGGGGTATTGATCGAAGTAAATCCTCATGAATAACAATGTCAATTAAATGTCGGTAAAGGGAGTGGACAAAGTGAATGCGTTCGTTGTGGTTCCTTCTTATCTCTTTCTTCCATGCTGGTACGAATCCCAGCACAGTTACAACTGTGGCTTGTGTTGATCGATGAGAAAGGAACTATATAACCCTGGCCAACAAAATTTAACTTTTTTTCTGGTGACTTGGATTTAAGAGTTGTTTTTAACTAATTTGGGGTCGCTGATTTCAAATATGGCATCAGTTTTTCCCTATCAGGTCAAGTTTTTTTCTATGACAAATGGTGAAATTTCATGAATTACTATTTAGAACACATATGTTTAATAAGCAAGGACAGGATGAGTTATACTTTTTGCCTTTTTCATGTTTGTCTTAAAATATTGTACATGATACATGATGACTGATAAATACAGCTTTTAAGCTTTTAAAATAGCAGACAATCATACCTTCCCATGATGCTTTGCACCACATAATGGAGCTCTGAAACACATGGAATCTTGTATCTACATGATTTATAGTCATAGAGTGAAAATTTGACGTGATATGCAAAAACTAATGCTATATTTGAAATCGGCGACCCAAAATTACCTAAAAACAACTCTCAAACCAAAGTCACTAAAAACTGTGTTGGGTCAGAACATTTAAAACTTATTTCTCTATCGAAATCAGAAGGAATGGAAAGCGTACGTTCCAGGAAATATTTAAATTTGTTGCAGCATTCTACATTTCGAAAAATTATAGAAATTTAGCACAATTTGACATATCAAACTTTAGAAAACATTGAAATGTTTTGATGATTTGTTTGATTTGTGAAGGGCAACATGAGTTTCAAGAAAATTGAAACATTGCGCCCTCGCATGTTATCGAAGGTCATAACAGATATTCCAATAATACGTAATAGCCATCAATAAGCTGTTTTCATTCCCTTCATCCATTCCTGCTCTTGCAATGGAGATGTGTTGAAATCAATCAAATGACGTGTTTTTCTGTTCATATACATAAGAATTTTTAAACATTCTTATGCAAATGACACCACAAACATACTACTAAATGTAAATGTAAAAACCTTTAATTATTGACCCCAAAAACTTTGTGGCAAGATCTCATTTGTCTTAATTATTAAGTAGAAGAATTAACCTTATCTGAATGCAGCCTTCCAGAATCAACAATCTGTTACTTGACATTGAACGAAGAGTCGTTGTGTCAATGAACGAAGTAATGAGTGTTAACGATCTATTAATTCACAATAAGGATGTTAATAGGATCAGCACAAAATATCATTAAAATGCTGTCGTATGTAACATTGTTTTTTCTATTGAAGCAATAAAAACAATGAAAAAATGTATATTTCCAAATGAAATATAATCATGTCATACACAAATGAAATGACAGCGTTTATTGGGCTCGATATTATCACATCCACGCATGAATGATTATAAAGTTTAGGGTATTTTGAGTTAGAGGTATGTCATGCTGTAGTTCACTAATAAATTATACAATCTTTAGATTTTGAATTAAGAAATGTCCGCTTTAAACCCATTTATTAGAAATATCGTCCTTGAACTCAAAGGAAACATTTCTCTTTGAGTTGATTTTAAAAAAAATTTTGTGTAAAAACTTATCAGATGTGAAGTTATAAATAGTACGATCTATTTTTCTAAGAAGACAGTAAAGAGTCCCACCTATTACATGAGCTGATTTTCCATTTACCACATGTATCGATTTTGTTTAAAGCGCCTCACATATTCATATATATCAATAATAGCATAACCAAGGAAATTTAGGGCACATAAATCTAGTTTCTACTTCCTCCTGAAATCTTCTTCCACCAAAAAGGAGCGAAACCAAACTGACTGCTGAGGAACTTTTAAAACAGATGTGCGCATTGATTGACGATGACGTACATGTACTCTCCCGACGAAATGTCTTACCGCACCCACTATAACCAAAATATCGAAAAGATCCCTTGTCAATATTCAATAATCTTACAATTTCACGGTTTGATTTCCCTTCACTATGATATGCTTCTATCATTCCCTTCTGGTGATCGGTAATTTTTGGCATTTTGAGCCTGATCTGATGTTAAAACTGAACAATTTTGGAAGTCGAAATAAAACTATAATGCGCTGCTAGATAGGAAATCCCTGTAGTGAGGCTGGATGTTATCTCTTTTGGATCATGGCAATTAACATAATCGCATAACAATTACTAATCCGTTGTAATCGGGGGATACCTTTATTTCTCTAGTATCACAATTCATAACCTTGATCATTTGTTATGCATCACATGTTTTAAAAAAGAGTGCCAATACCCCGGGCGTCATCTGTTGTTATGGTGGTCGTCAAGGACTGACGTCATAATTAGCTAATTAAGCACAGCGTCGCCACTTTTCCTATGGGGATTTTGTACAGGTTTTTCATTAGATCATAAGAAAGTTTGTTTCGTTATTTTCCAGCAATGTTTTGATGTTGAAAAGTTGATTAAAACTGAAGGTATCATAATGATATTGAAGTAAATAAATAGGTTTCAAGTTAGTATTATTTACTAAAAATTCAACAATTGTTACTGCGGAAAGACATTTCGTCGGGAGAGTATGCTGGGTTTCCATCGCAGAGGTTCGGATATCAATCAAAATATTTATACAATGAAATGGCTATCTTCAATGGCTATAAAAAGTTTCTTTTTATCATTTGTCTGAGCATAATTTGTACGTTTATGATAATCTAACATAGAAGACACAAGTATCCATTTCAACTTAGTTCTCTTAAAATAACAATGTAGCTCCTTCCAGTTGTTGTTATAACCCTGCTTGCCCCAGAAATCATTCATTATTACTTATTGACACAATAATATATATGATTAAAATATACCAAAATTTAATTCAATTTTGTTCCCACATATATAAACCAAGGAGAAACATCGCATAGTGGTTTTGTTAAAACATACACTGTAAGTATTGTGTCTTCAATAGTTTTATCTATTGAGCTACTCAATAACTTATTGGCACCCAAAACACTGGAGACTCAAACTTTTTGCTCTAACTGGCTACAAGTTTTGGTGGGGATATATATGACGTGGTATATCGAAAGAAGACACTTTTGGCAGGATCTTAAGGGGTGGGGTATGAACGTTTGGACAGTATTTATTTTGGGACATTAGAGCACATCAGACATATCGAATTGCATTCTGAATACGAAGAATGTCATTTGATATCAAATAATTTTGATTTTTGAAATTGCAATTTAATACACATTTTATGGCAAATCATTAAAAATTGATATTTTTGATATTTAACAGTACTTGAAGTAAACTTTATAAATCTGAATATTTATACTTAAAGTGTATGTAGATGGGATGAAAAGCCGACGATCAATTTAAAATTTTGACCTTTCGTATTGAAGATATGGATTTTTTTTCCCCAAAACTCAAAAAAAAAATAAGGTCTTTTTGGGAAAAAATCCATATCTTCAATATGAAAGGTCAAAATTTTCAATTGACCGTCGGCTTTTCCTCCCTGCTACATACACTTTAAGAATATATCAATAGATTTATATAATTTACTTCGAGTACAAAAATTTGAAAAATATTAAATTTTTATAATTTGTTATAAAATTTGTATTATATTGTGATTTTCAAAAAATGAAAATTATTTGATATCAGAAAGACATGCTTCGTATTTAGAATGCAATTCGATAGGTCTGAGGTGCTCTCATGTCCCACAAAAAATACTGTCGAAACGCAATAAACGCTCATTTTAGATCCCTTAAACGGAGAAATAGCAAAAAATGTGCCCGGGTGATTTTTTCACAATTTGGGTTTGTTGCAAATTTGTGATGTGAATAATGTTTAAAATATTGTCTGATAATTTCAGACCGGAATATAACTGACATCTTGTATTTTGTCAGACATTTTCAAGGTCAATCCTACTCTCAACATTGTCAATTATATTTTAAAGGCCGATATCTCAGTTTCCAATTTTATAATACAATAACTTACGAATATATCTTTGCTTAGGAATGTCCGATTTCATTGGGGGAAAAACGGCGTGGTGGAGCAAAATATCTTTACATTAGGAAACGAATTTGGAGAAAACATTCTGTTAATAAAATACTATGCTGAGCCACCAGCCTGGGTGGTCCACGCTCCAGTAATTTCAGATGATTGAGCTCAGTAATACATCAAAGAATGTCTTCCAATTCATGAAAACAAATAGATAATCAGCTTATCGGATTAAAAGCTTAGAGGGAATGTCTTGCTGCTCAGCAAGTGTTTGTAATTATCAGAAGGTTTTCTCCAAATTCATTCTCTAATGATATTTAAGATGTGTAAAGCACTCAATTTAGACATGTCTCTAACAACAATGTAAAGCATACGAAATAGTATACAAATATTGAGTGTTTATGAGTACAATGGTAAGAATATTTTCATGAGGTGAAATATGGACTGTTGAATTCAACGAGGCTGAATGGAACAGTTCATATTTCACCGAATGCAAATATTCTTTCCATTGAACGAATAAAAACATTTAATATTGTTTTATATAAAATTCTTTATCGTCCACTTAACAAAATAAATTACAAAAATATTACAAACTGTATTTATTTTAGAAGCGACACCTACACCTATAATTGGCGAGTCGATGTTGTCACCGTTCCGGATATACATGAACGCTCACGTTTGTCAGCGTTGCCATGGTAGCTGCGCTCCAGTGCAATAAATAGCAAAAATATTCAATAGTTATTGACCAAACAAATGATAAGAATCTTTGTATGAGTTATATAAAACCATATGTCTTGACATAATACACAATGAAAGACATGTCCTGGGTAGTCAGTTCTGAGATGCTTATCCAGTAACACCCGAAGTCAAGTCTCTGCGTAATACATCTGAGTGAAGCAGATTTTAAACACATTAATCTTGATGTTGTGTCTTCTAGGCAGACATGACTTTCCGAAGCAATGCACATGTTTATGTTTCTTTGTAGGCCTTCATTCATTGTGGAAGACATGTGCAATTTGCAAGATGCTATTGCCAAATAAACATCTCAAAAAAGTAACTAACCCCCTTAAATAATGGCCATTATTAAAAGAAAGGGCTATTGTATTACAAATCTGTAAAATGCGTTGGAAGCAGAATTTATTTCTGCGCATTTTGACACCTCATTTGATACGATAGCTCAGAAAACAATAAAACACAGGCCAATTTAATGTAGTGAGATGCAGATTTGAAAGTTGCACTTACATACAATACAAAAACACTCAGATATAATTGCACAGATTTCCTTCCATTATACTGAATACAAAATCAATGCAATTTACTGCAACTTTCAAATCTTGGGTTACATTGGTTTAAAAGTACGCAATATGTACAAATGAGGTGTCAAAATGTGCATACATAAATTCTGCTTCGATCGCAAGATTGAACCAATTTGAATGAGCCGCCTTAAATTTCTCACTTATTATTCCTTTTATGTTGTGTTCTCGAATACAATCGCTCGTTTTTTGTATAATGGTCGTTATTTAAGGGGGGTTGTTACTTTTTATGAGATGTTTACTTACCAGAATTGTTTGGTAAAAGGGCACTGGTTTATATAGTATAATTATTGCCTCATTAAACTTTACAAATACAGATAAACACTTTGCCTCAATTAAGTTCCACAAGTCCCATACGATTAGACCAGGACAATTAGCAATAACTGGCTTGTCTTGGGAAATTTCCATCTGGCTCAATTTTCTATTAGAAAAGATGCGATATTTTATGGAGTGTATAATAGTATCATTAATGTATCGCGTTTAAATATACATTATGTAAACCGATAAGTGAAAGGCTTACGGATGCAACTGTGACATTATTCCAACGTTAATAGGTTTTGTAGTATTTACGAAACACTGGGTATAAATTTATGTTTGCTATAACATAACAGTGTTTATATTAATGTCATTACTGGGCTTACATGTATAAACAATGATTTGACAATATTCCAATTAGGTTAAGCGTATTGCATGAATACGTATTGCCTATGATTAAGATAGATTAAGTCTATACCATTAATTCTAGTCGATGTATATTCTTGTGTTATGTCTTTAAATAAGCATTAAACCACAGCAAATTTAAACAGTCGTTGAAAATGAAGTTCAATGTCAATAAATGAGTTTTTACAAGACACTATAGCTTAGATGCGACTTTTACAGTGCATCAGCATACAATCTCAAGATCTGAGGATCGATATTGACAAATTGGTAATCGATTTTGATATTTTCTCCTTTATTAAATCTGTTATTTTTCATTATTCTAAATTCTCTTTAAACATCAGAAATCATTGAGGCTCGCGATATGAAATCAACATCCCCAACAAACACAAAACGTTTTCGACATCATTCGCAAAAGGTTATAAATGGTTGTCAGAATACGTTTAAATGTCGGGTTATATAAAGGGTATATAAAGGGCATAAAATGTTTTCATAACATTAAAGAACATTTTTTGATAATCTACAGCAAATATTTTAACATAATGTTATTTTGGTGTTGACAATATATTTGACAAAAAATATTTGCAAAAATAGTTTGCAATAACATTTTGAAAACATTTTAAATATATTGTTGTAGTGTATTTTCAAACAAAACGTTTTCATAACCTTTAAATAACCCGACATTTAAGATTATTAAAACGATTTTACATCAATGAAAACCCTATATATAATATAAATATAACTTGTTTACAACGTTTTTAAAATGTTTTGTACTTGCTGGGTCACTACACACACTGAAAAGTTTTGCAACATCGAATAATTAGGCAAATTGTAAAGGTGAACATTCATCCAATATTCTGTCAATTTCACATGACGCTCTGGATGGCAATGGCAAAGTACGATTAGGCTAATCAATAGGATGAATGGTGTCCACTTTTGTGATATAATGCGTGTATATTTCAATGCTTACATTAGGCATGTTAGGTTAGTGGCAAGACGGAAAGCGAATTATTGTTAATAAAGTTTCATTGTTTTTTGCAAGGTATCAGAAAAATTGGTGGAGGGAGAATGAATTATGAATGTGCCAAGTGGAAGAAGTTGGCAGCCTTAGAAGACTCAGAAGAAAAAACGGTAACGGTAGTACCGCATAAGGCATCGAATGACCTTGAATAACACACAAAGTATGTCAGTGTTCATATGTGTTTAAATATCATTATGTCCTTAATGGAGTAACCAAATGACCTTATTATTTCAATTGAAATTCCCGAGTGTTCAACACTGGCTCGACTTCGGCCATCTGTGACGGTTATCTCCGCTTTCTTTCATTACCATTTACCTGATACCTTGTAGAAAACAATTAATCCATTTCTAAAGACATCTGGAAATTTTGTGGAAAGGATATGGAATGAATTTTGAACTTATAGTTTGCAGTATTCTTGCAGTATTCTTGTTCAGAGATGTTTCAATACCTTTGTTTAATGTGGGTTGCGAGTTTCCCAGCACTATTGTTAAACAATTATTCAACCAAAATACACCATAAAGTCCACAAGATAAATGGAAACGAGGCTAAAGAAGTGCAAATAAACAACAACGTAATTCATCAAGTTGTTGTTTTAACAAGGATTTTGTGGATCAAAGAACCGAGAACTGCATGTACGCGGTGTATAAAGGCGATTTTCCTCAACCGTTGCGCCACAATCACTGATTCGCTGAATCAGAAAATTTAAAAATCAAAATCAGATTTTTGCATTTTTGTAAACAGTATGGTGTGCTAACACTGAAAATGGACCAGTATAAGGGTAACAGGTAACATAATAGCCAACGTACATTTGAATGGAGCTACATACATATCTATCAACAACGACGTTTTCTTAGTCATTTGCACCTTTTTATATGAATTGTACACCTGATAGCAATTTTATCTTTAGCAAGCCTTACCAGTTTTAATATATGTGACCATCCACCACAACTGAGCCCGGATGTCTCCAGTGCCACTATTGAGATATGCTCCATTGAACTTAACAATAAGCAATAGAAAAAAGGATTTATTGACAGTTTTATTGATTTTTCACTACTTAAATGTCAAGTACTATGGACATGATATACATCATTTTAAAGCTAATTTCAAGCAGAATATTTTGGTTGAATATCTCAAAAATGATGATTGGCGACTTCAGGGCTCAGTTGTGCTGGATGGTCACATTATGTTTTTACTGGGATCACTGATTTTACCTATAAGTCTTACTTTTGAACATTGATTAATGGTTCTACACAGAAGTGGAAGCGATTAACCACCTACAATAAATGATCTGTCCGACCTTTAAGACATAAACGACGGAAGTGATAGTGGCAACACATTGCTCATCCCCTCGTGTGAACACTGTCAGCCCAGATGACATATAGACAAAGATAAGATCATACCTAAGATGAAGTAGTTGCATGTGTACGTGACGGGAGTCTGATTTATACTTGGTGAATGTGTGCCACGGCCAGGTTTTCTCTTGTGGAGGACGTTGCTTAAGTCATTCGTTTCTCCGAAATGCAACATGATATCGTAAATAGCATCATGGAGCTACATCTGTTTCAAGCCATACCGTTCTTAACATTTTGCGACAGCGATTTGCGAACATTTCAAAACTCGAAGTGAAAATTCTGCCCCTGCCCCAGCTGGCTACACTACTACAAAATGTAATATTTATGTAAACTAATATGCTATATTCAATAGATATTCAATGGTACTTTCATCATTAGAATAGTCATTGACTTGAAGATCACACCTAAAGGTGGTGTGTTATACAGCTTGGCCGGAGGTGAATCCTTTTATAATTGGTAATAGTTCGGATTCAAAACACTGCAGTTAAAGTAGGTATGGTACTCGACTAAAGTTACTACATGACTTGTAAGATATCTCTTGAACAGATTGAAACTTATTCCCAACTAGATCAAAAGTCGCCCGATCTAAATCACATAATCATCATGATCACACGTTAGTGATAATGGCTAACATGCTAAGAGGTCGACCATCTGATTTTTAATACTTTGTTCAGTAGCTGGCGAAAACCCGATAAATTGATTGATTTTATATTATATCACAGTTAGGCATCTACAGCCGTGCTATTAAAAGAATGTAAAAATAAGTTGTATTTTATTTTTTTTAATTATTAGGAATACGGAACATATAGATTGCGATATGATCGTAATTTTAACTGTTTAGAAGTATTCCCTCAACTGGGGTATGTACGTAATCACTGTTATAACCGCTGGTATATCAAATTTTAGTTTTTATTTTGGGTGACAGTCTCAAAAAATTGTTTAACTGTGAAAAAAGTCGACTTGAAATGATTAACAAACGTGCCTGTTAAATCTCCGAAGATAGCCCGAAATCCGTGTAAGATCTTTAACCTTGAGTTGTCAGCAAATTTGAGTAATACCGTTCTAAATTGCTTTTATGTTCATACATGCTATAGATGGATATACGTATTTTGCACTTGACTTAGATTACACATCAAGTCAAAACTCATTTAAATGATAATGCCCGGTGATAATGTCTGTATTAGGAGTCTTCATTATTTATACTGCAGAATAAATAGGCATCAGAAGAGTCGATTACAATTTAGTGTTAGCAATAATATGACAGTATTAGTGGATTGTTTGATGTGATTATTTATAATTTTGTGCGACAAAACATCGAACTTTCAATACGCCCCTTTAAGGTTTCTCTACCAGGTGTCGATCTGTACATAAAATTCCTTACCACAAGGTAATAGGTTAATCCACCTTCTTTGTCTTGCATTTAGCATAATGGTATTGTGGGAAGAAATTATAGGTACAATTCGTATGCGTATGTGCGTATTCTAGACCTGGACAACATGCACACTAATATTATTTTAAACATCCATTTGCCTTTCTTTACACAGTCATTATTTTTTTGCATTATATGCAAAAATTCTTATTCCATAAACTTTATATTTGTATGAAAATTGAGGGCGCTGTTTACATAATTTTAAGTTTAATTTAGCCAAATAATAAATCATTTCATGATAAAATGTTTTTGAAAATGTCACTTGGTCATTTTTCTGATGCTTTAATGTCAGTATATAAGTGTCTGCCCTGTTTATACCCCTTATAAATATGTAAACACGATTCAAAATAAATCAGTGTTCCCATTTAGTTAAAAATGAAAGATTGAGATAATACTGTTGAGCTCTATTTAGTGCACCGCAAGCTTAGCTTTGACCAACGTGAGGTTAAAGTGATAGCATAGATATTTTATGCAGAGAATATTTGTATACTGCAACAATGATCAACAATAATAGGCATTATTTTACATAAATCTCATGCCTATTTTCATAAAGCATGTAAATAAATTGCTCAGGGCTCAGTTTTTACTGCCAACTTCTGTACCATACCATTAATTCATCACTCGCGCGATGTCACATTTTGATGTCACATTTTGTCTTTATCAGATCAGATTGCTTTCACACACACACGAGAAAATTACATTTATCGGTTTTGTTGTTAGAGAGACTGTACATGCTTTGTGAATTTCGGTGGTAAAGGGGCTCCTTGCCCCTTTTCTTTTCCTTTGCCCTCCAGATTTTCTCTTTCATGTTTTGTCAGGGGGCACTCTGCCCTGCCCCCAGCTGGCTACACTACTGCAAGAATGTAAACTAATATGCTATATTCAATAGATATTCAATGGTACTTTCATCGTTAGAGTAGTCATTGACTTGAAGATCACACCTAAAGGTGGTGTGTTATACAGCTTGGCCGGAGGTGAATCCTTTTATAATTGGTAATAGTTCGGATTCAAAACACTGCAGTTGAAGTAGGTATGGTACTCGACTAAAGTTACTACATGACTTGTAAGATATCTTTTGAACAGATTGAAACTTATTCCCAACTAGATCAAAAGTCGCCCGATCCAAATCACATAATCATCTTGATCACACGTTAGTGATAATGGCTAAGAAGTCGACCATCTAATTGTTAATACTTTGTTCAGTAGCTGGCGAAAACCCGATAAATTGATTGATTTTATATATCACAGTTTGGCATCTACAGACGTGCTATTAAAAGAAGGTGAAAATATGTTGTATTTTATTCTTTAATTATTAGGAATAGACAATAGAAAACGTAACGGAATATATAGATTGTGATATGATCGTAATTTTAACTGTTTATAAGTATTCCCTGACAACTGGGGTATGTACGTAATCACTGTTATAACCGCTGGTATATCAATTATCAAATTTTATTTTGGGGGAAAGTCCCCAAAAATTGTTTAACTGTGAAAAAAGTCGACTTGAAATGATTAACAATCTTGCTTGCTTGTTGAATCTCCGAAGATAGCCTGAAATCCGTGTAAGATCTTTAACCTTGAGTTGTCAGCAAATTTGAGTAATAGCGTTCTAAATTGCTTTTAGGTTCATACATGCTATAGATGGATATACGTATTATACTTGACTTAGATTATACATCAAGTCAAACCTCATTTAAATGATAATTTCTGTATTAGGTGTCTTCATTATTTACACTGCAGAATAAATAGGCATCAGAAGAGTCGACTGCAATTTAGTGTTAACAATGATATGACAGCATTAGTGGGTTGTTTGGTGCGATTATTTATAATTTTGTGCGACAAAACATATAACTTTTAATACACCCCTTTAATGTTCCTCTCCCGGGTGTCGATCTGTACATAAAATTCCTTACCACAAGGTAATAGGTTAATCCACCTTCTTTGTCTTGCATTAAGCATAATGGTATTGTGGGAAGGAATTATAGGTACAATTCGAACATCCGGTGGAGAAACCCTAAATGTGCGTATTCTAGACCTGGACAACACTAATATTATTTTAAACATCCATTTGCCTTTCTTTACACAGTCATTATTTTTTTTGCTTTATATGCAAAAGTTCTTATTCCATAAACTTTATATTTGTATGAAAATTGAGGGCGCTGTTTACATAATTTTAAGTTTAATTTAGCCAAATAATAAATCATTTCATGATAAAATGTTTTTGAAAATGTTACTTGCTCATTTTGCTGATGCTTTAATGTCAGTATATAAGTGTCTGTCTTGTTTATACCCCTTATAAATATGTAATCAAGATTCAAGATAAATAGTGACATCAGTGTTCCCATTTAGTTACAAATGAAAGATTGAGATAATACTGTTGAGCTCTATTTAGTGCACTGCAAGCTTAGCTTTGACCAACGTTAGGTTAAAGTGATATCAAGGATATTCTGTGTAAATTTGCCTGTTGAATCTCCGAAGATAGCCCGAACTCTCTGTATTATCTTTAACCTTGAGCTGTCAGCAAATTTGAGTAATACCGTTATAAATTGTTTTTTAGGTTCATACATGCTATAGATGGATACGTATTATACTTGACTTAGATTACACATCAAGTCTTAAATTGCTTCCTAAGTCAAACTTCAGTTAAATGATAATGTCTGTATCAGGAGTCTTCATTATTTACACTGCATTATAGGCATCTGGAGAGTCGACTACAATTTAGAGTTAACAATGATATGACAGCATTAGTGGGTTATTTGATGTAATTATTTCTAATTTTGTGCGACAAAACATATAACTTTCAATACACACGTTTAATGTTCCTCTCCCTAGTGTCGATCTGTACATAAAATTCCTTACCACAAGGTAATAGGCATATTACACAATAGATACAGTTCAAAGGTTAATCTATCTCCTTTGTCTTGCATTAAGCATGATACTAGTATTGTGGGAAGGAATTTTAGGTACAAATCGAACATCCGGTGGAGAAACCCTAAATTTGCGTATTCTAGACCGGGACAGCTTCCACACTAATATACACAGATAAATGCTATTTTAAACATCCATTTTCCTTTCTTTACAAAGTTATTATTTTTCTGCTTTGTATGCAATAATTCTTATTCCATAAACTGTATATTTGTATGAAAATTGAGGGCGCTGTTTACTTAATTTTAAGTTTAATTTAGCCAAATAATAAATCATTTCATGATAAAATGTTTTTGAAAATGTTACTTTTTTTGCTCATTTTGCTGATGCTTTAATGTCAGTATATAAGTGTCTGCCTTGTTTATACCCTTTATAAATATGTAAACAAGATTCAAGATAAATAGTGCCATCAGTGTTCCCATTTAGTTACAAATGAAAGATTGAGGTAATACTGTTGAGCTCTATTTAGTGCACTTCAAGCTTAGCTTTGACCAACGTTAGGTTAAAGTGATATCAAGGATATTCTGTGTAAACTTGCCTGTTGAATCTCCGAAGATAATTAATATCTTTAACCTTGAGCTGTCAGCAAATTTGAGTAATACCGTTCTAAATTGTTTTTTAGGTTCATACATGCTATAGATGGATATACGTATTATACTTGACTTAGATTACACATCAAGTCTTAAATTGCTTCCTAAGTCAAACTTCAGTTAAATGATAATGTCTGTATCAGGAGTCTTCATTATTTACACTGCATTATAGGCATCTGGAGAGTCGACTACAATTTAGAGTTAACAATGATATGACAGCATTAGTGGGTTATTTGATGTAATTATTTCTAATTTTGTGCGACAAAACATAAAACTTTCAATACACACGTTTAATGTTCCTCTCCCTAGTGTCGATCTGTACATAAAATTCCTTACCACAAGGTAATAGGCATATTACACAATAGATACAGTTCAAAGGTTAATCTAGCTCCTTTGTCTTGCATTAAGCATGATAGTATTGTGGGAAGGAATTTTAGGTACAAATCGAACATCCGGTGGAGAAACCCTAAATTTGCGTATTCTAGACCGGGACAGCTTCCACACTAATATACACAGATAAATGCTATTTTAAACATCCATTTTCCTTTCTTTACAACGTTATTATTTTTCTGCTTTATATGCAATAATTCTTATTCCATAAACTGTATATTTGTATGAAAATTGAGGGCGCTGTTTACTTAATTTTAGGTTTAATTTAGCCAAATAATAAATCATTTCATGATAAAATGTTTTTGAAAATGTTACTTTTTTGCTCATTTTGCTAATGCTTTAATGTCAGTATATAAGTGTCTGCCTTGTTTATACCCTTTATAAATATGTAAACAAGATTCAAGATAAATAGTGCCATCAGTGTTCCCATTTAGTTACAAATGAAAGATTGAGATAATACTCTTGAGCTCTATTCACTTCAAGCTTAGCTTTGACCAACGTTAGTTAAAGTGATATCAAGGATATTATGTGTAAACTTGCCTGTTGAATCTCCGAACTCTGTGTAATATCTTTAAGCTTGAGCTGTCAGCAAATTTGAGTAATACCGTTCTAAATAGTTTTTTAGGTTCATACATGTTATAGATGGATATATGTATTATACTTGACTTAGATTACACATCAAGTCTTAAATTACTTCTTAAGTCAAACTTCAGTCAAATGATAATGTCTGTATCAGGAGTCTTCATTATTTGCACCGCATTATAGGCATCTGGAGAGTCGACTACAATTTAGTGTTAACAATGATATGACAGCATTAGTGGGTTATTTGATGTAATTATTTCTAATTTTGTGCGACAAAACATATAACTTTCAATACACACCTTTAATGTTCCTCTCCCGGCTGTCGATCTGTTCATAAAATTCCTTACCACAAGGTAATAGGCATATTACACAATAGATACAGTTCAAAAGTTAATCCATCTCCTTTGTATTTCATTAAGCATGATGGTATTGTGGGAAGGAATTTTAGGTACAAATCGAACATCCGGTGGAGAAACCCTAAATTTGCGTATTCTAGACCGGTACAGCTTCCACACTAATATGCACAAATAAATGCTATTTTAAAGCAATAATTCTTATTCCATAAACTGTATATTTGTATGAAAATTGAGGGCGCTGTTTACCTAATTTTAAGTTTAATTTAGCCAAATAATAAATCATTTCATGATCAAATGTTTTTGAAAATATCACTTGCTCATTTTTCTGATGCTTTAATGTCAGTATAAATAAGTGTCTGCCTTGTCTATACCCGTTATAAATATGTAAACTAGATTCAAGATAACTAGTGTAATCAGTGTTCCATTTAGTTAAAAATGAAAGATCGAGATAATACTGTTGAGCTCTATTCACTTCAAGCTTTAAGCTTTGACCAACGTTAGGTTAAACTGATAACAGAGATATTCTGTGCAGAGAATATGTGTATACTGGCATTATAGGCATTGTTTTATCATAAATCTCAAAGCATGTAAATAATTATAACGCGCTCTGTAAGCAGTGGCATTAGATTGCTAGGGCTCAGTTTTTACTGCTAGCTTACGTACCATACCATTCATTCATCACTCGCGCGATGTCACATTTTGAAGTCGCATTTTGTCTTTATTAGATTGCTTTCACAGCTTTGACAGCTGTTCAAAAATGCTAAAATACGAATTGTGATGAATTTCAGGTTGTTCTGGATTCTGCAAATCACTTTTTTTTATCAGTAGTATGTACTGTTTTACGAACAATTTAACACATAAGATGTAGAAGAAAGTTCATGTTTTGGATGACAAATTCCATTTAAACTATTATAATTACACGTGCTTTCAATTACATCACCATGCCGAATTGTAACTAAATTGATATTTAGAATTTTGAAGAAGAGATTTGTTGCGAGACATTTCGTTTTCTGTGTTGCTTAAGATACACTCTCTATCTTCTACACGTTGAAGTAATTCATATTCAGGTTGGTATAAAATTGACATGTTTTCATTAGAAAAATGTACAGTTATTTATAGTGCCTTACGCCGTTGATCCACAAGCCTCAGCACACTTTATAGTTTGTCGCTGACTACTACCACTGCTAAGCGAAAAATGTACACATTCCAAGAAATGTTTCAATTTCTTTGTTCTATTTTCTCCAAAATCCTGTGTAAATGGCTCTCAACGTTACACAGACATTAAACTAGTTAGCACAATTTGATTTTGGATGATTTTTTTTATTGTGAAGGGCAACATGATTAAATAGTAAAAACATCAAACATTGCGCACTCGGCGCAAGTAGCTCTCGCATGCTATCGAAGGTCGTAACAGATAACCTGATAACAATAGCCATCAATAAGCTGTTTCCCGTCCCCTCATTACACGGTCCCTGGTCTTACGCCCAACCCTGCCATACAGATACAATGGTTCATTTTCGTAAGTATTTCAAACATTGTAATGTAAATGACACCAGAAAAATCTAAACTTATTGACACCAAAAAACTTGTGGCATGATCTCAAAGCGCAAATGTCAAAACATTTGCTTCTTGCATAGTTAGAAAGAGTGGGCACCCTTAATCACTAAAGCTAAACTAAATGTAGATGAAAAGAAATATTGATTAGGTTGAAAACCAGAGTGTCAAGTTAAATTTGCCATAGTTAAACTGTAGTGCGCCTAAACAGTATTCTTGTGTGCGCTTGGCTGTATAATTTAGTGTACATGTGGAAATTCAATGAATAAATTTGAAATGTTACTCTTAATTTGGTAATTATTTCGTACTCTAGAGAACAGTCTCCTTGAATATATTGTCTACTATATAGTTCCCCTAAAATGTACTGGCTTCGGATCTAATGTTGGTTATGATCTTCTATGTCATGAATTTCGTAATCATGGTAATACTACATGAATGTTAATCTGCATATTCATAATCTGCTTAGAACAATGAGTATTTTGCTAACAATGTTTAAATGTATGAAAGATATCCGGGGGCACTTCAATTTGAAATGGATATAGGTGTAGGGCTGGCACTTTCGCACTAAGGGGCATTCGGTGAGAGCAAAATGTAAAAAATATGGGGTCATTGGGTGAGAGCATGATTTTGGGCAGTCGGTGCGAGCATAATGTAAAAAATATGGGGTCAATGGGTGAGAACATGACCTTTTTTTTAAATGGAATCTTTGGGTGAGAGCCGAAACAGCGCAACAGAAACCTCGAAAATCGAATTTCTAGTCTAAATGGCTTCAACTTTCTTTGTTTTATCAAAATAAGTGACAAAATCAGTGATAAATGAAAGTTGCTGTTAAAATTGAACAAGTAAGGGTCTTTGAGTGACAGATCAAATGAAAAAATAAGGGGTCTTCGGGTGACAGAACATGTGTTCGTAAAAAATATGGGGTCTTTGGGTGACAGCGATGCTGAAAAAGGGGTCTTAACAGCCCTACATACGCGTCACCTCCAAAGTTGGAGTGCCCCCGGGAAAGATATACCAGTTGCGGGTAAAAACACATTCATTATCATATAGAATGTATCAAAATGATTGGTACTCATCAGCTTCCAGTGATTATGGATATACTGCCACACTAAAAACGAAAGGGTATCAATCATTTTGATACAGTATATCTTATTATTATCATTATTTTGATCTTGGATAAATCATTCAGCGTTCAGATAAAGCCACTCAAAATAGGGTTACGAGCTTGCTGTATTTGGTAGCGATTTGCATTGGACCAATTGTACAAACTGTATCTGTTCATTCTGTTGGATTATACGAGGGTCATTCAGAAGGTTCCACCATTACCACATCTCTCTTATCTTACGTTTCAGGATATTAAAATTATCCATGATTATACTCTCAACTCTTAACTCTTAACTCTAATAAAAGTAATTTAATGAAAATACGATTTTTGGTTGTTTACATATGTTAGATAAAGCGTATACAGATTTGGCACGACGCAAATGGTTACAAACTGGAGCCAAAAGTTATAAAGCATCATATTATAACTCATATGTAATGGTTTCCCTCATACATTTAACCAACACATCTTAACAACCCAAAATCACATGTTAATCAAATAACTTTTATATTGTAGCCAAGATTTAAGGGTAGGCCTATATTCATGTGAATGACCCTCGCATTTTGTGAATACTACGCTATACTCAGGTGCCAGATTAATCATAAAAATGAAATAAGCTGAACCTTTTACTATTTTAATATTGAGGTAACATTAAGCACTCGATAAATTTGGCTTGTTAAATCTTTATTAAGTGTAATAATTAAAAAAGATAAACAAATGCTTCCCGTTTTTACACAATGAAAGGAAGTATACAAATCGTCAGATCCTTGACATATACCTTTAAAGTACACTAAATTCAGTTGCACTCCCGAGCTAATTCTGTACTAATAAATTGTATATTGTTTTGTTCAGACAAGCTCAGGGCATGGAAGGTGGGTAGAGTGCTTGGCTCAGATTTATACAGCTCTTGACAAATCTCTTCTTGATGATACTACCTAAATCATGTAACTTAAATATTTCAAGCATAAGTGACGGGATATACGTCTTGATTTAACCATATAACCCCCGGATATGACATGTGCCGATAAGGTTCTGGAGGAAAGTAGTTAAGGTAAGTCAGAGGGGAGTACGACATAGCTGTGTTGGCACTCAAATATTGAGACAAATAACGCTGACACACAAGAGGATTTAACCATATACGAACCCCGGATATGACATGTGCCGATGAGGTTCTGGAGGAAAGTAGTTAAGGTAAGTCAGAGGGGAGTACGACATAGCTGTGTTGGCACTCAAATATTGAGACAAATAACGCTGACACACAAGAGGATTTAACCATATACGAACCCCGGATATGACATGTGCCGAAAAGGTTCTGGAGGAAAGTAGTTAAAGCAAGTCAGAGGGGAGTATGACCTAGCGGTGTTGGCACTCAAATATTGAGACAAATAACGCTGACACACAAGAGGATTTAACCATATACGAACCCCGGATATGACATGTGCCGATAAGGTTCTGGAGGAAAGTAGTTAAAGCAAGTCAGAGGGGAGTATGACCTAGCGGTGTTGGCACTCAAATATTGAGACAAATAACGCTGACACACAAGATGATTTAACCATATACGAACACCGGATATGACATGTGCCGATGAGGTTCTGGAGGAAAGTAGTTAAAGCAAGTCAGAGGGGAGTATGACCTAGCGGTGTTGGCACTCAAATATTGAGACAAATAACGCTGACACACAAGATGAATGGTATCCCAAGGCTTAATATAATGGGTGTCATTTTTGCCCCATATGCATGATTTTTCTTGGGAGGGGGAAAATGCCCATTAACGCCGTTAAAAAAAAAAAAATATATAAAAAAAAAAAAAATTAGATATTTATATAGCGCTTTATGCCGTAAACAGCCTCAAAGCGCTTTACATTTATTCCGCCGTTATTAGAATATGTCGGAACCACGTTTACTGCCTACAAATGGCGCAGGGTTCATCAGTACAACGACTGTGACTACCCCTAACAGCTTCCCATTGCACCTGGGTGGGGTGAGGCAAGCGAGACAAAGCGCCTTGCCCAAGGGCGCAACACGGTGGCGGGTTAACTCAAAAACCTAAACCTATGGAAATATATATCTGATTATTGACTTTCTTGAAGTGCTATTAAGATCAATGTATTAATATAAAGAAGTACACTGCAGTTTTTTTTTAATTGCTAAACTGGAAAAATATAATTACTGCCGCCCCACTCGACTTAGTTTTATACAGTGAACGCAGCTGAAGTACATAAGAATAGCACTAAACATATTAATAAGGTTATTATTAAAATAACATATCAACGAATAAAGGTAAGATAAAGTGTCAAACGAAGTACATCAACATGATATGTTTCAGAGCCTGATTATTTTTCTTAGCCTGGGAATGAATTAATCAAGAGATTTATAAATATATTTAAGATCAAATTAAATCTTGAATAAGCAAAATCAACACATTTCCCTGGAACTTCCTTGGAATAACATTTGTATAAAAAAAGCTAACGCTGCAATTGTTCGGATTGTAATTTTGTCGTTGTATAAATAATTTTACATGAAGTTTAACTTGCCTAGTCAAATTATGCTTTGGCCCAACACTAATTGCAATTAACATAATTGTTTTCAGTGTTATACACTTCAGAGATATCTACTAAACATCATACTAAATTTGACTTATATATTGGACGAAAAGGTAATATTTTGGTGGGAAAATATCATATATTTGTCAAATTTTGTTCTTGAAGAAAAAATAAAGTAACGAATATTCCACATCGAGTGAAAAAGATTGAATTGGACATTGTGGTCAATCAATCAATCAATCAATCAATCACTTAACCGATGGATCGATTAATCAATCAATAAATCACTTAACCGATGGATGGATGGATGGATCAATCAATCAATCAATCAATCAATCAATCAATCAATCAATCAATCAATCAATCCATCAATCCATCAATTAATCAATCAATCATTGAAAATATGCTCAAGTTACATTATTAAGAACCAACAACTTTCAAGCTTTCAAGATTCCATAAGAAGAAAAAAAGCTACACAAATCTCCTATCCTTTACCAACGACACAAGCATATTATTTGTACGTTCACCCATATAAAGGTATCCTTTGAGTGCTCTGACAATCTCTAACAAATAAAAATAAAAAAGGAAACCTTTCACACACTTTCTGATTTGTTTTATCCCTCTCAATATCAGTTTGAAACTGGAAGAAATTAAATAAAAATTGAAAACCTTTCATAAGCTTTTAAAAAAATGAGTGTGAAGACTTGTTTTAAACTTCACACATTCTACCAACACGTGTAAGAATGTTCTTTCAACAACAGAAAGCAAAATATTTCTTCCAAGGAGCTTTTTTATTCAGGATTTAAGACAAGGACAAAGACAAGATCACCAAGGAATAGCGATAGTATTTTGTTACAGGAATGTAAGTCTTTACCAAAATCCGAAAACGTGCACAACGCCATAAAACCTGTCACCATATATTTATTATAACGAAACAAAACGTTCTTACATATTTTGAAATATCTTCTAAAAACATGTCCAGTCTTTTTTACCACTGTGTGCTTTATATATAACTCAGAAACAAAAAATAGTATGAAAAATATTTTTAACCCTAACACTACTGAGCCATATTTTGTAACACGGACTACGAAGGGGGCGGGTGCAACCCCTTTAATTTTCAATTATAAACGTCATATACCGGTAGACCTATATTTGGTACCAATGTAAACATTTTAACACTAAAATAAGCGCAAATGATGGATCTACGATTAGTTTTGGTCGTTTGGGCGTAAACACGTGAGGTAGAAACCCCCTTCCCCTTTGTAGTTCTAGGGTTAAATTTCAGTAACAAAGCAACTACGTTTTTGAGTCAATAATTCAATCATGTGTCTTTTAAAAGGCATTTAGTTTTTGGGCTTCAAAACTCCCATCCTATACCCCGAAGTTGGATGGTCTACCCTTCCGTGTAAGGTGGTAGGGTCAAACACTTTTCGCCAAAATGAGCGCGCGCAAAGATAATCGGACGGTTGCACGGAGCTGTTTGGTGGTTTGTTTAAGCCGAGGAGATGGGGTTGTATCTATAATTAAAGACAGAGATAAAAACAATTTATCGCGTCTGATGTCACTGTCAATTATGATCCTTGATTGGCTTACACAGGTTAATCAGCGGGTAAAAGGAAGACCGATCTATCTGGTGCTGATCGGAGAAAAGGAATAGCAGCAAAAGGCAAAAAGCAGCTTTTCTAGGCATTGTGGACATGGTGCCTTAGGTTAAGAAAGTTTCCTACTATAAAGACCTAACTTTTGAGATGGTTTGCATGTCGAAAGGTGCAAAATTAACAATGAGGCGCCCGGTTATAAATCCGCGTTCAGCAAGTCATCATCACCACACTTGTAAACAAACCGTGCTCGAATTTGATTGACAGATGACGTTAGACGCGATCAATTCTTTTTATCTGTGTCTTTAATTATACCTCTCCGTTACAGACGATTGTCAACCTTTCGCCATCTTGTGGGTAAACCCTGGTTAATCAGTACGGTTGCATTTCCTTTATTGTCTGAGTCTTCCAGTGATATACAAGTCTTAATTAGTTTTTTTGTTGAAAAGTAGGCTAAATGTGAGGCTATGAGTCACGAAATGTACCTTTAAGAGAAATATTTCGCTAAAGACTTCTTTTATGAGTATTTGACCATAAATCATTTCTACAGCCTAATAACCAAGAATCACTTTAAGGTGAATGATTCCTCAGAAGCGATATTCTTTTATAAGATTCAATGTAGTGTTATGTTGAAATGGTTAATATAAAATCAAAATGCCTGGTCTTATTCGGCTATGTGAAATGACCGAGAGACAGGAAATAATGCACAACTATGCAGTCTTTGAAATATCATCATACTAGACTTTATATAACCGCAGTCTATGCATTTATTGTGCGTCAAAAATGTGATAAGGACCTGTCTTCAAAGAAATTCAGCAAGATAATAATATCTGTGTAGATTTGTTTATTTTTACATCAACTTCCTAAAGTTTTTTCATCTTTATAAATCTTTATAAACCTGTTATTTTCATACCGCATAGAGCCTACAGATATGAAATTGTTTCTACACCTGCATCACAAAAGAGAGCAACTGCAAATCTTGATAAAAATTGGGACTTGGGTTTATGTAGTCTGTACATTAGCCTAGTATAATTGATTGCTTTAACAAGTGGAAAAAGTAGGCGTTTTTCTAGCACTTGTATTATCCGTTTGCATATCAAAGTTACGCGGTATATATAAAATACACCCGCAGACATGAAAGAAATGCATCTTGAGTTGAAGATGTTATGCGAGACTAGACCGAGCGCGTGAGCTGTCATATCGTAGGATATCTGGAGAATTTACTTAAAATACCCTCATTACATTACAGGGCTCTTTACATGTTGACGTTGTAACTTAGCAGATTAGTTTCCAAAGAAATAACATCTGTCCTTGAGATTAAAAGTTTAGTTTACTTACCAGTTTGTCATACTGTCAGGTATTGTATCCTAGCAAACATTTTACAGAAACGTTTTACAGAAAAGGTATAAATGTCGGGTTATATAAAGGGTATAATCGTTTTAATAACATTCATAAAATATTTTTGGAAAACAAAACAAAAACGTGATGCAAAACATTCTAACAGAATGTTCTTTAACTGTTGACACAATATTTTGCAAAAATCTTTGCCCAAAAATATTTTACAATAACGTTTTAACGTATGCATAACTTTTATATAACCCGATATTCAAATAATATTAGCACGTTTTTAATAAACGTTTTAAAAACATTTGCGTGTCTGTAATGTGACCCACACGTGGAGTCAGTTACGTCAGACGACTGCGTTCACTGATTGTCCAACTTCCAAGAAGGTGACCTTCGCTTAAGGCAATGAATATGTTGTCAATATGTTACCAGATGGTAACAGCCTAGCAAACACAGAATATTTTACACAAAACGTTTTAAAGTCGGGTTATATAAATGGTATAGAAGGTTTTTAATAGTCTAAAAGTATAAAGGTCATATAAACGTTTTAAAACGCATATTCAAAACGTTTCTATAACAAATGTCGGGTTATATAAAAGTCATGTAAACGTTTTTAAAACGTTATTGTAAAATATTTTAGACAAAAAGTTTTGCAAAACATTTTTGAAAACCTGATGCCAAACATTCTAAGCAGAAAGTTATTCAAGTGTTTACAAAATATTTTGCAAACATATGTTTGCCTAAAATATTTTACAATAACGTTTTAAAAACGTTTACATGACTTTTATATAACCCGACATTTGTTATAGAAACGTTTTGAATATGCGTTTAAAAAACATGTATGTGTTTTATTTGCTGGGATGTGACCCACGTGTGGAGTCAGTTACGTCAGACGACTGTCTTCACCAATTGTCCAACTTCCAAGAAGGTGCATTTCGCTTAAGGCAATGAATAATTTGTCAATATGTTACCAGATGGTAACAGCCTAGCAAACACAGAATGTTTTACACAAAACGTTTAACTATCGGGTTATATTACGTTTTAATATCATTTAAAAATATTTTTGAACACCTGATGCAAAATATTTTAAACAAGTATTGACAAAATATTTTGCAAATACTTTAATATAAAGAGTTTTAAGAACGTTTGTGTGATTACTGGGATGTAACCCACATGTGGAGTCAATTACGTCCGATGACTGTGTTCACCAATTGTCCAACTTCCTAGAAGGTGACCATCGCCCAAGGCAATGAATAAGTTGTCAAAATTTTACTTAGATGGTAACAGGTGTCATGTTAAAAGCATTTGTGACCAGAGTATTGTCGGTGACTAGTCATTTGGTCTAATACCATTTGGTCTAATACCATTTGGTCAATACCATTTGGTCTAATACCCACATTGTCTAAATCCAATTAGTGTAAAACCATGTATTATTGAATAAGATATTTCCTCCTTCTCAACCAAAACGTTGGTTATATATGACGAGTTAGGCTATTCCATTTAAGACCCACGCCCCCTGTGGAAGATTTCAGATAACAACCATTAACTTTACAGCACAGTACCATAATACAGGCTTAACGGATTGCCTTAGGCATGTTGTGCGCCAACGTGAGTAAACGAGTCTAAAATTAGAAATTTGATTTTGATATATTACAGAAAAAGTCTATAGTACACTCACAGAAAAAAATACACAAATTGTGTAAAATTTTACACAACTTCGATGTACGTTTAGAACTCCAAAACAAATAGGTATTTTTACATAACCATGAATTATGTAAAAAAACCATAGCAGATAAGTAAAAAAAATACTTACATATTAGGTAAAATATTTACATAACTTTTATGTAGATGTTTTTTACCTCAGCTATTAGGTATTTTACTACATATTATGTTTTACTACAATTAAATTGTTATGTAATATTTTACACAAATTATGTAAAAAATACATAACATTTATGTAGCATATGAACCCTATAACAAATAGGTATTTTTTACACAACCTTGAATTATGTAAAAAATACATACCAGTTAAGCAAAAAAAAAAACAGGTCAATAGGATTGGGGCTTTCTTTCTTTCTTTCTTTGTTTTATTTTATGCTGAAACATAATCCATGATAGATTTGAAGTCATCAGATCTTGGTCAACTGTTAGATTCATTCAACAATACAATTTCATGCATGAACTATTTTATTTTACATAACACGTTAGGTAGATTTTCTCCAATCAGCGAAGTATTTTTGGTTGACATTTTACTTCATTTAATGCAATGATTACACAAACTAGGTAAACTAGCTTCGTTACAGTTCAAATATGTATTTGAAGCATTTACAAACTGGCATGGTAAAAGTTTTTGACAAACTTGTACATATATTGTGTATAATTTAATTTACATCGTGTTTTTTTTACATAACGTGTGAATATTTCTCTGAGTGTACAACCAGTAAAATAGTACCACAATTACATTTGCAGGGTTTACGGTAACAAATTATGACATGTCAAAGAGCACCCGATTTTTTCAAGGTAACACAATAATTCGAAGAAAAAAAAGGAAATTTGTTTTGGTGTCCACAGTTTTTTAATGGATTTTGCTTCTGAAGACCACACATTTGAAAAATAATTTTACTGGAACTCATACAGAGGTCTGATGAGTTGCTGAACGCGGCGGTAAAACAGGTCGCCTTACTGTTATTATTTTGCACCTTCAAACATACAAACCATCTCAAAAGCTCTTTATAGTAGGAAACTTTCTTTCCCAAAGGCACCATGTCAACAATACCTAGAAAAGTTGCTTTTCGCCTTGTAAAAGCCAGTTTTCGCCATTTTCTGCTATTCCTTTTTTCGATTAGCACTACCAGATAAATCGACCTTCCTTTTACGCGCTTATTCACCAATCAAGGATCGGATTGACAGTGATGTCAGACGCATTTTAGTCTTTTTTTATCTCTATCTTCATTTATATATCTTAACATATAACTTATGATCATTTTCGAGAATCTACTCTCAGGTACATGTTTTGCTTTGATATTTGGTCCTACCGCAAATCCCGACAACCGTCTCATTTTCTCGCGTTGCATCACATTATATCGTATGGAAACTTAATTGCAGAATTCAAGTCGAAAAAGCTTACCGCGTCTTTCTGTTGATGATTCGGAGGAAAAGAAAATAAGCACAGGAAATGAAAAAATGTTGTTCAAATTCTTTGACATTGTGCATCGATGGGTATATACTAGTATGTACTCTAAGCAGAAGATATTATCTATGCCATATAGATGAAATTATTTTCATTGTAAAAACTAAGTTTGTTTGTATATGAATGGAAAGCATGTTTTAAAATTAGAATTTGGTTATGAAAATGCTGTTAAATTATTGATTTTTTTTAAAATATTTGTACTGTCGCCTACGTATGCTAAGTTAACATCCGTTCAGGAGGTACCAAATATATACAAAATCGTATTTTATCATGAAGCAGTTCAATATTACAGTGGTTAGATATCGGAATTATATGAAGAGCAATGTAATATACATTGTCAAATTTTGACATTTATTTGCGGAAAATAAATATTAAGTACAGAAATAGTGACCTTGATATAATATTATATGCATTGTTAGTTTACGATTCCATTCTCAAATTTGGACATGAATTTCCCAAAAAGTAAAAATATACTGTATTTATACCAAACACTTGTGAATCGACAGAGCCTATTGCTTGATGGCTTAAAGCCAATTGGGGGTGTTACAGGAGTTACATTTAACAAAATAAGTACATGCACTATATTATATTATATTAACTACAGTAAAATTTATATAGCAAATGGGTCATTAATCGCATTTCCATTTCCATACGTCTTGCGGTTCTTTAGTTAAGGCCAATAATATATTTGTGGGCGTTTTCCCCTCCACAGAAAAATCATGCACTTGAGGCGTACATGATTCTTATATCACGCCTTGTGATCTCCATTATATAACCCATACGTTTCCTTTTAATTTGTTTCAATATTTGAGTTCAAACACTACTAGGTCGTGCTCCCCTGCGATCTCCCTTAACAGAAAAGGGGTTGTCATAAGAAAAGAGCATCGGAAAGCGGAAGGATAATAGCAAACACTTTCTTCTACTTGAAGACACCATAGGGATTTACTGAGCAGACAATCAATAAGTCGTTATTCCATAACCTTTTCCCGCGCTCGAGTTTAAACAACAGACGACAGTTAAAATTGTTTCTTATAGCATAATTTTATTTACTTGTGTCCATTTTTGTTCGGTATTTGACGGAAATGCAATCAAATCTGTACTGACAAACTCAGTATTTGAGCTCTAGAGATAAGTTTTGTTTTATTTAGGGTAATCCACGAAAAACTACGCGTTTTTTAATACAAATAAATAACCACGTTCAAACGATTGGATCAATACGTAATGAAATTACAACGATAAAGTCGATATATTGGTAACGATTTGAAGTGAACAAAAAGTGCTTAACATCTTCCATTTATAACCTCGGAGATTGTAGTTAGCTATCTCTTCAAAATTATATAGTAAAGAACATTTCCTAAGGACAATACTCAAAACATTTAAAGGATAATAATCTGACAATCCTGGTTTTCATTCTTAGTTTTCTGTCCTCATGGTGCTGACCAAAATATTTTTCAGTGTCATAGACTCTCAATAATCGGTAGTGCAAGTGTTCTGTTGCCTGAACATTACTGAATGAAATGACACTCATCTGATTTACAATGTTAATGCTGTTTTGTTGGTGTTGTTTTTTCTTTGAAAATAAATAAATCTGATGTTTTGAATAGTGTATAGAGTTTTGTACTGGTCATCACATTAACTCTAATTGTATGTTGTATTTAGTACCTGTGTAGGGAAGATGACACTTAAAATCCCATTCAGATCCCTGCGAAAGTGTAATAAAATTACAAGGATATAAGTCAATATTATGTCAATATTTCTGTAACGAGAAATGGTTAAGAGTATTTCCCTGCCCGATGTATCAACCATTTGTTAGCAATTATCGGTACATTTTATAGTCTCTGACGAACTATGAGAACCATTAACCAAATAATTAGACCGTGGTCATCAAAAAGTACAAGTCCCCTGTTAATTAATTATACTCCTGTTTTAAAAAGAAATAATCCGTTACCGCCATTAGCAGTCGTGAGACCCGAGGTCTGTAAGCTTCTATACTTCACGTCTGTTCATATTGTCGGTGAGTAAAATTGTTTAACATTGATTTCAAACAGTGACTGACAGTTGCCTGTATTTCTTTGATGCAATTACTGGCACTTCTCAGTGATGGTTGTAAGGACCCTTTAGCCTACAGGTCTCTGGCTTTTCCTTGTATTCGATTTTTTTTTTATCAGAATCAAATAATTTTTGATTTAACGTATTTACCTGTGACGACCACTCAAAACGTAACATCATCCCAAAAAGAGAAATTGCATTTTGAGTATCCATCAGTTGTAAAGTATTCTTAAGCACTTGAGAATGTTCTTGCAATCTTATTGGTTCTTAGCCGGGTGATATGACCAGTGGCGGGGGGGGGCATTAGGGGGGCAAAGTGAATTTCAGGGGGGGCAAAATCAACAAAGTTTGCGCAAAATTACCGTAACAAGTGGAAATTTTCGTAATTTTGGGTTTTTTCGGGGGGGCAACAGGGGTGGCAACAGTTCTGACTAGGGCCCCCCAATCGTCCCCGTGGCGCCGCCACTGGATATGACGCGATACTCGTACTCGATATTTGAACCAATCGGAAGTGCATAGCATGCAACAACGGGACTAATCGATTTTAAGCCATATACTAGGTGAATTGAAAACGGATAATACAAGTGCTACAATGAGAATAAATGTATTAACACTTATTACTTAAAATAATGATATCGCCCGTTTATATGAGGCGATACATACACGACAGTGGCTAAAAGCAATACCTGTATCTTCTAATTAAAACGATCGCTATTTGAATCGAGAATTAAGATACTGAATAATTAATCTGTCCTTTGAACTATACATTTTGACTGCTCAGTGCCAAAAGTGGGTAAGTGCAATAGCTGCCTTGTGAACATTTGGCAATTTACACATATTGTACTCATCTACACATGGTAGCTACATATCGCAGCTATTGGACTTACCCACTTCTGGCACTGAGGAGTCGATTTGATCATGATTTGGAAAATGAGACCGTACATCACGAATGAGCTGTAAATTCCTCCTCCGTTCAATTTTGTTTTATTTCATGTTTAGCAAATATATATCATAAGCTTTAAAATGGTATATCATTTGACTTCAAACGATATCCAGAAGCGGAGTGATGATTTTTGTTGCACTTTGCTCCTTCACCAAAATGGCACCTTTTTCGTTTCTACATGTGTCTCTTTTTCTACATTGCTGGTACCAATACCAAATAGTCATAATTGGCGGTCATTTCAAATCATCCCTAAGTCAACGAGGTTCACCAATGTCCTCTAATTATTAATTGTTGGTTATTCCATCCTAGACAAAATACAATGTTTTGTTATTTGTAACCCATCACTTGAACAGGATTTAGCCAAAGTAAACAAAGACTAGAGCTATTTAAAAGGATTCTATAGAAATAGGTATAGAAGACTGTTATCCACTTCAGCAATAGGATTATTGATTGGTTTAAACGGTGTTTGACTCGCGCTATCAAATGAGAATAATGTCTCACCAAATTGAGGTACCTATGAATATGACCTTCACGCACATTTTACACTGTAACTCAGAATACAATTTGCCGACTTTACGGCTCATTCGTAGTGTACGGCCACAAATCGTATTTTTTGTATAACAGCATGAGTGATAGTGACGAGGGAAGATAAAAGTGCTAAACACATCAAGTATCTTGGTTTAAATTTTTTTTAAATAAACAGAAAAGTACAGAAGCCTTATTTATCGAGAGTTGAGAAGTATGATTGTCAATAAACAACAACCAAGGACAAATAACATTGGCAAATAATCAGACTAATCAGAAACTAAATTATTCATCAATCAACTTTGCGGCCTATTCCAACCAAGACCCAAACCAAACGGCATTCAAAGCTGCTTGCTTAATCAACATGATCAAACACTAAAGGATATAAAGGTTTTATAAGATTCTACCACGTTTATAAACACGTGAAGTACTTCATACGAAATGTGTCAAGTTTAAGGTGGGCGAACGGATTGGCATCACCCCCTCATGTTACCTCATCAAAATATAGATTTTGGCATCTAAAGAGAGCTCATAAGCACACAACACCAGTCAAAATAGGCCTCAGTGTTTGTTTCAGATGATAAAAAAAAAAATCAATATCCTCATCTATACCACCCCTTGGTGTTAGTTGCTATTATAAACATCTCAAAAACATAATCACCCCTTTAAACAATGGCCATTATTAAAAAAGGGGCTATTGTATTACAAATCTGTAAAATGCGTTGGAAGCAGAATGTATTTCTGCAAATTTTGACACCTCATTTGTAGCAAATGTCTAAATATTAACGTCGCAGCGTACATTTAAATCAATGTAACCCAAGATTTGAAAGTTGCAGTAAATTATATTGATTTGTATTCAGTAAAATGGAAGAAAATCTGTGTAATTATATATGAGTGTTTGTATTGTTTTCTGGGCTATCGTATCAAATGAGGTGTCAAAATACGCAGAAATAAATTCTGCTTCTAACGCATTTTACAGATATGTAATATAATAGCCCGTTTTTGAATAATGGCATTGTTTAATGGTAATTCCTTTTTTTGATAAGCGCTGCGTGTTGACTACTAGTCTTTTGTAATTGATAAAAAGTATGTAAATAATGGCAAACGAGGGTGTCAAAATAATTATAATGAAAAAGGTAAATCCCGCGTAGTACTCGGGTTTTACGTCTATTCTAGACAAGATTTTTGGCAGCTTAGACTCTTCTGAAGAAGTAGCCGGTCGGTGCAGAATACTGGAGTTTCTAGAACTACAATAAAAGCGCGTATCGCAAGTCATCTGTATCACTTACCATTAAGATGTGTCACCGGATAATTGAAACAGGTGTTTCAATGCATTATAATTGTACCAAAGTGATACAAAAATTTAATTAGGTTAATAGTATTACCTTGACACTATTATCACCAATCACCTAGGGTGTTTCCTTGACCTGACCAATATGGGGTCTAATATATACTTGCACTCGCTCATCTTGCATGAGATAGCCGTCATAGCTCTCTGATTCAAATTAGCGATTATTAAAGTGGTTCAAATATGCGAATAAATGGGTCAAATATGCTCAAATGAAAAGAGAAAATATTGGGTCAAATATACAATGACATAAAAGTAGAACCCCCAATAACAATTAAATCATACACCATATTTTAATAGCCTTCTATCCATATGTTTCTAAAGTCGTGTTCACACGGTCGGATATAAGTGACTTATTACTGATAATAGTGATTTATTACCGGCAATAAGTGACTTATGCCCGACCGTGTGAACACGACTTCTATGCCCTAAACATTTTAGTTGTGTCCATACAGGCAGACACTATTGACAACATCATGTTTCTTTTGTTATTGCATCGATCGGTCTTGAAACGTAACCCCAATGGGAACTTTGCCTTGAGCATGATTAATGCTATGCTCACTGAAAACAATACGACTAGTACGTCTGTCGTCTGATGATCGACCGAATTATTTTACATGACTGTATATGTGTGCTACGTTAAAGTGAAGAAATAAACACTGTTTGCAGTCAAACGAGTCATACACTTTCTGATTTGAGCAAAATTAGTGGAAATAATACCTTTTGTGAAGTATGATGATATTCTTGTAGACGTGAAACACAAAATACTCAAACACAAGTCTCACCTAAAACGTCAAAAAGATTCAGCATAATAAATTCCACCAAAGTTATATATTATCTTAAAATTAAAGTTTAATTGAAATACATGGTGGTAACTTTAAAATCCTATTTAAGGGTAGACGCGGTATTGTTGGTCGAAGCATTATCTAAATCAATATATTATTGAAAAATACACTTTGATGCTTTGCAAAAGTTCATTCTATAAATCATATACTTTGAAAACTTGCTTGATTTATTGTTGTTTATGAGTTATGTACGTTTTACAAAAGTTTTGTCATTTCAGCTCTCTTACAACATAACTGAAGAAGTACAAGACCTATCTGTGATATTTGAATCCTTCTACACACTTGCTATGGAATGATCAATGCCAATTTTGCCAAAGCTCACTGCCATTCCCAAGATGCTGTGAATTACCAAATCACAACAGTTTAATGTAGTTGCTAACATTAACAATATTTTGTAAAAAGTTAGGTTAATTTAATCCTGCAATTAATCTAAAATGCTTCAACATTTATTCAATATTTATTGAAAGCATTTCAACCTATTAGAATATATTTTAAGACGTTGTTTACCTACCAAATCTTTACAAAATTGTGACAATCTTTCCTTATTTATAATGACAATTAGTTCTACTATTCACAGAATATTTGATTATAACGGCATGAATTATAATTTTACCATTTTTCATTGTTTAACAAGCTGACTTGGTCGGTCAAATATCAAATGCACGTGTTTCTCGTTACCTTGTGCAAAATGAACGGTATCAAAATATCGCAGAAAAATAATCTTCTTAACTGACTTTTATCGCGGCATCATGATAGATCGTAAATTCACGGAGCATATTTTTAGGTTTACTAGCAGCTGTTTGTCTGTGGAGATATGTAAGTCAAGTAAGACTATAATACAATGAAATACGAAGATGGTATACTTTATAAGATATTTATATTTCATCAAGGAAGGGCATCCAACCTTTTTGATCCGTAGTGTACTAGTATATCAGGTAACGTATACCATTCAGAGTCTATGCGTAGACACAGCTAACCATAGACTCTGTCTTCAGAGTCTATGGTTAAAATACAAGAACAATCACTCATGAAATATTTTTCCACTGCTTGTATCGCAACAAATTTCTCACTTTACTAGGCATGATGCAGTCATGTCTACAGTAGAATTCATCTCGACCTTTGCAGGACTTAACCCCATTAAAAGCTATTAAACCAAGATAACACTCATTGAAACAGCTCAACTGATTAAATCGGATCTTCTCTGGTTGTGCACAAGTGACTGTTTTCATGTGCGATCGCAATAAAGCTCGTATTCATAGCTTCAGTTGGGTAACCGATTATAAAGGAAACGAAAGGAAACAATGTTATGTGTGGCTTTGTTCACGAAATCAGACAATGTCGTGCTTTTTGTAAACCAGCATTCTTGAAAATGAGCAACATAATGATTTTTGACTCAACACGGTTTAGAAATAATTTCTTCATATTTTTGGTGTTATCTGTCGTTTACATGTCCTTCCTAAAACACAAAAGTACGACCCTCTCCAAACACCTAAATTAGCTAAAAATTTAGGACATGTTACAAAACTTTATTTTCTAGAACCTATTTAGAATAATTTAAATGTAGCTTTTACCGGTTTTTTGTGGCATCCTTCAGAAGTGAGCGGTCCGATACCAATATTTTCGGTCAAATCTCCATTCAAATAACACGGGGAGTTGGCTAGCTATGCCTTGCCCTCACTCATATTTTACAAAAGTACGACCATTTCTGAACATCTAACCTAGCTGTAATTTTAGGTCATGTTAGAGAAATATATTTGCTAGAAGTTTTGGAGAATAAATAAAATATTGGCTGGTTATTTTTCACACAGTGATGTTAACTAGGCAAGTGTCCATTCTCCCAACATACATCATTTGTAGGGGTCACGCGTCAATGGTGAGAGCACTGTGTATTGTGTATAGGAAAACGGACAGTAACTGCAGTATGGTCGAGATGTAAGATCCCATTCACATAATGTGTTGCTGCACTTCGATATGATAAGCGAGATTATTTTGGGCCAGTGGTATATAATGCCTGGCAAATTGACAAACAACGTTCAATAATATAGGTGATTAAGTATCTTATAGGTAGAGTTATTTTAGGTTCAGTGGAGTTTGATCAGAATTAGCCTATTTTTATTCCGAGAAAAAGAAATGAATGATTACAACACGAGATATCACGTGTGACGTCATACACCAGAGAATTTTGTAGCAATTAAATGGTGATTCATTTGTAGCAGTGGTCAAAGTGGTAAACGAATGACATTCCGTTCGTATCTGTGCGTGAGAATCTAGAGCAAACAAATGTTTGGATAGTTCAATATTAACAACCGAGAAAAGAACGAAAGTATAAACAGACAAGATGTAACAAACTAATGCGCCGTTTAAGTGTGCTCATTTTATGAACTCATTTGTAACCACTTAATAGAAATTGATTACACTAACATTTTAAGATAATATTATAAGATTCCTTTGCAACAGCTTCGCAGATAAATTTTGTGATGCGGTTATTTCATCACGTCCTTCAATTACAACATCTTTACAAGTGGGCAAAGGGTTAACATTTTAGCTGTACCTTTAGCATTTCATTGTCAAATTGATACGTCACTGGTTATTCATTAAATCTATGTCAGAGTCCAGATGCACATTCCATAGGGGGTTCTATTATCAGTGGTATATGATAGGTTTATTACCAGATAAGCCATATCAAGCCATGGGGAGAGGAGTGGTGTTACGAGCCGGCAACCCACTTCCAGGCATATCCCTTGTATGAAACATGTCAAACAACTCATTAAACCACCAAATGGCATTGACTTATTGTGGGATCACATTTTTCTCTCAATTAAGGCTAGCGGTGTTTGTGCTCAAATATTAAGAAACATAAAGCCCACACTCATAGGCTGGGTAGTGGAGTCGTGATGCGTATGTGTTCAATACGTGAGATGTATACTTCCCCCGTGTGCGTGATTTTCACCGGGAGGGGAAATAGGAAAAACTGTTTTTACCTGTTATTACATATGGAAATATATATGCAACCAGTGGCTTCCTTGACTGAATTCATTTCCAATAAGATCAATGTATTACGCTACAGACCTAACTAAACTGTATTATTTAGGCAAAGTAACCCAAACCGGATATGACCTAAACGCTCCGACTCGCCTTCACATATCACCTGATAATAGGTGTGGGGATGACCATGGTACACCAGTCAGCTTCTTACCCAATAGATCAGCAACGCCACAAACACTCCTCCTTCCTTCCTATGCTTTATTCACTTAGGGACTCGCGTCCGGCGCGTCTGCGTGGTTTACTTCGCTCGGGCAGCTAAAGCTGCCCTCGCGAAGTAAACCACGCAGACGACGCGGACGCATCGTTGTTAATCGGTAATGAACAACGGTGAAACATGATTAAATCCCTTTCAACAACGAAAAGAAGCTAAAGATCGTATACTTCACGATTATTTCACGAGGAATGTCAGTTAATCATTACCACACAGCCTTACTAAAACTTCGATGATTTTCTCTACTGATATCAGCAATAAAACTACAGAATAAAACGGCAATGTTTAGCCGCTACCTGAAACATACTGAATTCAACTTGTAAGCTTGCATACGCACAAAGGTTCCAGGCATGACGAATTTTACGCGCTCTCGCGTAACGCGTAGTCTCGCTCGCGTTAGCGTATACGCTACAGTAAAAGTGTGGATTCATCATGGATTAACAACGGTTGGCTCCTGTACAAAGGTATAGGAAGAGTTGTTGAATATTCTATCAATTTTTCCCTATCCCCTTTTGCAACATCCCCCCTCAACAGAATAAAATACATCAGATCTTCCGACACTTTCAATAACCCATAAATGATAGTTTCAATTAACAAAAACAGATTTTCTATGAACGTATATATACTGCGCCAAAAGAGTATCCTTACACTTGGAAAAATAATCACAATTTCAAAAACTGAACCATATTGAAGTAAATTTGTTTTGTTTTTTATCTAATCCGGTACATTATGACACCCCATTGAACCCCATGTGAGAAGCAAAGTTACAAGCATTTGATTAGACAAAGGTCTAGTTTTAAAAGTCACAAACTGACCTATTCAAAACTCCACGGACTAGACATCTGGTTTGAGAGTGGTGAATGGCTAATTTGTGCGTGCCTTTAATTTAAAACAAAAGGAACAAAAGAAAACTGAAACAAAAGAGCTGACAAATAAAATGAAAGTTGTGAAAAGTACAGAGAAGTCAAGTAAAGACAGAAATAAAAACTGCTTTAAATAAAGCTTCATTGAAGAAACTGTGTTGTTTCTTTGTTGCGCTTGTTGGAATCTTTTTGCGCCTTGTATAGGTCAATTTGTCACTTTTAAAACTGGACCTTCATCTGTCCAATTGCTTGTAATTTTACTTCTTGATGTCACATTTAATTCAATGTGGTGTCATACATGTAATGTGCAGGATTAACTAGCGCATCTATTAAAAAAATACCCCAATATAGTTCAGTTTTGAAATTGTGATTATTTTTCCAAGTGTAAGGATACTTTTTTGGCGCAGTATTATATATGCTCGTTAGGGTGTGGTGAAAACACCCTATTTTCAGATATACTTGTAATTGGTAATTCCACCATTACTTTATATTGAAGATTTAAATAATATTATTAAAGCATTCTGAATAATTCATAAGTCAACAATTAGTGTACACGGCTGATTAGTTGAATTGGTTGAATCTCATGTTCTTGACGACCGTAACTCAATATCTAAGTATCACGTAAATTCACCGTAATAGCAAAAAGGGGCTCTTAATTTTGTTTTTGCTTTATTGATACCTTTGGTGTCTTTTAGGTGTGTATTTTTTGCATTAAGTGGTATAGTTTTAGTGTATAATATGTTAATACTTTATAATAGTTAATTTACTACACATCCACAAACCAAAATCAGCAGGTTATTAAGATTAACATACCTTTCACTTCGCTATAATAGCTTTGTCATACAACCGGGGGAATTATCCCCAGACACTGAAATGACGAAAACGCTCACACCAAAATTTGGGCCTCTTCTCAGCCATTCAGAAAGAACGCATAATTTATTCAAGCAATGTTTTTAGAAAATTCCCTGGAATCAGCCAAATAATAATGATTTCTGGACAACTTTTTCGCCCGAAGTAAATACCCGACCGAGCATCCCAACAAGTACTGGGAAGCTAGTTGCGCCTATAACCCAAGAGTTCCCCTTAACACACTGGGAACTATTTTGCTAGGCACTCATCTAGCGATCAACTCCTTATCGAGGAGGAAAAGCTCCATATACCAATGGACAAATATTTCGCTAGGCAATCCTCTACACGATCATCTCCTCCTCGGAGGAAATAAAAAGCTACATAATACCAATGCAGATAATATAAAATGCCGCGGACTTACATGAATTTGCTAGGCAGTCATCTAGCGCGTCAAAAGAAATTAAATGGCTGATACCTTTCTCATTTTCCTATTATATTCATATTTAGATTACATAGTGGACATCGGTAAATACCAACGCTAAATTACCCAGTAGGTAGATGCCTACGGATATTGGAACTACTAAATAGAATTTATTAATGTAGTACATGTATAATTCAGTGCATTAAATCGATCATTTTAGAAAAATGATCCAAAAACTGCCACGAGGACTACTTGTTAACATCCGTACCCTGTACCATGGAATAAGCTATTTCTGATCCACTCATTTCCTTTGCTAGTAAATACCGCAAGATCCACACTTGTGATTATTTGAAGAGCCTCTGAATTTTACGGTTGAGGCCTCTTCACCACAGTGGACCATTAACCCGATTTTTTTATTTGAACATGTTGAAGGAGTTAATTACAAAACCCGTTATTTTTCGCTGCCAACGCCAAGCAAACACAGTGCCATGCTCTGCACATTTATGAAATCGAATACATAACTAGGATACCATGTCTACCCTCAATACAAAAGGGCAGCCTTTAACAGAAATTAACGCGAAAACCAGCCGGCTGCGCAACCTCATAAAAACTTGAACCCAATATTTCATTTGTATTTATATTTTGATGAACAAGAAAATCTGAGGGCATAGTACTTGGCCCCTGTCTAGCTATCCCATGCCAACCTGGTGTTAATTCCTTCCTTCCTGCTATAAATAAAATTACTCAACCTAAGACTGAAGGACATTACCACCTAAAACTGAAAGTGGTACCAATTGTATCAATTTTGTTAATGCTTCTGAAGACACAGAGTGAACACACCTATACAAAATAGAATAAAAAAAATACAACTGCGCAACAGAATAGAATGTGTTGCTGAGATAGAAACAGAATCTAAAGTGATCTACCCATGCACACTCTTACACCCGTATACAATAGTCATACTACTATGCAACTAAAAAAACCTCAATGTAATTAGAATATTATTCAAATTCGGAGAACTCTCAATCGAATATATTTTCATTTCTCCTTCGTATTTCATATCATTCCTAATTACCTGTTAACTTGAAGACCGACATTTTATATGTACTTGTCTCACTACTGCGAGACTGCGAGAATTTTATGACACACTATCAAACTCTTTAAATCAATTTTAAACAGATATCAAATATGACATATGGGGAGTAGTGGGTGGGATAAAAAAAATTCTGCATCCGTTCTTGCTGAAAAACTGACAGAGAATGTACAAATTAAACTGCATTATCCTAACTATAGGGCATTGTAAAATTACCTAGCGACACCAACCAGAACCTTTTTTTGTAAATGTCCATTGCTTGATGCGCATGTAGGTTGTTTGTCGCGTGCACACTTCAAAACAAATGAAATATACAATGGAAATAATTAAATAAAATAATTTATGGATATAATTTCAGCCCTCATAAATCGGGCGCACTGTTGGGGGGTCACGCTAATTAGTGTGTTCAATCAGAATTAGCCTATTTTTATCCCGAGAAAAAGAAATGAATGACTACAAGATGAGGTATCACGTGTGACGTAATAGACTACACCAGGGAGTTTGTAGCAATCGGAAGGTGATTGATTCATATGTAGAGCTAAAACAGCCATAGTGGTCATTTGTAAACGAATTAAAATGACATTCAGTTCGTATCTGTGTGGGAATCTAAAGCAAACAAATATTTGGATAGTTCATTAGTTCTCCACGCTGCGGACGACAAGTTTTCTTTAAAAATTCAAATTGAAAAATTGCACATTTTCATGACCATATTTGGAATCAGCATGACAAATGCAATAAAACGAGTACAAACAAGCCCAGAATTGATTCAGTGGTTCTGGAGATATCTCTTGATATTTTGAGAACATATCTAACTGATGCTAAGTGTGATCAATTTCTATAAATTTCCGGGAAATGAGTACACTTAAACAGCGTATTAATTTGTTACAACTTGCTCGTTACTTTCGTTCGTTTCTCAATTTGAGTGCTAGTCGTAAATTCTTCAATATAAAAAATCACTAAGTTTTGTTTGCTTAGATTCCCAAACTCAACAATCGGGCGCGCTGTGGGGGGGGTCACGCTAATTCGTGTGTTCAATCAGAATTAAAATTACGGCTCAAAAATACTTTTTAGGGTTTGATGCTTCAAAATGGTATATTTTCTCTCATTATATAACATTTTTGTTGTAATAGTACCAAAATTCATACGCACGGCTTCAGTGTTTAGTAAATATTCGCCCTACCATATAACTTTCAGCTTTGAGGGCGCACTGCCATTTTAAGGTGTTTACGGTTCAGTGCGTTAAAACAAGAAAAGTCTCAGGTCAGCCTATGTTGAGTTTTTGATCATTTGGCATCTAAATCATATAGTTTCACCTGATAGTAGTGGCATTTAACTGTGAGAGTTCTGAATATGAGAACATTCCACCCGAAATTAGCCATTTTCCCATTGAAACCCGTGTAATACATAATTAGTGGTATTTAACCTTTAATATGGAAAATGTCAAACAACTCATTAAACCACCAAATACGGCTCGTAGCTTTGACTCAGTGAATGAAGCTGAAAGGAGCATAGGTACCTGAGTCGCTGCGGGACTTCGAAAATATCTATGCTGATCTGTTGGGGCAAAAAGCTAACTGGTGTAATGGATGACTGTGGTCATCCACTCCACGATCGTGTCAGTTGATTCCCAGATCTGGTCGGATGTGCTCGTCCGTGACTAACCGATATCACTGATATCTCTCCTTATTCGTTCCGCAGGATATTAGTCTTCAGAACTCTAATTACCAACGGGGCGCTGTTCTTAGTCAGATGTAACTGAGAGATCTTCATCTTAAGGTGGTACTAAACCCCCTGATCAATTTTGTGACTAATTTTGCATTTTTCTCACAAGATAACTACACACTGGTAACATAAGTTATGTATGTTATAGGGGCAAGGAATCTAATTATTTCACTGAAATTTCAGTGATTTAAGACAAGTGGTTCATTATTATATGTGGTACATTCTAGCGGTACCTCTTTACTTATCAAAAATAACGTACCGCTTGTCTTGAGTCACTGAAATTCCAGTGTAGTAACTGGATTCTTTGCCCCTATAATATACATAACTTTTGTTACCAGTATGTTATCTACTTGACTCTGTGGATCTACTTGACTTGACTTTCATTCATTCTGTTCATTCTTTCATTCTTTCATTCTTTTTTCATCTTTATGGCGTTCTGCACCTGCCGCTGTACTGCACTTGCAGCATATACACTTATATCTGACGAAAAAAACTTGAGGTCAGTGGCGTAGACTTCTTTTTGACATTGGGGGATGGGGTTGGAAAAAATTAATGTCAATCCAGCACCTTTTGGCGACAAAACAAGTTTATGGTTTATGGGAAAATTTTGCCATATTGAAACAAACTGGTGAAATAAGGTTCCAAAGCAGAATATTCGCGCGCACAATTTGGCACTTTTGGGGGCTAAAATGGCCAAATAAAGGGTTCACAAAAAATAACTCCCCCCTTAAAATTACAAAACATTTCTTTGTATAACTTGACATACATTTCGTTGATTTGAAAAATTTAAAAACCTGTAAATAAAGGAATCATTTTCCTATCCTCCCAACGTTCTTTTTTAGAAAAATCTCTTTGCTTTGGCCAAAAATAATGACACTTTTCAAAAATGATGCTTTCAGAAAAAGTTGCACTTTTCCACATCCTATACATGTAGTGTACAAAAACATTCTCGATATCAATGTTTTGATTGATTTAATGGTGTTTTTGTTTTCTTTAATTTTTATGTGTACACTAACCCAGTTATTCATACAATCATCTTACAGTATAAAACAATGATTTATTGACATGTACGGGGTATTTCTAGAAGGTTTTATTGAGTAGGTGTTTCAAAAATAGTAAAATCAATTTAGGAATTACAAAACATTTCTTTCATAACTTGACATTCATTTTATTTATTTGAAAACTTTAAAAGCCTGTGAATAAAGGCATATTTTTGCTACCCCACCAAAGTTAACCCTTCTCAAAATCCTTTTGATTTGGTAAAAAATAATTTTTCAAATATGATGCTTTAAAAAAACCTGCAGTTTTCAACATCCCATACATGCAATGTACAAAACTTTCTCGATATCAATGTTATGATTGATTTAATTGGGTTTTTTCCTTCACCTTTCTGTCTCTTCTCCCTTAGTCACCCATGCAACCATCATGTTGTGCAAAATAATGATTCGTAGAAGCTAATTTTGACATAAATGAGGATGTGGAAAAGTGCAACTTTTTCTGAAAGCATCATTATTGGAAAATGTATTATTTTTAATCAAAACAAAAAGATTTTTAGAAGAACGAACTTTGGGAGGGTAGAAAAACGATTACTTTATTCACAGGTTTTTAAATTTTTCAAATCAATGAAATGTATGTCAAGTTATGTAAAGAAATGTTTTGTAATTTTAGGGGGGAGTTATTTTTTGTGAACCCTTTATAAGGTTAATTTTTATCTTAAACCCACATACAGGCGTCAACATTTGAGGATGAGTATATAGACCATCCCCCTGGCAAAATATTGGCGGGGACTTATCCCCACCCCCGGATCTACACCTATGCTTGAGGTCATCCGTAGTTATGTTTGGTATCATCATTAGTAACTTGAAGATGTCTTGAACCTGTATTATTGTGATGGGCTTAGCTGTCAGTTATCTTTGGATTTTTACACTTCGTTTAATTTATTGACACATCAGTGAACTTTTTATCTGTATCCAATATCAAGATTATCTGATAAGGTTTTTATTTATTTATTTATCTATTATTTAACCTGGGTTAACCTTTCTATGCACTGGCATTGTTCTCCCAAGGTGCCTATGTCTATTCAATGGTAAGGTCATTATCATTTTAAAATGGCAAGGAACGTCTCTCCATAATCTATATATATCACAATAAAGTATTTCCGACAACCTGCGTTATGATATTGTTTGTTATTTGTATGCAGCGCTTGAACGTAAGTAATTTTGATTACATAAATACGCGTTAGAGTGTGGTGAAAACACTTTATTTTTCCAGTCGACTTGATAGGTGATGCTACCATTCCTTTATATTGAACATTCAAACGGTATCCTAAATAAGCTATTCAAATAATATTATTAACGCATTCTGAATAATTCATCAGTCAACAATTATTGTTCACGGTTGATGAGTGTTAGTTTAATAGCTTTCAGTTGAATCTTATTTTTTTGACGAATAGCACACCGTAATAGCAAAAGGGCTCCGATTTTTTTCTGCATTATTGATACCTTTTGTGTTTCAATTTACACCATTGTTGTTATGGCGACCAAACATTAATTGAACATGTTGAAGATGCATCGTATGAAAATGGCAAAACGGTGACTGTTTGTCATTACCCAAATGACAGCCTCTAGAATACTAGTTTATTATTAGAAAAATCATGAGAAACCAGCTTTTTTCGCAAAGCAGGGGGCGGCAAAACGGAAGGGGCGGCAAAGAGAATTATTTAAAAAAAAGGGCTGAAAAATTGTCACAAATGTTAAAAAATTGAATTATAAATCGTGTTTTTAGATTGCTAGTCATTTTGGACTGTTTTCACCCTTTCTCCAGTCCACTCACAGAATTAAAACCAGAGAACCAGGACTCGACCGTCATCTTGATACAGGCATGGAGCAAAAATTGGGGGTATTCGGTTTCCCTCGGAATGCGCTCGAGGCATTCGTTGTCATGCAAGCGCGACATGGATGATGGGCGCATTTGAGAGACGCACTTGATGCGACCTGCACGCGAGTACCAAGACGCTTCAGATGAGACGCAGAATTGTTTTCGTTCGTCTCCGCGCACCGTCGGCAAGGACCCGAATACCCCAATTTTCTCCCCATAGCTGACGGCGCGATTGTACGTGGCGGTATAGGGAGTCCCGGTTCTCCTTCTCTAATTCTGCGAGTCCACTGCACCTATGGAAGACATGATTTTAATCTCCAATACAATGAACGAGAATTTCAAATGGGGTTACCTGAATGAAATTTGTAACTTAATTTGAAATCTTCCCCTCCCCCTTGTGGGAGATTGAAGTCATGTCTTCCACAGTGGGGGAGGGTTTTTTAAAAATTGAAATAGCCCATTTGAAGTGAGGATGTCAAGAAGTGGCGCTACCATTTTCAACGCTTATAACTCTCGTAAGCAACAGCCAACACTGAAGAAATATATTATGAAGAAGACATTTAAATAATTATTTTGAATCTAACTTGACATACTAACTTTTTTATAAAGATCCGAGACCAATAAAATAAGCATCTCACGTACAAAATTGTTATTGTTGTATAAGACAAACGTGTGTTTCACACTCAAAAAGGTCGCAACTTTAAAGGGCTTTATTTGCACCTGAAATTATGATGAACACATTTTATCTTATACAAGAAAATATTACGACATTTGTTATGCATCATTTAAAACATCCCTTCTAAGAAGACATCAATTTACTTAAGCACACTGTGAATTTGTATTCTTACAATGTTCCTTATACTTTACTGTAAAACTTTTATTTTCTGCTTAAGCATGTTAAGATGAAGTTGATGTGTTTGTATCAGTGTATTGTTACATTCAGAAGTTCAATCGCCACTGTAATAGCTTGTGCACGTCAAGCTTAATCCATATTCTCTGTAACATCTACAAATCATGATCACTTTCAATATCTGCACTTAAAGGCTCATCCATACGATCGTAAAAATCATTAAAATTCATAATTAGGTACCTTTGTCATTGTCATAGATGTGCTAACATAGCCTGCTAGTGGTTCAGCCGAAAGCTGTGTATTTAAGACAAAAAAGAAGGGGCGGCGGAAGATGAACAGGCAAAAAGAATTATTAACTAAAAAAGAGGGCAGAAGGGGCGGCAAGAAGAGTTATTCATGAAAAAGGGTGGCAAATTATGGAAGCTAATGTAACTATACCTTTTTGGTCGCCAACATGACCACAGCTCGGCTTGGAGGGCAGGGGCTATTTTAACGTGTCTCACTGTCACGTTCGTGCCGAGATAAAATATTCGTGCAGTGACACTTAACAATCCGTGTAGATATGCTTTAATAGTAGACAATGGTAGAGCCTTTCTTACGGTCACATTCAGGTAAAAATGTAATTGTCACTGTACGAATATTTGATCTCATTATACGAACGTGACAGTGAGACACGTTAAAATAGCCCCTGTTGGAGGGGGAGTGGGTATAATACCTCTAATTCTTTAATAAAAACAATTGCGCTATTTACTATCCTATAAGAAACTGGAAATTTAATATTTCCGAGTTCCGACTGATTTTGCTTGATCGCATCACATATGATTCTGCACATACACTTTTAATATAGATCAAACTAACAATTACTACTTAACCTACAGTCTTCTTCTTGTTGATTACAAAGTTCTGTTGCACTCAGTATTCCGGACGACTGATGTATAATCCTTATTCAAATTTGTCCTGCGAAGATCACTGTTTTGCGAAGTCCACTAAAGATTTGAAAATAATGATATCCTTTGTGTATAAAATCCTCACACAGATGACAATCTCTAAAATGGTGCTGCTTACACCAATCACCCATTTTCTACAGGAAACAGGTTTTTCTGCACAGTCCCACTTCATACATTAACAGATTTGTTGTACGTTCATGAAAGTTCATCTGTGTTGGTATAAATCATGATTTTGATTTAAACTTTTGATCCAAACACAAGGAATTAATTCCTACCTCGGAATTTTCAGATGGTACTCCATCTTTCATCAGCGAGTGAGTGACTGTATCAGGTCGTGATTTTCTTGACCTTTGATTTGTTGTAGTTACAAGAACAATACTTCATTAAGTCAACAGAAGAGCACTTTGTTGCACTCGAAACTCCTTCGTTATATTGATAGCACGTTATTTGCTAATGTACCTCTATTTGAAAGCACATAAGCTATAAAAAAACACGAGAAAGCCTACATTCACTTTCTAACTCAGATCTGCCAAGGAAACTGCCCCTCTCGCTCATATACTAAAGTAGTAAAAGTATTTTTTTCCATAATGGTGCAACTGTCTGGAGAACTAGGGATTTCCAAATATTCAAAAATAGACATAATTGAATTTATTAATGAATCAACTTGTTTGCATGAGAGGGGATTCCCAACTCTCATGAAATAGCTTTGCATATAAACAAACATAAATGATCAAATAAAATTACCCAGGACACATCACAGTAGACACTTGTTGGGGGATTTGTGTGCCATAAATTAGTTTCCATTAAACATCAGTTATAATACTCACCATGTATAACAGAGCACTATGACAATGATCAACAATAAGAAACCTAACCTACTTCTCTGAGTAAAGTTGTAAATGTTGAATAAATTGAGTGTTTGTGTTTTTGTGAGAAGGTCTTTTGAATTTATCTGTTTTATATTAATGTATGTGCATAGAAAATAAATATGCTCTATAAACTTGAAAATCCTTATTAATGGGATAATTACAGATTTATAACAACTTAAATGTTTAGGTACTGTACGGAAGTGACTGTAAACTTTATAAACATTTTAGCTAAAAGCAAATTAGGCCAATGAAAAAAAGGTGTATCTCACATTATTTAAGCTAACCAAAACAAAGCTTCTTGCAACGAAAGGTAAAAAAGACGCATAGCGCAAGATGAAGCAATTTGTTTGGCTGTGGTGCTTTTTGAATATCATCAGCCTTATAATTGTCAAAACTTGTCCGAAAAAATTAGATACTGATACAGTGTGCATTTTTATTTGGCAATTGCTGATTGTTGCATATGAATGAATTGTACTTATATGTCGTAATATCGTGAAATTGGCGAAACATACAGATTTTAAACCTAGAATTAAATGTATTTGTAATTAATGCGTATATACAATAGCAGGTAAAAAGGAAATGCAGCATACAGCTAATTTGTTTAAAGGCGTTATAGTACAGCTAGTGAGCAGTTTCTTTGAGACTGGTCCCACGTGGGTCTCGCCAGAACCCAAGTGTGTTACTGGCTTCAGTGGCTGTTTTATGGAAAACTATTTTATATTTATTTATCTATCAATTTATTACTTATTGATCTATTAATTGTTTGGTCATGTGACAAAGAGGCAGCTGCATGAATACAATGTACGAATACATTGTATTATATTGTATGAATACCAACTGTTACCTAATGCATTATATAAATATATTATATGGATACCAGTCAAATACAACAGTATAAAATAAAGTCAGTTTTGGAAAAAGCAGGGTAAAACCCGAGTTGTTTTCCATCCCAGTTAAATAAAAGACAAGGTTCTAAATTCCAACCAGAAAAGCCTGCGTTGGAAGTACATCGGTCCGGATATCAGACGGTCCCAGGTTCAAATCCTGGATGGTCAGTGAATTTGTTTCACTGGCGGTCATTTATGTATATGGAGACTTGTGTTATAAACCTTATAATGTACATGGAGATTTGTGTTACAAACCTTTCACATAGTCATCAACTTATTTAAGAAGCTACTTAGTACTCTAGGTAATGGGATGCGATTATTCATTACCTCGAGTGCTCGGTAGCTTCAATGTCATGTTTAATTCGCTAGAATTAATATATATTATTTCTTCTTCATGGTTGTCGTTAACGAAGCGGGACTGGCTGAGAAATAAGGCAATTTGACCTAAGGTCTATTATGTAAATTTAGGTAGCATCAAGCGCTTCAGTGCCATCAGCCCCGATTGCTTCTTGACAAGAGCGCTCGCTTAATAAACGGGAGGTCCCGGGTTCAATACCCCGTCAAGGAATGACTTTTTTCATTTTCGGTTAATTCTTTGTGATTGCGCAGTCCTAAAGTTGTTTACATCTCTATTTTTATATGCAAATTTCAGAAAATATTTGCACACACTCCTTAACGTCTTCTAATTATTGCATTATTTACAAATGGATAATCATTGTAAATTCCAATCTTGTTGTAGATGTCACCCGGTTCAATCACCCTAACAATCAACACTCACTTATTACCGGGGAATTTAATACAAATATTTGTTTATTTTAAATCATAGTTGATAAAGGATTATTGCTAATGCACTTGACATCCACGATAGAATAATCGAAATGAGCATACCAAATATGGTCAGGTTAATTCTCTACACACAGAGATAATAGTCGTGCGTCTGTCAATGTAAAAGGCTTCAATGTAACAAACATCGAAGTATCAGTGTTTCTGTAAGTACTTTTATTTGAGCAACCCGCTGCTTGAACAAGACTAGAAAGTGTTGTCTATTGAAAACCATAATACGTCATTTCTCAAAGTTGGTCTGTTATTACGATATCAATAATTGGTAAGCGCTCTTTAGCAAAGTCATAGTTCATTGAATTTATAACCGTATAACAAAACAGGCGAAAATAGTAACTTTTTACACAAGATTTGCAATTTAAAAAGAATTTGCCATTGCTCATTCTAATAACCCTACTAGACAATATAAGTGTGCTCTTTCATTTGAAAAATATTGTAAGCAACACTTGAGGTTTTGACATTTAAAACCTACAATGTGGTCAAACCTCGCGCTTGGATAGGTCGTTTTCAACAGATTTACTATATTCGATATAAAAAAAATTCTGATTGGATGAAGGGAACACTTGCGGTTTTGAGAAAAAACAATCATAGAGCCGTATTTTCCAGCTAGATCTCACACAGCTCTCTATGATGCTATGCAGTCAACCGTGTAGTATAAACTGACTGCGTGCAGATTAAACTCGCTCATTCTCGCTGTGCTGGAAATTTTTATGTACTCGGGTGTATGGAGGTGGAAACTGTGCGTAGATGTATTTATAAGAGAATTGGAAGATATATACATGTAAAGAAAATAATGTGGATAAGGCACCTGTATCATCAAACTGCATCAATATCTCTTAACAGCATACAGACACACACGAATCCAAGATCCTAGGCTTGCAGTCGAGATACCATGATCAAACATTTTCAGCTATCTACAGCCCGTATGTAGAATGCTCTCCTTGCGCATATATTTGTGTCAGCCTTCGGGCCAACGTCAGCAAGGAAGATAACGCTATCAGGGCGCAAACCTGTCAGCAGTCTTTATTAGTTTCGTGATTTTAATACCTAGATATGCCTTGTTATAAAAATGTAGAGGTGACATATTGGATGAAACGGACCAAAACCCGAAATGGAAGCAAAACAAGTTCCCGAGATAAGACTAAGAGACAAGTAGAGTTGGGTTAGTCTCTCAAAAATCCCAAAAATTACTGAATGCCTAACTGAAGCACAGCGCCTACTAGACCTATGCAGTCAAAATATTTATCACCTCTCTCAATAAACACAGAGGGACATTTTTCACAATCACAATTGTCACCCACGAGAAATCCCAAACTGAACGGTTGTGACGTCATCAACAAAAGTTAGGAATAATTGCATGTTTCCTTGTCCAGAACACAGATTATTGCACCGATGTGAAAAATATATCTTAAAATGCCGAAAGCATAACAATGACGTCATCATTGTTGCATTTCCCAATTGTTCCAGTTCACGTCAATAGAAGCAGATTTACTGGTGTAGACAATGTAAGCAAAAACAGTGTGACGCTTCTTGTATAGTAGCGCAATGGCGAAGGCTATAAACTTGACGGATTGGGCAACACATCATTCTATGTGAAGAGCAATGTATTGGTGTTAACTCAGGTTGTGAGCCAGTGTGAGAAACCTACTGTGTCACTCACACATGCCACTTTATTGCATTCATCATGACGCGCTGTGACATGGATGAAGTGAAAAATGTAGTATTTTATTTCATAATTTGACGTGAGATGCTAATATTACATACCGTCAAGGTCACGGTGGTCATATAGCCAGTGGCAATACATGATCCAAATGATTCAATGTTTCAATGTGTTACATAAAAATAACCGTACAAAATGGCTTTAAAACTTTCGGCCTTTGGATGGATATTCCTGTTTTGTTTTGGTCTCTTTCACTGATAATTCACTTTCAGCGAAAATTCGCATACCGTATGGATTCCTTTGCCTTAGGGTAAATTCCACGTATAAATGAGGAGCTCATTCCTCTGAAAATCCCAAGAAGAATGAAGCGTCCATGCCCTCATTTGCATTTTTGCAGGAGGACATTCTTGGTCATGTTGGTTTGTGCCAAAGATTCCAGTTGTGTCAATGGAGACTATATGCGCCATTATGAGAATCTTGACATCACCATGTTTTCAGGCTACCAGAGTCCACATCCTCCATGTTAAACTTATTATTTGTTTATGAGAAAGGTTTTAACATAAAACTTTTTGTGTGAGTTTTGTTTCATACGTGCGTGTTGCAGTTAAAATGCGAGAAGGTCACTAAAAACATCATAATTAAAATTTGCATTGATCATTATATGAAATAAAATTCATAGTAATCAGCTATTTTATCTACTTGTCTTATTACTCCCAAATAAGTGAACCCAATGGTTGTCAATAATGATTTTGTCACTTCACTATGATTACTAACATAAACAATTTGATAGTGTTTACTATTCTAAATATTTTTGTCAAAATCTCAGGATGATGATTGAAAGAGACAGGTAAATAAAGTCAAACGAGATAATTGACTTTTGTGATGTGGATCAATTATAATCTCCACTTGTTTGCGACAGTGCGCGCACACGACATCGCTTCGTGACCGCATACGCACTGCAACGTGAGTATGTCTGCTGCTCGCTGTACCGCACTAACAAAAAACGCCCTCGCTACGCCACAATTTCCCGGATTTTGATTTCTCTTTTGATTTCTCATAACACTATCGTGCTGGGAGGACACAGTATATGGTATATAACCATAATTCTTAGTCAGTGGGAGTGGTCTAGTTCGTAGACACATTTCTGATTGGACAATCGCATGATTTCTGGTGCCGTCTATCAGGCCGTAGACGACCCCACGTCATCATGCGTCTTGATAATGCGGAACACGCGTGTAGAGATGCGCGTATGTATCGCGCTGGATGCGTAGACTAGTGCGGAATACGCGAACGCGCTAGCAGTACGCGCAACAGAATACGTGAAGTTGTAAACAAGTTTCGTTCATTTTATAATGAGGGAGTTTTATGACGGTAACTTAGTTTTTGCTTTAAAAAATTGTTTACAGTTATTAAAATAATATTTAACTGACTAAGAATGAGAATAAACGATAGGAATTTTTATTTTGCCTATCCTCTACCTATGATAGACGACAGGCAGGTCAATATTTTTATCGTAGTGGATACCGGCTGCGCCGGCATCCACTACTCAAAATATTGGACCTGCCTGTCGTCTATCACACGGTAGAGGATAGGCAAAATAAAAATTCCTATCGTTTATTCTCTAAGTATATAATGGTCTATTGTGCTAACATAATTATTATCGGATATCTATCACCACGGGCGGTAGTTCATGCTCATAAGATATGATTTAGTCTTGATTCTGTCATAGGTGGCATACTTTCATGTCATCGTATAATTACACCCCGAGGCCTAGAAATCATGCGATTATATTGAGGGGGCTTTGTTTATTTGTATGAAATATATAAAACGATGCATAATGATGGAGATGATATGATTATGAATTAGGTTATTGTCCACGGTAAGCACAACCCATGGCTCGCCTCTCCCCCACCTATCCACCTATAAACCTCCTCTTTCCTGCCTCCCCCTACATTCGAACATTATTCCACCCCACTCTCAATCTCTCCTCCCCCCTTCCCTTTCCACTTCCAATACTCTCTACCATCTATTTCTCTTTCTCCCTCCCCTTACCTCCCCAACCCCACACTCTTCTATCGATCTTCCTACATGCGATAAGGACACGAATCATTATTGTTTATATCACTTGAGTCGCTCCTTTTGTAATGTCGTATGCAAATATTTCGATGGTCTATTTTGCTAACAGAGAAATAAGCTATGGCTAATTTGGAAATCGAACCAACGCTTTCAAATGTAGATTGACTTGTTCGTATTATCTGCTCGTGAATATTGAAATTTAAACATTTCTTTAGATCAGGTAACATCAAAGCAAGTGATTATCTTCTTCACACGTTGTTTATTCAACAAACTGAAATGAAAACAGAATCTCCTTGCTACAAATTTTAAGTTTCTAACAAAAGGTAGAAACAAAGATATTGATAATCATGTCAGTCAAGAGCGTAGGCAGGATAATAGTAAACCACGTGACCAAAACCAACTAAAACTCAATATTTGAAATGAGGGACTGTAACTCTTTTATCGCACCATTGATTATCAAAGAATAGACAAAGAGACCTGGATCGTAATTCTATGAAAATTTCACATCACATGTACGTTTTACTCGCACCTGAAAAGAGCGGTATTGTATTCAATTTATGATTACACACATACACAGACATGACTGGTGATAAGTTGCAGCGTACTTATATTGCAGATCAGTGACATTCCAGTCTGATCCCATATGTGTATAAGGATATCGTATACCACACACCACTATAAGCACGCTCAATGATTTTTACTATTGTGAAAATACTACTTAAATTCTAAACAATCATTATCTTAAAGATGTGCAAAATGCATGTAAAAGAGTACACACATGGTCATTAATTGTTCAGTGGTTTCACAACATTACCATCTGCAATTTGAGAAGAACAAACAAATAAAAGAGCATCGTACTGACAAGCTAGCGAATGGGGACCATTTTTATGATGAAGTGACGGAAATTGCCAAGAGCATTATCTCTTCTGAATCAACTATTGCATATCTGCGGTTTGGATATATATACGTGCGTAACGATTTTCTTTTCACACTCCCGAACACGTCAAAGAACCTAAGGACAGGTATCACTATCAATTTTATATCACTGTATGTTTTGTGTTATATAGGGTTACGGAGTTTTTTATTCAATTATACCTTATTAATGAGGTAGTAATAATGTTCACAATGAAGGTTTTATACAAAATTTTGAGAAAATGCATTGTTAACAGGGAAGAGGAACGGACTCCTTTTGTATATCATCTCTACACATGATGCCTTGCCGTTACAAAAAGGAAGTTATCTTTTCAGATAACAAAATATAGCTCCTTTATAAACGAAATGTCCTAAAATGTACAACATAGTGCAGTTATGTCCACGCCAAATTCACCGTGACCTTTCCAGCCATAAACCCGCTTAGTGAAGATTAAAACGAGATATGCAGTACTAAACCATTATAGTCGATTGTCCAATGCAAATTTATTACCACGTGATAATATTAATCCAATGAACGATCGAATTGTCCGCTACGGTCGACTAATCCAATCGATAATGACGCTATTGACATGTACGGGCGGAGCTCCACTGACTAAGTTTTGGGGTATTTTTCACTGGTTTGCTGTCATTTACTCATCAAGGCGGTCCCCCATTATTATAAGGACTATGCTAATGATTTAAAGATTGACATCTAGAGAATAGACCATACTTGATTGTCAGAAAGTACTAAATTTGTACCTATTACGGCTTCGTGACACCCCTCTTGCAAATGCGACCAAGCCAGGGTGGCCCGGTGAAGCAAAATGTGCATTGGAATAACACGGGAGTTTGGATATAGATGGTATATTTCTTTCTCATACAAATGTATGGTCCCCCGTTATTAAAGCTTGGACCGGGTTGAAAATTCATATATTTTGAAAAGAATAAGTAATCGAAACATAGAGCAAGTACTAAAAAACACAGCTTTTATACTTTTTCATGACGCTAACTAGTTCATCTCCTATATCTACAACACAGCGCTACCAGTATGGGTCAATTGCCTATTGTGAGTGCCCCTGTGTTGTGTGCATACATGTAGTTAACAATAACTGCATGATGATTTGCATTTACAAAAGCACCCTACTACTATGCCAAAACATTATAATGCAGATAACATGTACTTATTAGCACAAATAAGACTCTTTCAAATATTTTGTGTTATTATGTTTCTTCGAAATAAAGTCTGGTATTTTTTAAGGCGAGTCGGTTTGGTGTCAGAGCTAGCGTTTTTGTGCTCAAATAATGAGGAAAATAAGGCCAACACTTACAGGGAGAGGTATCAGTTATATTCATTTATTTGTAATCGACCTGTGACGGATTTTTAACCAGCATTGGACTAAAAGGGGATTCCCTCCAACAAAATCATAACGTTTTTTGTGGCGGCTAAAAAAATGATACACGTTGGTTAAACTTTAAACAACGTGGTGTCGCATGAAAACGAGGCTGTTGCTTACATCGGCAAATGTGGCATCATGGTGGATGACGAAGTGAGACGTGTCCTGGAAGAGTGGGGACTAGAATCCCAAATTGAAGTGTTCAAAGGTATGTGGCACTTTCTAAAATATTGTAAATTAATGTGTAATCATGTGTAGTAGAATAATAAAGCTATTGTCACGGTGACTCTCGAACGAGCGTGCACACGCAAGAGGAGCTCTAACCTGAATTCCCCGCGAACATGGTAAGTCACATTCACGCACACAATAACAGCAACACAGTCTATGAATGATTAATGGACCAAATGGCATACACCATGCGTTACGACTTAGTATGCACTATTATAATGCAGCAAACTAATGTATAATGTATATTATATAAATGAGGTTCTGAATAGGGCCCGATTTTAAGCTTATCATATCTCGTTCGAGAGATTTAACAACCAAATGATAAGGTTTTAAGCCATAAACGCGTGGTTCACCTGGTAATATAGGGTGTGGGTTAAAAATTTACCCACAAAGGTTAAAATTCACCCCACGTTTTGGCAGATCTAGTAAAATATGATATGAAGGCTCTGACAAGCATTAAATATGTTTTAAAACAATTTTGTACAGCTAGGTATTGAGCCCAGCAAACACAAACATGTTTTTAGAACGTTATAAACAGGTTATAAACATGTTCAGGTTTTCGCCAAAATGTTGTAATAACATTTACATGTCGGGTTATATAAAGGTGATGAACATGTTTTTGGACATATCGAGTTGTAAAATATGTTTTGGCAAACATATATTTTGTCAACACTTTATAACAGTATGTTTGAAGCAAATTTTCAAAAAGTTATTTAATGTTATTAAAACTTTTTACTCCCTTTATATGCCCTTTATATAAACGATTCCTGTAAAACGTTTGGTGTTGTACAATTATTGCTACATGATCTATTGCATCTGGTCAATAGTCCAGCCATAGCAGTGTATGGTCAAGTCAACGCATTGTAATTGATTTGATTTGTGTCAATTGGTGCATGAAGCTAACTAGGAGTGCTTGACCTAATTCAAGTCATGCAATCTGTACTGAGAGATCCCGTAGGAATATAATAGGTAAGACCTACTACATTTTAACCAGAGATATGTGTGGATCATGTTAAAGCTACGTTTTACTTTAACAGACTTCATACAACATCCGGAAGCTTCCGGATAAGTATAGATTCACAAGTCTATTTCTAAACAATATAGATGACCAAACATGACTGAATACATAATCTGAGAGATCGTTTAGGATATGCACTACATTTTATCTGTACTTCTTTTGTTCAAAACTCGTTGCCCCGACCGTTAATAGAGCATTGAGTTTGATTGACGGATGAGGTCAGTCTTTTTATCTCTGTCTTCAATTATAGTAGAGTTTGATTGGACAATATAATTTGTTACGGGCAAAATCAGACCAATGCAATCGGGATCGATACATTTAACTTTGGGAAGAGCAATGCCACTCACACCATGCCAAGAATATTACCAGTCGCTGGTGAATTGTTACGAACGGTTTGAGTATCCAATAGGTAAACTCACAAATCTGTTGAATTAATCCTTATACTGGAACTTAATTGATTACTTTGCTACGCTGGGTCCGATAACATTAGAATTTTTTTAAGTCAACCACTTTAGCAAATAACGTACATTTGAAATGAACAAACTATTGTAACTCCTCTAGTATCTACTACAATAACAAATGGCTCACCTTTCAGAGAACAACTATTGATTAGGTCAGCACTACATGTCTAATGGTAGTACAAAACCAGGTGACATGTAAAAGCGATCTAACACCTTCTGTTTAATGGGCCGAAGAGATAATGTAAAGGAGCAAAGTGGTCTTCAATTTCAAACATTTGTGCAATCATTTAGGCTGCTACGTGAGATTTGTTTCTACTAATATCTCAGACTGTTGGCATACTTCTATAGTTTTTAGTTGTTCAAATTGTCTACGCATTAAGTTACCAGCTCTTGACACCTAAAGTACACACGCAGTACATTACATTATGCAATCATACATGGTGAGGGTAATTTGAGATATAATAACTTCGTTTTCCACTTTTTGCGGCAATTTTGCGCAAAATTGGTCGAATTCACTATGCCCCCCTCATCCACGCACCCCCACCCCGAAAAAATCCTGGTGCCGCCACTGGTTACTTTTCTTACGCGAAATATTTAATTAGGTATATTTCACCTCTAACTATCTACTGCCAAGTCACTCAGTAAAATAATCAACCCTAATCATCTAGGCTTTTGGAAGGTAAAACCCCACCCTAAAGTGCGATGCCTTCTCAAAAGTAAAAATCGTATTCATAGTGTAATAATTATGCTGACAATATAACACCAAATTCGACACTATGGTTGGACGCGGGTGGTGGGTGCGTAGAGCAAGTCAATTTAGTGAGTGACCCCGGGTATAAACGAAATCAAATACATTAATGGTTTGAGCTTCAATGCATTAGAAGTGATAAATGAATTATTTGAGATAACCTGATTTGGGAGATTTATATGATGCCTTAAGGTACATTATTTAGTGGCTTATTACAGTGCAGTAACCTGTGCTAGGTGTTACCTGAACTAGTCAATTATTAAATCGAACTTAATCTAATATCTTAATAATCGCCCGCTCATGAGAACATTAGTCATTCAATAACTCAATATTTAAATTGATTAAACTGGTTAAAAATATCAGAATGATCCACAGATGACGTCTCTACTTCCAAAAATACACAATATGCATAAAAATAACACCATCAATAACGCAATCACATATTGCAATTACTGTACTCAGTTCGGAGTGTGAATGTATGAATAATTTTTTGTAGAATAAAAACTCAAATATATCAAAATCAAAATCCATGTGTTGCTCTGAATTGGTTCAGAGGTTATTTTGCAAGACCTATCATATTATATCCTACCTAAACTACCATATACAGTCAGTTTACAAATGATCTTAAACTGATTATATACACGGCAGTTACGAATATTAAACGTTTTGACACCACAGAATATATATATAATTTATTACATTACATTACATTACATTACATTACATTACATTACATTACATTACAAGGTCGTTACATTATGGTTATGCAAGGTTTTAACATTAAGGTCAAGTTAAAATACCGATACCAATAGAGACAGCCCGTTATCCTTAAGGTAAACAACAACAGCGCTCAAAGACAATATAGTTCAAGGTTGCCCCGCAGGGCTACAAAGATACAATTAGTGCTCAAAAACAATAGCCAACAAGGATAAACTATACATTAGACAACGATAGAGGGCAGGGCCTGAAGAATAAGACCAGGGGTAAAAAAGAAAAGGGTACACAGAAACAAAGCAAAAAGGTAATGGTTCTACATTTGCGAACAATCCTTAGGGTTCTATAACAACAAAATAAATGGTTGTATATAGAAGACCGCATAAATTTAAACCATTGGATGTGAAGGAGACTGGAAGAAAATAAGTCATTGAAAACATCCCAAACCGGGTTAAACTATGCTTTTGAGTAGCGATTTTGGTCAAACTACAAATTAGCTCCGTAAAGAGGGCGTGGCTTGACAACTGAGGGAAATTACGGAGTAAATATTACGATGCTTTTTCGGCAAATACACCAATAATACTTAAAAGAACCAATTGTATAAAACTTTTCAAGTATATATAAAAAGAATGCCTGTTAACGATTGGGTTTATGTTTGTAATATTTCGCGTATAAACATGATAAATGCAAGGTTTACAGGTACCAAAATCTAATTTCATTAGATGAAAGTTGCAAATTGGATCATATTCATTGAACAATGAAATAATAATGTACTATAATAATATCAGATCCGGTTACAAAATTAACTTTATTATATACTTTTAAAGCGCCTAAAACCTTAAAACTATGAGAATGACCCAAATATGCATGATATCAATATCAAGGTGTGAATAATTTCTCGGGTACATCTAATTCTCTGCCCCCATTACAGATGATAACTAGCTTTATAGGCTCACCTTCAACTATTTTGCTTTTCATAAGCGAACCTCATTCTTCCTAAACCGTCTTTTCTTTCTTTTCTTCACAAACTCTATAATCACCAAACATAAATTTAATTAAATTTTCGATTGTATACACAACTGCTTTCTTTATTTTCAAAATGGCCTAAATATGGTTCTTTAAAAATTCTTTATATTAGTTTGATCTAATTCTGTAAAGCTCGCAGTTTTAGGTGTTGCCAAATTCTAGTTCACACGTGCAGGCAGTTTTACATAGGAAAAATTGAAATGAAACTGAACTCAACTTCAAAAACTATACTTAAAAGGTAATTCAACTTGTGAATTGAAAATTCAACTTTAATTCAATATACAATGAAAACTGATTTTGAAGTAATATTCAAATATTATCTTAACCTTAAAATTGACGTTCAATCTCCTCCTAGAAACAATGAAGAAATATGACTTGCTTTTGACGAAATGTGTACAGGAAATGATATGCTTTTGTTTTTGTTAAATTAGATGTGCGGAAGGGAGGATATCGTGACTATCGAAGGATGTGGATTTGCTATTGAAAATTAATAGATAAAGAGATATGCGAGGCGTGATCGTTAGTTGCATAATAATTACATGAAATAGTCACTCCGAAGCTGTATCAATTTTACCAATTTATTTCTCTCTATTTTGCTACTCAGTACTGAAAGCTTAAGACCTATACAATGCCAACAAACTTTGCATTTGCGGTGCAGAGTTGAATTCAATTGATATGATAATTTAGTATCCACGCATTGAAACTCTGGCAGACCTCAAATTTGAAAGGTCAATGAAGTTTTATCTCTTCAAATCCTAATTCAAATTAAGAAACTGATCTATTTTCTACAATTTGTAATTCTGCGACGAAAGTGCGTAAATTGATATTTTGACCACTATGGAACAGTATTAAACCACAAACCGTTGTCATATATATTTGATAGGCGACTAAACAATTGAACGTCCCAAGAGCAGAATTTCTCACACTTTCATATTTTTTGCCAGATAAAATTTATGAAAGTTTTAAAGCTTGTATTGTATACTCTTAGAGATCAAGGTGTAAATATCTTGGCAACACCTAGACTATGCCATAGTCGATTTTTGATAAATAAAATTATGTTAATAGAAAGCAAAACTTATACGCTACTCAAATTCGGTACACTCACCGGAGCGCTTTCACCGGTTTAACCGGTGTCTTCTGTGGATGTTATTGCTCTGAAAAGTTGTTGTTGCTCAAGATGTTGTTGCGACACCTCCGATGACGTCACAGATGTAGATGGCGTCAAACAACATCACTAGCAACAACACATCTTCAGAGCAATGACATCCACCGAAGACGCCGGTTTACCCGGTGAAAGCGCTCCGGTGACGTGAGTGTACCAAATTCTATTTACGTTTACCGCTACGTATGAATGTACATTAATCATGTTATCAATCATGATGAACGCATTCAATTGAACTTGAAATTATAGTGATGTTTATCACATTAAAAGTATTCAATAAATGGCCATAAAAAATAAAATAAAAAAGTATATATAATTAGTGACAGTAAAAGTAAAGTATACGTATGTTATTGAATGCAACATATCTTGGCAAAATTATAATGGCTTGCTTACTAAACAATTTTGATTTTTGGTTTTACCAGCTTATTGATCGCGAAAGAAGAGTAAAAAATATCACTTGTGAAGCTAATAAACAGTGAAAATCTATCAATTGTACACAATAAAATATTACAGTGTTTTGTTATGACCCAAGTGAGTTCTTGCTATGATTCTACCAATAGTATATCATTTTCCTAAATCATGTGGTACTTTACTCTGATCAGTTCGTAATAGGCGGGACTCATAACATCGCGGATTGATATAGAATGGCGTACACATAGCAAGGCTTTGCGTATTGCGTGACTGACACGCACTTTTGTAAGTTTACGCGGGCTTAAATTGGGACTTTCTTGACTCACGCAGTAACAATAACCATGATAACCGAATAATTCTCGCCAATCACGAGCTGATCAAAGTATAAGTGAAATCAAGGTCAGCTACTGATATGAGTCAGCGCCCTGTGACGATATTAAAATTGATAAGCTAAAGGGTAAACGGACTTATCGAACAAGAACCCTTTTTTACTAAAAAAAAAGTTGCAGTTTGAAAACTTTAAATATAAAAATTTTTTAGAGTGGGTGTCTTCCCGTTTTCATTAACAACGTATCGTTATAATGTCACTTGCAATGCAAAACCAATCATTTATATCCGAAGAAATATACCTTGACTTATCCTTCTAATTTCTCTAGAATATGTCAAGCTTAAATGGATTATAAGAATTCCACTCTATAAGGATTTATACAAAACACTTTAAAACTTTTGAACTCGTGGTTTTTATAACTATTTGTGACAAAAATGTCATTGTACATGCTAGTTTGTCATGATCATACAACTCTGGATTCAAAGTAGATTGTCGTATCCCAGTGCCTACATTTCTTCAACATCTTTTAACTAAACACATCCAAAAGAGAAAGTCCCCACTATTTTGATGGCTTCAATCAAAAACAATATTGTAACATTTGCTGAGGAGGACGCCCTCAGTGTTGAACCAAATTGGCCACATCGGCCCTGGAATTACATAATGGACATATCTGACAGTGAAAACTTAAATTTGTGGAAAAGAAATATAATGTTACATTATTTCTTTAATTTAAAGCAATGAAATGAATAAAATATTTCTGCCATTTTTATAGCACAACGTAAAAAGATTACAAACATTAATATATGATACAATAATGTACCCTTAAGAGGGTACTACACCCCTGCCAAATGTTGTGCCTATTTTTGCATTTTTCTCAAAAATTATAGTGCATTGGTGACAAGTAAGATATGTATATTATAGGGACAAGAACTACAATTACTGCACTGGAAACTTTATTTGAGCACAGACAACAGTTGTGGAGTTACAGTCAAAAATGAGGGGAAACCAATATTTGATCAATAAATCAATAACTACTTGACTTAAGTTGCTGAATTTTCAGTGCAGTAGTTGTAGTCCTTGCCCCTATAATATACATATCTTACGTACTTGTCACCAATGCGCTATAATTTTTAAGTAAAATGCAAAAATAGGCACAAAATTGACCAGGGGTGTAGTACCCCCTTAACCGATATAATTAAGATATTGGTATTAGGGTCAACATCTTATTGTCACGTATCCACAATTAAACCCATAAGCATTTTGTATACTTTCAATTTTATATAGCTTTTATATATCAGTAAGTCAAAAATGTTTGTCTCCAATAAAGCAATTTAAGCATTTCAAATATGCTGTTAGAGTTATTAAGGTAAATAGCAGAATATTTGTTCTAGCACACTTGAGGCTTGCAGCAAGATGTATTATTGGGCCAAGTCGGTAAACTAATTCACGGTTAAAATATCAGGACAGACGTGCGCGAGAATAGGCAAACAACTTTAATAGTAAACCTTGTACCTGATATAAGGACACATGTGTGACGCGTAATTTTACATACACCTTTGCACAATATGTCAATCCGTCAAGCAGATGTGTAAACGACACGTCTAAAAGTTAAAGGCCTATATTCGGTGATTTGCTCATCCGGATGATCGTAAATATCATCAAAATTCAGATGTTGACACCTTTGTTAGTATCAAATATGTGCTAACAAAGCCTGCTAGTGGTTAAGCCGTAAGCCGTGTATTCATAGACAAAATAAGACATCTTACATGAATCTGTAATTGTTCTACTTACATAGAGATATAAGATAAATGTATTTTGAATTTCAACTTAAAGGGGCATTTCGTGATCCACAGCCTCATCCCCCCACTTTTCTCAAAAAAAGTTGAGATTTTATATCACTGGAAACCTCTGGCTACATAATGTTTATGTACAAAATATTTCTTGCAGATTAATTCGTTTTGCAAAGATATCGTGAAATTTGAATTTCGTTCTGGTGCACCAGAACGAAATTACAACGCATTGTCTATGGAGCAGTGTAATACACATAATCATCCATAACTCGCAAACGCAAAATCGGAATCAACTGGAATTTTGGGAATAGGCTTTTTTCGTGGATATGTACTGAAAAATGTCATAAAAAGAGGATGCTAGGATCACGAAATCCTCCTTTAACCGCTGTTTTCAAAAATACTTGAAGATAAGCTTAATGACTTTTCCTTCACTTTAGGTAATTTATGCACAATAATTTATTTCAATTTGTTCACCTTTTCGCTGAGATCACAAGATCACTTATTATCACGATAAAAAGCATTATCATGAATAAATAGGTTATTCAATAACATGCAAGCTAGCATATATAGTGTCATTGTAAAACTATGATAATATTATTTGTTACATCTTATACTTGTAGTTGCTGTCAGGGCAGAAACGTTTGTCTTGAAGCGCTCCTGTTTAGTATGTCCCAGCACGGTTGTAAAATCAAGAGATAACAAGGAAAATGCTTCAGACTAAATCAACCCACCAGTCTGTTGGAACTACGACTACGCCTGTAATACATCTCTTTATGTGCATACATGTAGCACATCGCCCTTTGCCCCATTCTGTTCCCTCAACATTGTCCATTGTCAAAGTTTGTTCCTTTTTTGATCATAAGGCATAATGAATGCTGTATCCACAGCAAAGCAATTACTGACATACTATATGATATAAGTGACTTCTCGGTTCAAGAAGGCAAGCCAGTTGTGATGAAAAAGACATTTGTGTTTTTTTACAGCTGTGTTGTGTAATGCTACTGTGGTCAAACTTTCATTATTGGTTGCGGTATGGATTAAAGTATCCAGCTTGTCTATTCTCATACGCACGTCTTTCCGCATATTTAACCGTGAAATAGTTTACCGACTTGCCCCAAAATTCTTCTGACTGCAAATCTTAAGTGTGCTAAAGCAAATGTTCTTCTATTTACATTAATAACTCTAACAGCATATTGGAAAAGCTTGAATTGTTTTATTGGAGACAAACTTTTTGAATTCATGATATAAAAGTGGTGTAACATTTGAGAACATAGTATGCTCTTGGACTGATATTTTACAGTTTTGTTAGTAATAACAACATCATAATATTTGACCCTAATAGCAAATAATTATATCTTCATAAATCGGTTACGGGTGTATGGTTTACATTAATTTTCCTAAATTTCTAAAGTTGTGTCTAAACTACAAAACAAAGATTAGATACAAAGTTATCAATAACAACCATCATGAAAGACAAAATGTCTGGAGGTCTTGTGGCCAAGATGTGATTTCACCATCTGTTTTAAACCAAACACTTTGTCAGTTTGATATAGTTATGTAAGCTTGCAATTTTGGGAGTTACGTAAGTCAAGTTCACATGTGCAGGCAGGCGAATGAACGCCGGGGAAGGAAAATTAATAACACTTACATAAGGTTTAATTTGAGGATACTCATAATGTAATTCAATCCTTATGTTGAAATGCTAACAATATTCAAATATTTACTTGATCTCCTAATTGTTTATCTAAAAATAACAAAGAAATACGGCTTCTCAAAACATCACTTTTAGCAATCAAATAGTCATTCCCAAAAGTCTATGACAAAAGCCTTTATTTACCTGACTGTTCAAATTAACTTTCAAAAATAAAAGGAGTTCCAGAAGAATGTTTAAAGAAAACCAGTTTTGTTCGTAAATGTGACCTGTCCCCACGAAATGAGCGTAAAGTCACAATTTGGTAGTTTCGAAACGCCCTGGCTACTGCGTTGGTGGTCTTTGTTTCCTTCGTGAATGGCTCACTGTGTCCCAATTCACAAAGGACATACAGACATACTTCTGACTTGAACAGGTGGCGGCAAACAAAGTCATCAACTCAGTCAGCCTGGATGTTCCGAAACTATCAACTTGCGAGTTTATACTTATTTCGTTGTGGCAGGTCACAAATATAAATGCAAGATGGTCTATAATTGAAGACCGAATTAAAAAGACTAGTTTGCGTCTGACGTCAGGGCTGTTTACCAGCGCAGTACAGCTTTTTTGGTCTGGTTGACAAAACGTCATAAGCAAACTAGTCTTTTTATTTCGGTCTTTAATTATATTATCATTAATGCTCCCTTTGAAATGTAAAATAAGTACTAAACTCATATTATTTCTGTGTAGAACAATTCACAGAATCCGGAGTACAAATTTATTTGAAACTGAAAAAAAAGATGCCAGTTTATGTACTTTTTGTCTGAATGAAAGTAAAACTTTGATCCATATATTTTACAATTGTCATCAGGTTTTGGGATGATGTGAAAAAGTGGATCGAGGACAAAGATGACACATAAATATTAATCGGCCGTAAGGATGCTATATTGGATTCGATTCTACTTCTGTGCAGATTTCACATGCATAAAATTTAATTGAAAGAAAACAATCCTTTGATCCATATTTTCAAGAACGAATTGGAAAACCATTATACACTAGAAAAATATACTTATGGAAGCAATAAAAATATTGAGAAATTAATGTGGTATTTTCAATGCACTTTGAAGAGAATAGCATCTTAATCACCAAAATGAGCGCAAAGGATGTATCTACGATTAGCTTAAGTCGTTGGGCATAACGCGCACGAGGTTTTTTTTTTTATGACGACAGCCCTGCTCCCCCCATTCGTAGTACTAGGATTAAATAATGTTAAATATATCGAATAATATTTAATTATTGTTATGCAGGTAGCAGGTGATGTGTGTCCATCGCTTCGGTTTGAACATGAGATGATCTCATCTTTTTGTTTTTAGATGCTTTAGCGAGTCTGGGATGCTGGGCACATAGCCACCGTTTCTCTTTGTACTTGTATTCACCTGATAACTTTCTCATGTACGATTTTAATTGCACCTATACGTTAGCATGCTACCTTTGTTATTTGAACAACTGGGTTTTTTTTTGCCTGGGAAACAGTGGAGGAAAATAGCAACTAAAAACACTGATATCACTTTGACGAAATATGCAAGGAAATGAAATGCTTTCGTTGTTGTTAAATTAGATATGCGGAAGGGAGGATATCGTGACAACCTAAGAATCTGCATTTCTTATTGTAAATTGACAGATAAAAAGATCTGCGACGCGTGATCGTTAGTTGCACAATAATTCAATGGAAAAAGTCAATCCAATTTTTCCAGTTTACGTCTCTCTATTTTACTCTATTGATACAATGCTATCAAAATTGAATATTCAATATTGATATGATGATTGAGTGTCGATGCGTGGAAACGCTGGCAGACCCAAGTTTAAAAGGTCAATTGAATTCATCTCTTCCAAGCCTTAACGACTTATCTATTCTAATTCAAAAGTCTAATTCTGCTCGAGCGCTCTCTAGCATGACATTGAGTAACTATATGTGATGCGATAGAGTAAAATCAGTCAGAACTCGGAAATTTTGAGATATAGCCAAAACAAAGGAAACGTTTCCTTTTGTTTTCTCTTGTTTTGAAAACTCTTTAATTGCTCATATCTTTAGAACTGGTTGTTCAATTTCAATGGGATTTTCTGCAAAATTCAGCTTTGTAAATGTTTTTTACTATCCTATAATAAAGTGAACATTTAATATTTTCCGAGTTCCGACTGATTTTGCTTGATCGCATCACATAATTATGTTGGTGATATTACATTTAGGATACCTAAACTTTCGCTGTTATATGCTCATTATCTCAAAATAATCAATACGTCAGTTGTTTCTTTTCGTTACGGTAGAATATAGTTAACAATGCGCTCGTCCAGTTAAAATTCATACACCCCTATGGATGACATGACCTTAATCCTCCACACAGGGAGTGCGAATTTAAAATGGGGTTACCAGAACAGGAGACTCCATTTGAAATCTACACATCCTATGTGGGAGACTCAGGTCATGTGTATGGATTTAACTGGAATAGCCCCATACGTAGAAGAAATGTAACCATTTTCCGACTGTTAATTTTGAATCATGTATCTAAATGGACACAGAACCACATGCTTGTCAAAAGTTCAAAATGTGTAGGTTAAGGTTTGTTATAATTTGGAACCATTATAATCCGTTTAAAGGTTAATATATGTTATAGCGATTAAAACGGAAAGTCAGAGTAAAGCATCATCGTATATAATTGATAGATTTTGCATTGCAAGTGACACCATACCTTAAAGTTGTTAATGAAAACGCGAGACACGCACTCTAAGCATTAATTATATATTTTAAGAGCATCGTCAAATGGTACTTTTTACTGTAATAACAGTACTTCGCTAAGCACTGTGGCCCAAGATACGCTTTAAAAACCTAATCAGCCTACATATAACCATCGAAGCCAGGATCAGTTCCCCGAATTTCGTACAGCCAACTTAAACAAGAAAACAAAAGGGACTGTACTAAAAGTGCTCGAAGTCACATCACTAAACACCAATGCACCGGAGGCTCATACCGATTGAATTAACTTGACTAAACACAAACTCTTTAAGTTCATCTTTCGAAGTAAGATATTCTGGTAATTAAAAAGCCTTTCCGTCCAATAATATGACAAAGGTTTTTGATTTGACAACGGTTGATAAAGTAACAACAATTAGTTTGACCATAATACGTCGCGTCTTTTCACCACAACCACCTTTTGAACCGAGCACCGGAACCGAGCATTCTCCTCAATAGTTTGTCAGCAATACTGTATTTGCTTTGTTATAGATACATCATTCATTGCGCTTTGGGGACCAAAAAGGAAACTGACTAAGTTCCCTGCTTCCATGACAATGTTGAGTAAACCTAACGAGAAAAAACGCGACATGTTTCAAGTACACAAATAAATAAAGTAGAGTTTTACATCTACGATTATCGAATCGTGATCCCGACAGTTTTGTTGGATTTATTTCCCTCGTTACAACATTTGATGTAATCAGGAGTGCTTCAAAACAAACGATTCTTAATACCAACAACTACAAAATACCGCAGTCATATGTTCTTAATAACAGAAGACGTCAAGACATGTTACGTATGCTGACTTGCACAAAGTCTATTTCTTCAGAACAATGCTTTTTGTTAGGATAATAATTGACTTTCAGACGTGCTGTTCACACATCTGCGGGCGGATTGCGTGGCACAGTATGCAAAGGTGTCTCGAAAATTAGACTTCACATAATGTGTCCTAATAATTATTGAGGTACAAGTTGACTGTTCAAGTTGTTTGTTTATTCTCACGCACGTCTGTCCTGATATTTTAACCGTAAAATTATTACGGACTTGGCCGATGTTTTTAGTTCAATCCACAGGTGGCCTTAAATAATATGCTTCTATTGTCATTAATAATTCTAAGATGCGCATACAAAAACTGAATAAAATAATAAGGTAAACAAATGAGAAAATCAGATAGGAAAGCTAATTTATTTTAAACAGCTAAATAATATTTAAAATACTAAAATGCATCACATTATGCAGTAACAACGAAACATATCCTTTAGAACAAAAAACAACAACTTCAAAATACAATTAATACCTTGATTGTATCGGTTAACAATGTATGAGAAAGAAAGAACAGTTTACCAACCCAAAGTGTTACAATTAAACAAGACAACAAATAAACACAAATCCCGACTGTCACGCAACCCAACTTGTACAAAAAAGCCAGGGAATGTGACGGCATGGGATTCGGTGGTTAAAAGTGGGTCTAACGTAAGCAGTCGAGGTATACAATACACACAAACAACTATGACACAAGTAGAGGAGATCATTTGCAGTCAACGCAAAATTGCAAAATTCATTCTGCACCATTTTTACATCCGAGATCATATCTTCAAATTAGTTTTATCAAATGAGTTCTGGATAAATACAAATTATAGCTAATTGATGGGGCCTTTATGTAAATAACGAATAATGATTTAAAACACGTTTTAAAATACATGTATCACCACATTCGTAGGAACATCCTGTAATCTGTATATTCTTTCAGCATACGCATGTCATTAAATATACTTGTTGTCAACTAATGTACTCTTTTGTAGAACCGGATGACCTTGAGATGGGTCGGAGGAGAACATGACCTAGATGGTGTTTGCACTCAAATATTGAGACAAATTAAGCTGGTAAACAAGATATATAGTATGGGTTTTATAATGGTGATAAAATTTCCTTGTTGCTTGTTCCACCTATTCAAGTAGTTTTAATAACAGTATTAATCACCTACCCCTTGCAAATAAAAAACATGATTTAGGATAAATAGCGCCATCTATAGTTTGCATTTAGTTAATAATGAAGCCAATTCTATATACATCAAAGAACCGCCAACTCACTCACCTTAAAACAACAAAACCTTCCAACAGCTAAACTAAAAAAAGTTTTTAAAAAAGTACATAGCTGCAAACACACTGAAAAATAAGTTAATTCAAAATAAGAATATTGATGTGTTAAATACATTAAGCTATATGGTTAGTTGAAATTCAAAATGATTTTATATTTTAGTTTAAACTTGATTTCAATATTTAATTTCGTGTTAAGTGTTCAAGGATTTGACTCTTTTACGGAAAACATTAGCTTATAAATATTCGTAAGCTTACGTTAAGTGCGATGTTTTTATTGATTTGACTAACTAACAATCTAACAGTTTAAATGACACACACGCATCTAAATCCAACCACATTGAAAAACAAAATGCAGTCGAGTCGATTAACAACTATGTATTTTATTCTGCTAACAATATTTTTCTGACAACACACCCTTTGTGTGTAATTTTACAGTCATCTGTCGGGCAATACCCGTTGTATCCTTTGATCTTCTAAGTCATCATGTACCAATCGCGAGTTCAAAGAATTGATTAAAATGTTAAACGTTCGTAACAATTTGCAAGAAAAACGCATCTGCAGAATCGTCGTTGTGTGGCATAATGCTACGTTTAAAGGAATAGTGACGCGCGGGTTGAGACACTGTGTGGTGATTGGGATGCAGAAGTTTATATTACTATTACTAATAAAAAAAATACAGTACTCGGACGCTGGCGTTATTAACCAATAAGATGTTTGGGTTACCTAATAAATTTTTATTAGATATAGTAATAGTAATAACCCAATACTGTGCTTGCTCACCCCCCATAAAATAACACCCACCACACCCGGAAGACGCATTTAATGTCAACAACCTTGGGTATACTGGCAGGTGTGAATTTCAAAATAGGGTGTTATTAAAGTGAGAATCTGTGATATATGGGTATGTCAGTAAGCATAATTATTTGAAACTTCATACTGGTAAATATTGACAACATTTTATGATTAAAGATATTTTGAGCCAACTAATGAATTTAATAATGGTGGGTTAATAGTGACCATTAAACACTTTTCCACATAGAAACGGGTATGATCTAGATAGGCGAGGAAGTTATAAAATTCACCCTTAAATACTGACGAGGTGATAAATCACTATATAAAGTGCGTATAACATGATTAATTAAAAGGCATGTTCTTACAACGACAATTAATGGTATAAATCTTTCAGTATTTTATGAATGACTTTAAGCAATGCATCAGTACCCCTTAAAAGTTCAACGCTGTTGAAATTATGTAAACAGCCTTACACGTTTTGTTTCATTTTTAAGGCACATATTTTGAGTAAATAGTTCTTTAACCTACCAATGCAATCTTAAATTCAAAGCTTGTGTTGGCATGCCTTCACAATACATTGAAGTTGAACGAATGCACGTTTTGTCACTTCCATTGATATGGCGGGTAAAGTACGAAAAATGTAAACAGAAAGAGTCTGTCAGTCTTAAGAGCTAAAGAGCTAACACTTAAAAGGTGAATTAATACCTGCAAGTATATGTCTAAATATATTATTTCTATGCAGCTTATGGTTACGTATGGCATATAATGTGGAACTAAACAAAACTTGGGAACATTATAAAAAAGGCATTTTGGAAATTAGGAAGGTCGAATTGTATATCACACGCTGTTTCTTTCTTACCTGCATTACCTTAACCCGGGACCTTAACCTCCACTCCCAACCGTGGGGATCTCTACCAGTATACATTTTGGCTTACAAAATCCACACAGAACATATTTAAGCCCTTATAGTTGACAGGATCAATGAGAAAAATAATAGAATCGCATTTTGATGGCATCAATGTTGGGACGAGGCTGTTGATCACTTCCGTTATTTTAAAATCAATAGCTGTCAAGACTTCTGCCTTCCAAATACTCATTAGCAGCGCTGGATATCAACGATATCTGAACACCTTTTACTAGTATTAAATAAATGAAAAACTGTGAGTTGGCATGATGACTTTATTCATTACTCAAAGAGTTCATTATTCTATCAATTATATTGACAAAAGCATCATGCGTTTCAAGTAATAATTCATGACGGATCTGTGAGGTAGCATTTGTATTTATCCCATAAGCTGACGAGTCAATCCGAAGAGTTGCTTATAACTTTGATCTGTCCTCAAGTAAGTAGAGGTCAACGTCCAGAACCGATGGTGAAGACTTATGGGTTTTATCCAGAAGAATATGTTGGATGTGGAAAAGTATAATTAGGGCCGCTTTTGATATTCACAAAAAAAGAGACGTTCTTTGCAATCTGAATTCATCATTGAAAATCTATATGCCAAGTCACGTGAAGACTTTGTAGAAAAGTGCAACTTTTGTTTGTGCATAAAATTTCATAAATGTCTTAATCACCCACTGAACCTAAAACACGTTTGGAATGTGTGAAACCTAAATCATGAACTTAACACAAAACAGAAACATTGCTTTTTGATTATTTCGCTTTTCCACCAAAATCGATGTATTTCTAAGTGACGATGATAAAAGAAAGCAACAAAAACCCGCTCACTTTATGCATAATAAATAATTAAAACAAGATAATTGATCCAGTAGTTGTTGAATTATACCAAAATATCTTGGGCGGGGGGCTTATTGTGAACCCTGTATGACACCAAACCTTGCACTTAATGCTTCTACTTAAACAAATGACACCAATAGTTGACACAAAGAGTATTTTCAACTTGGCCAACACAAACTATATTTTTATTTTATCTTTTGATGTATGATACTCAGGTCATGGAATGATGTTTGAAAAGTCGAACAAATAATATGACAAAGGTCCTTAATTTAATACCGATCCAAAGGGTAATCAATAATTAGTGTACATGACCATAACACCTTTATAACACCAGTGCACGCAAAACTTCAAAACGTAACCTCTTATCACCACAACCACCTTCTGGTACCGAGCATTCACCTGTATAGTTTGTCAGCAATACGGTATTTGCTTTCTTAAGCGCTATTTACATGGGGACTTTACCCTTGCCTACATAATAACCATAAATTTTATTTTGATGGATTACTTGACCTGGCGATGCAATTTACATGGGGACATAGAGTCCAGAAATTATGACCTCAATCAACTATATCTGGGGCAGCTATGTGACCTATAAAACCATAAACCAGGTAAATGTGCTGGAAATGGACTTAAACTTTGAGGAGGACAACAAAAGTGTGCATATGTCATCAACATACCAGAGAAAACTCTCTGGAGAGTGTATACTGTCCTGAAAAAATAGCCCCGGTTCTATTTTGAGGAAACTATGAAAGGTCAGAGGTCCAGGAGCATTGCCAGGCAAAATTACCAATATACACGGGGACTTTCCCTTGCTGGAAATACATTTCCAGCAATAGAGTCTCCGTGTAAACTGTGCATTAAAGATACAGTATTCATTGGGCCTTAGGGACCAAGAAAGAAACTGACTATGACCAGGCTATTTGCTGTGACAATATTGTGGAAACCCAACGGGAAAAAGGACGACGCGTTTCATGTACACAAATAAAGTAGCGTTTTACAATATCGAATCGTGATTCCGACAGTCTAGTGGGATTTAGTGTGGCAGATTGTCCTTGTTACCACATGCATTATACATTTACAACCGTGTTGGGACATAACCAGGAGTGTTTCAATACAAACGTTGCTTTATTTAAAGGCGAGTGAGATGGAAAGGGGCATCCAGTTTTAGCCATCTAACAAAAACCCTGCAGTGTACTTCTTAATGTTAATACATTGATCCTATAGGAAATGGGTCGAGGAAACCAATAATCGATCGCGTCTTGCATTTCTTGAGTTAAGACCAAATTTTTTGGGTGTTTTCCCCGTCCCGAGAAATATTGTGCATTTGAAGCGGAAATTACCTTAAGGCCTTGGGATCGCTTGTATAATAAACCATACCATACCGCTTGTGTGTCTGCTTTATTTATTTCAATACTTGATTGCAAACACGGCTAGGTGCTGCTCCCCTACGACCCGCGAGTAACTACAAGTGTAAAATATAATACCTTAAGGGATCTGGAATGAGCGTTTTAAGCGTTTCAACAGTATTTTTGTGGGACATGAGAGCACATCAGACATATCGAATTGCATTCTGAATACGAAGAATGTCTTTCTGATATCAAATAATTTTCATTTTTGAAATTCACGATATAATACAAATGTTATGACAAATTATTAAAATTGGATATTTTTCACATTTTGATATATAACAGTCCTCGAAGTAAATTTTATAAATCTAATGATATATTCTTAAAGTGTATGTAGCTGGGAGGAAAAGCCGACGATCAATTGAAAATTTTGACCTTTCATATTGAAGATATGGATTTTATTTGGTGTTTTGGGAAAAAATCCATTTCTTCAATACGAAATGTCAAAATTTCAATTGATCGTCGGCTTTTCATCCAACGTACATACACTTTTAAGTATAAATCATCAGTACTGTTAAATATCAAAAATATCAATTTTTAATCATTTGCCATAAAATGTGTATTACATTGCGAATTTCAAAAAATTAAAATTATTTGACACCAGAAGGACATTCTTCGTATTCAGAATGCAATTCGATATGTCTGATGTGCTCTAATGTCCCACAATAAATACTGTCCAAACGTTCATACCCCATTCCTTAAGTAGAAGACATCACTTTAAATATGCCGACTCACATAAAGCTTATTTATTCATGATTTTTATGCTTTTTATCATGATAATGATTAACTTTCAGACGTGCCATTTACACATTGCGGGCGGATTGACACAGTATGTAAAGCTGTCTCCAAAATTACGCTTCACACATGTGTCCTAATAATTATTAGGTACAAGTTTACCATTAAAGTTGTTTGTTTATTCTCACACACGTCTGTCATGATATTTTAACCGTAAAATGTTTTACGACTTGGCCGAAGAAAATTTAGTTCAATCCACAAGTGGGCTAAAATAAATATGCTTCTATTTTCATTAATAACTCTAACATAATGTTCAGATGATAAATGGAAAAGCTTCAATTGCTTTATTGAAGACAAACCTTTTAAATTACAGTTCTTTGCAATACTGAATAAAATAATAAGATAAATAGCGCAGATGGGAAACGCATGAATTTAAAGCGATTCCAGAACAAATTTATGGTAAAGGTTTTTCGTATTTGTATCTGTCAGACAAAGACCAGAACTCTTCATTATTATCAAGTTTGGTAAAACAAATTTATGGGACTGAAGTTTTTTCTTAATTTATCTATCAAACAAAGGGAAGCATTCTTCAGTAATAAAATCACAGTTTCGTCTATTAAGATGTACTGTATGTCAGATTCGTGCACCAACTTGACCTCATATATTTTCAGTCTAATTACGCACTAAAACCTCTAGTCCTATAGGTATTCGCTTGTAGACTGTGGGTAGTCACTTAACAGAAGTAGAAGGAAATTCATATAACATTTTACATATTTGAGCAAAACAACACTAAAATTCATTACGAAGTAACAATGTGGCTAATAATGAAAAGTAACAATGTGGCTAATACAATGAAAAGTAACAATGTGGCTAATACATGGCTAAAGTATCGAACAAAAACTATAAAATACAATACGTACGTTAATTATATCGGTTAAGATCTACAATATTAATATTTTGAAATGAAGTTATGTTTCTTTTCTTATTATATCTTTATCATTTTGGAGTTTATAATCATACCATCGTAAGCATTAGGTGTAGCAGAAATTAACCAAATTAATCATGGAAAAATTAGTATGCTCTAATAATCATGTATTCTTTTAGTATTATGCATGCTGTTAAATATATTTGTTGTCAACTACTATACTTTTTTTGTAGAACCGAGTAAACGTAAGACGACATGACCTAGCACTCAAATATCACAACAAATACAGCTAACACTAAACGTTAACGGGATGAATTGTATAAAGGAAATACCAAGGCTTTTATAAGAGGTGTCCCGTTACCATCCATTGTGCAATGATTTTATGGTGATATTATTGTCCTTAACTCGAGAACCGCAAGACCAATGGAAATAAATAAACTTCCTTGACTCATTTCATATTATTTGTCTCAATATTGATTGCAAACATCCCTTGGTCATGCTCTCCAACCACCCGCTTTAAGGGTAGACGAGGTATTGTTGGTCGAAGCAACCTAAAAATCGATTTTCATTATCTATATCAATATATTATTGAAAATTAACGCCTTGATGTTTTGCAAAAGTTCATTCTACAAATCATATACTTTGCAAACTTGCTTAAGGGGACTCGATCTTTTGTGCGTAATTATAGAGGGCCAGGGGATTCACTCTATCATTAAAAACAATTATTTGAAGACGTCAAAGAGCTCTAAGAATAAAAAACTGTAGTGTAATTCACGCCAGACACAATTTCTTTATATGACAAAAATTAATTTTTGTAATCGATCAAAAAACAAACGTTTTATATCAATTTACAATTTAGCCTGAATCCGTAAATATGGTACCTCTCGCCCTTTTTTAGGTCAAGGCAGTTTTTACCATTATGCAGCGAACCATTGTTGAAGCTATTTCACATACACGTACAAAACATTCTAGCGAAAGAATGAGGCCATATACTGTTGAAATATCTTTTGTTGATTTTGAATGATAATGTCATGAAGTCGTAAATTTTAAGGTCAAATTCCTAAAACCAAAACAAAACATTGCGACGCAGATATTTCCAGACTTACGCAATTTCATCATCACATCAGTGTCTTTATTATTTGTTTGAAACCTTTCCCAAACGTTCGTGCTCTTTATGCATAAAACGGCTAATCTATCTTTACAAAACGCGTCTTTTTTTAGTAAACAAAAGGCTAAAGATGGCATTGTGAGATTTATCATTTATCATTACACTCCTCCACTCAACTGCCACCGTGGACGAGCGGTAAAGCTCTAGACGCGTAATCAAAGGAAGTTTCGAATCGCTGGTTCGAATCCCAACGAAACCTGTGAAAACTTTTTTTCTTCAAAATTCATGATCGCATTACGAAATGAGTCACTTGTTGGTCAATCATGTATCGTATCCTTAATTTATTGTTGTTAATGAGTTATGTACGTTTTACCAAAGTGTAGTTGTTTCAGCCCTCTTTACAACGTAACTCAAGAACCGCAGCACCTATAAAAGTGTATCTGTGATATTTTAATTCTTCTACACGCTCGCTATGAATTGAGCAATGCAGTTTTTGCCAAAGCTCACTACCATTCGTAAGATGCTGTGAACTACCAAATCACAACAGTTTAAAATAATTAATAACCTTAAGGGTATCCGGTTCTACGAAAAATTTCATTGCATGTTTTAGTTAGATGGCTAAAACTAGAAACATATGATCCCTTCCATCTCACTCATGACCTTAAAACAACAAAACCATCATAAAAACTACACAGATACAAACAAACTGAAAAATAAGGATTTTCTTTCGTACAAAATTTATTCAAAATAACAATATTGATGTGTAAAATATATTAAGCTGTATGGTTCGTTGAAATCAAAACGATTTTATTTCTTAGTTTACGTTTAATGTTCAATATTTAAATTTCGTGTTAAGTGATCAATGATTTGACGCTTTTACGCAAAACATTAGCTTATAAATATTCGTAAGCCTACGTTAAGTGCGATGTTTTTTATTCATTTGACTAACTAACAGTACTGTTTAAATGACACACACGCATCTACTTCTAACCACATTGAAAAACAAAATACAGTCGAGTCGATTAACAATATGTATTATACTCTTACTAAGGAGATTTTTCTGACAACGCACCCTCTGTGTGTGACGGTGATCTGTCGGGCAATACCCGTTTTATCCTATAATCTTCCAAGTCATCATGAACCAATCGCAAGTTCAGTGAATTGATTAATATGTAAAACGTTTGTAACAAACACAAATTTAAGATTGAGTTGGCCTTAGCAAGTCGTAAATAATGGGCAAATCCATATACCCTCTATAGAAAACATTATTAATTAATCTCCCACAAACAGGTGTAAATTTCAAAATGTTGTTACCCATTCAGGTAGCCATATTTGAAATTCATACTACCCGTGTTGAAGATCATGGCCATCCATAGGGGGCGTATGGAACAGGAAGAAAATTACGTATGATCACCTAGGTTTCATTATCATTGAGGTATAGGACTTTTTATTGTTTTGGAGAAGAACAGGTAGGGCAACTACTTGTTATATATACTACATACTCTGAAAATTTTAGAAAATTCGCACGGGTCAGTTATAGACAAATGGCCCTAAAATAAAACTGACTCGTTCATTTTTCCTCAAATTTTGCATATGATGTCACTTTAACATCTGAAATGTAATGCAAGTGGTGTCGTTGCTGCTCTTCTAAATTCATTTATAAAATAATCGCCCCAGACCATGCAAGGTGTATAAAGTCTGCACTGGAAAGAAATTAACTTTAGCAAGTGTTAACAGCAGGCGAATTGTTACTACAAAAAACCTAGAACAAACATTGGTGTCGTGATATTTTCCATTTAAGTTAAAAATAAGTGAATATCTAAAAAGTACTGAAACAACTGATCCCATTTTTTTGATTTTCAGAGTGTCGGTGAGAAAACAACCATGTTCTAGTTTCTAGTTTGGTGGCCGGGGGGGGGGGCACTCAACACAAATGACCATACAGTTAAGCTACCCGGAAAGACCCTCCTTTTTGGATTTCGCAGCTGCGAAAGACCCCCAATATTCGACCAAAATAGAGCTCCGAAAGACCCTTGATCTTGATAATTTCAGCTCTGAAAGGTTTTTTTCAACCAGAAAGCCAAGAAAGACCCTTGATTTAAACTGTTCGCAGCTCCAAAAGTCCACATTTTACTTGTTCGCAGCTCCAAAAGACCCCCTATACCCACCACCTAACAATTCCGAGGGAGCATACCCACCAAAATTTTGTGATGTGCCCCTCCCCGGGTTTGGTGAAAGCCCGGGTGAAAGCCCAATATCGCATATTGGTTCCCAAGAAACTCACGCCCTGTATACGGAGTTTAATTTGATTTTATGGCATCCAGAAAATAAGAAAAGGTGGGCAAGAAGAACAACCTTGGGCATACTGGCAGGTGTGAATTCCAAAATACAGTGTTATTAAAACTGAGAATCTGTGATATATGAGTATGTCAGTAAGTTAGTGGTAAATAATGACAACATTTTATGATTAAAGAGATTAACCTAATGATTGCCAGCTAGGCGTTGGTAGCCACTCTGATTTTTAATGAATTTAATATAGTGGGTTAATGATAGTGACCATTAACTATTATTTTCACCTGGAAATGGTATGACCTTTAGATAGTCGAAGATAAAGTTATAAAATTCGAAATAACTAGAATAAGTGACAAATCACTACTAACATTTGGTATACAACAAATTTTAATATTTGTTCTAGGAGAAACTATAATGATATACCGGTATTAGTTGGCAGATAACTTTGTGGTGATCCCGGATAACGGAATCTGGGTTAAAACATTCTTTGGTAATCCCGAATATGCATGCAATCTGTGCTAAAACAGCAATCTGTGCTAAAACAATCTTGGTATAATTCTACGCTCTATTTAATTAGTTAAAACATGTATATTTTGATATGCAACCGTATACATTTTGATCCAGTTTTATATTTTGAGCAACATCAGTAGTTATTCTTTAACCTACTAATACAATCCGAAATTCCAGGCTTGACTTGGGCTTTCGATTGCAAGACTTTGAAGTTGTGACAATTCCATTGATATCACGGTTTAAGTACAGAAAAAAATCCTTAATAACAGCCGAGTCAGGCAGTCTTAAGACTTCGTAGGATCTCGAGCCGGTATGCAGGATCAATGAGAAAAATAATGGAATTTCCGACGTTACCATTATCTCTTTTTGATGGATAGAAAGTGGAGATAATATTTGGATGGGGTTGTTGATCACTTTCAAGTTTTTTTAATTAATAATTGTCACGACTTCTGCCTACACAATACTCATCAGCGACATTGTGTCGTCGGGCGTCGACAAAATACGGACTCTCACTTTTGTATGTACTAAATTAATGACGCGCCGTGACTTGGCATGACTTTTTTCATGCATTACCCAAAGAGTTCAATATTCTATCAATTATGTTTAAAAAAGCCAGCCTAGTATCACAAAAGTTGACACTCTGCATATTTAAAAAAAACATAAGTAATAATCTAAGTAGACTGCTTCTTCGGTTATAGTTGTGCATCTTACGTTTCAAGTAATAATTCATGTCGGATCCGTGAGGTAGTATTTGTGCTTATCCCATAAGCTGACGAGTCAATCCGAAGAGTTGCAAACAACATTGATCTTCCCACAAGTCAGTATAGGTCAAAACCTTTGGTGAAGATTTATGGATTTCATCCAGAAGGATATGTGGTACGTGAAGAGGTATTATCTCTTGGGAGTTATTGATATTCAAAAAAAAGGGAGTTCTTTGCAATCAGCATTGTATATGTACATGGTATGTCATTTGTACAAGATTTTTTAAGACTTACATTATTAGTCTGTTTGGTACTTACTACTTAGAATAAGCCGTTTCATCCAATTGTGTCAAAACAATTCTTGAACTTTTAAAGCAGCTTTCTATATGTTTTGATTATAATTCACTAATGACACAAAATATAATTGACAGAAATCGTTAATGGCGGGACGGAGCGGTGCCTGAGTTAGCGGTGCCTGTGCTCAACAAATTTAGTCCACACACATAGGAAAATTTCAATAAGTGAGATCACGAGGCTCATAATGGGTTTTATTTTCCCCTCATGTGCATGATTTTCATTGGGAGGGGGAAATAGCGAAACCTTTAGTTTTGACATACAATTTGTCCTAACTGAATAACTCCAATACATGTGGAAATATAAATTTGACGAGTGGCTTCCTTGACTTATTACCTATAAAATCAACGTACATGAACTGAATTACTGAAACAGTATAACAAAACAGGAGAAATATGACCTGAAGGCTCCGACTCGCCTTAAATATTGGACATTTTCAAAGTCATGCTTTTAATTTTGGTTTCGTTTCCTTAGTTTCCCATTGCCACAGCTGTCGATAACAATTATAGTTGTTATCGATAGCTTTAATCCTAAACCTTTCTTTTAAAGTGTTTAAGCTTTTAGTATCGTCTGACCTCCGGTTTCTTGATTAGATATAACAAAAGAAGTCTGTAAGCTTCACAGTGCAATGAGGTACATCTATATTAACACAAAATAAAGTGAAACACCGTATTACAAAACTCGTCTTAAATCTTAAATATTGGACGTTTTCAAGTTCATGGTTTTAATTTTGGTTACGTTTCCTTAGTTTTCCATTGCCATAACTAGGTTCTTGTCGGTATTCAAAGCTATCGATATATAGTTGTAATCGATAGCTTTGTCTCTACCCTTTACTTCAAGAAACTGTTTAAGCTTTTAGTATCGTCTGACCTCCGGTTTCTTGATTAGATATAACAAAAGAAGTCTGTAAGCTTCACAGTGCAATGAGGTACATCTATATTAACACAAAATAAAATGAAACACCGTATTACAAAACGCGTCTTAAATCTAAACCAGCTCAATTTGAGCATCTTGTTAACTCCAATTTGATACCACATTTGCTACCACAAGCTCTAATTGACAAAGATTGACACCAGTATATGAAATGTGTGCATTTTCAAAAGTTTGTTTGTTTGCTACTTAGATAACCCCATTTCATGCTTATCCAATTCATGTTCATCCAATTGAGTCAAAACAATTCTTGAACTTTTAATGCAGCTTTCTAGATGTTTTGCTTATAGTTCACACAAATGACACATAATACAGTTGACAGAAATCGTTAATGGTGGGACGGTATCTGTGTTCAAATTAAGGCGCCGACTCGCCTTAAATATTGGACATTTTCAAGTTCATGGTTTTAATTTTGGCTTCGTTTTCTTAGTTTCCCATTGCCACAACTAGGTTCTTGCCGGTATTCAAAGCTATCGATATATAGTTGTAATCGATAGCTTTGTCCTAAACCTTTCCTTTAAAGTGTTTAAGCTTTTAGTATCGTCTGACCTCCGGTTTTCTTGATTAGATATGACAAAAGAAGTCTGTAAGCTTCACAATGCAATGAGATACATTTATATTAACACAACACAAAATGAAACACCGTATTACAAAACGCGTCTTAAATCTAAACCTGCTCCTGCTATAATGAAAGACAGAAGTAAAAAGACTTTATCGCGTCTGACGTGACTGTCAATTTACGATCCTTGATTGGTTAATAGCGCGTAAAAGGAAGGCCGATTTATCTGGTGCCGATCGGAGAAAAGGAATAGCAGGAAATGGTGAAAACTTACGTACTTTTACAAGGCAAAATGCAACTTTTTAGGCATTGTTGACATGGTGCCTTCGGGAAAGAAAGTTTCCTACTATATAAAGACGTAACTTTTGAGATGGTTTGTATGTGTGAAGGTGCAAAATTAACAATAAGGCGCCTGGTTTATACCGCCGCGCTCAGCAAGGCATCATCATGACACTTGTAAACAAACCGTGCTCGAGTTTGATTGACCATAAGCTGACGAGTCAATCCGAAGAGTTGCAAACAACATTGATCTTCCCACAAGTCAGTATAGGTCAAAACCTTTGGTGAAGATTTATGGATTTCATCCAGAAGGATATGTGGTACGTGAAGAGGTATTATCTCTTGGGAGTTATTGATATTCACGGAAAAAGGGAGTTCTTTGCAATCAGCATTGTATATGTACATGGTATGTCATTTGTACAAGATTTTTTAAGACTTACATTATTAGTCTGTTTGGTACTTACTACTTAGAATAAGCCGTTTCATCCAATTGTGTCAAAACAATTCTTGAACTTTTAAAGCAGCTTTCTATATGTTTTGATTATAATTCACTAATGACACAAAATATAATTGACAGAAATCGTTAATGGCGGGACGGAGCGGTGCCTGAGTTAGCGGTGCCTGTGCTCAACAAATTTAGTCCACACACATAGGAAAATTTCAATAAGTGAGATCACGAGGCTCATAATGGGTTTTATTTTCCCCTCATGTGCATGATTTTCACTGGGAGGGGGAAATAGCGAAACCTTTAGTTTTGACATACAATTTGTCCTAACTGAATAACTCCAATACATGTGGAAATATAAATTTGACGAGTGGCTTCCTTGACTTATTACCTATAAAATCAACGTACATGAACTGAATTACTGAAACAGTATAACAAAACAGGAGAAATATGACCTGAAGGCTCCGACTCGCCTTAAATATTGGACATTTTCAAAGTCATGCTTTTAATTTTGGTTTCGTTTCCTTAGTTTCCCATTGCCACAGCTGTCGATAACAATTATAGTTGTTATCGATAGCTTTGTCCTAAACCTTTCTTTTAAAGTGTTTAAGCTTTTAGTATCGTCTGACCTCCGGTTTCTTGATTAGATATAACAAAAGAAGTCTGTAAGCTTCACAGTGCAATGAGGTACATCTATATTAACACAAAATAAAGTGAAACACCGTATTACAAAACTCGTCTTAAATCTTAAATATTGGACGTTTTCAAGTTCATGGTTTTAATTTTGGTTACGTTTCCTTAGTTTTCCATTGCCATAACTAGGTTCTTGTCGGTATTCAAAGCTATCGATATATAGTTGTAATCGATAGCTTTGTCTCTACCCTTTACTTCAAGAAACTGTTTAAGCTTTTAGTATCGTCTGACCTCCGGTTTCTTGATTAGATATAACAAAAGAAGTCTGTAAGCTTCACAGTGCAATGAGGTACATCTATATTAACACAAAATAAAATGAAACACCGTATTACAAAACGCGTCTTAAATCTAAACCAGCTCAATTTGAGCATCTTGTTAACTCCAATTTGATACCACATTTGCTACCAAAAGCTCTAATTGACAAAGATTGACACCAGTATATGAAATGTGTGCATTTTCAAAAGTTTGTTTGTTTGCTACTTAGATAACCCCATTTCATGCTTATCCAATTCATGTTCATCCAATTGAGTCAAAACAATTCTTGAACTTTTAATGCAGCTTTCTAGATGTTTTGCTTATAGTTCACACAAATGACACATAATACAGTTGACAGAAATCGTTAATGGTGGGACGGTATCTGTGTTCAAATTAAGGCGCCGACTCGCCTTAAATATTGGACATTTTCAAGTTCATGGTTTTAATTTTGGCTTCGTTTTCTTAGTTTCCCATTGCCACAACTAGGTTCTTGCCGGTATTCAAAGCTATCGATATATAGTTGTAATCGATAGCTTTGTCCTAAACCTTTCCTTTAAAGTGTTTAAGCTTTTAGTATCGTCTGACCTCCGGTTTTCTTGATTAGATATGACAAAAGAAGTCTGTAAGCTTCACAATGCAATGAGATACATTTATATTAACACAACACAAAATGAAACACCGTATTACAAAACGCGTCTTAAATCTAAACCTGCTCCTGCTATAATGAAAGACAGAAGTAAAAAGACTTTATCGCGTCTGACGTGACTGTCAATTTACGATCCTTGATTGGTTAATAGCGCGTAAAAGGAAGGCCGATTTATCTGGTGCCGATCGGAGAAAAGGAATAGCAGGAAATGGTGAAAACTTACGTACTTTTACAAGGCAAAATGCAACTTTTTAGGCATTGTTGACATGGTGCCTTCGGGAAAGAAAGTTTCCTACTATATAAAGACGTAACTTTTGAGATGGTTTGTATGTGTGAAGGTGCAAAATTAACAATAAGGCGCCTGGTTTATACCGCCGCGCTCAGCAAGGCATCATCATGACACTTGTAAACAAACCGTGCTCGAGTTTGATTGACAGATGACGTCAGACGCGAGTCTTTCAATTTATGACAATTGGATTGAAACGGTCGCGTGCAGAAACGTGTTAGCATTTGCTACCTTAAGCTCTTATTGACAAAGATTGATACCAGTATGTGGAATTTGGTGCATTTTAAAAAGTTGCAAAATAGTCGCGAATAGCCCCTGTCGACTATCCCAAATGCCCGATTGAAAATTTAAAACGCATCAATTGTTTCAATGCTTTACTGATGAATGCTAGGGCATGATACGATCGATATTAGCCTTTTAGAGATATGGCGGATACAATAGGATGGCGCTGCACGAAGTGGGTAAAGTCTTTTGAATTCGCCGGGTTTTACCCAAATTGAAGACTGCCGTCCTCTTGTGCACGCCATACTTCGAAAAGGTTAATGACCTAGCGGTTGTTTCGAGCAATGTCAATTCTGCAATTCAACTCAACAGGTTTGCATGCTTCTTTTTTAATTTGCAACTTTTACAAATGCACCAAATTTCATATCAATCTTTGTCAATTTAGAGGTTTTGGTATCAAATGTGGTATCAAATTAGAGCTAATAAGATGCTGCACACATTCAACTGTTTCAATCAAATCGCCACAGCATACGTGGGTTTAGGTTTATGGCAGAGGATGATTTAAGCACTTCCCACCACGCCACTGTGTTGACTTGCGGTTAGCACAGCTGTGTGAGTGAATATGACACCACTGCTCGCACATTGCATATTGACGGGCATGTTAAATTTGAATTTGGACTGATATATTTACAATAAAAACTCATTCAAAATGCTAGTCGATTTCACATTTTATGTTACCTACAGAAGGTGTGAATTATCCTTTATACATACATCACTTTTGTTCTGAAATCGACCAAGTAATAATGACACACGCACAATTCTTAAACAACATCTTTTGCACAGAATTCAATGGGATTTGAAAAGTAAAGTGGCAGTTGAAACTCTAGTGATAACACGTTTGCAGTGCATGATGGGGCTTCCTTAAATCATCCTCTGGGTTTATGGTGGGTTACATAAGTTACACGGAGTTTCTTTTTGTGTTTTGTTTACATTAGTAGTGTGGTGTACGTATTTAACAAATCCTTGAATTGTTCTGCATGAATAATGTATAAACTGGTTCATTATGCTAGCCGAATCCAATAAATATTACTCACGGAACTGAGCTTTCGCCATCTTGGCTGATGGCTTGATCACAGATGAACTGGTCCACTGCTTTTCCCGTGAAACTTGGTTGCTATTGACGTATCCTCGTTACCCGGAAGTGATGTTGGTTTAAGCAGTTTTAAGACACGGAATTGAAACTTAGATTGAGACTATGACAAGAATACTGATGGCAATGTTTTGTTGTATCGTCAAAAAATGCGGTTCATTTTCTACAAGTAACCTTTGTATTTTATGAATTGATAATAAGTATCCATGTGTCATGTAGTATCCACCCCAAATATGAAGTTTCTACTTCATTTAGATTCAAAGAAACAGCAAGTGAAAATGTGACTTTTTATGAAGAATCCTTAAATAGCGTGACTGTTGCCATGGAAACGAAATTTATATGTTCTTATGGTTTATCTTAGTAATGTATTCTTTATCTTGTATTTTTCATTTTTATATGAATTGAGATAAAAACAAATAAACTTAAACTTGAATCATGAAATTGAGTAGTCTTGGCTACATGGCCTAGTGCTCTTTTAATTCGCGGACAGTGATCTCCGCAGCTGAAATACGTGTAATGAGTCTTGTCATTAGGCTTATTCTCTAATACCGTAGATAGATAAGTAAAGGTACAAGGAATGAAGGTCAATGGTGATTAGTTAGCCCTATTGGATGGGTCCTATCACCTGTTGTTTATAATATCGACATGTGTTTATTTACAGTCATGTTCGAATGACGATCGAGTGATTGTTTAGTTTTAATTTTGTATATCAATCAAGGCATTATAATTCTTTATACCATACTTAAACTACTGATCCTGATCCTGGTTCTGGTAGATGTATGTGTATGACTATGTAAATATGGATGTGCACGTGGCGATCGCGGGATGTTATAAGCACTCCGGGCATGAGCAGCAAAGTTTTCGTAAATTAATGCGCAATTTTAAGTACAATAATTATACCCTTTTTTGGTAGATCACTTTACTATTATTTAAAAGTTTGCTTACCTCGGTCCTGTTAAATCCACTTTGAGCTAATCGTCAGCTATTATAATCCAGAAGATATAGTGCGATGAAATAATCTGCCGTTTTGACTGTTCACAATTATAGATTTCAGAGTAATCTGATTGATGATCATAATCACAGGTATGAGTATGTGATTTTTATGACAAATTTGCGCGCCAAGATGAAAAATAACTTAATACAATAGAGAGACACATACGATGAGCAGACGATATACGAATTGATAAGAAATTGCCACACGGAATGTCCAAACCCACGCACCACAAAATTATCATCCACTGGTTAACTTGCTTGCTGCCACATCATTTGCCGAACGTTTTAGTATAAACCTTTTCTGAGTTTTCACAGTGTTACTGTAGTTTAAAATAGCTATAGCTATAGTCAGTGTAGTGTGTGCTACTTGCTTGCTATGTCAGCCTGTGTAACCGTTTCCCGCGTATACTTAAATCACGTGATCGCGAAAAAGAGATGATGTTTGTGAAAAATATCAATTGGTTTGAGGTTTTGCTTTAGTGTTGATTTATTCCGATTGTGCTGTTGATTGTTTTCATAAAATACTTTTAATTATTATCTGGGTAATGAATGCGATGAAAAAGCTAAACCAAAGTGTGGGCAAACAAAACCAACGCTTTGTAGGGTTTATTGTTCTATTGTTTCCGATTAGAGGGCTGACATATTGGAAAATGTTGCCAATCAATATTCATGAGATTCAACGTCCAGTTTTCGAAATTGGGTAACTTGTGTTTGGCAGGTGCGAAATACATCTGACTGGGCGTTTTAATTACGTAACGCATAACGGCATTGATGTCATCGAATGGCTGCTTAGTGCTGTTATGTGTTTAATTTCTATAACAATTATTATTACATTTATTTATCATCCCTTTCTTTGCTTTCTCTGTATTTATTCTTTCCTAGGCCTAAACTAACTTTATCACTCCTCGCTCTTCTTCTCTCTCTTCCCTTCTTCACCCTTCTTTCTTTCTTTCTTTCTTTCTTTCTTTCTTTCGTTCTTTCGTTCTTTCTTTCTTTCTTTCTTTCTTTCTTTCTTTCTTTCTTTCTTTCTTTCTTTCTTTCTTTCTTTCTTTCTTTCTTTCTTTCTTTTTGTCCTCTCTTACTCTCCATCTCATTCCAATAATATGTCCTTATCTTTCTATTATTTACTCTTTCTCCCTTCCTGTAGGCCCCTCTCATTCTCCATATCCCCTCCTCCCCTCTTTCTCTTCCTCTCTCATCCCCTCCCAAGACTTCTCACAGGGTTGAATCTGCCCCTCCCAAACCCCACCGCCCCCTTTGGGTATGCCATTATTTCTATGCAAATCTCCTTCGTAAAATAAAATTAAATAGAAATCTGTGAAAACAACCTTTATAGGACTATACTTATACTTACATGTATACGTAGCGATTACCATTGTAGAGTACTATAGATAATGTGGACCTGGCAGCCTTAATACATTCTGATGTGTAATCGATCAGGGAGAGCATTCAATATATTTAAATGAAGCGCCTAAAGTCAGGTGGGTGATAAAGAAGATTACATCGACAGCTCGAAAAGCACACATTTGGAATACGTGAGAACAATGGTACCACTTTACACATGACTGCATTGTGGTCACTTATTGATACTCGCCTGTTTTGTAGAGCGTTAATACATGTATGATGCCGGATCAGTGACCAATTTAATGGTGGTACCTCTTTGTCGAAACAATGGTACCACTTTTATAAATAGCCTGTCAAAACAATTGTACCACTTTTATAAATAGCCTGTCGGAAAATCAAACCGGCATCAAATGAACAAAGCATCACGTAAAAATCATGAACACGAACATCAAAAGAGTTCTCCGAGTGCTAATATTAGGGATGTCACAGTGGCTGCACAACTATTCTACCACACTGTGAATGCAAGCATAACAGTAAATTGAAAAGCGCGCGCATCAAAGTTGTTCAATTTTGGCAAACATCCATGTGGGCCATTTGGATTTGGATTTGGAAGATACCTTCTCTTAAATAACAGTATTGCGAACCACCAGCATACATAACTCGATGTAGAGAGTCTTTCCTATTCAGAGGAAATATTGCAATTACACACCTTATTGCCTTTTAACAATAACCATTGACACTAGCACATATCAGAGAAGATGTAAGAAAAGGATGGAGAACAGAATTATATCCTTGAGATAATCCCGTAGGTAATCCTGTGCACCTATCATAGTCCTTTATTCTCAAGTGGTGGGTTAACCAACAATTAACAATGAGAGGAAATTCCTGAACCTAGTTCAGTTGGGGATGATTTGAAGTGACCGCCAATTATCAGTCCCAGAACAACGCCAAATATGGATTAAAAGACCTTTGACCTTGGATGTACAACAGCATGTTATGATCTAATGGGAAACTGTGCACATCAACAAACACCATTTCTATCAAAAAGGCAACGTCTGATATAATTTGAAACCACATAAATTACTAGAGTTGGTTCTTCTCTTGGATTTGGACCAAGCCTTAGAATATCGAATGTTGCGTTTTGAAATAAAACAAACCAGAAATTTATCACCCATTGTAAAAGATATGGTACATGTACCGAATACATGTACATACATTGGCTGACCTGGTGGATTTTCTGGCCCAGCCATGCTAACCACATAAGGAGATTATACGATTAACCTAGTGCAGCTATTGTCATAGCAGGGTATTATTATGTAATACTCCTGATCCATATTTGGCGTTCTCTTGGACTGATTATGACCATTTGATATTTAATACCAGCAATGTGAAAAAAAATGAAATAATGTAGTGCCTAAATAATGTACCCTTTTACGGAAGGAGCAAAGTTTAACAAGTTATAACTCCGCTTCTGAAGTACGAATGTCAGCGGCGAATGTCAGGTTATTATTTCCCAGTCTTTAAAAAAAAATTGCAGGCAGAGGTGGGAATCGATCTCGGTACCTCCAGGTTAAACAGCACTGTGGAAGACCACTAAGCCAACTAAATATCTGGGTTGAGATGTGTGACATTAATCTTTGATATTGCTTAATGGAACAAATCGTGGAATTAAATCAGTAATAAAAGAAGTAGATTCTTATATAGCGGTCAAATTAGATAAAGGGGAAATATTTGTCCCTGCTCTAAAGAAAATATAGGTTAGAAAATTATCAAATAAATTTAAATTAAAAATTGAGATTTTATATTTCTTTCTTTCACGAGGCGGACAAACACTGACAAACACTGTATAAGCTAAAAATTCGACACTTATCACTAGATCCTGTCATAGCTCAATGGTAGAGCATCAGACTGCTAATGTCAATATCGTTGGTTCGAGTCCTCCTGCCAGCAATGGTTATACATGTATTTATGATTTTAATACTACGCTACAATTTGTTCAATATCTTTCGTTTATTTATTATTTATTTATTTATTTATTTATTTATTTATTTATTTATTTATTTATTTATTTATTTATTTATTTATTTATTTATTTATTTATTTATTTATTTATTTATTTATTTATTTATTTTTGTTTATTTATGTAAATAATTTGATATATTTGAAAGAGGTATTTGAGCAATTGAAATTTTGATTTTATAATCTTATGGGGTCATTTTGACCCCCATCCCCACCACTACCAAATTGCCAAACGCACAAAACCTATGAGTTTGCATCATACATGTCATCATCATAAAAAAAAAACATTCTATGTATACCTGACGCCGCCGGCAGCCTATATTAATTTACTAGTCAACATTTGCATAGGAACCGCATAGATTGGAGATTATATACGTATTTATTAGTAATAGACAAGTAATATATATATATATCGTGTGTTTGCGATTTATTCCGTATTCAATAAGTATGATGAACAAACCCATTTCTGGCAGAAGCACTCACAGCGTAGTGGTATTCGATCTCGACTGTTAATCAAAAGGTTGTGAGTTCGAACCCTGGTAGAATTTTAATTGGAATACATTTGTTTTTCTTTTGTTAAGTAAGAGGTAATAATTATGGCAAGAAATCCGCCGTATACACCAATCCGAGAAGCGTTTACTGTATTTGGCCCTCTATTGACGGCAACACAGATGTACCAGAGCGGGAGATTTAATTCATAATTCAATACTCATGATTGTGTATTGAATATCACTGTTGTGTACAATAGAGGGTATGCAATACGACGTCACTCATGACAGAGTCATCCTCATTTAAATAAAATTCTGTCCTCCATAAGGTGCCACGGGGCAAATCGCATGATAATACATTAAAACAGGTGATAGGTATGAATGGATGTGGAATCGATCTAGAGACCTGTCCCTCTGTCATCTTAAGCTATTTTAGAACTGTCCTCCAACATGGCTGCCATCTCAATTGTTATATCGTTCCGGTTGGTTTATTGCATACACTCTATTCCCGGGTACCGGGTACAATTCTGTATAGCACACAATAAATAATGGATAGAACCCCCGACCTCGGGACACCGCAGTTTTACATCGGGGACACCGCAGTAATGGCGAAGTCGGATAGGTGTATAAAACTGAACACAGCTCAATCCAGCCTCATAGGCCTATATCATGTAAATGTATTATGTGATGCAAATGTTGACTAGGAAAAAAAATATCGCACGCCGGCAACTAGACTACTATACAAAAAAATAGTATCACATCTTTCCTGCTCAATCAATATATTATAATACTTGCAAATAGATCATAGTTTACTAATCTAATCCTGTAAAATAGACCTGTTATATCACCTTTACATGGTTTGTTATGGTAGGGATTAGTGTCCGATCTCTGTAATGTAATGTAAATGAAGCATATTGATATGCAGGAAGAATCGATCAGGGTGCTATCTATTAGGAAAGATAAACACTATTCAAAATATCAATAGACAAGAAGAAAGGGATGTAGAGATTTGTAATTGAGTCATGCATGATTTATCAGAAGGTTCTTTCCAAAACCCAAACGTAATGGAAAAATTAATTTCCTCATATGTGCTATTTATCCCAATTGTTTGATTTTTTAATATGTGGTGTGTGAAACCTTTCTGTGGCTACCATCGGGTCTTTTAAAAATAAGTATTGCTTCGTTTAAGAGCTAATACCTGTTTTTATGGATTGTTGAAGATCCCTCATAAATCAATAAATATAGGACTTTTGAAATAAAAATACCTACCACCAGTTAGCTGAAATACTACAATAATATTACTAATCATTCTTAGCATGTAAATTATTTCCGTCGACAACGAATGGCACACTTGAGGAAAACGAGTTAAAAACATATCATTATCAAAGTGATTTTAAGGGAATAATATTCCAAACCACAATGCTCTAAGCCATTGTGCGTGTCCAAGGCCACACCGTTTTTGTATACGCGGTATAGTGTAATGACGGTTCCTTTACCATTTGTCCTCCCATGTTAATCCAGATAACAAAATGTTAATATAAAGTCTCATTGCAAATGAATTTTTATTTTTACTTTTCGGAATTGGCTTTGAGCAATGCTTACACATACCATGTTTACAGAAAAAAAAGGAAAATTCTATTCCAGACACCGTATTTTTTGTATTAGGCCTATATTTAAGTAACTAACTTCAGTTTCTTCATTCAACATCTTCAGGTTCATACTTGATAAATGTAAGATGAATGAAAAAACTTTAATTAAATATTGAAAAAAAAAACCAAAATTACTCATGCCTAATTTACATAATAATATCATGAATACATAATTAGCTGTAATTAGCTAATTTGCATAATTAATTACTTTTTGTGTATTTTTTGTTATCAATTGAAAGAATTTTGTATACATGTGTGTAAAAAAACCGCACTCTGATACCATGTACGGTTTTCTATTGGCATCAATTTTGTATATTAATTAGCTGAACTTTTTTTCAGCTTTAGTTTGCCTGCAGATTGGCCGAAATTGCTAAAATAGTATATTTGGTTTTATTTTATTTATTATAAATATTCAGTGATAGATTTTTCAAATTTTGTTTTCTTTGACGAAGCCAGAAAAGATGGGTATTTAACCTGTGATACTTTTTCAAGCAAGCGTCCAAATAAACCTTCAAACTCTCAAAATGTGCCAATTTTGTCATTATAGCCATTTGTGGCAGATTTGCATTCCATATATGAGCATCTTAAAATTGACACTACAACACAATGCATTAACCTATTTCAATTCCGTTTTTTGATTTTTGATACTTTAATAAAACTCATTCATGAAGAAACATTAAATAACGTGTCCCTGCTGAGCTTATTTTTGGGGGATATGCATCCTAATATTTATGTTATTATATGTAATGCTCGTGTGTGTTGTCAAGTTTCCAGTTATATTTACCCCCTGTATATCCTAACCAACGATAGATATGTCAGAATTGGAACCAGCAGCCAATAGCTGGATCTTTTAGCTCGAATTTAAGACCTCATTCGTTGAAATTGTTCAAGAAATAAAGACACAACGATCCAAAAACCGAAGGAATATGCCAATTTAAAAGTTGCAGTTTCCTCCATTGCATGCCATATTGATTTGTACACAACGCGTTCGCTAACTAGAGAACTAGCACCGTGCTTCCATTGATTAGCACGTTAAAAATAGCGCCGTGCTTTCATTGATTAGAACACAAAAGTGAAGTTGATTTCTTTTCTTTATTGTTTTAGATCACCGTTTCTTTAATTCTCACCAATTTCAACAAATAAGGTCTTAAACCAGAGCTAATGAATACAGGAAATTGGCTGTTTGTTTTAATTTTGACACATTTGTCTTTATTTAGGACATAAAGGGGTAAACACAACTGGTACCTTAATTTTGTGGCTTACTGTATTATGATTTTTTATATGCCAGTATTGTATGGTTAAAAGGAGAAATACGAATAAAACATACGAATAAGGTAACATGCAGAAATGCCTTGTTTTCTCTATCATTATTTTACAGTTTTCCCAATTACCTCCACTGAAAATCAAATTTCCCATCTTACCGGTGTGCTCGTCTCATGTCCAAAAGGGCGCACTATAAATTTGTTCTATTTACACCGTGTTGTAATTATGAAATTCTTCTATTCTAACATGGAACTTATTGTTCAGATTCCAAGGCAGTGGCGTAGCGTCATAGGGGCACGGGGGCACGTGCCCCCAATCGATCTGAAATTTTAAAAAATCCCATAGGATAATTGCCAAAAAACGGCTTGTGCCCCCCGATCAGACCCGGTGCCTCCCCCCCCCATCATGGTCGGTGCCCCTCCCCCCCCCCCATGTGATGACCCACGCCACGCCACTGTTCCAAGGAATAATTGTGCTAATGTTCAAATCTCAGTTTTGCCTTTAATCACAGTCATTACATCTACAAAACTGTGCTTGCAAAAGTCTTTAATTTGACTTCTTGAGATGAGACGGATATAGTATTTTTTTATCAAAACTATTTGATTGTTTTCAGAATACAAGCATATTATGTCCTCTAAATTAGTATTTTTGACGAAAAAGATGAAACATAGATACCCTGCACAATAACTTTACATTTGTCTAAAGCTTTTGTGGGAGCGTCTACCATTCGTCTCTTTCATCAAAAGAACGAAAAAAAACACACAATCATTTAGTTGCATATAAGCTTGTAGATGTAATTATATAAGAAAGCTACATGTACGATAGTACTACATCGAGCTTTAAATTACGAATCATACATCTTTATAACTTAAGGCATTTTTAAAGCATTTAAAGTGCAACGGTCTAAGCTTTTAATCTCCCCTGGCAAACAGTTTTACAACTGCAGTTTCAAGATACATATGACACATTACGTAGTATAAACATGTTTAAAAGCTTTTATTTACTGTTAGGCCAAAAGAATACAAAAAGAAATATTTGTCTCAAGATTTAAAATAAAAATGTAATACGGAAAGTGGTTTCCCTCATTTGTCTTTGTTTTGTCTCAAAACTTGCATTTTTACACTAACACATAAAGCAATATTTTTACTAATTTAAAGTTTTTTCCAACAAATGCTAAAATATGTTAAAAAGATAATGCGGTACATTGAAAATTCTGTTTGAGTCTAAGCTTGTCTAAAGGATAAATTACTATTTTAATCCATTGATGTATCAACATTTAAAAGTATTTAAACTTATTCAAATTACTCAATCCTTATCCATAAGAAAGGAATTATCACAGACTTCGGCAACTACAGACCAATAGGTATTTCATTCAACATCCATATCTATTATCTACATAATACTACATTCTTGGCCTTCAATCAACCCTAAGAGCAAGCTGGATTCAGAAGTGTGTATTCCCACCACAGACCATCTCACCACAAGCAATGATCCATGGCATTCCTAGATTTTGAAGAGGCGTTTGACAACATTAAAATACCAGCAGCTATACTCCAAGCATTTGTCGACCAGGGAATTGATAATGCCCCAACATCAACATCGTCAGGAACATCTACAGCAAGGGCACAGCTACTACCCAGCTTCATAAGGAGAATGATAAGATGAATAAGACACGTAAGATACGTATTGACAGATGAGTAAGACATGGGACACCAAACTCCCAAACTTTTCAATGCCGCTTTTACAGGTAAGCAACATTGAGAAAATAATGGGATTAACTTCAATGGACAGAAACGCAATTACCTGGGATTTGCTGACGACATCATCATCCTAGTCTCAGAAAGCCCTGATGATATTGCATCCATACTCCATGGCCTTAACAATGGCAGCAATCAAGTGGGGTTAAATACCAAAAGTATATTTAGCAACTATGTTGGCTAAAAAAAAAACCTGGAAGAGGTAAATGAATATTTGCATCTTAACCATAACCAAGGTTTGACTTGACTAAAAATTACTTTCCCATTAATGTCTTTTCTAATCACCACAATGTTGGTATTACGCTATTAGACCATACAAACCACACATCACGAATCGACTGCAAGACCATGCCTCCCACGTGATCCGATTGTGTTATCATGCCAAACCACCATTGGCGTAGCTGGGATTTTTTCCACGGGGGCAAGCCTGTATGGGGCGGGGGCCCAAATCCACCAAACAAAATTTTGCCGCCCCTTCCTCAAAAGGTTGACCCAATTTTTTTTTTCGGTGGTTTGGAAAAGTGAAGGGAAAAAAAAAAAAAAAAAAAAAGAATACAAGGGATAGCGACTTCATTTTGATATAATATAGTTCCATTTTTTAACAACATTTTTAAATTGTTCTAATTCTATCCGCACCTTATATCGTTGGCCTATGGATTCTCTCTTTCTTTTTCTTTTCCCCTTTTTTCCATCTCTCTCACTTCTTTATTATTTTGCCCTGCAAACCACATACAGTCTGTCCACATAAAAGTACAAACCAAATCTGTGGCATCGAGGGTCGATGCTTTGCGTCACACTCACTCGCTTGGTAAGTACAAATCGCGCAGTGGTTGGCGAGCGAAAGAAGCATTTACACACGCATTGCACTGAAATAATTATTCTCATACCTCCAGTTTCCGAGGTCAATTTACATTGTCTATGTGGACAGACTGTATAGGCACGAAACCGTTAGCCGGGCAACGGTCAGACGCGTGGCTTAAGATACCCTGTCTTCTGGTTGACACCCGAGGGGTCGGTAGGTCAATTCCCGGATGGGGAAAACAACTTTTCCCTTCATCTTCTTTCTTCCTTCATTCATTCTGTCCTTCCACTTAAGCAAAAACCAGAGAGGGAGTTGGGGTTAAAATCTATTATAGAAAGTAGGCATAATCTGTTCGTTTTGATTTATTTTCGGAAAAAGTTCCTTCTACTGAACATTTGACATGCAGGTACGTATTTAAAGAAAACCACATACCCACTGCAAAATAATTTATGTTTAAAAATTAAAATCTATATAAAGCTAATTAAGTGCATGAAATATAGAAATAGTTTCAATTTACACATTCCACTTCAATTGACAACATCTTGATTTCATTCTTGAATCAGACTTTTGTTTTTAAGGAAATTTGATGTAAATAAACTCACTAGGGAAATACACACAAGAACGCGGGTCACAACCCGCACATTGAGACTACAATGGTATGACACTATGTCATCGATTGAGGATTCTGCTGATTTGTTTTGGTTTTAAAATGCAATTAATAGTGGCTCACACAGATGATCTGGGACATTGTCCCACAAGTCAATGTGGCTCACGCAGAGGATCTGGGACATTTTCCCTTCAGTCAATGTGGCTGTAAAGCCCTCTTCACATGACTCACCACTACTGGGTCTTCCTTCACCTATAATCGCACAGATATTCTCAATAAAAACTGAACAATTAATACTTTTATGGTAAAAGCCATATTGTAACATTTGCTGATGAGGACGCCCTCAAATGTCGTCAAAATTCTGCTTTTTACATGATAGGAATGTAAATTAGTAAACTAACATACCCTGCAAAAAATCATGCCTTTAGGTGGTGTATTTGTGACAAAATCTGTTATTTTTGATAAAACGACGTGTCCCGTCGTTTTATTCACACGATCGAAATGTAAGTCGAACGCATACACGCAATGTTCATAACACGCATGCACTGTTCGTATATGGGGTACAGGATGGACATAACACATCAAAGAACCGACTCCAGCACGACCGACGGAGTGACACGCATTGGCGATATCGGAGCTGGAATTAAATTCCAATTTTCTTTGCTTTATCTTACCTTTAAATTTAAACGGGACATATTGGAGAGTAAAAGCTAACATTTTGTGGACAAAAATACAAATCTGTTTTAATATGGCTTAAATTTCAATGTATGCATTAAAAAGAAAATTCGAATTTGTTAGTACCTTTTCCAGTCTTTTAAATTCGACATCCACGCAGTTGAGGTAAGTAATAGCAGACAGTAATGAGATTCGACATTTTGTGTTGGAGGACTTCGTCAGATTTAAATAACCGATATGGTCATCTGATCCACTTTCATTGGAAACTGGATTCAGATGACCCATTAAAGTGGTTCAGATTACCATATTATTAATATCTGATGAAGTCCTCTAGCATGGAAATATTGTAGTAGTAAGTATTTACCTGGTTTTGACAAGCAAAATTAATACATACCGTATTTGATCAATAAACCTAATGAATCTTTTCAAGGTATTGTGATTCGATTTACCTTGTTTACAAACATCTAAAGTTACTGATGCTACTTATATTAATTACCGTGACTGGGTAACACAGGCACCGTATGCAGGTCATTGATGTATATTGGCGGGTATTAGTTATTCTAAAGAGATAAAGAAGGAAAATAAACACAGTGACATGGTGAAGTATTTTTCCGAAAGTCCCGATAGCTGGTGATAACGTCAGGAACAGGATCTTCTATCTTCGGCTAGACGTCGGAGTGGTAACTTTGAGTATTCTGTTTGTAAATTTTCATTTACATATTTAACATAATTGACATAATTAATTGTGAAAATATTATTTTGTTGCGTCGTTTTATTCAGTTGACGGGAAATCGTAATGGATGCAATTAGGACACAGAAGGTAGCTTCATGTTGTTCAGCTGCAAATAATAATTGGAAGCTATTCTGTCTACATATCCTCCGGCCAAACAGAAATGATTTTTACCGCCTAAATGACAACACACCTGCAACCAAATCAGCCAAAATGCAAATCAGCGTGTAATTCGCCATTTAAACCACTCTTCATGTTTGTTACGGTAGTGGGGACCACCTTAGAATGTAAAAGGTCTGTTGTGTTTGATTGATGTTCATGGTGGTCTGAGGTTCGTTGGGTATTTTCTGGTCAAAAAAGGTCCGCGGTTGCAGGTCTTTACGAAATGGGGGTATCTATGGAGCACTCACAATCTCCAACAAAGCTCCCGTAAATTTTACAAATTGGTACTTGAGTACGTAATTACCTTCGGAAACAGTCATCTGAGAATCTAAATACAAATAATGCAAAGTTTGCCGACATCGTCATAATAATTTGGACACAAACTCAAATGAGAACATTTTGTGGAATTAGTGAGTGAACTAGAAACTGTGACTTGAAGATAAAGCTGTCAAAACTGAACTGATTAGCAAATACAGACGCAAGATAAGATTATAAGTATTGGAACAAGTTGAATTATGTATCTAATAAACTACATTGAATGTGTCGTGTAGGAAAACTTGTGGATGGTGTATTTGGAAAGCTGAATTTGACAAAAAAGAAATAAAAGTCAACCAAAAAACAAAAATATATAAACAATATGTCCTGCAGCTGTAAATAGATGGCCATTGTTAAATATTATTCATGAAGTATCAGCGATATAAGTTTATTAGCATTCGTTTATAAAACTGCATAATCAAAGATTACAAAACACTACATATATATTCCAGGGTAGATAAACAGCATCTTATTGACTTAAACTTACGGACCATGACTACTTTATTCACAGTCAAACTCATTTTTTCCTTTCGATTGTATAAAATATTATATATCGTCGGCCGAGTACAAAAAGGTCATAAGTGCTTTGTTATTACTATGCACTTACCACCTTCTTGTACTCAGCTTATGATCACATAATTCAAAACTAAATAATCTAAGATTCGCCGACGACATTGAAATTATAATATTGACGTAAAACGAACAGGCGCCAGGAGATTATTGGTGGCCGAGGGTTGAGAACCAGAAAGCCTTAACTCACAAAGGATTAGAAAGCCTTGATTCATAAAGGAATCCTTTTTATGGCTTTCTCTCTCCCAACCCTCGATTTACTTCGTCTCACTAAAAATACATACAAGAAAGCGGGTCGCAATCCACACAATGGTATTACCTCACATCCTCATGTAACGATCTGCTGACTTGTTACGGAGTTTGAAATGCAATATTTGACTGCGACTTGCGTAAAGGATCTGGGATATCTCTCCTCTGATCAATGTTACAGGATAATGCTGAACATCAAGCGCACTGACCATGTTAGTAATGAAAGGGTCTATAGCATCACCAACACTTATCAACTCTGTCAGATCACGACAACTACGATTCCTGGGACATATCCTGACGATGCAGGAAGATGAACCATGCAGAAGATATGCTCTCTATACCCCATTACATGGTAAAAGAAGACCTGGAAGACAAAGAACATCATATTTGTCTTATGTGCAAAAACTGTTGGGGGATTTCGACAACTTTTTACTGCCAGATGCCATTACCACTTTGGCTTCAGAAACTTTGTAGTCGCCTGCTTCGCAGCAGAATGAATGATGATGATGATGATGATCAATTGGCTGTTAATTCGACTTTCGCGACTTTTCTCAATAACCACTGAAAACTATTACTTACCATTTTTATGAAAGATGAATGTATTTTCACGTTACGTTGAAATTTGGGCCTGAAAATTGTAATCTTTTAGTATTTTTTTCAGTCTCCAGACAATATAAACTGCATCGCCACTATCGCATTCCGCACTGCAGATGGTACAGCCTACAAAAACACAGCCTTGTCTCTTCCAAAGAAGGAAAGTACAAACATCCTACAAAAGCCCAACGATTGGGAAGTCCTAATTGATGAAGAACACAAACAAATAGTGTTCCCTAGCTCCCCAAAAAGCAGAGACAACTAAACGTCCTGACATTACCATCTACTCTGAAAGGACAAGAACAGTAATTATCATTGAACTCACTGTTCCAACGGAGGAGAACTTGTCCAATGCATATGCCAGGGAAAAGTGCAAATAGCAAGACCTTGTAGCTGTGTGCGAGAATAGGTGGTGACAGTGTTGATGTTCTACCAATAAAAGTACTATTCCTTTTCATAGCTCTACACTAGTCCTGCCTGTTGCCTTACATCACCCGTCATTCCCTGGGTGGACCGTTGTAACGGTGTGGCACTTGCTAGTGTAGCTTAAGCCCTGTTAGTCATAGGCTTTAGCATAAGATGATTCATCAAAAAAGGGTGAAATAAGGCTTCGAAGGTGACAGCTGGTGTTCTACCAATGAATAACTTCGCTCTCTCACGCAGTTGAGACTATTAAAGCTAACGGTAGTAATTCCGTGTACTAACTAGATTTTAATATCGATGATACTTTTTATAATGGCTGTGACTAGATAACCCAGGCCACAGTACAGGTCTTTGATATGTTTAAGCTTATTGCTCAAAATTAAAAGACTATTGTTGGCGTTATAATGAAGAGAAATGTGTACACGGTGGTATGGCAGTTCGATTTTTGCGAAAGTTCTGGTAGCCACCCAATCTGTTACAATTGAAACTTCATACAAACGCAACAAGACAGTGCTGTCGCTAACTCACCTGAGATATAAAATATGTGAAAGCGCCAATACTTGAATTTAATGCGCGCCCATATTTGTGCTAGGCAGACGCCCTAACCACTAGATTATCAATTCTCCCTGATAAAGAGCTACAATTAAGGAAAATAATGTTGGCACACTCGGGTATACTAATTCTAAGTCGCCACCCTTCTGCCTCAATTTTATTTTGTTGAAACCACTTTTGACATTGGGCCCCGCTATAGCTAAGTAAATGGGACCGTTTACTAAAACAGGAAAAATCATTAAATAGGTAGAATCCCTGAAAAGGGTAATTATATTTATCTAAATCTGCCCTTTCTTACATTTCCTTCTGCCTTTGTTTTACCTTTATTATTTATTTATCTAATCCCATTACCATTAATTTTGAATGTATCTTTTCTTATATCGAGGGTTCAGAACCAGATACCCTTACTCACAAAATTAGCATAAGTTGGCTCGTTGCTTTAGTTTTTAAAAATCAATTTTTCTTCCACAATGTCTTTTGTTTTCTACTAAATTTTGTCATGATTAATGGACTGTATCTTTTATAGTGCCCTGGTGACTTTATGCTCATTTTGTGGGAGCAGGTGATTGTGAGTTGAGGCTTTCTGGCTCTCAACCCTCGATATTTCCTTTTTGCCTTCTTTCTTTCTTTCTTTCTTTCTTTCTTTCTTTCTTTCTTTCTTTCTTTCTTTCTTTCTTTCTTTCTTTCTTTCTTTCTTTCTTAATTCTACATATTTTGTTGAATTCCCCTTTCTTGTGAATTTCCTTTTCTTGTGAATTTCCCTTTCCATGTTATTTATCTAATCCCGTATTCCCGATCCCATAAGTTTCATTGAATTAGGGGGAATGGGCCAGAGAATTGGAAAGGGGACGTTTGCATTTCTCATCAAACATAGTTATACTGATTTCACTGAACTAGCAGTGCGGCAATGGAGAGTTCCAACATTTTATTGTCAAGGTGCTTTGTTTCACTTTTCCTTGATGTATCAATATATGTTATGTTATATGTTATCATGTGTAGTACACTCCGTTGACCTATATTATTAGCTACTTGTTTTAGCTACGGATACTAGAAGAACGGGTTAACCATCCCGTCCTAATTCTATAGAAATATCAACGACATAATTTAATCTCAATCAACAAAACAAGCATGAAAATTAAACAGCACAGTCAAAATGTAACCTATTTATACTCTTCGAAGTTGATCAACTTAATGCATGTATCCGCCGGGCCAAACTTATTTTTATAGATATGTATCTTATTCCTTGTTTAAAAATCATACTTGCATGGAGTAGGATAAGGAGGTTTACAAACAGTTGGTGAGTAATCACACGTTTTGAGGATGATTGGAAATATAACACTGCGGCTTTGTTAACTGGTTTCATACAATACAATACAATACAATACAATACAATACAATACAATACAATACAATACAATACAATACAATACAATACAATACAATACAAATATAATACAATACAATACAAATACAATACAATACAAAGAGCATTTGCGCCATTTCCAAAAGGCTCAGAGCCGTTACAAAATAAAGACTTTTATGGCATCACTGGAGACTATATCATCATTTGTAAAGAAGCGAAACCACAGATAACACAGCTGTTGATCATCCCTTTATACTAGGATCCTTATTTCCTGCCATGCCATCAATGAGCTATCCCATACCTTTTCCACAAACAGTTTCTACAGAAAACGTGTTGTTGCTGTCTTTCATAAATAACTGGATTTTAAAATAGATCATGTATGCTTTAATGAAACACAAACATAATCTACATTTATATAAGACTAATTTCTAGATACTTATTTCCTCAGTTTGAGACCTAGGGGAAGAAAGCCAGACAAGACGTTAAAAATAGGCAAATCAAATGTCACAGTATTGACGCAGAATTGTAGTATTATATACCAACAAGGACCTTAGGTGATGCAAAGGGGTCCATTAATTTGAAGATCTCAGGACTGTTTTTGCTCCTTGAAAATGCACAATAGCACTGTCAAAATAACACATTGAACTTATTTTTCATATGACAAGAAATTGGCGAAGTCCACACATAAAATCACAGTCACTACATACAGAACCGTGCTTGCAAAATGTGGCTTACTTAGCCATTAGATAGCCATTACAAATATCACTTTTTTCAACTTTAATAGTACAGTCGGGATGCATAATTGTGATTACGAAACAGTCACTGTTATAGTTTAAGGCATTTATAGTGTAGCTGCCTACGCTTCTGACACGTCTATTCTCTGTAGATTTTTTGATTTACAGATTTAAGTCTTTATACACGAATGTTATACCAACCAATACTAGTAACTAACCTCAGTAGGAGAGAAGGAGAAAAGAAGAAGTACACAAAGAAAGACAAAGAAGGCAGATGAAGACCAAAAGCAAAAACAGTCTTACATGTTAATATTTCACTTTAAAGTTCTGTTAAAGTAAATTCAGAGTTATACAACTTTTTTTTTAATTTCATGAGTTTTACAGCCACATTGACCAGACCCGAAATGTGCCAGATCATATAAAACGGTTCTAAAAATCATATCATATGAAATATAAATGGTGTACAAAATGTGTTACAGCAAAGTTAACAGTTGTTTCATGCAATAATTATCTTAATTTAAATTAGGTCTCCAGAAAAAAGTATACATAGTATCTTACTATATCCTTGGGCACAATTTTCTATCAACTTGAGGGATCGGATAATGATGTTTTCACGAATTTTTTGTGGGAGCTGAAAACACATCAGACATATCAGATTATATTTTGAAAACGAGAAATGTCCTTCTGATATTGAAAACATTTGATTCTTTTTTGCAATATAGAATACACATTTTATGACAAATGATTAAAAATTTATATTTTAGAAATTTAACAGTCCTCGAAGTAAATTGTATCAATCTGATGATATGTACTTAAAGTTTATGTAGCTGTGATGAAAAAATGTTGACCTTTTGTATTGACATTTTCCCCCTAAACACCAAAAATTAGATCTTTTGGGGATAAAATGTATATTTTCAATATGAAAGGTAAAATTTTTCAATAAATGATAAGCTAACCTTGTTTTAGAACTAGTGGTTGCACACCTAATCGCCTCTGTCAACATTCAACTGACTCTGCAAAGTTTTTAATATATTTCAAATCTGCTAAAAGTACATAAAACGTCATTTCAATTTCAAGTTACATATTCTACTTCAATTATTGAGAAAGGTGTGTTTGTTTATACGAAAAACATATTGATTTCATTCTTGAATTAGACATTTACAAGTCAATCGTCATGTCACTTGATGTACTTCAAATCACTAGTGAAAGTGGGTCACAATCAAACAATGATATTACTGCTAACTTGTTCATGCACGTAAGTTTTAAAGGCTGTCTCCGGCAATCACAACATTACGCCTTAGAAAAATAATTATCAAGCACGAATCACATGGTTTTATTTCAAACGAAATTGACCATAAGAACGCATCAAAGCAGCCGGTTCTCAACACGCAATATTCAAACTTCCCGCGCCGAAATTGCCTAGTGCAATGACGTCATGATCACCTGTGCTCAATTGTTGTCAGCCTTCATTGTATTATTACTGGGACGTCATTGCACTCGACAATTTCGGCGCCCGGGAATTTTGAAAATCGCGTGTTGAGAGATGGCTGTTTTAATTTGTTTTATTGTCATTATGAGTTTGTTTAAAATAAAACCACGTGATTCGTGCTTGATAATTAACTTTTCTAACATATAAGGCATAATGTTGTTATTGCCGGAGACATCCTTTAAATTCCTGAATATTTGGTAATGGAACAATGCCATTATTGATCCACTGTTCAGGAGGTGTAAGTCTTGTAAATATTTCGACACATAATTTATGTATAATGTTGGCAATAACTTCACTGCCGCCTTTGAGTGCTTCTGAGGTACTCGCACAATCCAGCTAAATAATTGTTCTTCATGCTCTGGGTGGCATCTCTCATATGCTCAAGGGTAGGCGGCTCATCACAGAAGGGTTTGGTAAAAGTTCTCTCTTCACTCAGCAATTACTTTTCAATGGGCTGATCCAGCAAGCTTCTTCACTTTTGGGTGAAGAAGCGTGATGTCCAATGTATATCTACGGGTCTTCTCTGTTACATATTGATACAAACATGTTATCAATTTGGTTTTATATCCCTATAATTGGCATAATGTAAAATCATTGAATGCACGTGTATAGGTAGATATTAGAGTGTGTTGCTTATCTTCGAGTTTCGAGTCTCGAGTCAAATTTTCGAGTCTCGAGTTTCGAGTCTCGAGTTTCGAGTTTTATACTTCGAGTTTCGAGTCTTATTTTTCGAGTTTCGAGTCTCATATTTCGAGTTTCGAGTTAAAAAGTCTTTATTTCGAGTTTCGAGTCTTATATTTCGAGTTTCGAGTCTTGTATTTCGAGTTTCGAGTCTTGTATTTCGAGTTTCGAGTCTTATATTTCGAGTTTCGAGTCTCATATTTCGAGTTTCGAGTTTTATATTTCGAGTTTCGAGTATCGACAGTCAAATTTCGAGTTTCAAGTTTATAATATCGAGTTTCGAGTCTCAAATTTCGAATATCGAGTGTCAAATTTTCAGGTTTTGACTTTATAATATCGAGTTTCCAGTAATACAAAAAAGTATTTAAACAAACAAAACAAGCAATCACAAAACATTCACAGACATACATATTAACACACATATTCACAAAAACGTGCATTTTCACGATAATGAAATTCACAACGGACCCTTTCTAATGGACAAATGACATTCAAAACCCACTCATATTATTTCTTGGTCAAAATACTATAAAATGGGTCAGAAATAACTAATGAAATTCTGCCTTCTAGAGAGTTATAATCGAGACTCGAAATTTAGACCTAATTTCGAGTCTCGTCATTTTAAAGAAAACTGACCTTTTCTAATGGACAAATCACATTTAAAAACCACTCATAATATTTCTTGGTAAAAATTATTATAAAGTAGGCAAAAAATAACTAATTAAATTTGGCCTCCTAGAGAGTTATAATCGAGACTCGAAATTTAGACCCAATTTCGAGTCTCGTCATTTTAAAGAAAACTGACCTTTTCTAATGGACAAATGACATTTAAAAGCCACTCATAATATTTCTTGGTAAAAATTATTATAAAGTAGGCGAGAAATAACTAATTAAATTTGGCCTCATAGAGAGTTATAATCGAGACTCGAAATTTAGACCCGATTTCGAGTCTCGTCATTTTAAAGAAAACTGACCTTTTCTAATGGACAAATCACATTTAAAAGCCACTCATAATATTTCTTGGTAAAAATTATTATAAAGTAGGCAAAAAATAACTAATTAAATTTGGCCTCCTAGAGAGTTATAATCGAGACTCGAAATTTAGACCCGATTTCGAGTCTCGTCATTTTAAAGAAAACTGACCTTTTCTAATGGACAAATCACATTTAAAAGGCACTCATAATATTTCTTGGTAAAAAATATTGTAAAGTGGGCGAGAAATAACTAATTAAATTTTGCATCCTAGAGAGTTATAATCAAGACTCGAAATTTAGACCCAATTTCGAGTCTCGTCTTTTTGAAGAAAACTGACCTTTTTTAAAGGTCAAATGACATTCAAAACCCACTCATATTATTTCTTGGTCAAAATACTTTAAAATGGGTGAGAAATAGCTCATTAAATTCTGCCTCCTAGAGAGTTATAATCGAGACTCGAAATTTAGACCCAATTTCGAGTCTCGTCATTTTAAAGAAAACTGACCTTTTCTAATGGACAAATCACATTTAAAACCACTCATAATATTTCTTGGTAAAAATTATTATAAAGTAGGCAAGAAATAACTAATTAAATTTGGCCTCCTAGAGAGTTATAATCGAGACTCGAAATTTAGACCCAATTTCGAGTCTCGTCATTTTAAAGAAAACTGACCTTTTCTAATGGACAAATGACATTTAAAAGCCACTCATAATATTTCTTGGTAAAAATTATTATAAAGTAGGCGAGAAATAACTAATTAAATTTGGCCTCCTAGAGAGTTATAATCGAGACTCGAAATTTAGACCCGATTTCGAGTCTCGTCATTTTAAAGAAAACTGACCTTTTCTAATGGACAAATCACATTTAAAAGCCACTCATAATATTTCTTGGTAAAAATTATTATAAAGTAGGCAAAAAATAACTAATTAAATTTGGCCTCCTAGAGAGTTATAATCGAGACTCGAAATTTAGACCCAATTTCGAGTCTCGTCTTTTTGAAGAAAACTGACCTTTTCTAATGGACAAATGACATTTAAAAGCCACTCATAATATTTCTTGGTCAAAAATTATTATAAAGTGGGCGAGAAATAACTAATTAAATTTGGCCTCCTAGAGAGTTATAATCGAGACTCGAAATTTAGACCCGATTTCGAGTCTCGTCATTTTAAAGAAAACTGACCTTTTCTAATGGACAAATCACATTTATACTCATAATATTTCCAAGAAATATTATAAAGTAGGCGAGAAATAACTAATTAAATTTTGCATCCTAGAGATTTATAATCAAGACTCGAAATTGGTCTAAATTTCGAGTCTCGATTATAACTCTAGGAGGCCAAATTTACCTTTTATAAAGCCTACTTTATAATAATTTTACCAAGAAATATTATGAGTTTCTTTAAATGATTTGTCCATGGGTAGAAATAGGCTCATTAAATGACGAGACTCGAAATCGGGTCTAAATTCGAGTCTCGATTATAACTCTCTATGAGGCCAAATTTAATTAGTTATTTTCGCCTACTTTATAATAATTTTACCAAGAAATATTATGAGTGGCTTTTAAATGTCATTTGTCCATTAGAAAAGGTCAGTTTTTTTAAATGACGAGACTCGAAATTGGGTCTAAATTTCGAGTCTCGATTATAACTCTCTAGGAGGCCAAATTTAATTAGTTATTTTTTGCCTACTTTATAATAATTTTTACATAGAAATATTATGAGTGGTTTTTAAATTAATGTGATTTGTCCATTAGAAAAGGTCAGTTTTCTTTAAAATGACGAGACTCGAAATTGGGTCTAAATTTCGAGTCTCGATTATAACTCTCTAGGAGGCAGAATTTAATGAGCTATTTCTCACCCATTTGAAAGTATTTTGACCAAGAAATAATATGAGTGGGTTTTGAATGTCATTTGACCTTAAAAAGGTCAGTTTTCTTCAAAAGACGAGACTCGAAATTGGGTCTAAATTTCGAGTCTTGATTATAACTCTAGGATGCAAAATTTAATTAGTTATTTCTCGCCTACTTTATAATAATTTTTACCAAGAAATATTATGAGTGGCTTTTAAATGTGATTTGTCCATTAGAAAAGGTCAGTTTTCTTTAAAATGACGAGACTCGAAATCGGGTCTAAATTTCGAGTCTCGATTATAACTCTCTAGGAGGCCAAATTTAATTAGTTATTTCTCGCCTACTTTATAATAATTTTTACCAAGAAATATTATGAGTGGCTTTTAAATGTGATTTGTCCATTAGAAAAGGTCAGTTTTCTTTAAAATGACGAGACTCGAAATCGGGTCTAAATTTCGAGTCTCGATTATAACTCTCTAGGAGGCCAAATTTAATTAGTTATTTCTCGCCTACTTTATAATAATTTTTACCAAGAAATATTATGAGTGGCTTTTAAATGTCATTTGTCCATTAGAAAAGGTCAGTTTTTTTAAATGACGAGACTCGAAATTGGGTCTAAATTTCGAGTCTCGATTATAACTCTCTAGGAGGCCAAATTTAATGAGTTATTTTTTGCCTACTTTATAATAATTTTTACCAAGAAATATTATGAGTGGCTTTTAAATGTGATTTGTCCATTAGAAAAGGTCAGTTTTCTTTAAAATGACGAGACTCGAAATCGGGTCTAAATTTCGAGTCTCGATTATAACTCTCTAGGAGGCCAAATTTAATTAGTTATTTCTCGCCTACTTTATAATAATTTTTACCAAGAAATATTATGAGTGGCTTTTAAATGTGATTTGTCCATTAGAAAAGGTCAGTTTTCTTTAAAATGACGAGACTCGAAATCGGGTCTAAATTTCGAGTCTCGATTATAACTCTCTAGGAGGCCAAATTTAATTAGTTATTTCTCTCCTACTTTATAATAATTTTTACCAAGAAATATTATGAGTGGCTTTTAAATGTCATTTGTCCATTAGAAAAGGTCAGTTTTCTTTAAAATGACGAGACTCGAAATTGGGTCTAAATTTCGAGTCTCGATTGTAACTCTCTAGGAGGCCAAATTTAATTAGTTATTTCTCGCCTACTTTATAGTAATTTTTACAAAGAAATATATATGAGTGGCTTTTAAATGTGAGTTGTCCATTGGAAAAGGTCAGTTTTCTTTAAAATGACGAGACTCGAAATCGGGTCTAAATTTCGAGTCTCGATTATAACTCTCTAGGAGGCCAAATTTAATTAGTTATTTCTCGGTTACTTTATAATAATTTTTACCAAGAAATATTATAAGTGGCTTTTAAATGTGATTTGTCCATTAGAAAAGGTCAGTTTTCTTTAAAATGACGAGACTCGAAATTAGGTCTAAATTTCGAGTCTCGATTATAACTCTCTAGAAGGCAGAATTTCATTAGTTATTTCTGACCCATTTTATAGTATTTTGACCAAGAAATAATATGAGTGGGTTTTGAATGTCATTTGTCCATTAGAAAGGGTCCGTTGTGAATTTCATTATCGTGTCCGTTTTGTGAATATGTGTGTTAATATGTATGTCTGTGAATGTTTTGTGATTGCTTGTTTTGTTTGTTTAAATACTTTTTGTATTACTGGAAACTCGATATTATAAAGTCAAAACCTGAAAATTTGACACTCGATATTCGAAATTTGAGACTCGAAACTCGATATTATAAACTTGAAACTCGAAATTTGACTGTCGATACTCGAAACTCGAAATATAAGACTCGAAACTCGAAATATGAGACTCGAAACTCGAAATATAAGACTCGAAACTCGAAATACAAGACTCGAAACTCGAAATACAAGACTCGAAACTCGAAATATAAGACTCGAAACTCGAAATATAAGACTCGAAACTCGAAAAATTTAACTCGAAACTCGAAATATGAGACTCGAAACTCGAAAAATAAGACTCGAAACTCGAAGTATAAAACTCGAAACTCGAGACTCGAAACTCGAGACTCGAAAATTTGACTCGAGACTCGAAACTCGAAGATAAGCAACACACGATATTAGAAGTGCAAAAATCGTAATTGTGTTGTTACTTTCAGATAATCCTTCTGTAACGTGACACAAAACGTTTTTACAACGTTTTCAAAAGGTTATAAAAACGCTTTAATAACATTAAATGTTGGGTTATATAAAGATCATGAAAACGTTTTAAAACGTTTTGTATGAAAACACATTACAAAAACATTTTTTAAATGTTTTCAAATTGTTATTGTAAAATATTTTTGCAAACATTTTTTACCAAATATTTTATCAATCCTTATTTAACATATTTGCAGTGTAGTGTGTTATCAAAAAACATTTTTGAATGTTATGAAAATGATTTATACCCTTTATATACCCTTTATATACTTTAAACGTTTTCTGGCAATCTTTTATAACCTTTTGCGAATGATGTCGAAAATGTTTTGTGTTTGCTGGGTCTTGTGACTCGTGCATCTATCTACATAACCTTGAACATGATGGGTTTTTGTGATGCGTTGTCATAAAAAAATTGTGAAACAAGTTACTTTCACAGCGTTGAAGGGACAGCATGTAGTAGAGGAAATAATTAGAACACAGAAGACGAGCATCTGGGTGTTCAGCTGCAACTAACGTTTAAATTGCGAACATGCCTGTCTACGTGTACATATCCTCCCGCCAAAAAGTAGCCAAGATATGACATTTGAACGATATTAAAAGTATGGTTGATTTGATATTACATTTAAATGACTAACAACAAATTATCGCATCCTAACTAAAAATTAACAGAAATTTATATATATAACCATTTTGATTATTTCCGTAGTGGAAACATTATTTCTTTCATTTATCATGCATGTTTATTGACATCAAACTTATTTGACCAATTTTACAAAAAGAATTTCCAGTATAGGTGAAAATAATAGAAAATATAGAATAATCTAATTGACAAGGATGTGATTACACTGACAAGTTACTTGTATACCTGATGGGTGTACGTGTATGGACTACTCACGATATTTCCAACACAGTTAATTAAGTGGTATTTGGAGTACGCGAATAGCTGAGGAAATAGTGGGTAGGCGGGCAGGTGGCCCTCCTCATAAAGGAGAAATACTAAATAAATGAACATGCAGCTCAGAATCCAAAAACAAATAAGCTAAGGTTCGCTGACGACACTGACATTATAATGTGGACACAAGAAAAAGTCTAAAGTTTGTTCGCCTTATTATTGGCGAAAAAGACTTACATCATCGTGTATTAATAAAGCATGGTGTGAATGAAGTTGGGCGCAACACTTAAAATTTACACCAGCGTAAGTTGGGACTTTATTGCAGCGCGAGTAACAAAAAGCCAATACTTTTCGCCAAATATAAGTCGAACAAACATTAGAAGGAGCAATGTTGGTGGAATAAGTGAAGGAACTATAAACTGTGGTCTGAAAATAAAGGTTCCAAAAATAATTAGCAGCATACAGGTAGCCACGATTACTGGAAAAGTACTGGAAAACAAGTTGAATTACTTGAATATAATATGTTTTTGAAAAACATAATGAATAGGCAAATAAGAATAAGATAAAATAATGAAGGAGTCGAGAAATTTATATTGAGAACTACAGCAGAAAAGAAACAATTGTAGGGTATTTTGGTACTTAGGTGGGGATCCATTGATCATCCGTGTAATCTGTCCGTTAAAATTATACCATATTAATGAGAAACATTTTCTAGCATTTCATGTGCCTCACTTGATATTCATCTTTTTGATTAACAAGCCTTCTCTGAAGTTGTTGTTTTTTTACCCTGGAGAAGGGTCCTTGGATTGAACACAATTAGTTTGATCTAGTTAAATACCTACTTGAGGAAGTAAAGCTTCAAAAATGAATCTGTCAACATACATGTATAATGAAATGCATTAAAAGCATTACGTTTGAGTTATACATTCAATTGAAGAAGATGTGCATTTATGTATGAGAAACCATCTTGATTTCATAGTTGACAAGATGAATTAGACGTTTACATAACCAACCTTTATGTCCACTGATGACAATTACTTCACCTCACTAGGAAAATACATACAAGAAAGCGGGTCACAACCCACATATTGAGACTACAATGGTGTTACCCTACAACGTCGAATAAGGATTCTGCTGGCGTGTTGCGGTTTTAAAATGCAATTAATAACGACTCATGAAAGGATCTAGGACAATTTCCCTCCAGTCAATATGGTTGTAAAAAACCATATTCACAAGAATTGCCTCGCTCGCTAATCTTCACCCACAAAATCGCACTATTGCTCTTAATAAGTATTGAATCATTACTAAGTAAGATATCAATATTTAAACAAAGTTATTTTTAGTTTCATTACAAAGTGTTCATATTTGTTCAGTATTTTAATCATTTTAATATTCATACAGTTGAGGTTCAATCAATAATGGGTGATTTGCTTAAAGAAACGATTCCTATTTAAATGTTCATCTTTTAATTTTGAGCCAAACAAATGAAGTAAAGCGAAGAAAATTGCTATTTCATTTCAGTGCATACAATGCGTGTATTAGCTCGCCGATCTTATTATTGCTATCACTATTGGCGGAGCTTCACGCAACTGGGATTTACAAACAAGACTTAGGACGAATAGCAATATGCACACAGTTTAGACATCAAGACGTAAGATGAAAAGTGATATGCACACAGTTTATACGTCAGTGATTGAATGATACACGAGTACGCGATGTGTTTAGCTATCACTCGATCGGTGAACTCTGAATAAAAGCGGAGATCTCCAGATTTTATATAAAAACTTAAATTTTTCTGTAACTAAAGCACTTCAGGGTTAGCCTTTCACGTAATATTTTAGTACACCATTGGGCATTACATTCATGCAAAAAGCAGAAATTCGAGAAAAATTGAGGGCGTCACTGTGGAGCAAATCACACATGGTTTTAACACGAGTACGTGATGTGTTTAGCCATCACTCTATCTGTGAGGTCTGAATAAAATCGGAGATCTCCAGATTTTATATAAAAACTTAAATCTTACTGTAATTAAGGCACTTCAGGCTTAGTCTTTCACGTAATATTTTAGTGCAACATTGGGCATTACAATCATGCAAAAAGTAGAAATTCGAGGCTGTTGCTGTGGAGCAAGTGGAGTAAATCACACATTGTGGCTTTAATAATATTAATAGAATAAGGTAGTGTGCTTCGTTGTACAGATTAGATCTAATTATTGATGCTACTTATTATTGTCGTTACTGGGTAACACAGGGAGCATTATACAGGTCGTTGGCGTGCATTTGAGCTTATTGCACAAACTAAAAAGAATATTGCAAATAAGGGAAATGAACACTATGGCAGGATGAATTAACTTAATCGAAAGTCCCAGCATTATATTACAGACGGTGCTTGCCTTTTGAATTTCTTTTGCTCTTGAACTCATATCCCAAGAACCTTGGTTTCTTTGACAGCTTTATTATTGGCGAATAAGACTTATAACATCATGTATTAATCATAGGTTAATAACTGCGCATTTAATAGTTATTTGGAGGGCATTGTGAAAAATCTAAACATTTTGGCTCTGGAACCGAGGATATTCCGAGGTCCAAAGCAAAATGTTTAGATTTTTCGCAATGCCCGACATTTAACTGATACAAAGTTATTAACCGAATTCATAACCGTCACTTTTAACTCATCACTCAACCAAATCTCAAGATTTTATTTTCCGAAATTTGTTGAAATAAACAATTTTTATCAAAACTTATATTCCGCCCTTCAAAATGTCAAACAGGCTAAAACGGACTTGCCAATTACAGCACTGCGCAATCACGTCATGTGCAAATATGGCAGTTGCGTGCGTGTGTAGAGTTCCGGCGCAACAGATGCGCATTACGCGGAAGTCATTGTACCACGTAAGCATACGCGGAGGCCGCGCCGGTGCACGTATTCATCTAACGAGCAATTTAATTGGGACGCACATTTGGGGTGAAACGCGGAGGTCATGAATAAAGCATGGTGTGCATGCAGTTGGGCACAACACTTAAAATTTACACCAGCGTGAGTTGGGACTTTATTGCAGCGCGAGTAACAAAAAGCCAATACTTTTCGCCAAATATAAGTCGAACAAACATTAGAAGGAGCAATGTTGGTGGAATAAGTGAAGGAACTATAAACTGTGGTCTGAAAATAAAGGTTCCAAAAATAATTAGCAGCATACAGGTAGCCACGATTACTGGAAAAGTACTGGAAAACAAGTTGAATTACTTGAATATATATGTTATTGAAACTCATAATGAATAGGCAAATAATAAGATAAAATAATGAAGGAGTCGAGAAATTTATATTAAGAACTACAGCAGAAAAGAAACAATTGTAGGGTATTTTGGTACTAAGGTGGGGATCCATTGATCATCCGTGTAATCTGTCCGTTAAAATTATACCATATTAATGAGAAACATTTTCTTAGCATTTCATGTGCCTCACTTGATATTCATCTTTTTGATTAACAAGACTTCTCTGAAGTTGTTGTTTTTTTACCCTGGAGAAGGGTCCTTGGATTGAACACAATTAGTTTGATCTAGTTAAATACCTACTTGAGGAAGTAAAGCTTCAAAAATGAATCTGTCAACATACATGTATAATGAAATGCGTTAAAAGCATTACGTTTGAGTTATACATTCAATTGAAGAAGATGTGTATTTATGTATGAGAAACCATCTTGATTTCATAGTTGGCAAGATGAATTAGACGTTTACATAACCAATCTTTATGTCCATTGATGTCAATTACTTCACCTCACTAGGAAAATACATACAAGAAAGCGGGTCACAACCCACATATTGAGACTACAATGGTGTTACCCTACAACGTCGAATAAGGATTCTGCTGGCGTGTTGCGGTTTTAAAATGCAATTAATAACGACTCATGAAAGGATCTAGGACAATTTCCCTCCAGTCAATATGGTTGTAAAACCATATTCACAAGAATTGCCTCGCTCGCTAATCTTCACCCACAAAATCGTAAGTATAGAATCATTACTAAGTAAGATATCAATTTAAACATAAAAGTTATTTTTAGTTTCATTACAAAGTGTTCATATTTGTTCAGTATTTTAATCTTTTTTAATATTCATACAATTGAGGTTCAATCAATAATGGGTGATTTGCTTAAAGAATAGATTCCTATTTAAATGTTCATCTTTTAATTTTGAGCCAAACAAATGAAGTAAAACGAAGAAAATTGCTATTTCATTCAAGTGCATACAATGCGTGTATTAGTTCGCCGATCTTATTATTGTCATCATTATTGGCGGAGCTTCACGCAGCTGGGATTTACAAACAAGACTTAAGACGAATAGCAATATGCACACAGTTTAGACGTCAAGACGTAAGATGAAAAGTGATATGCACACAGTTTATACGTCACTGATTGAATGATACACGAGTACTCGATGTGTTTAGCTATCACTCGATCGGTGAACTCTGAATAAAACCGGAGATCTCCAGATTTTAAAAACTTAAAATCTGTAATTAAACCACTTCAGGCTTTCACGTAATATTTTAGTACACCATTGGGCATTACATTCATGCAAAAAGCAGAAATTCGAGACAAATTGAGGGCGTCACTGTGGAGCAAATCACACATGGCTTTAACAGGAGTACATGATGTGTTTAGCCCGTTTAGCCATCACTCGATCTGTGAACTCTGAATAAAATCGGAGATCTCCAGATTTTATATAAAAACTTAAATCTTACTGTAATTAAAGCACTTCAGGCTTAGTCTTTCACGTAATATTTTAGTGCACCATTGGGCATTACAATCATGCAAAAAGTAGAAATTCGAGGCTGTTCCTGTGGAGCAAGTGGAGCAAATCACACATTGTGGCTTTAATAATATTAATAGAATAAGGTAGTGTGCTTTGTTGTACAGACTAAATCTAATTATTGATGCTACTTATTATTGTCGTTACTGGGTAACACAGGGAGCATTATACAGGTCGTTGGTGTGCATTTGAGCTTATTGCACAAAATAAAAAGAATATTGCAAATAAGGGAAATTGAACACTATGGCAGGATGAATTAACTTAATCGAAAGTCCCAGCATTATATTACAGACGGTGCTTGCCTTTTGAATTTCTTTTGCTCTTGAACTCATATCCCAAGAACCTTGGTTTCTTTGACAGCATCAAGGGTGTTACCACAAAAATTTAAGTGCAGGTGGTTTAAGGGCATTAAGTTTGACACACTTTTGCACTTTCTTACATTTCTTGGGGTTCAGATTGCTCAATTGTCGACCTAATGGGTGTTTCTGTGATCTGAGCATCATATTTAGGGGATTTTCAGATCTTCAACATACTTCTATCCCGGGCTTCTATCGGCTGAATTTGGAATCAGCTGAAGCATCGTATCGTTGATTATGTAAAAAATTATGTGGGACACCACAAGTAAGCGTTTCTCACGTAGACCTTTAGGCGTCGACACTCCATGTAATGATATCCCTTCGAGTATTGTAGTGTGATCTATAGAGTCAAAGGCTTTTGAGAGGTCAGTTACGACTAGATTCGCAACGCTGTCGTGTGAGTCAAGCTCTTTGTTAAAAAAATAACCGTAATGATAGTGGTCAACACTGCACTAGATGTCACCAAGAATCTAAATTGGTGACAATACACAAACACTCCTTAGCAAACTAAGATGTGAAGGAGGCAAGTCCAAGCTGTGAGATTACAGTTTGGACACTTCCCTCCGTGAGCACACTATTTAATATTTCAATTATTGGAAAAATAAACTCACATCTTTGATAGTTTGGTATATTATCAGGTCCGATTGCTTTACGGCTGACTACTTTCTTGAGGTGGTTATACATTTGGAAAACTTTCATCTGGGGTAGCTCATTTGCAGCTCAGGTAAGTATGATGGTAAGTCATCTGGAACAAGAAGAGAGTAACAACTTTGACAGAGACCGTGGGGATCCATTTCAACTTGAAATCGGATTATGATGAATCCACTGTCAGTATACATTGCCTTAAAAATACCAATATTATTGATAATATATTCAATTGATATTGTCTTATGAGGCACAGTGTCGACACCCTATATTATAAATATAAACTTAATACTCCGTTGGTGAGCGACGGGCGATTGGTATTTCCTCGAACGCAAGAAAAGGAGTCCCATCTGATTGGCTAGAAATTGATCGCTCAGTGGTGGAGTACAAACTCAAAATGGAGAGATATATGCAATTCGATTGAAATCAATATTCTATTATTGACGCAGATAAAGAAAGTGGTATAATGTGTTGATATAGTACATTGTGTAGACTTGTGCTTTAATATTCTGTACAGGTGTTCCTTTATATAATTGTAATCCTCAAACAGTTTAATATATCACAATTTTGACGAACGATTTCAAAATCGTTATGGATAAAATGCAGTAAAATATATCCACAGCAAACAGCAATCCCCGCTAATGCGTATTGCGGTTCCAGTTAGTGTATTGGAAACAAAACCTGGGGTTTACCTGACAAAAAAAAATCGAATTTTCTTGTAATGGCAATATCATAATGGGGTACTTGATATGTAAAAACATAGAATGGAAACTCTGTTGCAGGCTACGTGGTATCTCATATCGTGTGCATATGGTATGCTTAGCCTGAGTCGCTCGGCCTATCTCGAACAAAATCGCCATGTGTAGCTTTTGAAAAACGAGAGGATTCGCCGTACTATCACGGCAATTTATGACACGAAGATATAGGGATGATGACGTTGTGTGAGGTGATGCAAGCGGTATGCATACAATAATGTTATATATCAATCTGGTCAGGCTTACAGGGCATACCCTCGGAGGGAGGGCATACCCTCAGTAGCAAAACACACTCAAATTCTTCAGGCGGAGATGCACTGAGGCTTTCGTCCGGCAGTGCATGAATTAATATTGAAGATGAAAGATCAAGTCTTGCAATTATATTGGTTTGTTGAAGACTCGCTTGATTGGGATTCGAGTATCACCAAAACTTTCATATTCGTGCTCATATCGCCACAACTATTATAAAAAAAACCTACCCAAATCTGCATTTTGTTGTGCCAAATGAGTGGAAGGTCCGATTGCTTGATTCCACGAATTCGTCACCCTAAACATGATTGATCTTAAACCCCACAGACTGACTGATAATTTCTCACCATTTCAATATAAGTTCTCGTTCTAGACACGTCTCCATCGATGCCACTTTCAAATTAATGTTATCAAAGCAGTTGTCTTGTGTCTTTCTTTTAACATTTATTGTAACATAACAATGGAAAAACGGTTAAAAATTTTGTGTAAACAATAGGGCAACACATGTTTGAAGAGTTACCGAGTAGAGAGCCCCGAACAGCCAATGCATCGATCCGCATTGATCTATCGAACAGTATTGATATATCGAACGGCTCTGTATGCATGAGGGCGCTATACACAACTTTGACTGAACTAGCATGGTACTTACAGTGAGATATGATATTCTGTTAATCGGGTTACACACCTTTAACGTCAGCAATTTGTTTTACATCTCTGTGATTGGCATTACAAAATCATATGCTGCACGTGAATAGATGCTTTGAGTGCAAAAATCATTATTTTGTCCTTACTCGCAGAAAAACCCCATGTTTAAGTATGCGTGTGTGACGTGCTAAGTTCTTGTATGTTGTGACTTGTGACTTCCCGTGATCGGGGTCTGGTTGATTTATCCGCGTTCTTGAGTATTTGTTTTATTTTTGTCATTAATTTTGTCAAAGCGTTGAAGGGAAATAATAGAGGAAATAATTTAGAACACAGAAGGCGACTTCGGGGTATTCAGCTGCAAGTAATGATTGAAAGGAGATAAGAGGCTGTCTGTCTGCTTTTACATTACCTCCCGCCAAAAACTAGCCATTACAAAAGACCTCCAAATGATTCCAGTAAAATGCTTGGTTATGTGATCAGACAAAATCAATCGGAACTCGGCAATCCTAGTGACTTTTTTGACCCCCATCCAAATTCGATAATTGTCAAAAATTATTCAAAGAGGAGCTCGGATTTAACGTTTTATTTTGCCAAATTTCGTAGCCATATCTTAAACCAAAGGTATCAATGCCATAAAGTTGACTATATATTTGTGTATTTTAGGTGTGCTAAAATGACTCAATTAGATAACTTTAAACTTGATTTTCTCAGTTTCGTTCTTTTTAATGTACCGGTGTTCAAATTGTTGTAGCTTTGTAACCAATAGTTGTATTGACATTGGGTTTTGAACAATATGACAAATAATGTAAAGTTTGCCAACGACTCTGACATGATAATGTCGACATAAGAGGAACTTTTGGATTAATATGGATGCAATGAGTGAACGAACTTAGAAGATCTGGCCTGAAGATAAAGGGTTTAAAAATGACAAGCAAATACAGACGCAGACAAGATTTCGAGTAGTGAAAAACATTAAGGTGAATTACGTATCTAGGCTGTAATAAATAATTGTATTGAACATATTATGTAGGGCAACGCCGACTTATAGTTATTCATTGGGTGGTGCATTTATATAGAGGAATAAATGTGAGAAGGCAACAACCACAAAAAAAGACCAGGAGGGAACGTTGGGTGGGGGCGTGGGCAGACAAAACAAAATACACCAGACATAAAAACGAAACTCGTCAGTTATAGTCATCCTTGCTGTTTAATAACCGGATAATTTTGGATTATTCTGAAATATACTTGTTGTTAATTGGACTTTGCTTTCTCACTTGACACCCTGTTCGTGAAAATCGAGCAAGATATGCGCCTCCAAACCCTCAAACCCCAAAAGTTGCAATTTCAACGATTTTCAATGGGAATGCATCGTTGTATTGCACACAAGCACCACGAGCCAATCGATAAAGCACACGTGTAACAGGCACAATTGAATCGTTAAAATTGCAACTTTTGATTTGGGGGGGGGGGTGATTGTTTGGAGGCGCATATCGTGGTCAATTCTTGCTCGATTTTTACGAACAGGGAGTCCAAGAGAAAAAAAGTCTAATAATAATCCACAATCATCAGGATTTTGAACAGCAAGGATGACTATAACTGACAAGTTTCTTTTTGTGCCTGGTGTATATTGGTTCTATTAAAATGATGATGTTAATCAGGTTCGAGTGATAATTTAGGCATCAGTAGTAGCTTTCGTTTCTATTAATCTACTGTACAATTAAGACAATCTTGTGATTGTTTTGACCTGACAGGTCGGTGTTACATAAGTTCATTCATAACAAATTGTCATTGCAATTATGGTTAAGACTTATGGCACGTAAGAAAGGCCGAGGTCTGTTTGGATGATTGAATTCTATATACCTTCGTTTGTATGATGTTTTTACACAGATTGTTTTAAGCACGAGAAAAGAAAATCCACAAAAGAAGGATGTGTCAATTGCAGGAATAATGTTTTTTGTAAGATTTATTACTTTATTATGCTCTAATGAATATCTGACTCATAATTCTTAAAACAATAGCATTTAAAACAATTCATGACAGAGATAAGAAACTTACGGCACCGATTTTAAAGCAGTTTTGAGAAAACTTTATTTAATCGTCGGTGATATATCACGCTTTCTTTAATCAATTCATGCTGCTTTCGACTGTTTTTTAATTCCCTGTACTTGGGACTGGTGGGGGAAAACATTTTGTTATTTATGAAAGCGAGGCACTTCAATCTACATTTATTAAGCAAGCCACTTTAATCTACATTAAAAACAAGGCACTTTAATTCTGTACAAAACCTTAGAAACACTTCTTATTACGTCAATGTTCTTCTTAACATGAATATAATATTAGTATTCTCTATTCCTTCTACAGGCTTTTTCTTTCATGAAAGAGTTGCCAATATTCAGCTGTATTCTTATTTTACCACAATTGGACTTCTTTCTGCAAATCAACCTAGTTTTTGCACCCAGCATTTTGTGTTTATACCACAAAAATGGAATAGAATATTATATTTATTAAAACATATTGCAACGAAGTGGCTGAATTACATGAATTTTACAATTTGATTTAAATATCAAATAACATAAAGACACGTTTAGAGATTGTAAAAACATCAAATTACATTTAGAATAATTGCACACAAGTAACACATATTATGAAAAAACGGAGCGGCTAAATTAGCAGCTCCATTTTACGAATCAACCTCATTTTCTAACCATTCCACGGAGTCAAATATTTATCAACACAATAAATGTAGACGCCTCATCGATTGATAATTGAATCCGTGGAAAGGCTTGAAAATGAGGGAGTTTTGTAAAATTCTTACATTTCAAGAACGGTGTGGTCAATTGAAAAAATTCAAAAAGTATATGATAGCTCTTTTATTCCTCAACCACACCAGTTATTTAATTATGTAAAGTTATGGCGTTATAATACCAAACAGGTAAGTTTCCGACGATACAGTTCTTTCAGGGACACCCTGTAGTAATGAGAAACTCTACCCAGCCAAAGATGAAAACTGAAAAAGCAACAGTGTATTAAATTTTAATTACTCAGAATATTGTCACCTGACTTGTCAAGTACAAAGGGTGAATTCAGAAACCTGTAAGTATCATTGTGCAGTCATAATTGATGAACTGTAAGTTAGCCCAAGGTTCTTTATGTTCAGTATCAATTAGATAATACTTTTCTCGTTAGTGCTGACTTCCTTTGTTTAATGGGGCGATACAAACACATTTATTTACGTAGTTTCTTTATATCAATTTCTTGGGATTCCTTTAAATAAGACTTACACAATTATTATTATTTCAGGTCATATCTTGCAAATAAAATGCAAATCTGCGTAAAAGTAATCAGTTTATAAAACTAATAGTTATTTAAATCTTGTTAGAAATTTAATGTATATATATCATATAATAATTATTATTATTTCAGACCATATCTTCGTAGAAACAGATTGTAATTTTGTTTCAAAAGCAATAATTTAATCAAAATATTTATTATTTCATTAATTCTGTTGATGTATTTTAAATACTACTTACATAATTATTATCTATTTCAGATGATGTCTTTGGACAAAAAAAATCACATTTTGTGAAAAGCAATAATATAATCAAATGAACTGTTATTTAATTAATTCTATTGAAAGAAAGTTGAATATTTACTAATATAGTTATTGTTAATTACAGATGAAGTACTCGTATAAACGTAAGAAATAAAATTTAATACAATATTTTTTCAAAAGAAATAATTTAATCAAATTATCTGCTATTTCAGATCATTTCAGATCATTTCAGATAATTAACGGCCTTTACGAAACAGATCTGTAAAGACATGTAGTAGAACAAGTCCAAATTCTATGCTTTTATCTGCTATTTCATTACTTCTGATCAATTCTGTTAAACGACGACATAGATTGTGTTTTGTACTGAGAAGAATACAGATTTTCGGAAAAATAATAATTTAATGAAATTATTTGTTATTTCATTAATCCTGACATCAAATTTAAAACATAATTAAAACGAATAAAATTTTTTTAATATTATTTCGTAGAAAGGTCTGATTTAAATCCAATATGTTTTCTTTACTCCTCATATTCTGCCACTTGCCAACATAAATACATATATTCTGCTTTTACCGTATGAGGTTGGTACATTGATACCTTACGATCTTAATAAGCCCACAGTTTTCAACTTCAAAAAGCCTTTTCTCATTTTCCATTAAATTTTCTAATCTTTTACAATATGAGTTGGTGTGTAAAATGTAAATGTTTGAAGATGAGAATGCCTTGTGCGATATATGACAAAAGAGAGTATCGGTCGTATATAGTAAGTAGAATATGAGCAAACGATATTGTTGATTTTTAGTGTTCTTTGTATTTAAAGTGGGTGATCGGATTTTTCCATATTCTTTTTTTTTTTTCTTATCTTAATGTCATTGAAACAATCTGTTTTCAAATTTGTAGATATTATTATAAGCAAAAACTGATATAACAATATTCCATAGGATAGTACATATTTCTGGTGATGTTAACATCACGTTTTTGTTCGCGCCATCTTAATGGGTATTATGAGCTTTCTACTGATACCACAATATCAGTTTTTATGACGAAAAATTGGGGATGATGATGTGGACCTGGTCACACACCTCTAAGCATTTGGAAATCAATATATAATAACACTACCTGTAGAGGATTAGAAGAAGGGATTAGATTGCCTTAAAAGTAGAACCGCAAGGAAGCTGATCTATGAAAGATACAAAATGATGGTACTTCAACACAAAGCAAGTAAAAGCTTGATTGATATAATGTATTAAATGAAAGTGATGCCAATGATGACACAATGTGAAGCTGTTACATCTCATCCATCCTAATCGTTGGATTGATGAGCAGATTCCCACCAGCCTCTTGCTGCGATATCATTATCAAAGTAAACTATAATATAAATGATTGTTGCTTGTATTACATATCAGGGGATTCTATAGATACATCAAATAAAAAAGGCTTTATAAAGAATCAAAACAGACGCTTTCTTTCCCTGTAAAAAAACCAAACTAAAAGTAAATCTCACAAACCCGGGTTTTTTTCTGCGATAATTGACACCTACTTCCTTTGCTTATTCTAAGTATGCGCTCGAGGCTTGCATGATATATACTGATGACATCTCTGTATGATATAGGTCAAGTCATTTAAACAAAACTGTTGAAACACCTGCTCTGACAAAATGAGAAATATGTCGCCAGAACACTTGATACATGATACATAACCTTTTCAAGGGGCATTTCGTGATTCTGGCATTAGTCTTTTGTTGTAGTATCTGTCTGTTGACAGACAGAAAATACAGACTTGACATTTAATATGGAATATTTTTCGCAAAGTTCCAAGACTGGTCTGGACGGAGTCTGCATAGACCGCACGGGCTAAATATTAATTGGGGTGTGTCGGGAGATGGTGTAAAATAATTGTTTGATAGAAAATGTGCTTTCGATATGTTTACATTATGGTGCTCATAATGTAGCGAATTTGCCTAAAATGGCGGATTTAGGGAGACTGAATTTGAGCTTTGTGGGGGACACAATTTCGGACTTTATGCAACGTGGTTCTGTTATTATCAAATTTGTAGGGGTTTGAGGTGATATTTCTTAAACTTCGTTAGCAACTGGCATTCATCACAGCTGAAATACACTTACAATGTACCAAGGTTTTGAACAGGGGAGGAGCTTACAAATAGGGCTCTTAAAAGCTGTACGTACTCAGAAAGTTTGAATAGCCCCTGGGGTTAAATGTTATAATCTTATGGTACAAAAACAACTGTGCGGATTCCTAGTTGTCCAATGAACTCACACTGTTTTTTTGTGTACAGTACGTTTATAACATTTGGCCCCAGGGGACCATTCACATTTTCTGAGTGCATACCACTTTATAGAGCCATATTTTTTAAACCTGCTCCCACTTTCAAAATTGGTAGATCACAGGTGCATTTCAGTTCTGACGAACACTTATTGGTATTTAGGTTCAATAAGATTGCCTCAAACATCAGTAAATTTGATATTATCAGAATAATGTTGCTCAAATTCAGAAATTTTACCCCCACAAAATTCTAATTCAGTCTCCTTAAATCCGCCATTTTAGGCTAATTTACTACATTATGAGCGCCATAATATAAACTAATGGAAAGCACATTTTCTGTCAAACAATTATTTTACACCATCTCTCGACACACCCCAATGAATATTTAGCCCGTGCGGTATATGCAGACCTCTACCAGACCAGTCTTGGAATTTTGCGAAAAAGTATTCCATATTAAATGTCAAGTCTGTACAAATTGGACGATATTACTCACATTACTAGAAACATGCTCATCTGTCACGGCTGTTTGATGTGATCATTTATTAATTTTTCTAACAAAACATTATAAAATGATAATAATGCTCAATTCTAGACTTGAATAGCTCGTACCACACTCATATTAAATAAACTGTATATACACATATATTTTGTAGCAATTTTTAACATAGATTTTCAATTCTGTATCAAATTATTCATCTTTTTCGGCATTTTGTGGTAATTTTTATTCTATAAAATGTACATTTGTGTGAAAATTGAGGGCGCTGTTTACATATATTTTTTTATTTAAATTAGCTAAATACCCGGCCAAATGTTATGAGTTATATCTTACATTTTCATGATAAATTTTTTTTTGACAATTCCCTTGTCATTTGTTAGTCTTTTGCTGATGTTCTATTACCATTATACAATTATCTACCCCTTGTAAAGATGCAAACAATGCAAACATGATTTAAGATAAATAGCGCCATCATTGTTCACCTGTTCTTTAAAATGACTCAGTTTTACATGCCATAAATCAACCGTGCTGTCAAGACACAATTCTGAGGGTACAAAACCTCATATTCAACAACTTGAGGTCAGATTTTGGGATATGATCTGTACCACTGAAAATGAGATTTTTTGGCTCACAGGAAAGGTACGAGCGTACATTATATTTTACCACTTAATTCATTTGAAGGGAGCAAGTGCCAATTTATTTCGTGATCCCCTTTGGGATATGTAAAGGAAATGTGGATTTTGTCATTTTGTCTATGTAGTCACGATAATTTAAACGATATATATAATTTTTCATCGAAAAACTGAAGACAGTGTCAGTATATGGCCATGAGCTAGGGTATTTTAGCTAACTGTTAAGCTTTCAGTGATGATTATGAAATGTATATCGTCTAAGAGGGAATTACTACCATGACTACTGGCTACATAAAGCTACATAATTGTGGTAGGAGATATTAAGTATTATTCTCGAACAGAATATGGCATTATACTGACCTAATAATAAAACAAGTTCTTCAAAAACGCTTCCGGTATTGACCGAGTTGTCATACTAAATCTACTACTAAATCATATATTGATTGTAAGTTTATTTGTTCCTCTTAATTCTGTCTTTTCCTTTGCATTGCTTTGATTGCCAATTTTCTACCACTAAGAATACATTTACATCATTACTGATCCCTTCTTTGATATTTTATGGGCCAGATTCAATACTCTGGGTGCTACCTACATGTATAAGCCTAGTATCACGTAGCCTAGTATTAAAACAAGGAGTATACATCTTACGGAATCAAGATGTCATGACGGATAGATCAAACTCTGTCTTGGCAATCTGTCCGTATGATATCTGAGGAATTGCATCTGACATCAATATTTAATCGTTGATTTCTCCTGATACCAATCCGGGGTAATTCATCTAGTCATCTTTTGGACATGATTCCTCATCTGGCTGTAATACAAACTGGTATAATACAGTAGACGATCTCAGGGACAGGGAAAGAACTCCATCAGTAACTACAGCTGTCACGAACAATGTCTTAATAAAGGAACATGTAGCGTAATGTAAGCTTAAGATTAATTGTGTTAAGTTTCAGTTAAAATCCATACACCCCCTATCGAATATATACTTAGTCTTCCACACAGGGAGTGTGAATTTCAAATGGGGTTACCTAAATGACAGAGGATGAGTTAAGTACTACCCAACACCCCACTGGGTTAACAATATAGATATCATAGCAGTGTGAGCAAACATGACACCACTGCTCTGTCACTGCATACAAGAGTATGGTTAAATTTGAATTTGGATAGTTATGTTACTATAAAAACACTGTCAATATGCTGGTCGATTTCACATTTTATGTTATCTACAAGGTGTGAATTATTCTTTATACACACATCACTTTTATTCTGACATGGACCAAGTAATAATGACACAAACACGATTTTAAAACAACATGTTTTACACAGAATTCAATGGGATTTGAAAATTTAAGTGACAGTTGAAACACTTTCACAGTGCATGATGGTAAGTACTTAAATCATCCTCTGCCTAATCTACACTCTCTGTGTGGGAGATTAAGGTATTTTATTGGGGTGTATGGATCTCAACTGGAATGGTCCATTATCTAATCGAAATCGGATGATTGACAACATATATAGATGACACAATGACATTAGTACGTATACAATGAACGCTCTCATAAAGTTCAGTAGAAGATTTGCAAAGAGCATAATATTCCATACGATAACATGCTTGGCATCATTTTTTAAGTTGTAAGCAAAATGTATTGCAATCGGCGTCAAATGCATTAAATGTTTTCCACGATCACGCGTCAAATTTCACATTGACACCAAACCATATTGATAGAAGTCTCATTGTCATCTGTTACAGATATTGATATCCTTATTTGCTGTTATGTTTTTAAAATGTTTTTTAATGTCTTGGAAATGGTAAAGGATATATTTCTTTGGAGTTGTTTTCAGGCAACGTCATTTTAAACTCTAGATGTTGAATTGTTAAGTGAGTCGAATTATTTGTGAACATAATTTTAAATTTTTTTTTTTCAATGTTCTTCATTATGATGTCAGCAAACTAGGAGATACTTAATGGTAAACACACACTCCTCAAAATCACCGCACATTGACAAGCCTTATTTATAAACGTGAATTTGCGCGAACAACCCTATTAGTTTGCGAAAGGGAATAAATCATGAAGAGCTTTTAGGGAAACGAATAGGTGTATTATAACCTCTTGATTAATGTATCCATTGATTTTACTTACTATACAAGGCTATAATAATTTTACCTTGGCACATACCCTGGACAAGTTACAACGATTACCATCAGTAGCTGTCAGTAGCGTAGCGTCATATGGACATCGGAAATGGGGGAGGAGGAGTGCATGGGGAGTGTACTTACAAAGTTTTTGAATCCTAACACCATTGGAAGTTGCCGAAAAATAACCGGTGTCCCGTCAATCAGGCATGGTACCACACCCCATCAAATGACCCAAGCTATGCCACGGATTAACTTGCCGATGCACCAAAAACTCTCAATATTTCAAATGGTTTAGTGCTCTTATATAACCATCATCTAATGTTATATTTGGAAGTAGCATGTTTCTTAAGTTAACAATAAGAAGTTATATAATTTACGAATTCAAAGGGCAAGCACGTATTCAGGTTCTAATGGCGAGCTATATAATGGATCCTATAAGAATCTCCACCAGAACGTAAGGAAAATGAGAAAAAAGACGTTTATACGTGTATAATGCAAAAATCAGATCCAGATTTGACACATTTATAAAATGCCAACGGACTGAAAGGTATCTTCATATTCATCATGGTTTACCATCTACAATTTCCCGCCATAATACTCCATTTTCCCGCCATAATACTCCCTGTGGTGTTCCCACTGCCATTTCGTCTTATCATTTGTACTCCGATATAATCATGCGATTGAAAAATCAAATCTACCCAGATCTTTTGTACAGCTTGATTCAATCATTCGTGATTAGCTGATAATGAAGATTACACATGGAAACTTATACCATACTGTTGGGTGTAGCTTTACACGCTAAACCTGTAGTGAGATAGATTTGTATATATATACATATATATATAACACGTTTTATATTTATATATTAATAGGTTTTCACGATAAATCGAATAAATTAAAAAGTATTGAAACTTGGGATGATTCGCAGCGAGCAATATTTAGCGTCTATGGCGAGTGGAAAATCGCTCACTAGAAATCGAGTTGGAGCGATGGCTCACCTCAAACGACAAGGTCTGCTACATGGAGGAATTTGCGGCCGCAGTGGTCAACGTTGAGCTGTAAAGAAGCATTGCGGATTTGGTAAAGCGCACTCTAAGTTTAACAAATCACTATACAGGGTGTCCCATAAAAAATTACCGGGCGAATAAATTTGAACGTAAGTCGAGAACTAGACATCAGAATCCAAAAATCTAAAAACCAGCGTGTAGGCCATCTTATTTTGCATCTTATACACAAATTTTACTGGAATCGGTTGATTGATTGCGAAGAAATGGGCGATTACATAACGCATGCATCAATTCACTTCATTCCAAGTTTGAAAGAAAGAGCATTCAACACAATGCGCACTAGTGGTTAACTGTGGGCTTCATATTTTGTACCGTGAAATCCTTTTTGTTCTTTTTAAATAATTTGTTTCTTTCAAAACATTTAATTATAGGTTTTGTTCATTTTTCACAACCTGCACGATATTGAAAATCAAAGCTTGCATGTAAGTTGATGCTCGGTACTTGTGCATATCTTTTTTCGTTAATATTGATATAAATGTTGTGTTAAGAATGATTGCATAAAGAATTCCATCTGGCTTTTAAAATATTCTCACACACATCAATGTTTTTGGAATATTTTCAAAAAATTGAAATACAAAGTTTACATTTTTTTAAACTTCAACATTAATTTTGCATGGTATCAAAAATCACATTTAAAGCTTAAAGCACTTGTTCATTGTCATTCTTGGCTCAAATGTTCTTTGGAAAGTTAAAATATAAAATATTTGCACAACATAAAGAGTTAAAGTTTGAAAGCTTCCAATTGCAGAAATCAGAGCTTTCTCGGACAAAATGTTATTCATCTTCAGTGAAAGCATGAATAATATAAAACTGTCGGATTATAAAATAGATAATGTGGACTAAATTTAATGAGATACACAAACTTTAGGAAGCGGTGAGCGCATATAAAAAAAAGCACCTATTGATCAAACTTGGAATGAGCTGCATTGATGCGCGCATTATGTAATTGTTAATTTCTTCTCAACCATTCAACTGAATCAAATAAAATTTTCACATGTGATGCACAATAAAATAGGCTATGCGCAACATTTTAAATGTTTTGAATCTGATGTCTAGTTCTCGACTTACAATCAATTTTATTCTCTCGGTAATTTTTTATGGGACACCCTGTATTGTGTTGCGACGTCAGTTGTGGAGATGCACAAGTGTCTTTGTTTCAAAAATACTGGAGCAAAATGGTGATCTTATCCTAATCATTAGCGGTAATAACTGCAAAGCACTTTGAATACTGTTTGAGTACTGTTCTATAAATGCCAACATCAATATTGTGTACTAATTTATGGAGGCATCTACATGCGCATGAGTAAAATATCACGTTCCTTTCGGGGGGGCACTCGCATATTGCCATGCGTCATGTGCCTGTCACTAGATCCCTTTTTTCATCCGGTCTGCCACCCGATGACCCGCTTTTTCATCAGCTTTACCCCATATGTTCCTCTTTGTTTCTCGAAATTTACGCTAAATCTTCAAATTTACATTTTTGTAGCCATTTTAGCTTCAAAATTGCAAATTATCGTAAACGTTTCTTCCAAAGTTTTGCCCAGACAGTTACTTTTTCAATGGCACCCAATTTTTAGCGTTCCCGCTCTGAATGACTCACATTTTTGGAGCCACCTCTAAATGACTCCCTTTTTTCAACAAAAGTCCCCTATTCCGGTAGGCGCAGGTACATCGCTTTCATATTCGAGTGCCCCCGGGTTCCAATATCGACTCTATAAGTGTTGCAATAGTTTTGATTGCCATCGTAGTATTTTCAATAAATCCACGAAATCATTAGACGCATATTTACTTCATTTCAATAGGAATTGAATAAGATAATAAAGTAAATCGCATGGACAGAAAGCCAGGCATTTAGAATTTTTGATCGTGCACCTGCTTTATATTACCTTGCATTGTTATCGTATCTCACCAATAGCATTTGATCATTATTTTTTCTGAACGAATGTAATCCGCGACTATTTTTTAAATGGAGCAAATTTATATAGCTTAATTGTATAACTTTGTAAATGATGCCATTATGGAAAGTACAAAACTGTTGCAAAATGCATCAATACCAAAAGAAACAATATCGTAAAAGGGGATTATCGGATATATTATTGAACTGATTTTCTTCCTTAAGGTACTGCTCTCAGTACGTGTCTGAAATGTATGCCACTTGGTAGAAGTATTTTTAGTACAAATGAAACCTACCGAGATTAAGAAATTCAAGAAAAAAACCCAAACACTTTTTAATTTAATGATATTGGTTCTGTTCTACCAAAATTACGAAAATAAGATCTTCGTAAATCAAGTAAGGCACGCACCTTTAAACTTCAAGGGGGGTTAGGAATTTGGGGTCGGAAAGAAATTAAGTTGGTTTTTTTTTCGCCGCGGAAGGCGGCAAGTTTTTTTTTTTTTTTTTTTTCATGCATTTATACACAGGTAGGTGGGGATTGTTTGTTTTTTTTGCTCATGTAGTGGGGGAAGTTTTTTTTTCAAAACTTTCTAACCCCTCCCCTTGAAGTCTAATGGTGCGTCCCTAATACATATCATAACACTTATGTGACCACAGACGCCTTGTTGTAGTCATCAAGTCTGTAGAGAAAGCAGAAGTTCAGCTACTTTTGTCACACATCTGACCATTTGGTCATCCTGTAGGTCTCGGATGTTTTTTTGCTGAAAACTATATACTGCGGTGTTTCCCGGAAGAGAGCACATTTTGAAATTTCTCAAACATTATTGCTCGTAGTCCGAATAAACATATGTGCTATATCATAAATAGAAATCAGAGTATAATTGAGTCGCAGTCCATTTTCGAAACACTTATTTCCTATTTATACGCACGCACTCCTATCTTACTTTGAAAAATCAGTCATTACGATCAAACAGGTATTAATGTGAACAACAATAACAATAACAATTTGAGAAATATTGTTAATTATTAACAATATTTCTCTAATGATACATTAAGAGATGATCTTTCTCTATAAGAGATGAATTGCAAGAATCAATGTTGCCTTAATTCATCCAACCACAGCCACGACGTTGTCAAGGAAGGGCAGACACCATGATTACCAGTCATGTAATAATGATGAGCTTCTGCATCCATTTTGATAAGACCTAGAAAAACGTATTGGGTCAACGTTTGAGGTATAATTCTTACTTCGTACTTTCAGTTTTAACTTCTGGTTACTTTTAGTAACTTTTTGAAGCTTTTGAAGTGTACTACTAAATCATATCGGTAAAAGACATTGACTGTGATTATTAACATTCCCCCAATGACACATTAAGACATGACATTTCTCTATCTGATATAAGAGATGAATTGCAAGAATCAATGTAACCTAAATTCATCAAACCACAGCCACAACATTGATATATCTTTAAATCTGGCATCATGATTACAATTCAATCATCTAATAATTATGAATTTCTGCGGTTATGTTGATAAGAGGCTACAAGACCTAGAAAAACATGTAGGGTTAACGTTTGAGGTGATAAAGGTATAATTCTTACTTTATACTCTTAGTTGAAGCCTCGCGAGGGATTGAGGTTTGGTTAATGGATGTCAAAGCAAACCAAGGCATCGAGCATTAGTTATCAATTACGGGTTAGCGCTTACATAGCGATTTACCTCCCGCTTGAGGTTGTTCATATTCTGGTTTAATGTATGTTCAACAATAGCACTCCGTATGTTGGCTGAAAGATTCAACATTAATGTATCATTGACAACTACCCTAATGGAACAGCAAGAAGCTTTGGAGTAAAGCCGAAAAAGTAATAGTGAATTAATTTTAATTACTCAGATTATTACCACCTAAAAGGTGTTAATTTAACAAACTGATAGTGTTAATGTGTCAAAGTTAGCTCAAAGTCATTTCATTTTTAATTGAAACTTACAATAATCAAATCAGGTCTTCGTTGAAACGCGATAATATATTTTTTTCAAAAGCAAAACTTTAAATTAATTTTGTTAAAAGATTAAAAGGAAATATTTTGAATATTATTTACATAATTCTTATTTATTGCAAATTATATCTTCGGGGAAAATGCAAATTTTGTGAAAAGCAATAACATAATCAAATAACTGTTATTTCACTAATTCTATTGAAAGAATTGTTTTGAAAATTTGAACATTACGCTCGTACTTATATAGTTACTAGTAATTCAATTCAGACGACGTCTTCAAAACCAATAAGAAATAAGATAATCAAATTATTTGATATTTCATTAATTCTGTCAAAGAAATATATAACGAAAAATTTTTGAATACTGATCATTTCTTTCTAGAAAGTAAGAATGCAATTAATTGTTATTTAATTCTTTTTGAAAGAATATTAAACATATATTAGTTAAAAAATATAATATTTTGAATATTAATTATTATATATTTCAGATCATGTCTTCGTAGAAACGTAAAAATGTAAATTGTCGTCAGAAGTAGTTATTTATTTAATCAAATAATTTGTAATTTCATTTTTCTGGTAAAAATGAGTATTGATTTTTGTGGGCAAAAACAAGTAAACGTTCTAATTGAATTTACACTAATAATGTACAAAAAGGTTTCATATAAATAAATAAAAGTGATACTGGTGATGACATAATGTAAATTCATGCTCATCGTCGGATTGAGGAAAAGGCTCCTACTAGCTTCCGGTAGCAACATTATCTATCAAAGTAAGCTTTCATTAGTATGTAAATAATTTGCCTGTTATACGAAAAGGGATTCTATAGATACGTCTAATAAGAGGGGCGACATAAAGAATCAGGAGAAGGGTTTCTTTCGTAAAAATCTAAGTTAAATACATCTCACAAAACCGTTTTTGGCAATAATTGACACCTACATACTTGTCGTGTTAAGTATGCACTTTAAGGCTTACATGACATATACTGATGATATCTTTATACGATATAGGTCATATTAGTTTAACAAAACTGCTGAAACACCTGTTCTGACAAATCGGAAATAATAAACACTTCAGATGACACTAAGAAAAATAACATGAAACATAACCCTTTTCAAGGGGCATTTCGTGATCATAGCACTGATAGCATCTTCTTTTGTGGGTATACGGAAAAACCTTATTTCTCAGTTGAATGTGCGAGAAGCTTTGCATAATTAAATACATTACAGTAGTCCGTAGGCCGTTGTGTAGAAATACATGCTCGTACCTTTTAGCTCTGATATAAGACCTCAATTGTTGAAATAGGTTGATAATTAAAACGGTGATTGAAAACTCAAGGAGCGAAATCGAGAATGCTTTGTATAAAAATAATAAAACAATAGATCATCCAATGGATCACTTGGGCAACTTTTAAATGTGCCTCTTTAATTATAACCAGCTAACATTTTTTCGTTGTTATAACGTCGTCTAAAAGTTATATAAAGTCGTATAAACGTAATATATGGCCGTTGTAAGTACTTAAATCTGTGAACTCGTATTCGTGTTGTGACAACGTTATTCCCGAACGTTAATGTAACGTCATTATGACGTTGTTTAGACGTCAAGTTGCGAACGTCGAAACAACGTCACTATGACGTTACATCAACGTCCGAATATTAAAATTAATGTAATTACGACGTCCGTAGATTACGTTGTATCGGGGTCAGACCATGACATTTATACGGCGTTGTAATAATGTGCTTTATACGTCGAAACAACGTCATAAATTTGCATACTAACGACGTCCGTAGATGGCGTTGTATCTGGGTCAGTTCATGACTTTTAAACGACGTTTTAGCCACGTGTTTTATACGTCGAGACGGCGTGATTATGAACAATGATGCTCAATCCCAAAAAGGGTGAGCGTATAAAAGTTCAAAGTTTAGAACTTCAGGAATAGAAGTCGTTACTTTGAGTCAGACGACACGATAGAGAAATTTTGGCTGGAAAACCATCTCCTTGGAATGGAAGAATTCACATTCCATGGTGTCAACATCAAACTATTTGTGTAACGTTTTCTGAACGTATTATTCAAACGTTGTCACCAGGTCTGGTCAAACATTGCGTCAACGCCGAAACAACGTCATTACAACGTCATAATGACGTTATTTCAACGTCCAAAAATCAACGTCGAAAATAACGTTGTCACTACACGAATACGAGTTCACAGATTTACGTGTTTACATCGTAAATGACAACCTAAGTCCAACGTCAGCGAACGTCGTGAAAACGTAGTGTGTTAGCTGGGAAGTGTCTTTGTTTAGGATATACAGGGATGAAAATTATTGCTATCTCAACTAAGTTGCCGTCTGTATATTTCTGTTGACAATAATTTTGTTCAACAATTGAATCTTACCACATACACACATTCAATATGCACACAAACATTAAAAGTGGGGACGGCGGGAGCTGAGGTTGTGGATCACAAAGTGTCCCTTTAAGGCGGGTTGGATGGCAGGGGCCTAGTTTTTAGCTGCACTCTACTTTAAACACATTGATTTTATAAGAAATAAGTAGTATAGAAAGGCAATAATTGTATTTATTTCCCATAGTTGTTCTGGTAAAGCAAAATCAGTCGGAAGTCGGAAATATTGATTTTCAGATATATTCAAACAAAGGAAGTATTTCATTATGTGTCCTATTGTTTTTGGAAACTCTTTAACTGCTAATATCTTTTGAACTGGTTGTCCAAATTCAATGGGGTTTCCTGCAAAATGTAGCTTTGCAAATGCTGTTTACAATCCTATAAGAAACTGTAAATTGAGTATTGATTTTGCTTGATCAACACCACGTATATTTTACGACTAAAATTAACTTTCATCGTAAAAGAACAGGTCGCAATTTATTTCGTAATTACCTTTGGGAAGTAGTAAAGGCAATGTGGATTTTCATGATCCTTTCTTACGATATATATTCATCGAAAAACTGATAAGTGTCGGTTTATGGCCATTAGTTTTCTTATTGAAAGATCTTTGGTATTCTTTGTCTAATGTAATCATGGTAATAGAGACGTTAAGATATCGGAGGATGTTCTAATATGTATAAAAAAAAGAATCGATATTGGCTACATAAAGCTACATAAATGTAATAGGAAGCAGTAAGTATTATCCTCCAACAGAATATGGCATTATAGCGACCTAATGAAAAAAGGAGTTCTTCAAAAGCGCTTCGGTTTTTAAACAAGTTGTCATATTAAATCTACTACTTAATCATACAGGTTAAATCTATTGAAAGGCACAACATCTTTTTGGTCCTATAGCGCTAACGGTGCCCGAAAATTGCAACGAGTGTCAATTTAATAATTATTCTCTTCGAATGCAATAGATATGACCTTTAAATATAATATTGGAGTATACAAAAGTTACCAGCTTAGTACTTAATAATGTCTTTCTAGGTTTTGTGAAGACTGAACATTTCAAGGTCATCTTTCATATATAACCAATTCCCCATCTGTCTGTAATATAAAAGGTCATCTTAGAGACAGGGTAAGACGTCCTTCTGGAACTACCGCTGTCACGAACAATTTCTTAATGAATGGACCTGTAGCGCAATGTAAGCTCGAGAATAATTGGGCTATTCCATTTGAAATCCATACACCCTCTATGGGAGACACAACCTTAATCTTCCGCCGACGGAGTGTGCATTTCAAATGGATCTACACACCCTGTGTGGGAGATAAAGGCCATGTCTTCCATTGGGAATGTATGGATTTCAACTGGAATATTCCATTATCTAATCCGAATCGGATGATTGACAACAGACATAGATGACAAACGGACATTAGCACTTAATTATACGTTAAACGCACTCATGAGTGTTTTCAGTAAAAGGTTGAAAACTTAAACGAAGAGAATACATTCCATACATATTTTGGCATCATTGTTGTAAGTTGCAAGGAAAATCAGTTACATTTTAATTCGATAAACAGGGGCAACTTGGTGCAACTTTGAAATATGAAACATTGCAATCGGCGTCACAGAAGGGCATGCTTAATTTGCATGAAAACACATTACTTTTCCACGATCACGATCCATTGAAGAAGCATTAAATTTCACATTGACACTAAACCGTATTGCTAAAAGTGTCATATATCATCTGTAACATATATTGATATTAATATTTTATTGTGTTATTAATATGTTAAATATCTTGGGCATGGCAAAGATACAAGCGGAAGTGATCCAAGCGGAAGTGTAAAAAATACAATTGTTTATGAATTGCTTTAAAATGAAGAAAAACGTCATTCAAATTGTCATTTGGTATTTTTGAAATGAAAAATTTGGCAAAAAACAATAAAAACCAGCAGTATTGGCCAAGTTGAAGCCACATTCAAATATATGTAGCTACTTTATATACTGTCAGTATATAAATTGCAGACAAATGCCTTATTATGTCTTAAATGCCCGACTTTCGTCTGAACCACTAGCAGGTTATGTTATCACATCTATGACAATCACTAAGGTACCAGAATCTGAATTTTGATGATTTACGATCGTCCGGGAGTCAACACGATTTTCAACTTTAGATGTTGAATTTTAAAAGGAGTCGAATGATTATTTTGTGAACACTTTTTTATTTAAAATTTATTGAAAACTAGGAAATAGAATGCTGTTATCCATGATGTCAGCATTCTAGGAAATACTTAAGGTAGCTGCCTCGGATACAACACTCTTGTAGGAAAATTGCTCTTGTGTCAATTCAATCAGGTCTATTCATTTAAATCTTTAATCATAACAAAGAAAAGTATTTCCCACCTGTTTTAAGAGTCTTTTAAGAATTGTAACAATTCTTATGTTTTTTCTTTATTTTTTGAAACTTCCTTAAATGTTGACAGTTTTTGATTTTAGTAGCCCGCAAGGAAGGTGCTATGAGTCACACAATTTTCAGAGATGGTAAATAAGCCTAATATCTCTCGCCCGGATGTTTGGAGAAATTGTTTACTTTTTGAAGAAAAAAACAAAATTTGTCCATTTTTTATTTTAGGGAAAGTTAGAAACACAGTAGCTTAAAATAGAAACACTAAATTGGTAAAAAGCTGTTGAGAGAATTTAGATATTAATCTTATTTACCACCCCTGAAAGTTTGGTAACAATAGCACCTTCCCTGTTTGCTAATAAAATCCTAGATAGAATTTAGGTCATTTAGTGTTTCTATAAAACTTCTATAGCAACATTCCTTTTAAATATATACTTAAGGTCTCGGGTAGCGACGTTTTCATCCATTTAAAAAATATCAATCTTTAATCATTTGCCATAAAATGGGTATTATATCGCAAATTTCAAAAAATAAAAATTATTTGATATTAGAAGGACATTCTCCGTATTCAGAATGCAATTCGATATGTCTGATGTGCTCTCATGTCCCACAAAGATACTGTCCAAACGCTCATACCCCACCCCTTAAGTAATATGAAGTTAGAAAATAAACTTGATTTGTATTATTCTGTGATATATTGGCAGCAAAATGAAACTTAAATCTTTTTGTATACAACTGCTATAAAGGAGAGAAAAATCAATTTTAATAAAATCTTTGTTTTCAAAAGTTTGGCTATTTTGGGAAAAGTTCCAAAACCCTTCCCTGTAGTAATTTAATGGGATTTTTAGATAACAAAAACGTGCATAAGTCAAAAACGCTTTGTCGGAAAAATTAAAACTTGGTAAGTAAGGTTTTCTCATCAATACACACATACATGTATCCTATGTCATTTTCAAGGAATTCTGTGCATGACACCATAGCCGATAAACACCTACCCAACCCCATAACACCATCCCTGCAAAAAACCCATTGCTAGGCGGATTTGCTTCAAAAACTTAATTATTGTGGGACAAGGTATAAATTCCGAAGAGTTTTAAAGGAAGATCTGTTAAATTTGCCTATCGCTTGATTTTATATAATAATGCTGAAATTAACATGTTATCACATGGCACGGAAGGTAACAACTGCCAGAAGCACCAACACCTCTCAATTTATAATTGTATAGTGTCAAATACAAGCTTTGATATTACCAGCACAGTAACACAACACTCAATGTTACATTTGGAAGAAGCTGTAAAATAAGAAGTTACAGAACTTGTGGGTTCCACTGGTAAATAATTATACAGATCATAATGTTGAGTTATGATACAAGGAATCATACAAGAATCTGCACCAGAACATAAGGAAATGAGAGAAAAAATACTTTTATATATTGCACTTCGATTGTCAAATCAGAACCAGATTTCACACACATATATAAAATGCCAACGGACTGAAAGGTATCTCCATATTCATCATGGTTTACCATCTACAATTTCCCGCCATAATACTCCATTTTCCCGCCATAATACTCCCTATGGTGTTCCCAGTGCCATTTCGTCCTATCATTTTCACTCCGATATGATCATGCGATTGAAAAACCAAATCTACCCGGATCTTTTGTACAGCTTGATTCAATCATTCGTGATTAGCTGATAATGAAACTTACACATGGAAACTTATACCATACTGTTGGGTATAGCTTTACAAACTCATACGCTGTAGTGCGATGTAATTTGTATTTTATATATGTATTTTATATACACGATAAACCGGTGTTTCTCATTTATTTGGGACTCATTAAACTTTACAATCCAATTTTTCCAATGAGAGTAGAATTCACAGCTGTTTCGTCCTATAGAAATGTGTGTAGAACATTGAGGGCGCTATTTATTTTCAACCTAATTTGCGTATCTACATAGGTAAAGATTGTAAAACTAACCATTTACTAAATTAAAGATAGTAAGAAGAACACGAACAAATGATTATATCATGAAACAAGTGAACAACAATGATGAAATAAATGTGTAAATCACAATAATTAGTGCCCTCAATTTCTACATAATTGATAAATAATGTTTGAATAAATAGATAAATAAGTAGATTAATATGTAAATCTAGACAAAATAGGATCATGAATAGCGCAGAAGTATCAGTATCAAATTTCTAATGTAATAATGTTACAACTATTAAGGTTATTATGATTTGGTAGTTCACAGCATCTTACGAATGGTAGTGAGCTTTGGCAAAAACTGCATTGCTCAATTCATAGCGAGCGTGTAGAAGAATTAAAATATCACAGATATACTTTTATAGGTGCTGCGGTTCTTGAGTTACGTTGTGAAGAGGGCTGAAACAACAACACTTTTGTAAAACATACATAACTAATTAACAACAATAAATTAAGCAAGTTTGCAGAGTATAATGATTTGTAGAATGAACTTTTGCAAAACATCAAGGTGTTAATTTGCAATAATATATTGATCTAGATAATGAAAATCGAAGACTGTCTACAAGCAGGAATGTCCAGTGATTATGATTAATACTAATATACTACATAATTGTTTTGAAGTTCTATCTGTGAACTTTAGACGATGTTACACAGTTTATACTCAAGAATTGCATCAAAGGTACGAAAAGACTACAGTGGAAGTTCAGAACATGCATTTACGAGTAACATGGGTGACTTACTCGGCTGTGTAATTTTAATTTGGGACAATTAAAACTATTAATAATATAAATCTCACCGATCTAACGATGATAGGTAATAAAAACGAAAATATACTAACATGCGATTAGATTAGACACGATCCTCGCATTATTTTTACATTTTGTAATGCTTAGGATAATTTGTTGCGGGATTTGATTTCCCTTCACAATTTGCCTGAGTGCCAAACGTATTGAAACAAGTGATTTAAAAGTGATAAAAATTGACAATGAACAATGCAGTAGTAGCATACTCGATAAAGCGACCATAATATCGCCCCAACTTAAATAAAAATTATAATAAATCTAAATTATAATAATTCTATTTAGATTAAGATTAGATTATACGATGATGCGATGACAAGGGGCATGGCAAGCCGGTGGACAGGGTGGACAAAATCCAAACTCCAGAGGCCCCGAGAGTTCAGGAGCCCCGTGAAAAAGCGTGAGTTATGGATAGGGCTGATAAAGGAGATGTTTAAAGGGCCCGTACTGCTCCTTGTCCATGTGCTATGCCCGATGACACGTATAGAACGAAATATGAATTGAAGAATTATCTGTGTGTAAAACAATCCCTTTTGTAACAGAAAAAGGAAATGCAGAAGTAAAATTAGATATCCTTGTCTCCCTCTCTATCCTCCCTCTTCTTTATCTCACCTTTTCTCTTTCGTCTCTTTCGCTCCTCTCTGTCTCTCCTCTCCATTTCACTCGCAGTCAATATAATTCCTTTTTCTTTTTTTGTAACGGCATAGTTTTGGGTTGTTTGTGTATGTTCAATTTTACTCTCCGTAAAGAGAGAGGACGCAATTTGATTACTTACACAATATTGCTCCACATTTATCTATTAAAGATTTATATTAAAGATAAACATCACGTCGATCGAGGTATTTAAACATGGCTGCTCTAAATTCATATCATATTTGAAGTGTAAAACAATTCTAAAATTTCTGCGAGGAAAGTAAATCGTGACTTTTGGATAAGGAACTAATTTTCTTCACCTAAACAAATGTGTCCCATTGTAAATTGAAAACATTTGCAGGTTGACAACTGGTACCAATGCGTACTTGTCTCGGTTTAGTCTGATATAGTCTCAGATGGAAAGTAATACGTTGTAATTTTTAAAAGATATAAATATCAAAACTTGCAGACGACAGGAAATAGTAAACATTATCTCCGGTGGTGCATTGGAATGTTTATGGTACATGGTGGTTAATAACATACGATGTTAATAAAACTCAGACTAGAATTTTGAAATTGACACAGAAAAAAAAAACCTTACTTTTTCCGATATATCATGATACAGAGCAATATACGACTACTGATATTTTTACCTTGACAAATAATCTCAAATTACCTTAAAAGTCAGGAAATATCGAATATCACTCTATTTATATAATCTCGGAACATGATTCTATAAAACTAATAATATTATGTAAACCGAAGAAGGTTTTTCGACCTTGTAATCCAGAAGGCTGCATTCAAAAAGTTATTTTGTTGAACTTACTTAAAGGCCCATCAGTGATTTGCTCATCCGGACTATCGTAAAAATCATCAAAATTCTGATTTGGGTTGGTAATTTTGTCATTGTCATAGATGTGCTAACATAGCCTGCTAGTTGTTCAGCCGAAAGCCGTGTATTTAAGGCAAAGTAAGACATTTTACATGAATCTGTAATTTTTATACTAACAGTATATAAATTAGCTGCAAGCGTTTGAATGGAGGTTTAACTTTGACAATACTGCTGTCGTTTTTTGAAAAAAAATTGTTCATTTTAAAAATACCAAATCACAATTTGAATGACTTATTCTTCACTTTTAAGCAATTTATAAACAATTTGAATTTTTTACACTTGTGCAAGAATCACTGGATGGGTCTTTTTTACTTCAATTCTAATGAGTAATAATGAGTAATCGCATCAAGCACTGAATGTAAGTAATGTTTAATCTGTATTTAATTCACACCACAGAACTATAGGACGTGTTATAAAAGAGTGTTTCTTAGATTTAACTTTGCTTTGATTTGAAAGTCATGGATACCAGGTTGAATTTTGTGGTCGTGTGGTCAAATTTATAAAACAATTCAAAGTGACCTTAGTTACAACAACCCGATTAGTTTGAGTTGATATGTCTCCTACCTGGAATGGTATTTGTTACAAGTCTCTAAGTTGTTGTTACATGATAATGAAGTGAATAGAGATAACATTGGTCAGTGGGAATGACAAATCTTGAAAAAATGACTTGTCTTATGTGTCATGAGTACTTTAATTTGATCATTTAACTTTGTTTACAATTTACAATTTATAACCATTGCTGGCAGGAGGACTCGAACCAACGATATTGACATTAGCAGTCTGATGCTCTACCACTGAGCTATATGAGAGAAGGGAACCCCTTTCAAATAAGCATGCAAGAGTTTGTGTGTTATGACATGTTTAGGGGAAACACTCATTGGTCAGTGTCAGATGACAATTCAGTCATCAAAATTAATCAAAATCCTCATTATGTCTCAATGTCATTGTAGTATTGCACCACTATGAAAATACCTGTAGCTATTAATATAATGAAGTTAAGTATTAATATAATGAGGTTAGTATATAAAGAATTTTGTTAGTATATAAAAAAATTAAAACACGTTTGGGTGGCAGATTACATCAAGAGAGTTGGTGTAGGCTCTCTAATGTGTTGGTAGTAGTTGAGCCAGTCATTTTGCATAGCAATAACGAAAGAAATTTCGAGTACATGAAAGTACTCATCCTCAACAAGGGAATAATATTATATTCTTCTGTCGACTTGCTGAAGTCTGGTACATTTGACAATGTATAAAGTGGAACTGTGCACAAAAGGATTGTTTCCTGGAGAAAGTGAGTGATTGGTGAAAGCAGCGCCATTTTGGAAATTGTCATCTGTGTGAGGATTTTATACTTCAAAGGATATATAATTTAAAGTCTACAGTGGACTTCGCTGAATAATGATTTTTGCAGGACAAGTTTGAGTTAGGATATACATCAGACGTGCGAAACATTGAGAACAACATTAACATAACCTTGCAACCAACTAGAAGAAGACTGCCGGACAAGTAGTAATTATTAGTGTGATCTGTAAAGTGTATTAAGATTCAGATATTGATAATCAATCAGTGTGTTGTTGTTGGGCATTCATGTGAGAACTGGTAAAAGAAGTATTTGGCAAGTCTTTTATGACTCGTAACACTTGGATTGCTGGACATCCGAATAACATGTGCTAAATCTGTAGATTAGTTTTACAATATTGTTTATGAATACAATGGTAAGAATAATTATTTCAATGGGGAGAAATATGGACTGTTCTATTCAACGAAGCTTTGCCGAATTGAATGGAACAGTTTTTAAGTAAATTGTTTGATATAACTTACTTTAATATAAATTATTATTCTTTCATTTAATATTCATCTATTATATCTATTTTAGAAGCAACACCCACACCTATAATTGGCGAGTCGATATGGTCACCGCGAACTATACGCTTGTGTTTGTCAGCGTTGCCATGGTAGCTCCGGGTGAGTGCAATGGAAAATGGACTATTGCACTCGCATGGTGTGCAATAGTCTTTTTGCAGAAAATAATATTTGAAAATATAGCAAAAATAATTAGTAGTAATTGGCCAATCAAATTACAAGAATCTTTGTACGAGTTTTGTAAAAATAAATATAACGCAGTTCCTCACCCTCCTTTCATGTATTTAAGTGAGTCACAGTTCATTTTCGAAACACTGATTTTTGCCCAGATAGTAACTAGCTCATTCCTATTTATAGGTGTGCATTTACTATACTCTTATCTCACTTGTAAAATCAGTCATTACGATCAAACAAATATCAAAGTGAACAACGATTAACAAAATGTCCCTAATGACACATTAAGAGATGACCTTTCTTTATCTGATATAAGTGGATAGATGATTTGCAAGTATGAATGTAGCCTTAATCCATCAAACTACAGCCACATTGTCAAGGCGTGGATCTATATGTAGTGTGATCAAGCCAAATCAGTCTGTTCAAGTCTAACTGAATTCAATTTTCAGTTTCTTATTGGATTGTAACAAGCATTTTCAAAGCTACATTTGATATGCTATCACAGGTATCGACTAAACCAATATGTCAAACCGTTTGGGTAAATAAATTTAAAAACATGAAATTCAATTGGAGCAAATGTTCATGTAACAAAACCTAGGTTAATAGACATTGGAACATAACCAGTACTATTTACAAAAGTCTTTCTTAACAAAATAGAAAAAGGAAAAAGAGTAATATATGTGAAATCTGTAACGAAGTAGACTATATTGAACACTTCTTTTTTGGTTGCCAAAAAAATCAAAAGATATGGAGCGAAGTGGACAAAATAATTTTGCAACATTACAATGTTAACATTAAACTACACAAGCAAATGTGTTTTTTTTTGGTTATTACCATGCATGAAAATGTAATATTGTTATCAATGAAAAAATAAGGGATAGTAAACTGTCAATTAGTAAATATCGTAACGGGAATTATCCCGATTTATTACATTCTGAATTAAGAATCTGAAAGCTAATGTAGTAAATGTAGTAATTAGTAAAGTCAGAAATAGAAAAGTATGACCAAATGACTTATGTAAATACATAATGCCCCTAATGACACATAAAGAGATGACCTTTCTTTATCTGATTTAAAAGGATGGATGAATTGCAAGTATGAATGTAGCCTTAATCTAAAGCCAAGAATTTTCCGCGTTGCGGAAATTCCGCGAAAATGGCGGAATTCGGAGATAAAGCGGAAAACGCATTTCTGAGAAAAAAATTAAAAAAATAAGCAAAAATGAAAAAAAAAAAAAAAAAATACAATTGAAAAGAAATAAATAAAATACTAAATGAAATGGGTCTTCAAAATTCATCAAAATAAAGTAAAATCCGTCATAGATTTACCGTACAACGCCCCATTGCAGCCATGATACCCAATTACCCATCCCAACTTTGCAAATCGCAATGATCGTCACAAGATTCTTGTGAAATTTTATTATGTCAGAAATGTGCTAAAATTACAAAGCGGAGAAAAGCCCGGGAGAAAAGCGGAATTTAGCATTTGTAAAGCAGAAAATTCTTGGCTTTACCTTAATCCATCAAACTACAGCCACATTGTCAAGGCGTAGATCTATGTATGGTGTGTAATCAAGTAAAATCAGCCTGAAGTTGAACTGAATTCAATTTTCAGTTGTTTATTGGATTGTAACAAGCATTTTCAAAGCTACATTTGATATGATATCACAGGTATCGACTAAACCAATATGTCAAACCGTTTGGGGAAATAAATTTAAAAACATGAAATTCAATTGGAGCAAATGTTCATGTAACAAAACCTAGGTTAATGACATTGGAACATAACCAGTAATATTTACAAAAGTCTTTCTTAACAAAATAGAAAAAGGAAAAAGAGTAATATATGTGAAATTTGTAACGAAGTAGACTATATTGAACACTTCTTTTTTGGTTGCCAAAAAAATCAAAAGATATGGAGCGAAGTGGACAAAATAATTTTGCAACATTACAATGTTAACATTAAACTACACAAGCAAATGTTATTTTTGGTTATTACCATGCATGAAAATGTAATACTGTTATCAATGAAATAATAAGGGTTAGTAAACTGTCAATTAGTAAATATCGTAACGGGAATTATCCCGATTTATTACATTCTGAATTAAGAATCTGAAAGCTTATGTAGTAAATGTAGTAATTAGTAAAGTCAGAAATAGAAAAGTATGACCAAATGACTTATGTAAATACATAATGTCCCTAATGACACATTAAGAGATGACCTTTCTTTATCTGATTCAAAAGGATGGATGAATTGCAAGTATGAATGTAGCCTTAATCCATCAAACTACAGCCACAACATTGTCAAGGCGTAGATCTATGTGTGGTGTGATCAAGTAAAATCAGCCTGAAGTCGAACTGAATTCAAATTTCAGTTGTTTATTGGATTGTAACAAGCATTTGCAAAGCTACATTTTGCAGCAAATCCCATTGAAATTGGAGAACCGGTTTCAAAGATATGAACAGTTAGAGAGTTTCCAAAACAATAGGAAACAAAGGGAAATATTTACTTTGTTTGGTTATATCTCAAGATCAATATTTCCGGTTCCGACTGATTTTGTTTGATCACATCACATATTTAAAATGGCATCATGATTACCAATCATGTATAATTGATGAACTTCTGCGGCCATTTTGATAAGAGGCGCAAAACCTAGAAAAACGTGTAGGGTCAACGTTTGAGGAGATGAAGTTGTAATTGCAATGGCGTCAACAGAGATTGACTTCTGGTTAATGGAATTGATCGCACTGTTTGCGTAACCATTGCCAACTACGCCCATTCATCAGTAGTTACAGTCTCTTCCGGGCTCGCTATATGTGACCACAATGTTTTCTAGTCGTTATTGACTGGATTTTGAAATGAGCAGTAAATGTAGATAAGTTTAGACTTTGTACGCATTTGTAGGGTGTATCTTAAAAATTTATAAATTTAAATATTTTTTACTAGAAGAAAGGGATATTAAAATATGTGTGTAGCATTATGTAGGCAATTTTATATTTTCTTTATGATTTAAAGCTTTTGTTCTAAATTGACAGTCAATTGACTGATGTATGCCGAATTCACATGGTCAAATTTCTCCCGGGAATTTCTATACGTTGTTAAGCCATGTATATAGTACAAAGTGTCCCATACAAAGGTTACATATAGAAAATGAGCCGCAATTTGCAACGGTAACTTAACTTATGAGTGCAAGATGATGGGGTATCAAAATATTGCACAACGAACGTTTAATACAAAGACATCTTTGTTTTCTTATTATATGTTATTTTCTCTTATTTTCTTATTTTATTTATGGTTGAACTTATTCCCGAGAAAATATACAACAATGCCTCATTTCAGCCTCTTATTTCCCCAAATAAATCTACTCATTTTCAGCAAGTAACTATAGACCATTGATTTTATGCTACTGCTTTTACGTTATCAAGTATGTGATATCATATTTAGATGTGTTGTTTGAAAGACAAGGGTACAGTCAACTCTCATAACATACTGACCGACCGACCGAATTTTAAACAATTTTCTCACACAGTATTGCAAAACTGCTCACAAGTTTTTATACTCCTATTCACTGCCATATAATTATATAGAGTTGAACTTGTACAAATGAACATGCAAAAAACTGTCAATGCTACCTCTTCATGGTAATAATAGAGACTTTGCGGAATGAAGTTACTGGAACTTTAACGGCAACTTCAAAAATATCGATTCGATTTCTTGCTCAAATTCACTTCAACGCGAACGTCAGATTGGTTTCTGTACCAACAGCGTCTTGTTGTTTAAACTAGAGGAAGTGTATCAATGGGTGATCAAAAGAAGGGTATGTAAAAGCGACTGCAACCAAATTTCTCCCTTTTGTTTGCTGAAGTGGTTTGTTGGTAACACTTATTGCAATAGGCGCTTAGTTTGAATAAACATGGATTACATCTAGGCGATGACCAATGCAATGGGAATTAGGCCTATGTTATGAGCTATACGCTAATATTATACTTCTAAACATGTTTCAATTAAATATTCTTGTTATATGCCTATATTATTGTCCCGGATTATTATAATAAAAGCTCAATTATTATTCCAGTAAACGTTAGCTTTGTCAATTTTATATTTCCATCAGGACACAAGCCCATTTTATCTGTTTGCTCTCCCTAGCCCCCTCCCCACCACCACCACCTCTCCATATCCTCCCCTCCCTCCATCTATTCATCTATCCTCACTTTCCCACTCCCCAGTGGCGTTGCCAGGAGTTTTCTTTTAGGAGGGCAAGGACTCCTCTTTGCATTCTGATCGAATTAAATATATCTCCCCGAATGATCCTCATTTTGTTCTTTAAAAACTCCCAGAATTTTGAATTTCAACCAACATATTTCTGGATGCTCCTTTTCTGACATTCTTATTTTTTGTAACAAATAGGCCTCCTCTTTTAATAATGAATAATTTGGTTGACATACAATACCCATAGCCTATATGCCCCAATGTGTAACTTATGTTTGATGAGTGTGTTTAAAGAGTGTCAGCGTATAGCGTGGCACATGTTAGACCAGCTTTCTGCTGAATTGGGGTACATAATGTAGGCCTAAATGAATAAAATAAATAATTAAATAAAATACCTGAACAGTACAAGCATATTTGGTTATATAGAGGTGTAATTATAAGACACGAAACGTTGTAAAAAAATGTTCACAGTAGCTGCAATTCGCAGAAGTTCAGTACACTGCTGGGTCCCGTAAAATCAGGCCATTTTACGGGAACTTAATCCCCTTGGCGTTGAAGTCGAAGCCAAAACTGGGTTCCGCAAGCTGATTTGGTGTACGTCATGAGCACACACAAAAGCATATACCAAGTGTGACGTTTGGAACAAAAAATATTTTGCTCTAATTCAATCAGTAATTTTCAGCAACATGTGGCATGTTTTTACCCAAACCAAATTAGATTTCCAATAATTGGTCTATTAACTAGATAATACATAAGTGGTAATTATGTAGTCTATGAGGAAATATCCAAACTATTGTTCTTAATTATGACGTATTTTCATCATAATTTAAGGCACACTATAGATTCTCGCGTTAACTTTAACTTCAAGCGGCTTTAATGGCAGAGTGGTTTTGAATACATAATCCTCTATAATCCTCTAGACGTTAAAGTTTGTGGTTTCTAACTTCATTTCGCAAGGTCTCTATTACCTCCGTTTCACCGTACGGTAAGCCTTTTACCTTTAGTAACAAGGAATGGATCATTTTTCGATCTTCCGGGATGCACATAGAATAAAGAATATCATCCCCACACAAACCAATAGACATCAAAACACAAAATATACCCATCATAATTATGTACATACCCTTTTACCCATAAAATCGGACCGTACATGTTTGAATAGCAAATGACTTGAAAAATAGAATAAATATAACAAATCCACTCCCTGATCCACGCCTCTATATACTATTACTTAATAAGTACTCCCACAATGCTACGCGATAGAATTAAGCTTCGTCAATTTCAGCACATAAAGGCATGTTGAAAAAAATTGCTCTAAAGTGGCGCAACGTTTTGATTAGAATTTTAGGCTTCTGCCGACCGTCTTGGATTTTAAAATAACTAATGTGGTTTTCCTTATAAGTGATTCAAAGGGAGGGTAACGGCAAATGGTGGTGCAAATTAGATACTTTATAGCGTTATTAATATTGGTCATTTTATTGGAGGCCATCTTGACAAATGACAATCTTGGATTTTGAGTTAGCAAACTTTTTTTATGACCCAGTTCGGTAACTTTGGGGTCAATTATTACCTCCAAAAGTGGCAATCTTTGAGTATTATTGGTAGTATAGGATTTGCTTACAAAAGCTCTTGGATTTCTTTTATAGTTCATAGCAACCATTTCATTTATTCTGTTATTAACGTTTTTAATTTGTTATATAACTCATAACTCGACTTAAAAATTACGATGTGATTACAACACATAATACACGTAGAAACAAGATAGATTGTTATTATACATAAAAGGTATTTACATATTTATATTTAATTGTATTAGTAGCGCTTTACCAAAACATACGCTAAACATAACACTTGATGCCTATTGAATACTTTAAAGTACGTCATTAGAAACTTTAATGGCCATGTATTTGTATGCATTGTGGGTTGGCAATATAATAGTTTTACTTAATCTCCATCAAGATTTAAAACCGACTTTCTTAGTGATGAGTTATTCATGTTGGCGAAATCTAAAAACGCAAGAAAGGTCAACGTCAAGGAGCAAACAATAACTAATATGCTCTTCTTTAAACTATACTAACAAATGTTTGCTTTCAGGATATTATATACTTGACTGTGCATATACCTTGGTTGGACAGGACTGGTACAGAGAAAAATCTCTGCTGCGACAAGTGGTTTCGCGCTCGGGTGGCATATCGGGAATTCATTTCAGATTAGCAAACCTTTCAAATTAATTCTTGTAGGATACACGATCAATATGATTGAACAATATCAAAGACCCCGGATACAAGAGTGGATACAAAATCCACCATTGTGCACTGTATTTTACAACCGGCAATAAAATCAAACTAGATTAGATCTGAGAGATTAGAGAAATGTCATTTTGTATCCAATATTGTTCAATCAAATTAATCGTGTATAGGCCGCATACCGGGGCCGCATAACTTAAACAAATGGGCGGTTTTACAATAATACGTGATTTGGACGTCCCGATGTGTCCCAACATTTTTCTATGAGTAAAGTTTATTTGAAAAGAGGATCCGTTAAAGTCGTCTCCGTAGTAGGTCTTGCGCTTTGAAGACGAGACAAGTGCGAAAACCATACAATAATTTTAATATGTCCCATGAAGGTTTTTATGTTTATCTTTACTTTATAAAAGCTATGCATACTCTTTTCCTGATGACGCGAATGGTTAGGACGTCATGGCCACCCTTGTAGTTTGTATTATTATATGGTAATAACATTAACTTTGCATTATCAAGATGTTTCGGAAAAAAATAACCAGCCTTATCCATTTTGCATTTAATGAAATTGAAAAGTATGAAAACTTTATCATTGGTATATTCAAACATTATGAGTCAATTTAAATTTAAGATTCAAGTTCACCCGCAGTTGACCTGCGTTTCTACAGTAATTGTTTGCTTGTATTAAACTTAGATGCTAACCATAATAATCACAAACACACCCCCACCCCAAACCCACACACCCTCACCACACCAACCTGCCTGTAAGCGCCTCCAAACGAAGACTGTCAGTTGTACTCTCCAACCGAGGACACACTTTTTGTGGTAGTCAATAACAAAACCGCGGACTTATACAGAATTTCTGTGATAATTTACCTCCAGCCGAGCTATGTGCTATAACATACACAGAATATTTCTAAGACAATTTACCTCCAACAAAGGTATGTCCTATACCCCCTCCCCATGAGGTCATGCTCTAAATAGCATTTTTATACTATTTGCATTTTCCTGCACCTATCTTTGAACTGTGGACGTCCACGGTTGGGTGTTTCTCCACGTTTGCATATTGGAATATCATATAACTGGCCTTGTTTGGATGCGAACAAAAACGCCCCCACCCCCACGCACACAAAAACATTTCTTTGTTGAATAATAAATCATGAAATTTATTTTTCAATGACTTTCCCCTATACATGCTATAGATGAACTTAATATAAGATGTTTCATATACAGCTAGATACAAGAAATGGTAATGAATTTGTTTCTAATAATAATTATATACACAAATTATAAAATTATCCGCTTTCAATCAAATTAGAAATTGTATACATTCTATAGCCTGCATGTCCCAAACAAAAAATATGGTGCAGTGATTTACTCCTCAATTGTCGTTCGGGATATTGTTCGATTGGACAAAGAACAAGGACCCGTAACAAGATGAATAACTACCATAAATTGATTACAACATAACTTTATTTACCGCCTGGTCTGACTATAGTTCGTATGCCTCCCTCGAGGCAGTAATTGGTATATCGTTTTTATCGTATCTCTAAAATGTAATGATGATAAGTATATAAAAATGTACATTTTCAGAAAGGAAGTAGTTTTTGAGAAAATCACAAAATTTGGTTTGACTTAACTGCCTGAACAGGCGACCCGTTTCACCTACATAAGGAATTTCATTAAAAAAAATAATGACGCCGATTTTGTCCATAGCTACCTTGACCTTCTCATGTACTAAAGGCCGTATTTTAAGAACTAGTATGAGGTTTAATTGAAGATGCGATGTTGTGGGTGCGTAAGATTCGCTGAACACACTCAGTTTTCGCCTCAATATAATGGAACGTAACATTGGCCCTAGTTTTATTCTCATGTCATGTTTATGCCTTATGAGGTCTTCCTCTATTTTACTGTCGGTATATCCTTCGTGTAAGAGAATACCAAACAAATCCCAACTCTAATCCTAACCCTAACCCTTAAAACTAATCCTACCCTAACCCTAACCCTAACCCTAACCCTAAATCCTAACCCTAACTCTAATCCTATTAGTATTTCGTGCTCTCTTACACTAAGGATAAACCTGTTCTGTTGCAATTTTATCTTTTTATCTTTTCTGTTCAATAATTTGAGACGTGATCGCCGCGTGAGAAACTTTGAAATCTGATTATTGTATTCCCTATGAATTTCTTCAATAATGGTAGAAACTAGCTTACAATAACCTTCAACTAAAATTAACTACCAATTAGTACTCACCAAAAGTTAGTATTAACCTTTACATCCACGACGTCAAGGTGTCACATTTCAACGTCAAATGTGGGTGTGACAAAACATTTTGAAGCTATATTTTAAATTATAATTGTTAAGAATAAAATCACATATCACATGCCTGTTCATCACAAAGGAAGTTAATCTTCTGTCTTAGAAAAAAGACAGTAAAGCTAATTTGGATAATTTTACAGTAAATGTGACGTAACTATTTGGCAATGAAAAGTTTCACAGTGTACTCTACTGTACATTTCATAGAAGTTTTTGTATTTTTTTTTCAGTATACTTTAAAATTCACAGACATTCGGTCGCAAAACGATGCGCCTCCTGCGGTTGTCAGGGAGAGGCCACAATATGCAGAGAATTATGGACAAACGTCATCATCGAAAGCCCGCGTTATACGAATACAACACTGGAACATACTAAATTCGCGATATAATATAAATTATATGGCAATAACAATTTGCCATAAAATTTGTATTATATCTTGAATATCAAAAATCTAATTATTTGATATAAGAAGGAAATGAAAAAAGAATGTGACAATTTGTCCAAAATAGCGGACGTTTTAAATACCTCTCTTGCTTGACTGGGGAAAAGTGTTGGGCAAAGTCTACGTTGTAGCGGGTGAAAATTGCATAACTCTTTCAAAAAAAACTACTAGTTCCCCTGTAATTAAACTCTAATTAACAGCATACTTATTATTTTCTTAATTTTTTGTCAATTTTCCGGCATAAATTGATCAACTAGAGCAATTGGCTCTATTTTTTGAAAACTACATTCCTAACTTTGAGTTCCTGAAAGGTGGGAGGTGGGAGGAATATTAATTCGTAAGATAGTAAGCGTCTGGAAATATGTTCGTTAAATTGACGTGTCTTGTGTCAAAGTCACAATGGATAGACATTTATATTTATGTGTATTTCTCAGAACTTAGTACCTGTCCCATTGTTTATTACTAGATACTAGACACGTCAATTACATACGTACATATTTCCGGACGCTTACCCTCTTATGAATTACTATTACTCCCGCCTCCTACCTTTCAGAAACATCCCCTCATTTACATAATAATGGTGATAGTGTGATACCGACCGGTTCAACACCTGTATGCTTTACAAATTAATTTATGCTGAGGAGGATTTTGCATTAGTTTGGTTGTATGAACAGATGTATGATGTGATGTGATGTGATGTGATGTGATGTGATGTGATGTGATGTGATGTGATGTGATGTGATGTGATGTGATGTGATGTGATACGATATGATATGATATGATGCGATATGATATGCTGTGACATGACATGACATGATATGATATGATATGATATGATATGATATGATATGATATGATATGATATGATACATAGTATAGAGCACCCATAAACTGCCCGATATATGCGGCTACTATGTAATGATTTTCTCCGGGGAAATTTCAGGGTATGAGGTGCTACATCAGAAAAAGTATATATACACAACAATACATTATCATGCATACATTTAAAATATATTTATTCGCCACAGATACCGCACACACTTGAATTAATTCAACTGTCTGGGAATCTAGAACAATTACGTTGATCAAAAAATGCTTCTGAAAATTAACTTGCACAAACAAACTCGGTATAAATTGATCAGACCACTGTCACCTTAAATTTCATACGGATTATAATTACGTCACAACTCTCGCGCACCAGACACACACATGAAGCCATCCTAACCGCCCTATCACAATCTTTCTATCCTCCGGGGGCGCTCGATAAGCTACACGGTGGACGTTACGCAGTCTTTTCTCCTCTTTTTTTCACTGCTCACATACGCGTATTCCATCAGGGCTCTTAATGGTAACAATCTAACACTGTTTTAACAAGGATGCATATCTTCTTAGCAAGGTAAAATTGGAATAGCGCGATAATTGTTCAGCAATAAATTCTTCTTTTATAAGACAAGATCGTACTTATCATCTGGATTTACAAACCGACTTTTGTTTGTTGACAGTGAATTTATCATAGCAAAACACGGCAGAACGAACAGATTTTCATAGATGAGAATGCCACAGCAAATTGTATTTGTAGAATGGCGTAGAACAACTGTATTATGTAGCGTGTTTTGCGTACTTATTGCTACCTGTATTTTCTCAGTAACGTCAGCAGCCAGAAGTGGTGGCAGTGGCGGAGGTGGGAGACCGAGTGCGTTAAACTGCAATGTAAGATGGTTTTTACAACATAATGCGGAAAAGGAAGGGTGCAGGACTCAGACAATTGGAACACACGCATGTTTTGGAAGATGTGATACGTACCAGGTAAGGCGGAAATGCATATCAAAAATACTAAGATAACAATGGGTGATATTTTTAATTATTCTTAATCCAATTTATGGCCATCTCACCAAAAACAAACATTGTAAGATTTTGTGTTATGTATCCATGTTTTTAGTGTCTGCTTTTTGATAAAGAAGTGACTATGCGATGAACATTTTTCATAATACTGTTTTATTAAGGACAAAAGTAAGCGAAATAGACTTTGAATTTGGCACAATATGATAATTAAATAAAAAGTTAAAAGTTACATTATTGTCGCTCTTCTGATCAACATCTAAACACGTTAAAGGCGACTTTGAGAAAAATAGAACAAACTGTGTAAGTGGTACAACATCATGTTTATTATGAGGAAACCTAAATGCGTATAAATCTGCATATTTACACTTTTTATACAGATATTTAAGCTTATTTAGAGTAGATGATGATTCATATGAGTAGATGCTTCATTTAATATTCCCAATATGCAAATGAGGGTTGGGGTTACTGGCCAGGGTTAGGGTTAAGTTTATTAGGAAATATTGGATGACGTAACTACCTTCATACAAGAGCGCAGACCCTAAATATTCACGATGTGACCTTTGGCCTCTTACGCACCTCTATGTTTTGCATTAACTGGCGCTATAGTAGTTCAGTTACGTTGCATTGACCTGAAACGGAAAGTGTACAACAATAGCATGTAGTAAGCCTTTAAGAGGAATATATACAAACACATAATGTATTACCATAATCATAATAATGGACACAACAAACACATCATCACCATTTCCTCGATATCTTGAACACACACAACCCTGCACATTTCCTACCACACAAAAACGTTTCTTTCATTTTAATAACATTGTATCTTGAATTGTGGAATTTAAACTTTATAAGTTAATCGGGATTCAGGGGCAGATTTAGCTTTTTGGGGTCTTGTGCCAAGCCAAATTTTGGAGGCCTCCAAACTCACCATGAGGAAAGCATGTGCACTTAAGTTTTGAGTTTTGGTTAACAAATAGGGGGCATACTGTAAGATCGACAGTGGCGGCGAAAGCATTACAATTTACGATTTTACTAGGTCATTAGCGCTGGATAAATTTCAATTTTAGATCATTTAAGCCCCAAATTTTGCTTTGCTATGTAAAGGGCCATTGCGCGCGAAGCGCACAAACTTTTGCAATCATACCACATTTTGGACCAAAACAGGGTTTTTTCGTGATAAAAAGGAACATGCACAGGATTTTTGGGGTCCCGGGCCCATCTGGCCCCAGTGATAAATCCGGCCCTGTCGGCATTTAAGCACAGGGTACTTACACAATATATGGGTAATGAAAAGGCTAATAAAGTACCAATACCCAAAATATGACGGCACAAGTTGCAGATGATGACGTCACTCAGTTAAAAGCACGTCACAGTGAAATTTAAAAGCTCTCGTTTCAACATACAACCAATCAAGTAGGAACAAGTTATTACAAAGAAGTATATTCTTTTCATTATGTTAAAGGCGTGATCGTTGTTTTCATCTTCCAAGGATATAAAGACTTCATTAACGATCATTTGCACCGAATATAATCACCCGCATTGACTTCCGCCAACAACACTATAAATAACTTTTAATTTAACATGTTTTTTGTATTATGTTTCACGTGTACATCAAACTGAAAGGTTCTATATTATGTAAAACATATACACGCATACCCTCCACCCCCACATGTCAACTATACATCCCCACCCGGCCACGCCCACCCCCATTATACATCTGAGCAAGTACATTGACTGTTATCAATAATATACCTTACCATTTGCGAGAACAATTAACATGCCAACGCATATCCTGCACCCACATACCCCTACACACCCCCACACCCGCACAAATGTGTGAAAATGCTCACATCAAATCACCCCTTAGGCGATTATTATAATAGATCTAACATTATATTGTAGCGTAATATTATGTAATAATGTATAGTTGGTATGTATTTTAACCAGATCTGACCAACTTTGAAATTTCATTTTGGATTTTCAAAGACTTTACAACCACATACCCCTGCACCCCTCAAACCCCGCACAAATGTGTGAAAATTCTCACATAAAATGGCGATTACTATAATAGATATAATCATTATATTGTGTAATAATGTATAGTTGGTATGATCTTACCAACTTTGAAATTTCATTTGGATTTTCCAAGACTTTGATACGTCTTGAGTGAGATATTAGGAGGTGAATGTATGTGAAATAATAATGTAATAATAATCACAATCATTCCTTTGTTCCTTTCTCTGTCCAGGTGCCGATTCTAGAGCCTCCTTATAAGACCTCCAACCACGACATGTGTTCATATGGCGCCATGGAACTCAAATCAATAGAACTGGACGACTGTGATGTTGGAGTTAACCGGACATATTTTTACGTCAACGCCCTTAGCTGCCAATGTCGAGGTTGTAGGACTGAAAATACTCATTGCCTTGGTGTGCATTAAGTGTTATACACAGTTAGATTCCTCTTTATCGGGTACCTATTTGCTGTACTATTCGATATAATTATGGAGTTTTTCCAGTTGGCTATTATAATAGATACTTAAAAGATACTAGGGTGCAATACCTTTGTGTTACATATTTTTAGGTACCTATAATTGAGGATTGTAACTGTGTATTGTGCCATTTTATGCAGAATGTTATTATCATTTAGATCAATTATCAAGAGGGTACGGTCCATCCGTAGGTCTGATATGTCGCTAGTCCGAACAAAATATTAAGATTATAATTGAAATTAAGATTGAGAATAAAAATTCTGATTAATTTGCCCCGAGTTACGTAACTTCTCTTTCTTGTTTTGCTTTCGGACTCGTAAACTGACATCTAACATTAATGTGATCTTGGTAATGAAAATTGAATTGTTCTAACTGGAGGTATTTCAGATTAACGCCATATCGGAATGACGTGGCGTACCCAATAAGGCGACAGCAGTAACTATATTTTTGTGTGTGTGTGTGCAGGTGTGGGCATTTGTCGAGGGTTTTCAAAGCGCCAATACCTGATTACTGTAAACCGTTCCTTTGTATAATGTAAAGCTAGTGCTTTACAAGATGCACCGGACAGCGAGAGTGGCAAAAACGGCTGTGTATTGTAGAAATACGTAAACATCGCCCTCGTTTTGGCAGAATGCAAAGGGACAGTTTGTAGTTAACGAGGATTCGTCATTATGGATAACCAAGATAACAAATAATCATTCGATGACGTTGTTGATTTTAAGTATAGCTGGGTTAAAAGGTATTGTTTTGGAGAGTAGTATAATTTCATCTTAACTTGCGATTTAATGTAGATATGAATCGGGGAATTAATGTAAATAAAATAACCGAGATTAAGAGTGTGTCTTTAAGGAAACCAATTTAATTACTCCGATATAGGGTCCACAACTTATAAGTTCCCCTAAATACTTTTTAAAATAAATCGAAAATATTTAACGAAAGGCAAACATGTAAAAACGTATGGATAGCCTTATTTGTTTTACACATATGGACCAAATTATAGCGGCACACGTCATTGCGTTCAGTCACAATGGTTCATTATGTAAAAAAAGAGACCGACTTAAACAGTGTTAAAAGTTGCATCTCAGTTCTCAAACAATACAGTCAGCCAGGTCTATTCATGCGTTTGTTAAAGGAAACCTGACTGATATGGACTAAGGTGCAACTTTAAAAACGGCCTCTTTTCTTACACAATTACATTGTTACATTTGTTAAAATATTTTTAGACTTATTTAAAAAAATATTAGGGGGACTTATGCCTTGTGGACCCTATATTCTGTTATGGCGTATCAACTAGAACAATTATTAGGACAATCATTTCATATGTTAGAAAGGTGCTAGACATTTGCCGTCATTCAGATTATTCAATAATGCAATTGAAAATTAAGGGTACAAGTGTATTTGTATATTTGTCTTTTTTTTATTTTCCCTATGATCATATCAAGCTTTTAGATTTTTCGATGACTTTAGGTTAACCTTGGTTGTTAGCATACAGGACCATTATGACAATGATTTGTATTCATATTTTAGATAACAATTTAAAAATATTTTTGCAGTGACGTGATTAATGGCTTCATAAACTACCTTAGCTTATGATACACAACGTATGGCTGGCTTGAGTAATTGGATTGGTGTTTCCAAAATGGGCCATGGTAAAAAGGAGTAACAAAACATGAAATGTTTCATAAAAGCCATATTGTAACATTTGCTTAGTAAGCCCTAATTTTTTTTCAAAATTCAGCTTTGTACAAGATTGTAATGTAATTTAGTAATCTAACATACACTGAAGAATCAAGGTTTAAGGTGCTCTACGTCGTTTAATTATTCCGGTCGAAATATTTGTCCAGCGCGTACTCGATGCCTATAACACTGTACGTACACTGCGTGCGGAAGGTCATTACACATCAAAATGATCGAACTCAGTCACGATAGACAGAGTGACTCGCATTAGCGATTATGTGGGCTGGTATTAAATGGCGATTTTCATTGATATTCCCGATGTGTTTAGGTCAAAATAAGTGGGGGAAATCTGACAGTGAAAAGTAACATTTTGTATAAAGAAATACAAATCTATTTTTATGGAAATGTTACAAAATGGCTATAAGTAAAAACGTGGCGCCGATTTCTCTGTAAATAATACAAATATTTTTCTTGATATTCTCACTCATTCTTTGCACTTAAGCACTTAATATTTTATAAGCACGATAGAGGTTTAGTGCCGCTAAGAACTAGAAACAATCTGTAGCGATCATGTGATAGTATCCGAAGTATTCAATCAATCATCAACGAGAAATAAAGGGTATAATAATAATAATAATAATAATAATAATAATAATAATAATTGTATAACAATAAAAATAATAATAATTAAAAAATGAAATCAATAATCTTAATTAATCAAAAATTAATCCTGATTAGCTAGAACAGGGGCTACCCTTAAGCAAACACAAATCGTTTCACAGAAAACGATTAAATAGTAATAATGGTATAAAACGTTTTAAAAGCGTTCAAAAACATTATTACATGCTTGATGCAAACATCTAACATGTTATTTAAATGTTGCACAAATATTTTGCACAAATATTTGTAAAATATTTGGCAACATTATTGTTGTAGTGTGGGTTTTTTTCATATAAAACATTTTGTGCCCTTATTTATTACACGTTTATATTCTGCTAATGTGAATTTTGTCAAAGAATCCTTAAAAACTTTCAAAAATGTGTATCTCTTTAATAATAACAATAATACACACGTATAACACTAAAAAACGTTATCCTTACACACCATCAGCATCACACCACTGGATAACTTTTGAGACAATGGGCTATTGATACCCAGGTTATTGCATCATTTTGAGCAATTTTACTTGTCGGAATTCACAATACGATGCGCCGCCAGCGGTTGACTTTGTCAGTCCATTTTTGACCTCCATGGTCGAAATAGCCGTTCTCGTTACCGTTGGATTTACGCGAAAGTAGTGAGACACGCAGCACATGTTCCTGTGATGTATTCGTATTACTTGGGCTGTGGATGTAGACTTTTCCCAGTCTCACCCGCTAGCGGCACATCGTATTCTGACAATATATTATGTCATTGTCGAGGATGCAATAAAGGTTGTCAGATTATCACAATCTTAGCCCAGATTGATCGGAACACCTATCCATCATGTATCCCATACGGTAGACACACCTGCTCATAAACAAGTGGCCATGCCCGGTAGCCATGCCATGTTGCCCAGGTGAAACATATACCGTGATTGTGTTAAGTGACGTCACGATGCCAATCTCTATTGTAACTTCTGCGTATAATAAAGCAGGGTAAAGGTCTCACAGGTTAGACACATTTATTCACAAATAGGTAGCCATGGCATGGTTCACGGGTGTAACATGTGACGTGATTGTGTTACGTGACCAGTGACGTCACGCTGTCAACCTCTGTTATTATTTCTGCGAATAATAAGCCAGGGTAGAAGTCCAATTCAATGCATAATTATTGATAAGGCCATAGTATTTCTCAAAGCTGCAATGCGTTCGTTTTGCGGTGCACGATGCCTCTGAAAAATTGCCCAATTTAATTTTCCCCATTATTTTGTACAAAATGTGTAAATGTGTGTATTTTTTTTCATTGGAAGAATTGCGTGATAACACTTTAAATGAGTGGAAAAAACATTATTATGAGTATAAGAATGTCAAGTTTTGGAGAGAGGGGACCCGTATTTGATTTCAAAATCTTTGCAAGCTTTGAGAAATACTATTTGTTTCGGTCTTTCGGAAGGGGGGAGCTAAGACAAAACAGGGCTGATTAAGATATATGTCAGTAGAGTGGTGCGCGCGACATTATTTTGTAAACCTGTTAAACGATAAAACAATGTAATTGAGAGACTGTGATTTTCGTACGGCAACGCCCGCTTCCACGCATACGCCAAGTTACCAGTTAATTGTATTCAAGATCACTACAGTAACTTACTTTTATTGATGTTACTGTTGTATGCGTAGACGTTAGCGTTGGCGTAAGAAATTGCTTGTTAAGATTACAGGCTGTATCAAAATTATTGCTTATTGAAAATCCTGCCTCTTCCAAAAGCCAAATTGATACTCTTAAAATGAATTATGACTTGTTAAACAATTATTCTACACATTATTTTGGATCTTATGTTGAATTTTGATATGCCAGATTCATTTATTGTCAATGAAAACTGGGTACCAATCATTTTGATACAGCTTGTAAAGATGATTTATTTTAACATTCCAAATGTCCTGCCGTAAACACGGGAAACATAGATTGGACCGTTCGAGCCGTTTGTGGTTCAAAAACAGATAGTACAACAACCGGCATTTTAAATAAATTAAGTTTACGATTACACGTATAAATATAATATATCTAGAAGAATTCGGATTAAATACTTTTTAACTCCCTATTTTGGTTGAAAATAATAATTTGTCTGCATTCTAAACGAGTCATTTACTAAACGTATCATAGACAGCTCAATACACCAGTATGGAAACGTTTGAAAATATCTAACATTTTTTTACAGAATAGCTGAAATGTAAGAAAGGAAGATTTAAAATTGCCAAGATTTTACAAATTAAATAAACGGTGATGTAGATTTAATTTTTGTTGACATGATATTGACGGGAAAAATTTGAAATTGTTGTATATAAAGAAAATCATGGCGAATGTTGGAGAAAAAATACAAAAAAAAAATAGAAACAGACTGCTATATATGCTATATTGATGCTATATTGTATATTAAATACTGGAAATGTAAATTAAATGATGGCTCATGCAATGATTTGTAAACAGTTTTATTGCACAAGTCTGTGTTTCATTCATTTTAATATATAGATATGTGTTTCGTTCTGGTTAGACTACTCTGCAGCCCGATCGTTTTTTCTTCTTTTAAATACTCAGTGTAATTATCAAGAGAGGGCTCCAACCGTTCACTTTCCTATGCTCATGATGCTCCAAGAACTGGCTAAAGAGGGCACTGTATAATGTACACCGTTATTATTCATACCATGATGCTGATCAAGAGATGCTGATCTAAGATTTGAGTTCACGTCCGTTTCGTTTCGAGGTAAATGTCTCATTTAAGACAAACGACCCCTAAATCTAACGCATAACCTCTAACCCATAACCCATAACCCTAATTAGCATATGGTGATGTTTCTGTCTTAAATGAGCCATCTACCCGTTTTGAGGGGAGCGGTCATAACATGGGAGTGTTTGGTGAACAAAGAGAGATACTCAAATTTAACAGTAACGGTAAAGTGGACCCTCTCTTAAAGGAGTATTTCGTGATCCTATCATCCTCTAGATATCCACACAAAAAAAACTTATTCCCAAAATGTTAGTTGATTCCGATTTTGCGTTTGCGGATTATACATGATTATGTGTATTACACTGTTCCATAGACAATGTGTTGTAATTTCGTTCTGGTGTACCAGAACGAAATTCAATTTCACAATATTTTTGCTAAACAAATACATCTGTAAGAATTTTTTTGCCACAGGTTTCCAGTGGTATAAAGATATCAACTTTTTTGAGAAATATAGTGTTTAGTGATTCTTCCCGCTTTATTGATCGCTCGCGTTTGCTCAGCAACCGGGGGCACGGGAGGAGCGCGCGCGCGGGTATCCTGCTAGTTTGGTTTAAAATGGGGCTTTTTGTTATGAAAATTGTGGATTCCTTGCCCTGTAATGTACATAACTTATGTTACCAGTGTTTAGTTATTTTTTGAGAAAAATACAAAATTAGTCACAAAGTTTATCAGGGGTGACGACCTTAAAGTACAGTTCATTAGATTTATAAAGTTTATGGAACATTGTTGTGGATATACGGTGTCCAATCGACGCATCAAAATTATCAAAATACAATGCATTTTGTTAAATTTAACGACGTTAAAAAAGTACTGTAAAATAGAAAACCGTTTCAGTTTCATTGCATTGCGTTTGTTTGTTTATTTGTTGTTGTGTTTTTGAACGATTTTTGATTTCCTTTTTTTTTGTATTTCTTGTCTATGTGACACAGTATAAATGTAAAAGAAAGCTGCAAGAACAACCATAATTATATAAATTTAGCTGATTTATCATATGAGCGGTACGACAACAAATATTACGTACCGAAATGAATCTGTAGATACAATTTATTTCTTCAAAAGAAACGGACATGGCTATACATTGAATAGCCTACTTGAAGTAGTGACCGGTGAACACTTGGCAGTTTTATAAAGTCATACGTAAGAGTGGAAATGGATGTGTTTAAAAAGATACTTGGTAAATGAAACGTTTTGTTGTTTTACAGTGCATTTTTAAAGTTGTCAAAAATACATTGCATTTAGCAGGCCTACTATGGTTTGCTGACCCCGAGTGGTTAGTGAAGAAAAACAAGAACGGAACAAGCGAAGCGTGATTAAAATCTGTATGTACGTAACCTCGGTTGAAGTTCATATGGTCATTGTATTCCGCTTGGTATGGTATGGGAGAACAAAATAATACAGCAATGCCGCTGAAGGTAATACATGTAATTTTAGTGTTTGTGTATAATAGTATGCTGTTGTCACGTTACTAGTATACTCCCGAGTATACTACGCCAAACTGATTTTAAAGCCGATCAATTATTGGAAGCCATCACTCAGTGATTATTATTTATCTAAACATTTTGACGATAGTTGCACGAAGAACCATGGATAGAATTGTTTTTCAATTGTTCACCATTTTACTCACCGTAATTCAATCTACGCAGACGCAAGAGATACCAGGATGCATATGTTTTGAGGAATTTGCTTCCGGGTTACGAGATCCAATTTTAGCCATTTCTGCAAACGACGGGACTCAAAGACTATTTATTGCAGAACAAATTGGTGTAGTGTACGTTTTTTTAAACGACAAGACTAAAATAGAGCAACCATTTCTTGATCTTCAAGATCATGTTCTTGTTGATCCTGACAGTGCCGATGAGCGCGGATTCTTAGGTTTAGCTTTTCATCCTCAACATTCACAAAATCGCAAGCTTTATGTCTATTACACTGTATCGAGCAAATCTGGCTTCAAAGTACGGATTTCAGAATTCACAACTTTAGCTGAAAATGGTAATAAAGTTGATGACAACAGTGAGCGTATAATTTTGGAAGTCGAAGAACCGGAAGCGAACCATAATGGAGGTCAACTATTATTTGGCACAGATAAATATTTGTATGCTTTCTTGGGAGACGGCGGAGGTGGTGGTGATCAACATGGAGAGATTGGAAATGGACAAAATCTGTAATTTTTTTTTAACTGTTGTAACATCACTTGTGTTTATTTTGTTTTAGTCATTGGTTCTCTTTGCTAAAAATAATGATTTCTCCATCAAGGATTGAAAATACACGAAGTTAAGATACAATTCCTTTTTATTGCAACCAATTCTGTTTTACCATGTTGACAGCGTGAGTTTCTAAATGAATTAATTATCACTCTTTATGGGACGTCCACTTTACCAATTTGGCATATAACCAGGAGGGTAGTAGGGGTTAGTAGGTGACACAGATGAAGAATTTAGGCAGGAAAAACATCCTATGTGTCATTGGCCCCAAAGCAAAACCTCCTATTTAACATGTTGCCAGTTTTGTTTTAAACATGTTCAGGGGTCAAAATCACATGGGTTTTTCCTGCCCAACAAATTATTATTTAGTTACATCAAATGTGACAGTTGTTCAGTCCAGCCTTCCAGAAAGTGCCTTCGTCTCAGGCAATAAATATTACTTGTCAAATTTTTGACAGTTAGGTATGAAAGTCTTTTGATTGTCATTGATACATTTCAGAACTTTCTACTGAGAGTTTCGTCTTCGGATTTAACAGTGAGGAATACTTTTTTTTCTAATATTTCTTATTGAACCTTTTTGAACCATTCTTTGTCACACACTGTTCTCCCATGATGCCCGGGGTCATTGTCAACCACTGACTACGAGGTACTTGTCATCCATTGTACCTACTTCACAATTCAAATGCAGTAATGGAGAGGAGAGCAGATTTGTTTTTAATTTGTCTTCACCGGAAATTGAACCGTGGTCCTCTCGTGTCAGAATTAGAGACTTTAGCCACTTCGCCACGATCCTCTTTTGATCTATTGATTTATTATATTCCAGCACGACACTATTGGCCAAAGTTATTCGAATTGACATTGACAAACAAGATGGTGAAAAACAATACGCCATACCACCTGACAACCCATTCGTCAACGAAGATGAACGAGTCAAACGACATGAAATATATGCCTATGGTGCCCGCAACATGTGGCGTTGCTCTATGGATAGAGGTGATATGGTAACTGGTAAAGATAGGGGGCGCATATTATGTGGCGATGTTGGAGAGGATAAATTTGAAGAGGTGGATATTATTGTGAATGGAGGCAATTATGGATGGAGAGGAAAAGAAGGTTATGAGTGCTTTGATGTCAATTTGTGTCACAATCTGGGTAAGTTTATGTTGTTTAACCACTTGAGCAACGTATGCAAACGGCAAACGTATCGTACACTGTTACATTGAAACATTCACACTAGCACATGAGATCATCATCTTTAACTCCAATGTACTTGTACTTAAGTGGCCTTAGATTGTGCTGGGTACAAAATGTTCAGGTATAATTTTGTGAAATAAAATGTTAATAGAACGTTGGGAACTTTGGCATCAGAAGTGATCAATTATTACAAGAACACAATACCCAGATGGCAAAAACTGATAAACCCATTGAAGCCAATACAGAGCATGAATTATGCCATGAGGAGTGATTTTTGTGATGTCACATCTTCTTGGCAATAGCCTGTGTTACCAAACTCCTTCTCTTTGTTGGTAACAGAATTAGGTGACTTTATAAGATTTCCGATGCAAACTCTAAAGATTTTTCTAGCAGTAGTTATGAGCAAACAGATATTTTTCAATCTGTAGTTGTCGCAACTTGTAATTACTTGTAAATGTTTAACTCTTATAGCAAAGCAATAGTTATTATAGTTTGTAAAATTTCGACTTCCACTTGCTGTTCAGCAATGTAATTTTCAGCTACTCTGTACTATTATCATCACGGAAAATGGAGGATTTGAATGGCTCGTCAAACATAACATAACTTGAATGACACATTCAATCAACTTGAAATATTAACGCTTACTTAGTAGCCAATGTACTTTTCTACTCCGTTTGTGGGAGAGTCATCATTTATTTATTTGTTTTATTTTTTCAGAAAATGAAATTCTTCCAGTACATGTCTACGATCATACTGTTGGGAGATCAATTACTGGTGGTTATGTTTACAGAGGGCGCCAGTCATCTAGCCTGCTGGGAAAATATGTTTTTGGTGATTATGTTAATGGGTACGTCCTCTCCTTGTCCTCTCCTCCAAGCGTTTGTGTATGCAGGCGTATTAGCTTTTGCCACAAATTCGCCTGTTTGTTCTACTATACGCCATGATCCAATTTGGTGGATTTCCCACTCTTCGGTTTTAGACTCCAAATTTGTGTTATGTTTATTAATATTATTGTTACAGTAGGTTCATGCAAGCATTATGTTACATGTCCCTCTGACTAACCCTCCGTAATAGCTTGAGTCCCAGAAGGAATTTGGGTAATTCTTTGCAGTTAAGACTTGAGATGTCGTCACGCTGATGCGCACATTTTTACTGGGCACTTCACGGCTTTGAAATATGCAGTAACAATGTTCGCTAAACGATGTGCACATCGGCGTGACGTCAAATGAATTATGGGATTTACCGACAAGTTCAATTCTTTATGTCTCTGAGATGACCAGTTTAGCATTTTGTTATAAAGTTGGGAGCAGTAAGTGACCCACATTACTGCTACTTTACCTTCGTTTAAAGCAATTATTTGTCAAATGTTGACAGTTTGCTTTAAAGAGGAAGAATTGTTGACCAGGCCAATTCTGCCCATTAGCCTACATATGTGTTTTTAAGTATGACCTTGGGAGACCATGTCCTGATATATCACAATGTTTTTACACTGGTCTGGTCCTTGGTTAATTCAATTATCATGATTATGTTTTACCATAAAATGTTGAGCTTGCTGCAACACTTTACAAATCCAGATTTGTTGGTTACTCTTTTACAATTTAAGGGACCTGTAACCTACTCTATGATTGATTATGTGTGAATTCATAATATATTACATATGCATGGATATTAATATCGCTATATAAACTGTTTTTAAACTAATTTCAGGAGAATGTTTACATTAACCGAGAATGAAAACAAATGGATCAGTGAAGACATATGTTACGGTAGCGATGACGTCTGTAAAGATGGACTTGTTAATACATACCCTATCCATATTCTGGCATTTGGAGAAGACGAAGCAGGTACCTACTACTCCAAAACAAATTTGTGCCATCTTTTGCTCCCATAAGAGAAATTTGGGAGCATTCCAAGACAATGCATGTTGCAGGATATGTTGCTTTTGTAGCAGTTGTTATGTCTAAATTCTGATTTTTCCATGAATGTAATGTACATATCCTGTAAGCTCCTATAGATACCATGCCTTTAAAACGATATGTCCCGTCGTTTAATTATTGAAATATCGCAGATAACACTATATGTACATGGCGTACGGGATGGTCATAACACATCAAAAGGACCGACCTCGATTACGATTGACAGAGTGACACGCATTGCTAACATTAGCAGTTTTCTTTGCTTTATACCCCGGGCTTTTACCTCCATTGCTTGGCTTAAAATTAATAGTTAACAACAGTGAAATCTATCATTTTGTGGAAAATAAAATTATAAAAATGTTGCAATATGGTTTTAACTTCAGAAAGTACAAATATCTTGATGTCACAGATCTGAGGTGATTGTAAACTTATTGTACCACTAGTATTGCAGTCTGTTAACGAGAGTAATATTTAGGTCTTTTCATTGAACAATTAATATAGGCGAAGTGTACATACTGACCACTGATCGTGCCAGGTCATCCTGGCGGCATAGTCTTTAGAATAGTGGATCCCAATGGGTGAGTGTCAACTAGATTTGTCTTGTGTTATATTTACTGCAGCAAGTTTTCATGTTATTTCATTTTTACAAACGATTTCGTTTAATATGTTGTTTTTCAGAGGAAGTCATTATGATGTAAATAAAAAGGCGCCACTTCACCAAAGTAGCAGTGACAAAGTTGAAGGTCAACATGGTAAGACTATAATTTTATAGTAATTACTTGTCTCATTTAATTTGTCTTTTATTTGCTGTGATTTTCGTAGGATGAATTCTAAATTCGCTGCCTCCTTCGGTTTTCCAAAAAAATCACGCGCCCTTGCGACGAGTCAAAAAGTATTAACACAAATTCCTTCAAATGTAATAGCAATGCGGGCGTAATGATGGGAAAGTTTGCATATTTGAACGTTTTCATACACACACATTGAAATGATGACGCCCTATCAAACCATATTTTTAATTTCTAAAATGGTTAAGAAATACCTATTACCTGGGAAGATCCGTCTAGTAGGTGACTTTAATATTCACTGTAATCAGCAGGGCAAGTCTAATGTTAATCAATTCTTAACCACTTGCATCAACTGGTCTAATTCAGCATGTAACTGGGCCTACCCACAGAAGTGGGAATACTCTTGATTTAGTTGTCACCAGACAGGATGACATTGCTAAGAGGTATAGGATTGACAAAGATTTCTCATAAGGACCATTTTATGATCAACTTTGTCCTTGATTTACCCAAACCAGCTGCTGAGGAGATCACTTTCACTTTCCGCAAATTCAAGCTCATTGATCATGCTGAGTTCTCCAGTGATCTTGATGCAAGAATGAAAAACATCATGAATAAAGAGTATGATAGTGTTAATGACTTGCTTGGGGATTATAGCAAAGCATGCACTGAGGTCTTAGACTTTCATGCCCCTGTTTCCACAAAGACTCGTAGGGTAAAACATCGTCCTGCCTGGTATGATGAGAAAGTTGTTGAAGCCAGAAGAAAGCGGCGTCAGAAGGAGAGGAAATGGAGGAAACTGGAATCAGATGCTAACCACAGTGAATACGTTGAAGCTAACCCAGCAAACACAAAAACGTTTTTAAAACGTTTTAAATAAGTTATATTTTGGGTTTTGGTTTAGGTAAAACGTTTTAATAACATTAAAATGTCGGGTTATATAAAGGTCGTGAAATCGTTTAAAACGTTTTGTATGAAAACACACTACAACAATATTTTTTTAATGTTTTCGAAATGTCATTGTAAACTATTTTTGCAAACATTTTTGGCCAAATATTTTGTCAACACTTAAATAACTTTATGTTAAAATATTTGCACCCAGCAAACACAGAAATGTTCTGAAAATGTTTTTTACAAAACGTTTTAATAACATTTAAATGTCGGGTTATATAAAGGTCGTGAAAACATTTTAAAAACGTTATTGTAAATATTTTGGGCAAGCATTTTTTCAACCCTAAAATAACATTCTGTTTTCGAAATGTCATTGTAAACTATTTTTGCAAACATTTTTGGCCAAATATTTTGTCAACACTTAAATAACTTTATGTTAAAATATTTGCACCTAGCAAAAACAGAAATGTTCTTAAAATGTTTTTACAAAACGTTTTAATAACATTTAAATGTCGGGTTATATAAAGGTCGTGAAAACATTTTAAAAACGTTATTGTAAATATTTTGGGCAAACATTTTTTCAACCCCAAAATAACATTCTGTTTAGAATGTGATTTGTACCAAGTTTTCAAAAATGTTTTTGGAATGTTATTAAAACGTTTTTATACCCTTTATATAACCCGACATTTAAATGTTTTCTGTAAAACATTTGTGTTTGCTCTGCAGTAAATTACCAACAAATGTTATTTAATGTTATGAAAACGTTTTATACCATTAATGTACCCTTTATATAACCCGACATTTAAACGTTTTCTGACAACCTTTTATAACCTTTTACGAATGATGTCGAAAACGTTTTGGGAAGCAGAATGTCATAGATGTGATACGTGAGGCCAAGAAACGCTATTATAGTGAAAGACCAACAATGGTAATGTTAAGGACATGTATAAAACTGTAAATGAATTACTTGGTAAGAACCAATTAATCAGCAGTATCTGAAACAAACTCGCCTGCAAATCTTGCTAATGATTTTGGCAAATTCTTTGTTGGTAAGGTAAAAAAAGATCCGAAATGAGGTTGATAATATGACATCTAATAGACCTAAGATGGGTAATGAAATGAACAAGCCGAAAGTATGTTCATTTTCAGCATTCAGGAACGTGTCAAGTGAAGAACTTCTAAATGTCATTAACAAGTGTCCCAGTAAGTCATGTGCCCTTGATCCTATGCCCACTTGGCTGGTAAAGCAGCATATTGATGTCCTGCTTCCCACATTGTGTAGAATTGTTAACATTTCTTTGACATCTGGTGTGTTCCCCGATGATCTGAAAATATCCATTATTGCCCCTGTTCTAAAAAAACATCTTTGAACAATAATGATCTCAAGCATTACCTGATCTTTAATGATCTGCAATTTACATCCAATGTTCTTGAAAAATGTGCCTCATCTCAGATAACTCATCACACTGATACCAATAACCTTTCTGAGCCTATGCAGTCTGCCTACAGAGGGCAACACAGTACTGAAACGGCCTGAGTCTCTGTCCAAAATGACATCTTGCGTGGATTGGATGACCAAAAGGTTGTCTTGTTGTTGATGTTAGATCTCTTAGCAGCATTTGATACGGTGGACCACACAATTTTAATTCATAGGCTCAGAGATGACTTTGGTATTGGAGGTTCTGCCTATGGTATAGCCCATATGGTATTGCCCATATCTTGATAATAGATCATTTAGAATACTGGTATCAGGTACTTATTCTAAAGATTTACATTTGTAGTATGGCCTACCTCAAGGATCTGTAACCGGGCCATTGGGCTTTGTGTATTATACTAATGTTGTTGGGAGAATCTTACGTCAACATATGCTGATGATACCCAGATTTATTTGGTGGTAGATCCTACAATTCCTGGTGATGTTGTGTGTGCACTATGGAAGCTCTCTAGATGTGTTACAGACATACAGACCTGGATGATTGAAAACAAGCTCAAACTAAATCAAGAAAAGACTTTTTTCTGGCAGCATCTCCCCATCATTTTAAAAACATTGCCAATGCTAGCCTTATTCTTGATGGTGTAGAGATTTTCCCATCCACTTCTGTTCGTAACCTTGGTTTTTTTTATCGTCAAATGTGTGTGTCTGCTCACATCACCCAACTACAGAACAAATGTGCGAAGCTGATATATCGTAAGCCCAAGTTTGATCATGTAAGCCCACTCTTAACATATCTTCATTGGCTACCAGTCTATGAGAGAATCAAGTTCAAGACACTCTCGCTTGTGTACAAGTCCCTGAATGGCCTCTCTCCTCAGTACATTTCCAACTGTCTCATGATCAAGAGCTCCATACATGCCAAAACATTGCCAATGCTAGCCTTATTCTTGATGGTGTAGAGATTTTCCCATCCACTTCTGTTCGTAACCTTGGGGTTGTTTTTGATCGTCAAATGTGTGTGTCTGCTCACATCACCCAACTTTGTAAATCAGTCAATGGGCTCATTAGAAACATCAACAGAATTCGTCCATATTTGGATTTCAATACTTGTCACAATACTTTCACAACCCTCATTCTCTCACGTCTTGATTACCGTAACATTTTGCTCAATGGAATAACACAGAAAGATCTCTCCAGACTTTTTTACAGAACAAATGTGCCAAGCTGATTATATCGTAAGCCCAAGTCTGATCATGTAAGCCCACTCTTAAGAGATCTTCATTGGCTACCAGTTTATGAGAGAATCAAGTTCAAGACACTCTCGCTTGTGTCCCTGAATGGCCTCTCTCCTCAGTACATTTCCAACTGTCTCATGATCAAGAGCTCCATACATGGTATGAGTACTAGGTCCAGTGAGAGTGTTAATTTTATCATTCCTCGCACCAGGAAATGTGCTGGGGATTGAGCCTTTTCATCAGTGACTTCCCCAAGGTTTTGGAATGGCTTACCATCTACAATCAAGAATGCCATCAGCGTGGACTCATTTAAGTCATTGATCAAAACTCACTTATTTCCGTAAATTTTGCTGCCATTGCTTTTTGTATTTTTGATTTTTTTTCTTTTCTTTTCTCTTGCGCCTTGAATCCCTAGGCAAAGGCGCATATATAAATACTTATTGTTATGTTATGTTAAATACAATTTCAGGCGTATGTTGCAGAAAAAAATATTCTGTCACCTTTCTCATTTTTCTCCATTTTCAAATTCAGATACTGACTTTATCCTATCGATCAGGGCAGGGGCACTGTTGACGAGTTTCATTGTTTTCATCGTAGCTATTGTGATTGTACTTTATAAGAGGACGTATAAGACGGAAAAGAAGGTATGAGTAGAAAGCTGTTCATTTCCACGGTAATCACTGGTAAACTTTCTTTGTTCGGACATCGTTTTATTGAAGTAAGCTTTAAAGGTGCTACTACGCCCCTTTGATAAATTTGTTACTATTTTTGCATTTTTCTCAAAAAAATAATAACACACTGGTAACAAAAGTTATGAATATTATACACTCATAGAAATGACTTGTTCGCCTTGTTGGCGCAATTCAAAAGGAGTAAGTTTGGACAACTCAAAAATAGTGCCAAAACAAAATTCATTTTAGTTATCCGAACTTAAAAATGCTGAAAAAGCTCAAAAGTTCCGTCAACTAATCAACTTTGTTGGCATTACTTAAAAGTTGATGTAAGTCGTTGCGTCAACTTTTTAAGTAATGCCAACTTCTGAATTCAAGTTCAGGAACTTAGAAAAATAAACAAGGTTCAAAGAACCAATTAGTTGAGTTACCGTAAACGTTCGCCTAATGGCGCTATAGAGTTCATGGAAATGAGAGAGCGCCATCCCTGTAAAAGCCGACTATTATCACTGATCATTAAGGGTACGTGTAGTTAAAGGGTGAAATCTATCGACACATACAACAAGATCGAACAAACTTGTTCATGATAATGCGGTAATCATTCACCTGATACGTTTGTGGCCCAGTGAGCAGAGCATTAGACTATAGTGCGAGGATAAATAGAACTTGTGGAGAAGATTGATGGTTCGAATCTCATGCAGTAATTTCTGACAGATTATGATGTCTGTCAATGTTTTTTTTTTATTTGAGGACATTTTATTCTCTATTTTCTTGATTTTATCTTTAACATTGTTTATATAATTTTATTATTTTATCTTGTATGTGTCTTTTTTCATGATTCTTTGTTTTTATCGTTTCATTTTAGGGTAACTCAATCCATTCAATCAAATGATGTAATGAACCTATTTGATTGTATAGACATTTCTTATGTGTGTGAGACGAACTGTCGCGTGCGACAAGTCTTTCAATTCGCGCGAGTGTCCTTGCCTATGCATCAGTGGTCATAAGAGGTATATCATTTTATTCGAAGGGGGGGTCCCAAATATACGGGGGTCATAAAGTCTTGGAAAGAATAATAGGAGGGGGTCATAAAATGTTTTATGACCAAAATGTGAGTCACACGATGACCACAGAAAGTGTGTTATTTTATTCAAAAAGACTGATTTCAATACAATTTTGGGGTTTGGGATCATAAAATTTTTGTTGCCGAAATAGGGGGTGCGCAATTTTATTGACGCAGACTTTTTGTAAATTTGGGACCCCCTTCCAAAATAATGATAGCCCTCTAAGAGGATTCAAAAGATAACCTCTGCCCCAATAATCTCTAGCTATATTTGTTTCAAACTGTTCCACGGAGGATGTATCATAATAGGCTCAGTCTTCAAATGATATAAATAAAATTTGAATGAGTGAACAAACAAAATCATACAACGACCAACTGAATAGAGGCTGTGCATATGACGTATCATCCCGTAAATATGGCGGACTACTCGAATGCATTCAACAAAAGCATGATTGCATCTACCGCGACAGTTCGTCTCACACACATAACAAAATGCACTACGATCAAATAGGTTGATGACAACATTTGATTGAATGGACTGCACTGCGCCATGATTACGGGGAAGAAACCGGTTCAAATCCTTTGTTTGGAGCCAATCGATATACGCAAGGCCTCTATAGCTATCATTGAATACTGGCTAGGATTCCACAACACAATGAGAACATGTTATAAGGCGCTTTGGAAGGCACACAATACCCTAATGGCTTTCCATATTATGTGCACTCAACAACTATTCAGTATCGAAGCCCGGTATCGAAGTTAAGTAATATTACTATGTCAACGGGATCACGCGCTTAAGTAATGAACCACGACCGAAACAATCAGTACACAAAAAGGGCATACCAAAATAGCGTGATCGTAATGATCGCCATACAAACAGTGCTTGGTTCCGATACCATCACGGAGTTACGTAACTACTTCGTGGTCTGATTATGACCAATGGTCTGATCTACTTGGGTTCGATCCTTTTAAGAAAAGAAAAAATAGCTGATCATTTATAATGCATAAAGGAATAAAGTAATGTAGTTACACAATTTGAAACATTGAGGCCGTTCTATTTTTCGAAGGTCATTTAACTGTTAAATATATCACGCATTGATAGGTAGCAGGTGGAGCAAATTTTGTCAGCGGTTTTTGTTGCCGTTTGTTCGCAGCGCCTATTTATCTAAAAAATAAGAAAATTAAAATTAAATTAAAAAAAATCACAATATTCGTTCGTAAAATGGGGACAAAATCCAAAAACATTTCTTGACCCTTCTTCACATAAAAGTGGGGGCAGTAATCAAAATTCGAACAAGAACCATTCACCATTCAAGGCGCACCCTCTCCCGACTGAGCTAACGGGTCAGACAATAGAAGGGTGTAATTTTGAACTGAAGAATATTAAAAAATATGAAGAAATTACAATGTTATAAAAAGATTTACCAAAAATGGTATAACGTATGAATCGATTTACAAATTAAGTCCAATGACACTTTGAGAAAGAATACCTGAAGAAACTCCAAAACATTTGCTGCTCTAGCAACTAACCTAGTGACCTAAAGTATTGGGTCATGTCACGATATTTTTTTCTGAGGCATTATGTCCAGGTTGCTCAATTTAACATACACGTATCCTTAATGCTGTTGGGATTTTACAAGGATGGCGCTCTCACATTTCTAAGAATCCAAAAGCGCCATTAGGCGAACGTTTACGGTATTGTAACCCAACATGTAAGTTGATGTAACTCGTTCATATTAAGTTACTGGTACTTATTGTTTTGAGTTATTCCAATTTGGTACTTTGTTACTTAATTCACGTAATTGGATCATTTTCTGCACAATTAGCAGTATTCAAATATTTATTTTTGTAATCAGTGCAACATTTTGTATGCTATATCACACCTCTAGAAAATTATGCTAACCTAGTTTCATTTTCTGAGTTGTAACAACTCAATAAAGTAAGTGCAAATGAGTGCGACCAACATAATGATATCGAGTCAGCGTTACTCAAAATTGTACGCGTTGGCATTACTCGGAAAGTTGACGCAACGACTTACATCAACTTACTGTGTGAGTAATGCCAACGAACAATTTCTATGAGTGTAGGGGCAAGGAATCCGGTCACTAAACTGGAATTTCAGTGACTCAAGACAAGCGGTACGTTATTTATGATTTTAAAAAAAGAGGTACCGCTAGAATGTGCCTCATTTCTTAACATAATGAACCACTTATCTTGAATCACTGAAATTTCAGTAAAGTTGTTGGCTTCCTTCCTTCCTTAATTATGTTACCAGTGTTTAGTTATTTTTTGAGAAAAATGCAAAATTAGTCACAAAAATTATCAGGAGATGATGCTTGATTGTATTATTTTCTCTGCAGGTTACCAGATGCAAACAGGGCGGAACCGAAGCCAGGGAGACGACCCCGCTCATATCAAGCTAGTCTTCTAAATAGACGCATTTTACCCATTCAAAGGAGGATGGTTCGATTTCATCTCTTGCTTTTGCCATTTAAATAGAAAGGCCACCTTAAAATAATATACATTGTATTTCTTTAAACATTGTATGTCTTTTATAGACACTAAAGTCAAATAAACGTGAGACAAGTATCTTGTATTTCTTGTGTATTTTCTTGTTTTTATATTATGGTATTTGATCCACTGTAAATGAATATTTTACCTATAATTTAAAAAATCTACATTTTTGGCCCCTCTCAGATGTAATTCTTCATTATAAATTATAAAGAAAACGAAGACCACCACAAGAAGTTTTTTGTTGTATGACCAAAATCAACGATCTCTGTTTTAATGGATTCAGCATCTGCTGATTATGTAAGGTAGTTACGACTTTAATCATTGAACACCAGTGTCTTTACGAGTCATTTAGGCAGCTGAAACGGCTGAAAAGAGAAAGATCAAGGCACAATGATTATAATGGATGTTTGTAAAACGGAAAACGGGGACCTCAAAAACGTGGGACTAAAAAGGGATCTCTTAAAAACGTTTTGTAGTGCTAAAGACGGGTCAATTTGGGGTCCCAGTTTTACACATTACCCTGGGGTAATATATAAAACAAGGATTTCAAAAACGTGGACCGCTCCTTTTTACATACTGAAGTTACTGTCCGTTTTCCTATACACAATACACAGTGCTCTCACCATTGACGCGTGACCTCTACAAATGATGTATGTTGGAAGAATGGACACATGCCTAGTTAACATCACTGTGTGAAAAATAACCAGCCAATATTTAATTTATTCTCCAAACTTCTAGCAAATATGTTTCTCTAACATGACCTAAAATTACAGCTAGGTTAGATGTTCAGAAATGGTCGCACTTTTGTAAAATATGAGTGAGGGCAAAGCATAGCTAGCTCATAGCTAGCCAACTCCCCGTGTTAATTGAATGGAGATTTGACCGAAAATATTGAGCTATATTGGTAACGGACCGCTCCGTTCTGAAGGATGCCACAAAAAAAAGGTACAAGCTACATTTAAACTATTCTAAATAGGTTCTAGAAAATATAGTTTTGTAACATGTCCTAAATTTTTAGCTAATTTAGATGTTTGGAGAGGGTCGCACTTTTGTGTTTTAGGAAGGATATGTAAACGACAGATAACACCAAAAATATGAAGAAATTATTTCCAAACCGTGTTAAGTCAACAATCATTATGTTGCTCATTTTGAAGAATGCTGGTTAACAAAAAGCAGGTCAGTGTCTCATTTCGTGAACAAAGGTACACATACCATTGTTTCCTTTCGTTTCCTTTATAATCGGTTACTCAACTGAAGCTATAATACCAGCTTTATTGCGATGTCGCACATGTAAAACAGACACTTGTGCACAACCAGAGAAGATCTGATTTAATCAGTTGAGCTGCTTCAATGAGTGTTATCTTGGTTTAATAGCTTTTAATGGGGTTTAAGTCCTGCAAAGGTCGAGATGAATTCTACTGTAGACATGACTGCATCATGACTCTTCTTGTAAATGACTAGTTATAATGTACTTTTATTTATTAGTCCAAATAGGCGACAATGGTTGTCGATGTGTGTATGGGGAGGCAGGGAGGGTGCGGGGACGTGGGTGCGTATTGAAAACAGTGGGCAAGTGAGTGCAAATGTGGGCAACAAAAGACTGATATCGTGATATAAGTAGGGATGACCAATGAACCATCAACTTGATTAGAACACTCCCATAGACATGCAGGGAGCTCAACTGTGCACTGCTTGCACAGACATTTCTAAATTGAGCTCATTCTTTTATTTTTCATAATTTTTCTGTAAAAATTGGGGATGTTAATGCCAATTATGTTTTGTAACTATCTTGCAAATTCCAGCAACATAACTTATTTCATTTTCCTGTAAGTGCGAGTCAAAATTGGTCCATCGCCACAGTGCGCTTAATTGCCAGTGGCTGAGTTCAGCACTGCTCAAGAATGGCACAAAATATTCATGTCAATAAGATCAGGTGAACAACGTGGCCTACTGAGCTGTAATTTGGCAGAGTTGCCAGTAATACCTCTATCATACCCTCTGTAAAAAGGAAAATAAATTGAACAAGTAGATCTCGAGTTACAAATTAAATCACCAGCTTCCCTTTGGAATTTCCATACTCCTTTCGAATCATGCTAAGAAGACACCTTTCTAAACATAAATGTGAAGTTTCGTGCTCATTTGATGTATTGTTCACCTGATTTCAACCCTAAACGTTTTCTTATATTTAGGCCTATAACATCTACAACTTGCTGCTGGCTATACCTTGTTTAGAACTTTCAAAAGAAGTACCTGAATGTGCAACCATAACTGTTTCAAAATAGCCCGCGAAAGTCATGCAGCTAACTTCGAGGTCATGCATTGAATTGTATTGAATAAGGAATACTACGGGAACCAGCACCTTTTGTTAGAAGTCACACATGAGCATGATTGTGGATAACCTCTATTCAAAGTATGCTCTATTGTTGTGAATGAGTCAATGACCTTCAATGACACTTAAGATTTTCTTTGCATACACCTACTAATTGGTCATATTAAACCCAATAACATTGACATTTTTGGTTGTGAAAAAAAAAGTTCACATGTACTTAGTGCAATTTTGATTTTGTGCCATATCGGCCATCTTGGATGATTTTTGCCAAATGTTCTCTAAATGCATGATTTCAATGCCTCGGTTTGAAAAAATAATTTATGCCATTGACTAGTAAAGTGCCATTTCATAAGAAACCCCTTTGATACTTTCACAATATGTTGTTTCATGTTTGCATATATGTTAAAATAAAGAAATATATAAAGGTAAATATATATGCTTATGCCGATTTTGCTCCCAATTGCTATTTTTGGACCTTGTCATTTCATTTCGTTCCAATGACCGGTCAGAATGGGAAACTTTGAAAATTCATAATTCGAAAAGTTTTTGACTGATTTTGACCATTTAACCACCAAAATACTTCTATTGATGAGTTCTATCCAGAAAACGATCTTTTGTAGCAATAGGGGCAACATGAAATTTTGATGGTTATCCCTAATATAAGGATAAACAAGAAGAGCACGTTTTCAGTGTCCCCGTTTGACAAACACCTCATTTACAGTGTCGCAATCTCCGCATGCTATGTACAAAAATGGGTATGGAGCAGCTTGGTACAGTGGTTCAACCGAATGCGTTCATCATGGATATCCCTGATTTAGCATACTTGTGGTTTCTCAAAAATTGACTATGGTTCAAGGTTTTGGACAGTCTGTACCTGGTGCATATTGGTAACCCGATTACGCTAAACACGAACAATAGGTAACTTATTTTGTTGACAAGTTACATCAAATTAAAGCTGATTAAAAGGGTTCTTTATCAGGAAAATTCTGACTCTTCAGGATATTGTTGTCATGTTGCTTGATCGGGTCACATTCCCAGCAAACACAAAACGCTTTTAAAACGTTTTAAACAGATTATATTCTCGGTTTTGGTTTGGTAAAACGTTTTAATAACATTAAATGTCGTGTTGTATACAGGTCATTAAACGTTTTAAAACGTTTTTGATGAAAACACACGACAACGATTTTGTAAATTGTTTCAAAATGTTTTTGTAAAATAATTGCGAAATATTTTTTCAACACTTAAATAACATTATGTTGGAATATTTGCAGTGAGTTATCTAAAAATGTTTTTAAATGTTATGAAAACGTTTTATATCCTTATTTACCCTTTGTATAACTCGACATTTAAACGTTTTCTGACAACCTTTTCTAACCTTTTACGAATGATGTTGAAAATGTTTTGTGTTTGTTGGGTTATTAGTTAATACAGATTGTTAGATAATTGTCGATAATAAAAGTGATCCATTCATGAAGTTTAGGTTGATAATGCCAAATTACTATAACTTACTTGACATTTTGCAGAAATTCTTTCTGCGAACACTGTGACCATCCCATTTCTTGGTCGGACCATCCTGCAGCTCCCATTACGTAAGCATTTTTACCACAGTTAAAGCCACCGGTGTCATGACTGATACAAATGCTAATTTGATCATTTTAAAAAAAATAAGGAAAGAGAGCAAAAATAAATTACAGCAAAAAAGTTCCAGAAAATGTAAATGACGGATTAAATGTATTGGTAACCACCTGAGCATAATCTGCCGACCTAACATTGCCACTGATTGGTCAATTATATGATATCTTCACTTAAATCACCAATCAGAATGGAGCTTTGCAAATAATTCACCCCAATTTTTTGTGTGGTGAAATTATTCTAACAATGTTACTGATTGGTCCAATTGATAATGAAAATTTCTTTTTGTCCAATCGGCAGGTAGTTTTCATTACTCGACTAAGACTACAGGCTGTATAATCGCAACAGGTATTTAGTGCCAGCATGCGATTACTATTCTGAGACCACGCATTCTTACTAGCCTATACATTTAAGGGCTGGGGTATGAACGTTTGGACAGTATTTATTGTGGGATATTAGAGCACATCAGACATATCGAATTGCATTCTGAATACGAAGAATGTCCTTCTGATATCAAATAATTTTGATTTTTTAAATTCGCAATTTAATACACATTTTATGGCAAATCATTAAAATTGATATTTTTGATATTTAACAGTACTTGAAGTAAACTTTATAAATCTGATGATTTATACTTAAAGTGCATGTAGGTGGGATGAAAAAGCCGACGATCAATTGAAAATTTTGACCTTTCGTATTGAAGATATGGATTTTTTTCCCAAAACACCAAAAAATTAGGTCTTTTTGGGAAAAAATCCATATCTTCAATATGAAAGGTCAAAATTTTCAATTGACCGTCGGCTTTTCCTCCCTGCTACATACACTTTAAGAATATGTCATTAGATTTATATAATTTACTTCGAGGACTGTTATATATCAAAAATTTGAAAAATATCAAATTTTTATAATTTGTCATAAAATTTGTATTATATTGTGATTTTCAAAAATGAAAATTATTTGATATCAGAAAGACATGCTTCGTATTCAGAATGCAATTCGATAGGTCTGAGGTGCTCTCATGTCCCACAAGAAATACTGTCGAAACGCAATAAACGCTCATTTTAGATCCCTTAAGGTTATCGTTAAAAGTAACATAAGTTTATTAAATAACCCATCAGGACCAAAAACAAATACAAATTTTGTCAGAATGTCCACGTGCTACACTCGTACAAAAGTAAATCTTCTTTAATGTTGACTCATTTGTACAAGATATATCTTGATGTCTACCATGATTAATTTAATTAACTAAACAAATATTAAATACATTTTAGTGAGTTAAGGGGGTACTACATCCTTGCCCAATTTTGTGCCTATTTTTGCATTTTTCTCAAAAATTATAGCGCATTGGTGACAAGTAAGATATGCATATTATAGGGGGACTACAACTACTGCACAGCACAGACGACAGTTGTGGAGTTACAGTCAAAAACTACTTGCCTTGAGTTGCTGAATTTTCAGTGCAGTAGTTGTAGTCCTTGCCCCTATAATATACATATTTTTCTTGTCACCAATGCTCTATAATTTTTGAGAAAAATGCAAAAAATAGGCACAAAATTGGCCAAGGGGTGCAGTACCCCCATAATTCTCCTTTCTAACAATTTTATGTCTGCAAGACCGAAACATGTTTAAGTCCCGGTCAAAGTGTGAATAGCAGTCCTATTATTCAAATAGTTTTTCTTACTTATGTCCAATTTCGTGTGCCAATACTTGTACACCAAACAAAGATCCTATGTAGGACACTGAACACTTGTTGCCCCCACAGACGCTACAACTGTATGCTCTCCCGGCAACGTCCATGTGCATTCTGCAAGTAAAACGTTATATTTTAATACGTTACCAACAATGACAAAAAGACTCTAATTCAAATAAGTTGAATTGGTATATATTGGATACAGATTTTCGAATCTACGTTTGGGTTTTGTCCCTCATAACAATCAGAAGCCTATAGATTAAATGCTTATTCTTATGAATTTTTAGAGTACTTCTTACAGGGGCAACAATCCAAACCATGCCATTTAAAACTTGTATTGACAACAGATCCTGGAGAGCGGCGTTGAATTATATATTTCACGCGCGGCAAGATTTGTCAAAAGAACACAGACCATTCGTCCTTATAGCATGTATTTATATCTACAGTATATTGGCAAACCCACAGCTACGTAAAGGTGAAGATTAGATTTGCAAGTGTCCTTGTACAAGTTATATCCTTTGTATATGATAATGCCATTTTTGTGTTAAATTGTAGTAAAAACACATAAAAAAGGTAATTTTTAACCCAAGTATCTGAACTTATGTTGAAATATTTTCCTACATCAAGAATTATTCAGCATTTTATACCTCTACATCTATGCCAGATTTGGTGTATTTCATATCAAAGAATGTATGATTTATACAATATATTGCAGAGTACGGGTGGACGATGGTGATAAAGCATCCATGTTATGAGGCCTTTGTGCAGTAAATTACACACATCCAGTTTCTGTGCATTTTAAAATAATATTAAATGTTACGACTAAACGAATCAAGCTATTTCAAAGAAAGTAACAGAATATGTTTGACATGTGTGCTATTATATTGCACGTATTAAAGTTCGACACACTGTTGATTATATATTTTTAAAATTTTTCTTTTCAAACACGGTATAGATCATTATGGGATATTCTGTATTTCGTGCAACTGTACCCAGTGGCGTAGCCAGGATTTTGGAACCGAGGGGCCACAACTTGTAAATGTACCGACGGAAATATTTTTGCCGACGGAAGTTGTGATTTATTGACCCAAAAATTTTTGGCATGGTTGGAAAAAGTGAAGAGCAAAAAAAAAAAAAAAAAAAGATTATAGGCGGTACCAACATAAAAACACACAATTTTTATGTCAAATTCAATTTCATTCACAATTTTTAATTTTTCATCATTTTTTTATAATTCTTCCCTTTTTCTGTCATCCTGGATAAAAATAGTCTATTGTTAACCTGATTTTTTTTCTCACTAAGGCCTTCCGTCTACCGACGGCCTTACATCAACCGAGGGTACCGACTCCACTGCCCCCCCCACCCCTGGCTACGCCACTGACTGTACCTAACAAATTATAAATACTTACGGTACAACAAGAGCAACGTGGTCCCACTGTGCTTCATCCGGTTGAGTATTCTTCCATTCACGGACTAACCACAAATTGTTACTCGAGTCTGATGTTGTGTTCAAGATTGTCTGTGGACAAACACACCCCAACAAATTAAAGATATCAGCGAAGATCCTAAAAATATTTTTATAACCTCTGATATCAGAAATAATCTGTTTCGCGTGATTCGTTCCAAGGTAGAATAATATTTAGCTAATTTTGCCACCTTTCAATTCCATCAATTCTCTGCTTAAGTTTCATCTTAAATACTGCAATATAATATCCATTTGAGAATTTTATAACAGATTAAGACATTTAATACAAACTTGCCGTTAAATGATGCGACTTTATTTTAAATGACCCGCAACCTGTCGTCTGCACTATAGGAGTGCAAACCACTTGCGCCACCACAACCGAGTTATGAGTAGGGTTTCGTTGGAGTTTTCATATCACTAGTTTTCCGATGCTACACTCGCTGAGCAGCAAGACCTTCCCTTTAAGCTTTTAATCCGATAAGCTGATTATCTATTTGTTTTCATGAATTGGAAGACATTCTTTGATGTATTACTGAGCTCAATCATCTGAAATTACTGGAGCGTGAGCCACCCAGGCTGGTGGCTCAGCATAGTATTTTATTAACAGAAGGTTTTCTCCAAATTCGTTTCCTAATGATTAATTAATATGCATCATTCATACTCAGACGATTCCCAAATACAACCTAAGCCTATACATTGATTAGAAACTTTCAATAATTTTGAGTCTTATCTTAATACGAGAGATTAATAACGTTGTTTGCACACTTCACCATTTCATTAAGTGTTTCTTACATTAGTCTTGATGATCGTTATTCGAGAGAGAAGCACGTTGAGACCGGGAAGCATAGCCATTCGATGCGCCAACTATAAAAAAAACAGAGGAAACAAAAAATCATATTTGTTGCAAATGTATGATTTCGAATGATTGAAGAGGTTTGCGCAAGAAATACGTTCGTCAGTCTATATTTAATTGACAAAATTGACTTATTGGCATTTTGAAAATCGACAATGCTGGACCATATTCTCCCTCTTGCTGAGGGTCATGATGGGAGGGCTCAAAATGTGTACACTTTTGCCCAAGGTTATCTAAAAAACTCGCTTAGCTAAAAGTATTAATACAATTTGTTTGTTCTTAATACCTGATTAAACATGGCAAAGTTCATGGCAAGTGCTTAGGGAATGTTTTTAGAGGAACGCATATAAACTGCTTAGAGAATGCTACGATATGCCAGTCCTGTGGTCAGCCAGATAAGGCGTTAAATTAGGTCTGAACTGTATAATACTGCTTTATAATCAAAATTATGTATGTTTACCTTATGCATTTTGTTTGAAATAACAACTAAAAGCATTTAACCAAAAAAAGAGTCAAAACTAAATATTTACCGCCTGAAAAGTCGCAGTTATACATTTACAACTCTCAGCGCCTTTGTTAGCCCAGTAGTGATGGTCAGCAACAATATGAAGCTTCAAATATTTTTGGGTTGGGACAATATTCTGCAAATCAATATCCCTCATTTGTCTCATAGTGTGGTCTTCATTATCATGGACTCCGCATTCCATGTTATGAATTTCCTTTGGTGCTTTGTAGATCACGTGACCAAGGGCGCTATCCATTCCTCGTTTCTGCGCATGAGCATGATGTAGAGGTTCAATGTACACGTCTTCATATCCTTCTCGTGAAATTGTGCCAGTCTGGATATCATATGTAAACATAATAGAATTACGCCATTCATATTTTCTCCATTAATATTTTCTCAAGTATTCGTTCATCTTAACATTAAAAACAACGGTCTTGCAGAGAAGATCGCTTTCGCCCTATCAGCACAGTTAAAAATAACAGCAACCAGTTAGGAAAGCTGGTGTTAGTATCGTCTATTTTCTGATATTCAAATAATCGAAATTCTGTCAAAATTTATTTTCTCTCAATGTATTGATAAAATAAATGTTGTATTCATAGTGTTGAAGTTAAACCCTTTAATCGTGTTTATCTAGCATTACGTATGAATATCACCTCGTATATGTATTACATTACATGTTTTGTTATTAATTTTCCAATGATCAGTCATTTATCAACAACTTACCATTCCTCCACACGTGTTAACTGACACCCTAGAGTTACTGTGTCCTTTCACAGTACCACTGTAGAAACAGTCTCTTGGAACATCCTCCCTCATCTCCATTCCATCCTCTTCCAAATACATACAGGAGGTCGTCTGCTCAGTGAAGAAATTCTTGTCTTTTGTGACTTCCACGTGTAAATCGTCATCAAAGGCGCGAAGTTTGAAATAGAGTTCATCGTCTTTGATGATTTCACGTGTAAATTGTCGACTTGTCTTTGCTGAATTTATCTGATTGATGTAAATAATTTCATACTCTGGAACTGAATAATAATATTAATTATAAATTGTGACTTCGAGTTTATACAGCGAAAATAGTAAAGACATGTAACCACTTTTTTCTTTCCCTACTTTATATAAGTGTTGATAATACCATTCTATATCATTTTACAAACATCCTCGGTAAAAATACTAAAATAAAAACAACTAGCATCAACCGCAAAGACATCAACATCACCATCAACAACAACAACAACAACAACAACAAAAATGGGGAGATCAGTTTACAGTGCATTACGTCATGCTGGGAAACCCCCTTTCCTTGATTAATCACTGTAGTGTCTGATAAGTAACTAATATTAGGACATGATATAATGTTTGTAATCAAATATGATGCAACAGTGGAAATCTCCGATTGATTTTGACTCTAAAGGCTGGATACTATAATAACTCATATGTGCAAACCAAATAATGTGGATCATAGTGAAAGTGATATTAAGGAAGGAGATTGAGCGAAAAGTGCGCACCTTTCCCAAACAAGGAATTTATATTGGTCTACGTCGACATTCCGAAGTCTGGTTTTATGAAACGACTGATGCTTCAATGCAAGTGGAGCAGAATGGACTTTTGGTATCCCAGCAAACATAAAACATTTTACAGAAAATGTTTAAATGTCGGTTTATATAAAGGGTATTGTAATGTCGACAAAATATGTTGCAAAAATGTTTGCCACAAAATATTTGCAATTACATTTTGACCACATTTTTAAAATGTTGTTGCAGAATTGTTGTCATATAAAAGGTTTTAAAAATGTTTTCATGACCTTTTTATAACCCGACATTTAAATGTTATTAAAACATTTTAACGAAAACTAAAGTTCTGTGTTTGCTGGAATGTTCCTGCAGAAATTAGTGAAACAAACACCGTTAGGAGTTTGTCACCCATCGCAAAAAGGTTTATATGTAGATTAATGTTCTGCCAGTTGTCGTGAAGTCTGCAGCGGATTTCGCCGGACATCAATCTCGAACTGGATATTGCTTCAAAGATTCATTAAGGGATCTGGAATGAGCGTTTTGAGCGTTTCGACAGTATTTTTTGTGGGACATGAGAGCACATCAGACATATCGAATTGCATTCTGAATACGAAGAATGTCTTTCTGATATCAAATAATTAAAAAATTGAAATTCACGATATAATACAAATTTTATGACAAATTATTAAAATTGGATATTTTTCACATTTTTGAATATATAACAGTCCTCGAAGTAAATTTTATAAATCTAATGATATATTCTTAAAGTGTATGTAGCTGGGAGGAAAAGCCGACGATCAATTGAAAATTTTGACCTTTCATATTGAATATATGGATTTTTCCCCCCAAAAGACCTATTTTTTTTGGTGTTTTGGGGAAAAATCCATATCATCCCACCTACATACACTTTAATTATAAATCATCAGATTTGTAAATTTTACTTCGAGTACTGTTAAATATCAAAAATATCCAATTTTTAATCATTTGACATAAAATGTGTATTACATTGCGAATTTCAAAAAATCAAAATTATTTGATATCAGAAGGACATTCTTCGTATTCAGAATGCAAGCTGATCACCAGCAAGAACATGACTGTCTGATTATATCGTATCACATTAGATTATCAATGTAAAGCATTGTCCAATTATTAAATAAATAATTCACTTAGCTCTGAATTCAGATCGGTAAAAGTTTGTAATTATATAGTAAAATCGGGAAAGTGCTGCAATTTTAACAAAATATTAACAAAAATATTCGGGTTATGACAGACCGTGTAAATAAACGACCTTCGTTTTATAATAACTGTCTTTGTTGTTATTAAAACTCTAATTAAAACAATTACAAAAACACTTGACAGGGGACATTTTATGAGTATGGTGTTAATTGTCATTTATTTTAGCGGGTAGTCAATTTTAACTAAGAGAAAATCCGCCAAATGGGGCTACCTGAATGGGCGACTCCATTAGCAATCTACACTCCTGTTTGGGAGATTATAGGTCATTTCTTCCATATAAGGTGTAAGGATTTCAACTGGAATAGCCCAATACTGACCCATTTAGCTGCATCTAGTCTCCTAGCTGTACCCACTTTTTCATTTTTGTTCCTATTCCATCTGACACAAACAAGATTGCTCGACTAATATGTCTGCCAAAATTCAGCTCGACCTAACATTGAACTCGTACTCGCTATTGACAAAATAACACATATTAATGAAAGGTTCTACACCCTCATTTACATAGCATACGACAAGTTGACCAATCGTAGGCTGATACTTACAAGGTTCTAAACTGCACTATTTTGGGGGATAATGATATTTTTTAAATCGTCATTTTCCCAGCTTTAAAATTATATATAACTTGGCTAGTTTGGTAAAGTATTAGCTTGTCTAAAATCTTTATTTCTGGTTAACTTTCTTTTGTTTTCTATCGCATTTATGAACTTGAAACGGCTGTATTTCCAAAACACCAAAATGTCGGGTAGAACCTTGTAATTCTGAACCCACGAAATACCGATTACACTGTTACATATATTTTTAAAAATTTGCTTAAACCTGCTTAAACAAAACGTTTAGTATTAACTTTTTAAACAGCATTTTAAACATTGCAACAAGTACAATCGTTAGTTTTTAAAGAAAGAGAGGTTGTTCCTTACCCTCTTTTGCCTCTCCTAAAATTCCAAAGTATTCGGTAAGCTCATCCTCTGCAAGACGTGACTAAAGAAAAAAGAATCGTGATTATGATAGATGCAAGACAGATGCACAGTATTAAGAATCATATCAGATGCTAATATCATTTATGTTTCTGTTATATGTCGAAATTGTTCAATTGTATCAAACTCAAAAAAAAGGGCAACACAACAAAAAAGCAACTCTTTACATTGCGTACTTACTATAACACTGTACACATGGTACAGGGAGTGCCACAGTTAAGTATTTTGAGCAACGGATATTATATTATGTAATTGTGACGTGGTATATCAAAAAGAGACACTTTTGGACAGGTTATCAATTTTAGTGTTTTACATATCTTAAATAAAGAGATATTTTGCTCCACAACGCCGTTTTCACCAATGAAATCGGACATTCCTAAGCGAAGATATTGAGTTCGTAAGTTATGAAATTATAAAATTGGAAATTGAGATATCGGCATTTGAAAATAGGAATTACCTTGAAAAATGTCTCAAAAAATACAAGAGTCCAGTTATATTCCGGTGTGAAATTATCAGACAATATTTTAAACAAGTGAAAATATCACCCCCGGGCAGATTTGTTTAGCTATTTCTCCTTTTACGATCCTGCCCAAAAGTGTCTCCTTTCGATATACCACGTCACAATTATTATGCTCCAAAAGTTCCTCCTTACCTTCATAGATGGGCTGCTGGACCACCCCAGCCCAAAAATCGATAGAAGCAGTAGAAACCTCATGACGGATGTATATCCAGTCTGTAATTGATACTTTCACAACCAACCGGTATGATCATATAATAATTTTAATTTATATTGTCACTCGATACTCTTCTTTCATGGACATATGATGATTCATTGGTTTCAATACCATTACATGTAAGAAATTGGGTTAATTTACATAGGTTGATATTAGGTTAATATATGCAAAGTATAAATATGCATGAAATATTAGGTCAATATAGCCACAGTAGCCATAACCATGTCCAACAACACGTGACCCATTAATTATCGTCATACAATTAAACCCAGGGGCGGAGTCAGCTTTCCTGGCGGGGAGGAGCAAATTCAAATTTTCATCCTGGTTTTGGTGGGTGGGGTGCATCGTATCATTTTGGCCCTGGATTATGTACTGGTACGTGGCGTATACGTAGGCCTGTACGAGGCATTTGGACGATGTATACACTTGGGGGTGTAAACAAGTAGGCCTATTTGTTTCAGACGAAAAATGCACCCTTAACAAGTATGATAATCACAGTTTAGGGCAAATCCACTAGTGGGACATGAGAGCACATCAGACATATCGAATTGCATTCTGAATACGAAGAATCTCTTTCTGATATCAAATAATTTTCATTTTTTTAAATTCACGATATAATACAAATTTTATGACAAATTATAAAAATTTGATATTTTTACATTTTTGATATATAACAGTCCTCGAAGTAAATTTTATAAATCTAATGATATATTCTCAAAGTGTATGTAGCTGGGAGGAAAAGCCGACGATCAATTGAAAAATTTGACCTTTCATATTGAAGATATGGATTTTATTTCCCAAATAGACCCAATTTTTTTTTGTATTTTGGGAAAAAAATCCATATCTTCAATACAAAAGGTCAACATTTACAATTGATCGTCGGCTTTTCATCCTATCTACATACACTTAAAGTATAAATCATCAGATTTTATAAAGTTTACTTCGAGTACTGTTAAATATCGAAAATATCAATTTTTAATCATTTGCCATAAAATGTGTATTACATTGCGAATTTCAAAAAATCACATTTGATATCAGAAGGACATTTTTCGTATTCAGAATGCAATTCGATATGTCTGATGTGCTCTAATGTCTTACAATAAATACTGTCCAAACGTTCATACCCCGTCCCTTAACAGCCACGCGTTTGTTTGTTTTGTTTTGTTTTGTGGCTTTTTGTTCGAGATAGGCCGAGCGACCCAGGCTAAGCACACGGTCGTGTACGATAAAAAAGGATACGCTTCATTGCCACTACGAATAGCGTTGATAATCCGAAATTACTCATTTTAGCTCATTTTTACGATCTGCGCATGCTCATTTTCCTCTTAACATTTCCATCTCAAGAAAATTCGATTCTTTGTCAGTTTTCAACTGCAAGTCCAACAATAGGTTTTAACATATAGACCAAATATAAAAGGATATTTTCTATGATTTGAGATTGTAGTCACACATTGATATTAGGAAAATTCACCACCATCACCATACATTTTTCATTAGGCTTATAGCTAGGTATAAATGCCATAAATAGTTTAACGCTGCAACATGCTATGAATAAAATTATCTCAAGTGGCGGCCTTTTCAAATCATAAGCTCTTGTATTGTATTGTGGTCTGTGGCTGTCATTTCTATAGACACAGTGAGATAGTGGAAGCTTCAATTTTAAATGGAAAGGGAAAGACATCTCTAGAGGTGAATTTTATTTTATTAATTCAGTTTATTTGTAATCTAGCGCTTGATGGTGCGTTTACATTTTCACATGATTCCGTCTGTTAATGTAATAATAATTGACCTGTTGGTGACGCTGTGCGCTGGTAATGGATCGAGGCGACTGCATTGAAACCCCTAATCATCATTTATAAAAGGCCTACGTAATCAGTCGATGGTGCGGGCAGTCTTCACTCGCAAACCACTAAACTTTGTGTTATTTTTGCGTTGCAAAATGTGTGATAATAAGATAGCAGGTTGTGATGCTCTAGTGGCTAGTAGGGCCGTGCCTGTAGTGCGGGAGGTTGAAATTTCGAACCCTACCATAGCGTTTTGATTTTTGTTGTTGAAAATTATGAAAATTTTTATGATATTAGTAAACAACTTTCAGGAAGGGTTTCTGGTCATTTGAAGTAGAAATAATGAGGTAAAGTGAAATAAAGCGGTTTTTTTATCTTGACCGCTTATTAACTGTGGTGTTCTATTGTAGATCATCAAAGTTGCTCTAGACAACGAACCGCTGATTCCAATTAGGTGTATGTATGGGTAGGGTGTAAGGTCGACGGTGTAAAATTTACAAATATGCCAAAAAATCAGGTTTGAAATTCGTACATCATAATATTTGATATGTACGCATAAAGAAAACAATTGCAGGGAAGACCGTGGTAAAACAAACGTGTTACATATAAATATTTCCAAATGATCATAATACTGACCGGCCGAAAATCAAAATGCTACGGTAGGGTTCGAACCTTCAACCTCGCGCACTTCAAGCCACGGCGTTAACATCTAGACCATCACAACCTGCTGTATTTTACTCGTATCTTTTGCAATCTTAATTATTCCTCATTCAGTGTCTCGATCAACAACAATATTTTTAAAACTACTTTTAAGTTCAGTCAAATGAGGTGGTATTACTTTTTATATTGACTTCAATATTTTGTAAGTCAAGGCAGTATTTTGCTTAAATAAATAAATATCACTGGAGTCATCTTGAAACAAATTCATCAGGATTGTGAAGTAAACTAGAGTTTTCAATTATGTAGTCAAATCCAATGAAATCCTACTCACTTAGATAGTTTCGTCTTCCTGGTCGGAAGACTTCTTCAGTAATGCGATGATCCGCTGGTTTCCCCGCGAGACTTCTCATCCCTAGGGTGCACAGTTCTTAGTAGCGGATCATATATGTGATTTAGAGAACATACACCTTCATCGCGATTAACATTGTTTAACGCAGTGTGGTTACCCTAAGTGGTCCATCGATAAGGCAAAACAACAAATTCAAAATAAACAGCCAAATGTGAGCAGGAGTAGTAAAGACAGTGCGGATCGGTGCAAAGGAATGGTTGTCATTCCTTATGTGCAAGGAGTTTCTAACAAAATATCTTGCAAAGATCTTTCAAACAATATAGGATTAGCACGGCCATGAAGCCCCACAACACTCTCAAGAGATTGCTTATGCATCCTAAGGACAAGATCGACTCCTCACAATGCTGCGACTGTGTATGTGAAATTACTTGCCAAACTTGTAATAAATCATATATCGGCGAGACAGGGAGAAAGTTCCAAACAAGACTGAATGAACACAGAAAAGACACTGAAAAAATCAAAGATGTCAAATATACCAGAGCAAAAAGAAAAGAATCCGTCACTGAACAGCACAAGTCGGCCATCACCGACCATGTAGCACAGGAGAACCATGTCATTGACTAGGAGGGGCTAAGATTGTCGAAAAGGACTCAAATAAACACACAAGATGGATACGCGAGGCATTATGGATCAGAAAGAGGGGGCAGGAGATGCTAAATCGCGATGAAGCCTGGGTGTATATTCTCTAAATCACATATGATCCGCTACTAAGAACTGTGCACCCTGGGGATGAGAAGTCTCGCGGGAAAACCAGCGGATCATCGCAAGTCTTCCGACCAGGAAGACGAAACTGTCTAAGTGAGTAGAATTTCATTGGATTTGACTACATAATTGAACACTTTAGCTCATAGGAGTCAACTGGACGATTCTGACGATTATTATTCGATATAATGGACAAGGCCGGCTGTTATTTTGTTAGTGACACTGGTCACCAATGGTCACGCACGATTGCGACACAGGGCCGTTATGAGAGTAACTTTCCAACCTACGACTCGATTATTCCACCAATCATTTTCGCTGAAAATTTAATACAAGCTCACGTTTGTTAATGTCTGTCATTACAGAAAAGCATACGTCCGGCGTTTACTCACTGTTGTAGATATAACCATTTTTGTGATCGTAACATGCAATTTTCTCATTTTCTCAGCTACTTTTTTTCTCATTTTCTCAAGCTTCTTTATTTTCAATATAATTCAACTTTACTTGTTTTGTGTTGCTTTACACTAATGTTTGGTATCTTATCCGTGGTCATGGTATGTACTTTAAGTAAAAAACGACCCGTGTCTCCCATTTCTGGAGCTATTTCGCTAAAACACATTTGCCGGGCAAATTTTCAACATTTTATTAGTAACACCATGTTCACCCGCAACCCGTAATAATTTTCTATCGAACAAAAGAGGTCACGAAGTTGCCGTCGTACTGAATACAAAACAAGTCACTGAGGTACATGAACCGGGTACGTGAACTTCCATGATTGTAATGATTTATAGTAATGTTTGTACCGCACAACAATTACATAGAATACATATGACATATCTTCAGTCTCAGATCCGTTGTACACCACATTTCGCCATACTGCATTTTAGAAACGCTTGCTGTTAGAATAAGAAAAATTTTAATTGTAATTATTGCACAGGTCACGGCGACCCTGTGACCTTTCCGGAAAAAGCCGAGTGGCAGGTTTTTCAAATAAATATTTTCTGTGTAAAAACTGTACCATCAGATAGGTAATGGAATATATGAAAATTAACTGTACATCTATCACAACAATTTTTGATAACAACTTGCGTCACAATTGATCTAGTATAGAAGGTAGAGAATTTATTTCGATCTTATATGTGACCGTACACCACGAATGAGCCGTAAATGTCCTCAATTGTATTCTGAGTTACAGTGTAAAATGGGCATGAAGGTCGTATTCATAGGTACCTCAATTTGGTGCTACGTGTACCTCATTTAATGAGATACACGTAGCACCAAATTGAAATACCTATGAATATGACCTTCATGCCCATTTTACACTGTAACTCAGAATACAATTGAGGACATTTACGGCTCATTCGTGGTGTACGGTCACATATACGCCTTTTTTTTTAATTAAGTGAAAATTAATTCTGAAAATTATGGAATTTTCACATTAGACCCGACAAAAGATTACCGTTTTGTTGTTATGATAATCTAATCGTTTGATTTCGTAAATAAAATTAGGGGTCTAATGTGGATCTAGGAGGCAAACTGGAACAATCCAATGCCTTGTCAAAATCATTTGCTTCAAAATGGAGTTCGGATGCACTTCGTAATACAACTTCCGTCACTGCGGAAACCACATGCACAGCGGAGCACGTGGCCGATATCAAAATCGATTGTATGTATTGTGTATGTAGGCTAGGACCCTCGTATTAATTGTCTCTATGCGCTTGAGAATTCAACAATATGAATAATGGTAGCTTTATTATATATAATACACATTAATGTTTTAAGCAGATAAAATTCCAAAATATGATGTAGTAATGAAGTTGCGATTTATTAATATTATATGTTTAAATTTTCACGATGACACTATGAAGTCCTTCGTGGTCGAGCGGTCTAAGGCGCTGGCAGGGGCTATTTTAACGTGCCTCACTGTCACGTACGTGACGAGATAATATATTTGTGTAGTGACAATTAATCATCCGTGTAGATATGCTTTAATAGTAGACAATGGTAGAGCCTTTCTTACGGTCACATTCAGGTAAAAATGTCAATTTTTTTATTTTTGAAACGCACTCTACTTCATCAACACTTTTATCTCATTGCACGAACGTGACGGTGAGGCACGTTAAAATAGCCCCTGGGCGCTGGTCAAATGGTATAACGTGATAGCGGCGCAGTTCAGCGTGGGTTCGAGCCCCGCCTCTGCCTAATTAAATTTCCTTAGTTTTTTTAAATTTCATATTATGTTAGGGAAATGTGGCTGGGAGGATGTATGTATGGCGAAGAGTGGTGTGGATCCGTTGCATCACATTGTGATGGTCTGATCTATCAAGCAGAATTACCTCAACAATCACCGTCATATCCCATCAATTTATTATAGAATACGTGGCCAGTCGGATGTCCTTTTCCTAGACTTCAGCAAGGCATTCGACAAAGTGCCCCATGAATATCTCCTTCACAAGCTGCTCTACTATGGTGTGACTGGGAAAACAAATGGCTGGATTAAGAGCTTCCTGACAGGCAGGTCACAGTGCGTTGTGGTAGATGGAGAAGAGTCGAACTGGTGCCCAGTGTTATCTGGAGTCCCCCAGGGATCAGTACTGGGGCCAGTTTTGTTCCTTCTATTCATCAATGATATCGCCGATAATGTAACATCTAATATCAGGCTCTTCGCTGATGATAGTGTGATCTATCGAACAATCAAGACACCACAGGATCAGATTCTCCTTCATCAGGACTTGCTCACTGTGTTCTCCTGGGCCAAGACTTGGGGCATGAGTTTCAACGTCAAAAAGTGCGTCCATCTCACAATTCGTCGTCCGTATTCCATAGTGGCGTATAGTGGGGCGCCGCGAATAAACAACTTTTCGAGAAAATCGGGTTTGAAGAAATGCCAATTTAAAATCGAGTTGTGTAAATCAGACATTCATTATATTTTGTAAATGATGTGACATTTCTTTAGTAAACTAAATAGATTTTATTGTTATATATTTTTCAAAAGAAATAAATACATACTATTGCTGGCAAACTGACAATAAAACTATACGTCACTATGGAAAACGAACAAAACGCAATACCCTAAACTTACGTTACCGTACGCCACCTCGGTCGCCGTGTAATCCCTATGGCGTTACTTTTCGTCATTCGTATTCCATAGTGGCGTATAGGTCCGATACGCGTACGCCACTATGACATACGATGTTTTTCATTTTTGCCGATATTTCATAAATATAAAATGTGGATAAAACGTGGCGTATAATCGATACGCCACTATGGAATACAAAAAATGTCACTTTGTCACTATACGCCACATTTAATTAATTAATTACTAATTAATTAGCTAATTATGACTGATGAGACTTAGAAAAATGAAAGAGAACATCATTAAAAACATATGTGCCAATTTTCAAAAAAAATGACCAAAAATCACTATACGCCACTATGGAATACAGCCGACGAATTACCAACAAGCGCCAACCTCTTGAACATGCCTATACCATTGACGAGGATGTTATCCCCAAGGAAAATTCCACCAAGTACTTGGGTGTCACCATTACATCAACCCTGTCTTGGACCAAGCACATAGAAACCATCAGAGCTAAAGCTTCTAGAACGCTGGGATTGATACGAAGACATCTTGGGCCGTGTGACGCTCTGTCAAGGAGCGAGCGTACCAGAGCCTTGTTAGACCACAACTCGAATATGCATCTACAGTGTGGAACCCTTACACCAAGAGTGTCAAGACCAAGGTGGAGAGTGTGCAACGGCAAGCAGCTCGCCCATAGCAAAAAGAAAAGTTTCCCGGTGACTACCCGATGACCATTCGGTGGTTATCAGAAACCTTTCGGGTACCTTTTCTAGAGTTATCCGAAAGTGCCCGCTAGCGGATACCTTGCGGATACCTAATTAAGTTATCCAAAAGTTTTCGGGTAGACACCCGGAAGTCTCCCAAAACTCAAATATTTCAAATGAGTTACCCAGAAGGTTCCCAGAAACTTATATTTTTTGCAGGAGTTACCGGTGGTTATCCGCTTTTAATTTGACCTTGAAAATAGCATTAAGAATGCGTGGGTGGGTATATGGTCAAATTAAGGTCACTGTATGAATTCAAAATGGAGTAGCTAGCTGTTGGCAGTTGGAATATATTTGTACAGAATATTCAAGTTATTTGTGGTCCAAAATGTATGGATTTACATGTAGGACATTACAAGATGTTTAATAATTAATCTGGAACATGCTGTAGGAATTATAAAGCATTGAATGCTTGATTTCATATGACAATGCAGGTAGGAAAATTTGTATGAAATGATTTGTATTGATGCAGTTTTTATACACAATGTACCTAATATATGACACATTTGAATGTTTAGTTTATATCTTTTCTAGTAAATCATACATGATTTTGACAGTAAATTAATGTCAATTAAATTACTAATCATCAGCTAATGTGTCAATTAACTTATAAGCTTTATGTTAAGCTATTTGTTGTAAATAAATTATAATATTTGATATAGAAATTATAGGCTGTGTCAGTGATGTGATCACACTTAGGTACTGTATACATGTTTATATGCTGATATCAATTTGGTTGTACATTAATTGGAATTTAAATCAGAAGAATATTTGTGTACAATAACTACAATAATTACACTGTACACTTTCAAGTTTCTTATAGCAAGATAGCACAAGCTCAACTGCCATGACTGCAAAGTTGTATTTCTCCAAAAACTATACAATTCAAATAATAAGCTAAATTGCCTAATAAATTTGTGCATACTCATGAATTTGTATTTCTGCATTCCCCAAAAGGTCAACAGGAAGTCTCCAAAGAGGTCACCAGGTATATCGTCACCAAAAGTTATCCGCTAGGTCCCCGAAAAGTTATCGGGTAGTTATCCGCTGGTTCCCAAAAAAGTCATCGGGTGGTTACCCGCTAGTTTCCCAAAACAGTCATCGGCTAGTCATCCGGTACCTATTACCTGAAAGGTATCCACTATTGTTTCCCAAAAATTTATCGGGTAGTCACCCGCTACCTATCTAATTTGCATGTGAAATTTGCCGGTGTCTACCCGGTGACTATCGGGAAGTTATCCGAAAAAGGTCTCATTTTTTGATATGGGCGATTTGCAGTACGAGACTACAGAAGAACATCAAGTGTCTCTGAAATGCTGAACACACTCCAATGGGACACACTGGAGGACAGAAGACTCCTTGCCCAAGCGACCATGTTTCATAAGATCTTCAATGGCGCTGTTAACATCACCATACCCCAGCATTTCAAACCAAACCAGAGGCCAGCTAGAGGTTTGCATCATCTCCGGTTTCACCAGGTCATCACAAATCTCAACTCATATAAGTACTCCTTTTACCCCCGGGCCACTAATCTGGAACGTCCTACCATTGGAAGCAGTTACAGCAACAACACACCAGGGCTTCAGTTCGGCAGTTTTACCAGCCATCCGAAGACTGCAGCCTCCTGCTTCCATTAACGGGTGGTAAATCCCACATCAAGTTTTTAGCAGCACCCTATGTTTTTCATCAGCCTTTGTTGTTCACCGTTTTTGTATATAAGTTGCACTTGGACCGCACTGCACCATTCAACATCCGGGACAGCAAGATTTGCTTTTAAGGATGATAATGAATCAAGAATCAAGAATAAAGCTACTTACAATTTTGAATGGTATGATGACAAAATGTGTTTATCGCAGTTTACTGCGTATGAGAATCACTTTGAAACAACTTGCATTGACTTAATAATTGCAATTGCACTCAGAGGTGTATTGGACAAAAAAACTCTCATAGGCCTATATGCAACTATGTCTGTTGGAAGAATTATGAGAGGGGATATGTCGCCAAAAAGTATTGTTAAGGGGGTACTACACCTGTAGTAAATTTGGCTATTTTTGCATTTTTCTCAAAAAATAATAAAACACTGGTAACAAAAATTATGTATATTATTGGGGCAAGGAATCAAATTACTATACTGGAATTTCAGTGACTCAAGACAAGCAGTTCAGTAAATATGATAGGAAATGAGGTACATCCTAGCGGTACCTTATTTCTCATCATAAATAACGAACCGCTTGTCTTGGGTCACTGAAATTCCAGTGTAGTATTTGGATTCCTTGCCCCTATAATATACATTACTTTTGTTACCACTGTGTTAATAGGTTTTGAGAAAAATGCAAAAATACACACACATTTATCGAGAGGTGTAGTACCCCATTAAACCAAAAGTTTTTATTTTAAAGCCAAATTGGACTTCACGTACACAGAACTTTATTTAATTGAAAGACTCAGCTTCCATCTGATACCCTTTATTTTTTGATGGGTGAAATTTTATTCTAGTTTTAGTTCAGTAAAATTTGCTAATATTCGACTACATATTTTACCATTTAAATTCACAGTTTTTCAAATAATGTCATGATAGGGTACATGTAATAATCCTTTACATGCGGAAACATGTAGTTCAACCAATTTGTCGTTAACCGAGGTCAATCTGTGACCGGTCGACTGATTGAATAACACGCTTGACACGATATGTATATGTATACGATTCCAGACACTCCACGTACCGTGTTGCGAAGGTGGAGGAGACTAAAGCGACGAACACGCATGCGTTAAAAAATATGTAGCCTAGGTCGAACAATAGCGTGACGTAGTTTCCGGCATTGTTCCTATGCACTTTCACCCTCCTGATGTATAGTACAGTACAAAGGCACAAAAGCACAGGTACTCCGGCATACTGGCTAGACTCGCTTGCCAGTCCTATATACGCCGTACCTTGAGGACTGGCTTACGCCATTTTGGATGTCAATGGGAAATACACACTTAACGATTTGCGCCGGTTAGAAACTTGAAAAAAAATCTTTAAAATTTCATCAATGTATATAAAAGTGGTACCAACCGTATTGTGCTTGCTAATTTAAGACTCGGTTGAAACAAAATTAAGGATCGAAAGCATTTTAGTGACCAAAAAGGCAAAATTATCGTCAAAGTTCTGCCGAAATCGGCACCCTTGCGAAGGGTTCAGAATTCGAATCGGGAACGAAAATATCCGATCTTTGCGATCAAAAACACAAAATTACAACTTTAAACATACTATTGGCAAAAGACATTATTACCAAACAATACAGAATAGAAAATTTGACATCATTTTCTCAAAATATTAAAAAAATTTGCTCACTAGACATCGAAAAAGTACGCAATCCAATTCCCGTTCAAACGCGTGGGAAACTGAAAGTGCGATAATCGTGACTAATACTGGCCAAGTATTACGACACGCAAATCATCATAACATCACAAAATGTATTTTCCTCGTTGATTATTTGTATCTTGAGCTATCTTGGTACGGTAAGTAGTCTATAATAAAGTTGTACGTTAGTAGCTAACTTTTCAGGTAGATAAAGTTGTAATGTGGTACAGAATGTTGCAGTTTTGCTCGAAGAAGCCTGGATGGAAAGAAATATCCGGGGGCACTCAACACCGGGACTCAACAACTTTAGAATTGACGTTATGTGCTTGTCAATAGGCCCCGTTTTTGAAGTCGAATATCCCCGATTAACCCTTTTTTAGGTGCGGCTACCCAATAACCGGGGGGATCTCGTATATTTTTCAGTCGAGAGGAAGCAATCACAGGTTTACTATTACATTTACATGTACGCAGGGCAGTAGTACATGTACGCTTCGTGCAGAACGAGCGAAACGAAGCGTGATAGATCTGATTCGAAGTTGTTTTTCCTAACATTAAAGGGATATTCAGAGAACCATGCCGCCGTCAATACCAAACTTATGCCCATTTAGTTGCCTTAGATTATTATTTTTTAATATTTGAAAAAATGAAAAAATTGTGTTCAAGTCATCAAAGAAAAGTGTTAGCAGTGCAGATAACAACCAGCATAAAATTTTCTCTTTTGGGTCAATTTTTGTGGGATTGGAGTTGGGGAAGAATCGGGAGAAAGGATGTGACACATCGCGTTCCAAAGTTCAATTGAAAGTTGAAATCCCATTTCCTTTCAATTTTGTCTCATTTTAGGCAAAAGCATGGATCAATAAATCAGGATGTGGCACTAGCTCATTTGAATGTGTCCCTATTCTTATGTAAATAGCGTATTGTTATGACGCTGTGACCTTGCTTGGGGGCGTTAATATTTCGGACAGGCAGACTCGAGAGTATGATGACGTCTCGTATCTTTCAATAATAATCTATGTTGGGTTAAATGAGTTGAATAATCAACTTTTTGTAGTGGTATATCATGTCCTTATAAAACAAATTCTGCATTGAAAACATATTTTAATTAATACAATTTAATAATCGAGTATAACCAACGCCCATGATTACATTCACCTCTGTAAAACGAGCCGTGAATGTTATAATGTTGAAAAACGTAATTTCACGCACATTTTTCTGCTGGGGTCTATGGTTGACATTCTACATCTTTTATAAAAATATCGCGGAAAAGAAATATGGTTTCAAATTGAACTTTGGAATTTGAAAAGTATAAATCAAGTTGGGTCTAAGGGTGTGCTAACACTTTTCTTAGATGACATTGACCACAATTTTTATATTTTTTCAAATATCTTAACAATAATCTAAGCTAACTGATTGGACAGAAAACTATTCTTCATAGACCATACGGTGTAATTTTTTGCACTTTAGATATTTATTATTGTAGCAACTAACCCTATAGGCCTATAATGAATAAGTTAGGCGCTTCTTTTATATGTCAAGAGAGAATAATCTATAGTATTTTTTGTGTGACCTAAGAGCACATCAGACACACCAAATTGCATTCTGAATACGAGGAATGTCCTGATATCAACTAATTTTGATTATTTGAAATTTTATATTTTTGTTATTTAACAGTCCACGAAATAAATGTTATAAATCTAATGATATGTACTTAAAGTGGATGAAAATGTTGACCTTTCGTATTGAAGATATACATCAAGTTTTCCTTGAGACAAAAAATAAAATTTGTATTATATTCGCAAATTTAAAAAAAAAAAAAAAAATTATTTGATGTTGTCAAAAGGACATTCCTCGTATTCAGAATGCAATTCGATATGTCTGATGTGCTCTGATGTCCCACAACAAATACTGCGCAAACGTTACCATCCGATCTCATGTAATCTGATGCAAGCTATGCATTGATTAATTTACAACGAGTCCCCGAAACAACCTTACCGCCCGGCTTACCGCCCAAATACCGAATCTCCCTTACACACTACGGTAAGACTAAATTACGGCAAAGCTAATAGACTGGTTCTATTTTGGAAAAATCACAAAGTTTGCGTAAAAGTGGGCAACCAGCTGATTTTTGTTCATTTGGGTATGCTGAACTTGAATTTGTTTTCTACCAAGCAGTAGAGACCGTGAACTTTCAAACATGTCAAATTATGCGTGTACGACCTATAGACGAATCCAAGTAGCCAAGTCATGGTCAGGATTTGGTCGGACATCTCCCGGGGACATCTTTGGGTAGCCGGTAGCACCAACCTGGTGTTTTGAGCGTCCAATTGTGCAAATAAAAGCCGCCTAACACCTAGAGAAGATGCAAGGACGAGGAGGGTTAATAGAATAATAACTAATAATATATATAATGGAGATAATCCCGTCGCATCTATTCATATACATAGTCCTTTTGTTCGCAAGTACATCAATGCATAGATACCGCGTATAGTTAATCCGATTATTATGTCACTTCAACAACGAATAGACCATGCTGTGTGTTTTGTCGAAAGGAACTGTATTGTGTTATTCTTTTGTCTACCTGTGTTTTCGCGGAAGGTGTAAAACGGGTGATGGAATGCAGTTTAAAATTTCCGCCAAGGCCGAATCATTTCACATTTTGAGTGCATTGTAGCCGACGGCTACCCAACTAAAGGCTGCTAGTCAGGTGTAGACGAATCCAAATACACGCATTCCTACACCTGACTAGCAGCCTTTAGTTGGGTCCCCGTCGGCTACAATGCATCCAAAATGTGAAATGATTCGGCCTTGGCGGAAATTGTAAACTGCATTCCATCACCCGTTTTACACCTTCCGCGAAAACACAGGTAGACAAAAGAAGTTTACAACACAATACAGTTCCAACAGTTGTGCAAATAAAAGCCGCCTTACACCTAAAGAAGGTCGAGGAGGGTTAATAGAATAATACAATAGAGATAATTCCGCAGGTAATCCCGTCGCATCTATTCATAGATGTACAAATGGATGAACAAAAGGACTATGTATGAATAGATGCGACAGGATTACCTAATTGTATATTATTATTCTATTAACCCTCCTCGTCTTTGCATCTTCTCTAGGTGTTAGGCGGCTTTTATTTGCACAATCGGGTGCTCAAAACCCCAGGTTGGTGCTAGCGGGAAACCAAAGATGGCCGACCAAATCCTGACCATGACTTGGCTCGTTGGATTCGTCTATAGTTAAAGAAGTTATGGGGCGCACAAGGTCTAAGGTCGATTTGCGTGCTGTTTTGGGGTCAAAAGTCTATCATCTGAACTTCACATCGCAGATAGTAAAAACTGTTCTTTTCCTGAATCCTTTGAAATTGAGGAACAGTTTTTTTACGAATGTCGGAGCAACTTTAACCCCTGCACAACATGCAAATTGACCTGGTCTGTTGAGCCTCGTAACTTGGTAACTATATGTTAAAACATCCATTTTATTGGACAAGATATGCATAGCTGGACCACCAAAGACAACCAGAGTATATTATTTTATTAGTAAAGACTATTATTATTGTTATAGTGTCTTCTTCTACTTCTGCTGAAACTACGAAATCATTTTTTTACTCCGCTTCACTTTCAAACATACCACGTACAATATTCTGAGTTTTAGGGGACCACGTTTTAAGAGTGTATAATGTAATGTAATGTAATGTAATGTAATGTAATGTAATGTAATGTAATGTAATGTAATATAATGATAATGATAAAAAGTATAATGAAATTGATTTATTGAAATATTTTGACAATAGTTGCACGAGGAACCATGGATCCCGTAGTCGCTAGAATTGTTCTCCAATTGTTCACCATTATACTCACCGTAGTTCAATCTACGCAGACGCAAGAAACAAAAGGATGCATATGTTTTGAGGAATTTGCTTCCGGGTTACGAGATCCAATGTTAGCCATTCCAGCAAACGACGAGACTCAAAGACTATTTATTGCAGAACAGATTGGTGTCGTTTACGTTTATCTAAACGACAAGACTAAAATAGAGCAACCATTTCTTGATCTTCAATCTCAGGTTCTTGTTGACCCTGACAATTACGATGAACGAGGATTTCTAGGTTTAGCTTTTCACCCTCAACATTCAAAAAATCGCAAGCTTTATGTCTATTACACTACATCAAGCAAATCGTACTTCAAAGTACGGATTTCAGAATTCACAACTTTGGCTGAAAATATTAATAAAGTTGATGACAACAGTGAGCGTGTAATCCTGGAAGTCGAAGAACCGGAAATGAACCACAATGGAGGTCAAATATTGTTTGGCAAAGATAAATACTTGTATGCTTTCTTGGGAGACGGCGGAGGTGGTGGTGATCAACATGGAGAGATTGGAAATGGACAAAATCTGTAAGTTTTGTTTATAGGAAATCTCCGGCAATCCCAACACTATGCCTATATTTGTATGTTAGGAAAATTATCATCAAGCACGAATCACATGGTTTTATTTTAAACTCATATTGACCATAAAAAGATTAAAAACAGCCAAAACTCGGAAATCGTCTTGCGCAATGACGTCTCAGTAATACAATGAAGGCTGGCGACAGTTGAGCACAAATAACCATGACGTCATTGCACTAGACAAGTCGGCGCGGGAATTTTGAATATCGCGCGTTGAGAGACGCGGCTTTTATTCATTTTTATGGTAAACATGTGATTCGTGCTTGATGATTATTTTTCTAACATATAGGCCTAAGGCATAATGTCGTGATTGCCACAGACTTCCTTTAACAGCTTGTTTCCCATATATTAATAAATACGTACGTGACCGCCTCCGCGCTGCAATAACAGCTTGTAGACAGGAAGTCTGGAAGAATGATCTATGGTACGGCGGGTGGTCTTGACTCTTTCATTTAAATGCAAAGGCGGCAATTTTACGCAATGATAACAGATAGTGTCCAAATAGTCATTGCTTTTCATTTTTAAGTTACGAGGTACGTCCCTTGATATTCGACCATTTCTCCCTTTGATGTCAACTTTACCAATTTGCCATATAGCCAGTGGTAGTAGGTGACCCAGATGTGGAATCGATTAGATGTGACACTTGTTCAATCCAGCTTTCCAGAAAGTGACCTTCCACTGCTCCAATTATAATTGAAGACCAAATTAAAAAATACTAGTTTGCGTCTGACGTCAGGGCAAAGGCGCGACGTGATTGGTTGCTGACCTGCACAGTACAGCATCTTTGGTCAGGTTGCCAGGACGCCATACGCAAACTAGACTTTTTAATTCGGTTTTCAATTATAGTTGTCAAATATTGACGGTTGGATATTATAGCCCGAAATTCTAGTTTTTGTATTTTATACTTAAGGGATCTAAAATGAGCGTTTATTGCGTTTCGACAGTATTTTTTGAGGGACATGAGAGCACTCAGACCTATCGAATTGCATTCTGAATACGAAGCATGTCTTTCTGATATCAAATAATTTTCATTTTTGAAAATCACAATATAATACAAATTTTATGACAAATTATAAAAATTTGATATTTTTCAAATTTTTGATATATAACAGTCCTCGAAGTAAATTATATAAATCTAATGATATATTCTTAAAGTGTATGTAGCAGGAGGAAAAGCCGACGGTCAAATGAAAATTTTGACCTTTCATATTGAAGATATAGATTTTTTTCCCAAAAAGACCTAATTTTTTTTGGTGTTTTGGGAAAAAAATCCATATCTTCCATACGAAAGGTTAAAATTTTCAATTGATCGTCGGCATTTCATCCCACCTACATACACGTTAAGTATAAATCATCAGATTTATAAAGTTTACTTCGAGTACTGTTAAATATCAAAAATATCAATTTTTAATGATTTCCCATAAAATGTGTATTAAATTGCGAATTTCAAAAACCAAAATTATTTGATATCAGAATGACATTCTTCGTATTCAGAATGCAATTCGATATGTCTGATGTGCTCTAATGTCCCAAAATAAATACTGTCCAAACGTTCATACCCCAGCCCTTAACAGAACTTTTTTTGCAGAGTTTTGTCTTTAGATTATAACAGTGACGAAGCTTCTTTTGATTTAATCTATTTCAGCACGACACTATTGGCCAAAGTTCTTCGAATAGACGTCGACAGACAAGGTGGTTTCAAACAATACGCTATACCACCTGACAACCCATTCGTCAACGAAGATGAACTAGTCAAACGACATGAAATATATGCCTATGGTGCCCGTAACATGTGGCGCTGCTCTGTTGATAGAGGTGATCCGGAAACATGTAAAGATAGAGGGCGCATATTCTGTGCCGATGTTGGACAGGATAAATTTGAAGAGGTGGATATTATTGAGAATGGAGGCAATTATGGATGGAGAGGAAAAGAGGGTTACGAGTGCTACGATGTCAATTTGTGTCACAATCTGGGTAAGTTTTGTATTATTGTTTATTGCATTATGGGAAATATACGTATACTATAAGAAAAGTAAGACACTTTGAAAATACACACAATCAACGTAACACTCTGAAAGCTGCTTGCTGTTGATATTGTTATCGCAGCCATTTAAAGGAAGTCTCCGGCAATCACAACATTATGGATTGAGCACAAATAACCATGACGTCATTGCCACAGGCAATTTCGGCGGGGGACTTTTGAATATCGCGTGTAGAGAGCCGGCAGCTTTTATTCGTTTCTATGGTCAATATGAGTTTGTTTGAAATAAAACCATGTGATTCATGCTTGATAATTGTTTTTCTAACACATAAGGCATAATGTTGTGATTGCCGGAGTGTTCCTTGTGTTCTTTATTTTCTTGGCCAAACGCATTTATTTTCCAGAAAAAATGTCAAATAAAACCATGACTCTTGCATTTGTTTTGATCCCAGTGGTAAAATGTTGACAAGGTTTTAGTCATGTTAGCTTTGGTAAACTAATATAATTATTGTTAATAGGTATTTAAGGGTTGTCTCATCTCCATTAGCAAAATCATAATATTATGTATCGTGATTTTGTCAAAATCAATGTTAACGTTTATCGACCAACACGTTTAAAATCTGTCTGCTGTCTGTCACTGCAAAGTATGTACGATACTGCATTCCTCTGCGCAATACACACGATAAGTTTGACAATTTGGCAATCGGAAGTGAAAAATTGCGAAATTAAAACGGCAATTTTGACAAAAGTATAACACGAGTAGAATCACATTGGGCAACCCCTATTTACCAATCATATACGTTGGCAACAACTTGTCAACCATTAAAAATGCTCGCGGTCCAAGATAAGTAGGCCTGTATAAAATTGTGAAGCAAAATGACTAAATGTTACACTTATTTTTTAAATACTGTCACAAAAACTCATTATCTTTTTCAGTTGGGTGAAAAACTGGAAAAGGATAATGAGTAACAAGTTCTAACTCAGAATTATGCTGATTTCAACTTGTATCAATCGAGTCCAGTGCAGAGGATGATTTAAGCACTTCCCAGCAAGTCTTGCGGTTAGCACAGCTGTGTGAGTGAACATGACACCACTGCCCGCCCACTGCATACACACGTGCATGGTGAAATTTGAATTTTGACAGATATATTTACAATAAAAACACCTTCAAGAGGTCGGTCGATTTCACATTTTATGTTATCTACAGAAGGTGTGAATTATCCTTCATGCATACATCACTTTAGATCTGAAATCGACCAACTAATAATGACACACGGGCAATTCTAAAACAACATCTTTTGCACCAGAGGATGTTTAAAGACATTCCCACAACCCAATGGGGTTTCTGACCTTGTATGTCTGGCTTTTGTACACATGTGGTACAGTTGATTATGCCTTGCATTGGAATTGTGTGCAAATATCTGGTGTTTTCATCCTATTATTTAACATTCATAACATCGAGACTTAGGAATAAAATTAATGCAGTGGGACAATATGAATGTTTCCTGTAAGAAAATCAAATATCAGTCCTAAGTCTCAACTATTAGCTCGTTGGCTGCAGTTTTAAAATTACCATTTTGTGTGTGTGGCAATGGGGACTTTGCCTTTAAAATTAGGTTATATTGATCAAATTTCCCAATCATAGTGCATTGTAGGAAGGCCTTTAAGCCTCCTCTGCTTTTGCACAGAGTTCAATGGGATTTGAAAAGTAAAGTGGCAGTTGAAACGCTAGTGATAACACTTTTACAGTGCATGATGGGGCTTCCTTAAATCATCCTCTGAGTCCAGTGCATATCTTTTCTTTTTTACAATACTACGCATAACCATGGAGGATGTCAGTACCTTTCTGGGCGGTGAAATGTTAAAGAAATTTGATCTATTTGACTTTATTTATTTATTTATTTATTATTTGTTATATTATGCATTGAATTATTTTGTTATTTCTCCCCAGAAAATGAGGTTCTTCCAATAGATGTCTACGATCATACTGTCGGTAATTCGATTACTGGTGGTTATGTTTACAGAGGGCGTCAGTCATCTAGCCTGCTGGGAAAATACATTTTCGGGGATTATGTTAATGGGTATGTCCTCTCCTTGTGAAAAGTTGCATCACTTAGGTACTACTACTTCTTCTCATACGTAGTTCCAAGGAAAATCGACTAATTTGGATCGTGTATGGGCTATAGATTCCAACTTCTTGATACGATTGATATGCATAGTCGGCGGCAGCGGGGTGGGCGGCAGGGGGTTGACATATCCCCCAAAATTTTGGCAAGGGGGTCCCCCCTAAAAAATAATAATAGAAGAAAAAAATAAGCAATCATTGCCCTGTGCATCTTCCTTTTTTTCAACACTATGTTTTGGGCCCAAATAGGGTAAAATTGCAAAATAAAAAAGACCTACAAAAGCAGAAATAAAATACGCTCGTCCTCGATTTCCACCACCCCCTAAATTTTAATGCTTCCGCCACCACTGTTGCTATTATGAATGTCGTAAAAGCTTTGTGAATGTTTTATTATCATTAGTACAGGTCCCTGACCAATTCTTCCTGACGCCTTCAGTTCCCAAAATGACTTATTTATGTCCTTGAGAGAATGGTAGAATATGACAAATGGTTTAAGTGACATGTAACGTAATGCATGCTTGCATATTATGTGAATGTATATGTTACATGTGCATGGATATCAATGTTGCTGAATGAACCATTTTTTAAACTTATTTCAGGAGAATGTTTACATTAACTGAGAATGAAAACAAATGGACCAGGGAAGACATATGTTTCGGTAGCGATGACGTCTGTAAAGATGGACTTGTTAATACATACCCTATCCATATTCTCGCATTTGGAGAAGACGAAGCAGGTACCTACAAACTTTTTAAATTTGAAATATGCGTGGCATTTGTTGTTAATGTTCTCAATACGGAAATGAGACATATTTTTTAAACTATCTGAAGCTTTCCAAGACAATGTATATGTTGCAGTATATGTTGCTACGTGATTTCGTAATTTCTTTTATTATGACATTGATTCTTAAGCGTGTCGTATGTCACCGACCTTGTAACATAATGTCAGTACTTAAGGGATCTAGAATGAGCGTTTATGGCGTTTCGACAGTATTTTTTCTGGGACATGAGAGCACCTCAGACGTATCGAATTGCATTCTGAATACGAAGCATGTCTTTCTGATATCAAATAATTTTAATTTTTGAAATTCATGATATAATACAAATTTTATGACAAATTATTAAAATTTGATATTTTTTTTTTTTTTGATATATAACAGTCCTCGAAATAAATTTTATGAATCTAATGATCTTCAATACGAAAGGTCAAAATTTTCAATTGATCGTCGGCTTTTCATCCCACCTACATACACTTAAAGAATAAATCATCAGATTTATAAAGTTTACTTCAAGTACTGTTAAATATCAAAAATGTCAATTTTAATGATTTGCCATAAAATGTGTATTACATTGCGAATTTCAAAAATGAAAATTATTTGATATCAGAAGGACATTCTTCGTATTCAGAATGCAATTCGATATGTCTGATGTGCTCTAATGTCCCACAATAAATACTGTCCAAACGTTCATACCCCAGCCCTTAACTTGGTGTCAGATGATTGCTAGAATTCGTTTCGCAAATAATTTGGATTGCACAAATTTGATTATCAGTTGATGGGCTCATTTAAGGTGGTACTACACCCCCTGATAATTTTGGTGACTAATTTTGCGTTTTTCTCAGAAAATAACTACACACTGGTAACAAAAGTTATGTATATTATAGAGAAAAGGAATCCAATTACTTCACTAAAATTTCAGTGATTCAAGACAAGTGGTTCATTATATAATGTTAAGAAATGAGATTTGAAATGTTTTCTTATCATAAATAACGTACCGCTTGTCTTGAGGCACTGAAATTCCAGTGTAGTAACTGGATTCCTTGCCCCTATAATAAACATAACTTTTGTTACCAGTGTGTTATTATTTTTTGAGAAAAATGCAAAAATAGCCACAAATTTATCAAGGGATGTAGTACTACCTTAACCCTACACAATGTAGTAGTTTCATTGTGCCATTAACAAACTTTTTATTAACTCTGATCCCTATTTCTGGTAATAGTCGAGTCGGGGTCCAATGTCACGGACCTGGTGTGTTATAATGACAGTCAAAGATTATTTCGAATCTATGATTACTACTTTAAAGAAATAGTGCACGCGAAAAAATCCTATAATATTTGAATAATAAAATAGCTACATGTATTGCACTCTGTAAACGATAATAAAATGAAGTCTTTCTTTTTATTGAACAATAATTAATATAGGCGAAGTGTACATGCTGAGCACTGATCTAGCCAGAGCAGGCAATCCTGGTGGTGTAGTCTTGAGAATAGTGGACCCCAATGGGTGAGTGTTGTTATGTGCCCCCAAATATTCCATAATATTCATGAAAAAATATGTATATCACCATGCTATAATTAGTGTGTGGTTTATTCTAGAATGGTAACAAATTATATATGAAACCTGGATAATAAATGATTTTGGCAGCAGATTAAGGGATCTGAATGAGCGTATTTTTGTGGGACATGAGAGCACATCAGACATATCGAATAGCATTCTGAATACGAAAAATGTCTTTCTGATATCAAATAATTATTTTTTTTTTGAAATTCACGGTATAATACAAATTTTATGACAAATTATTAAAATTTGATATTTTTCACATTTTTGTTATATAACAGTCTTCGAAGTTAATTTTATAAATCTAATGATTTATTCTTAAGGTGTATGTAGCTGGGAGGAAAAGCCGACGACCTATTTTTTGGGGTGTTTTGGGGGGAAGTCCATATCTTCAATATGAAAGGTCAAAATTTTCAATTGATCGTCGGCTTTTCATCCCACCTACATACACTTTAAGTAAACATCATCAGATTTATAAAGTTTACTTCGATTACTGTTAAATATCAAAAATATCAATTTTTAATCATTTCCCATAAAATGTGTATTACATTGCGAATTTCCAAAAATCAACATTATTTGATATCAGAAGGACATTCTTCGTATTCAGAATGCATTTCGATATGTCTGATGTGCTCTAATGTCCCACAATAAATACTGTCCAAACGTTCATACCCCATCCCTTAAAGGTATAGCATGAAACTCTGTGAAATTTATGTTAGCCAGTAGTGGGACAAAAGTTACCATATATAATATTGTGTGAAGTCTTCAAACTTCGGTTCGCAGTTCTTGTGTGTAGGAGAAAGAAAATACGCCAAAGGCGGCAGTGAAAGCCAATAGTGCTTGATTGTCTTGTCAACTCAAAGAAGTGACAGACTGAAATATCTCCATCAACGAACTGTGTATTTTACTGGACATAGTGTGTTATCTGACTGCCAAGTTCTGTGCATCAAGTGGTGTAATTGCATGTTTGGTGTTGGTTACTGCAGCAGGTTGTTATTATGTTCAAATGTTTATTCAAGTTTCGTTATCATTTTTGTGGTTTGTTTTTTTAGAGGAAGTCATCGTGACGTAAATTCAAAGGCATCACAAAGTAACAGTAACAAAGTGGAAGGTCAACACGGTAAGACTATAATTTAAAATGTATATAATAGCAGGGATGCAAGTTTTCCTGCTTTTGCAGGAATTCCTGCTTTCATGAAGTCCAAATTCCCGCACTTTTCTTTATTTTCAGCCCGTTTTGGAGGCTTTTGGCCCAGATTCAAGCACTTTTCCTTCAGATCAGCTTGCATCCCTGTAATAGTCATTGCTTTTCTTATCTGGTTTGTCTTTGATTTGCTATGAAGCAAATAAAAATGATATTACTATGTTGAGAAGACGGCAGTAATTATTTGACCCACGGGAAGAATTCAAGAATGGTTTACCAAATATCACTCTTCGGTTTGCCAAAAAATTCACGCACCCCTTTGATGTGTCAAAAAATATTTGCACAAATCCCTTTAAATTGTCAAATTATTGCCATGTGTTCGTAATATGTACTTTTTTTTATCTTACTCGCAAAAGTTTTAATTTAAAAAAATGATGACGTTCTACTGAAGTAGATTGTTTAATTTCTAAATCTATTAGGATGTAGTATTTGAGACTTTTGATAAATAAATTTGACACCTCATTTTGTTTCCATTTTCAAATTCAGATACTGACGTTATCCTGTCGTTCAGGGCAGGAGCACTATTGACGAGTTTCATTGCTTTTATTGTGGCTATTGTGATTATACTTTATAAGAGGGCGTATAAGACGAAAAAGAAGGTATGAGTATAAAGCTATTCATTTCCGCGGAAATGTTTCAGTTTTATTGATGTGACACTATAAAATAAAATTTATAAACGGAAGAAATTGGAAAACCTTAAACTTTAAAACCATATTTATACATGGCTACCCTTTCGATAAATCTGCTATTACATGGGCCCTGTGTCATAAAATACAAATGAATTTGCTGCTCGAGGGACTCGAACTCACGGCCTTCTTGCAATGCTTTCTCTACAGGTAACCAGATGCAAACAAGACGGGACCGAAGCCAAGGAGACGACACCGCTCATATCAAGCTAGACCTAGACGTGCTTTGATTTCTGACTTCTGATTTCATATAATGCTTTTCGAACTTAAATTGAAAGGCCACCTTAAAATAATATATTTCTTTAAACAGTAGTTAATATGTGAGTAAAATGTGTCCATAGACATGGCAGACAAGAGTCATTTTATTCGTATACATGGTATTATACTCGTAATTATATTATTGTGTATTGTGCCTCGCCTCTGTAAGTAAATATTTTACTTCATTTCCTTCATTTGCATACATTCTTAAAATTAAAGACCAAGACAATGATGTTTTAGCATCTGCTGATTGTGTAAGATTGCTTTGACTATAAAAAAATAAATCGTTGAACACCGGAGAAGCTTGCTAAACTCCCAATTAGAATTACTGGGTCACTTCAGGTTTATACAAGTATGCTTGTCCGTTACCGTACCAGCGAGCTACATCAAGCAAGAGACAAATGTACGTTTATATATTTGTATACGCAACATAACTTTCAGGATAAAAACGAGATAGTTCAGATAACTTACGCCAACACTAACCTTTACGCCGACACCAGTCTAATCAATTCAAAATCGCTCTACTGTGACTGATTTCAACTGAAAATAAAGCTCTCAAACATTGTATTGTAGAATAGTCGATATAACATATCTACGTTATTTAATCTATTATCAATACCATTCTATCCCCAGCAAGTTAACGCATTAAAATATTCGCAGCTCGAACTTATGATTTGATTTACGATTTAAAAAGCACTCAGTCGATGCGTGAACACACGTTATTTTTTTAATAATCGGGCATGTATTATGTATAGGATAATGGCCAAGGATTAGAACATTCGTGGATAAGAATGGCCGCGGCGCGAAGCGCCAAGGCCATTCTTCTTATTCACGAATTTCTAATCCGCGGCCATTAACCGACTTAATACACACCTATATGACGTCGCGCTATTGTTTTATCACTCCATTATTTTCCACGAATGGAGTGTTATAGAAATAGGTACGTTGCTCATTTACAAATTGATCAATTGCTGATTGATACCGTAATAATAACAATGATTGTACAGGTGCGGATGAAAAATACATTAACTCAGCTTTATGTCAAATTTCTATAGAATTACGATCCAGGTGTTTAGTTCAAATCATCTTCTAGATGATGCATGGAGTAATACAATTACCTTTTGAATTATAAAGACACGTAATTTAAATATCAAAGCAGTGACAATTTGGCAGAATGCGCTCCTCACCGGCTCCTCATTCAACTACTTGTGCCCCGAGAGGAAACATCTTCAACACAAACCTTTGCATGTTTGCACAAACCATGGAAGTTACCAATGATTTAGGCCTATCCCTATGAATGGCCAAGTAGTCGTAGTTCAAAAAACGCGTAAGATAAACGTGTAAGGTTACACGTGTAAGATTGCATCTTACACGTGTAAGGTTGCATCTTATACGCGTAAGATTGCATCTTATACGTGTAAGAATGAAGCGGGATTTTTGAATTGACGAATCACAGAGTAAGAAACAACCAATCATCTCACGCGTAACAAACTTCAACCAATAATATGTAAAGACGTTTTGTGATTTGTAACACCCACGACTTCTTATACGTGTAAGATTTAGATTTTAGTGGTGGACGATACGTGATATTATTGGCGGCGTACCGAGGATAAGGAGAGCTCATCACCAAAATCGTAAACGAGGTATTTTCTTAATTTGTATGAGCGCTACAATGTCGTGTATTTTATGACGAATCTCTGTCAGGAAATTATCTCACTGTTTGGCTACTTTTTTCAGTTATCTGGATTTAATTAATACTCATATCAATTAAATTTCAAGAGGTGATGCTAAAATAATCACGTTTGCGCAAACTACCGCGGTGCAGATCGATATCGAGGCTGAGATTATTCGACACTCATCGTACCAGTCAGATCGGAATACCGTCCATCCCTAATAGGCAATTCTTACGCGTATAAGTAATGTTATGGTGAGATTTCATTGGTCGAAGATGAATACGTGTAAGATGATAGGTTGTTTGGGGTTTAAATATGGGTTCTTTATATATGATTCGTCAATTTAAGCATCCCGCTAGATTCTAAGACGTATAAGACACGATCTTACACGTATAAGATGCAATCTAAGATATCATCTTACACGTGTAAGGTTACACGTATAATCTTACACGTTTTTTGGTCCACTTGGCCATTCATATATATGAATCCCTGTCTTCGATGTACAAAGTAAATTATAGTACCAATTGTTTCCGACATATCTGGACATATGACTGGATATTATCAGCGAGCATGGTGGTTGAGGAAGGAAATACAACAAGAAGGAAAACAGAAGTAACGATTACTAACGAACAATGTCCCGTGATCAATATCGCTCGACGAAAAGGTAAGAATCACTTTATTAAAGTTTTTTTTTAAATCAATAGGCCTTGCCAGGGGGGGCGGCCAAGATTGACTGAATTTTGACGTCGTCATTGGTTTTACACGTAAACACGAAAATGTCTCAAATTATTTCAAAAGTGTATGCATGTTATCAAGCACTATTTTATCAGTCTAAATCCGTTGAGGTTCGACAGTGAACCTCGTATTTTGTAAAATCGGGATTTTTTTGAAAATTCAGCATTTTTTGACCATTTTTGGTGCAAATTTTCGAAAGTTAGTCGAAATTCAAAAAAAAAAAAAAAACGGCTCCTAGATATTTTTATCTAGTTTTTAAAAATAAAAAAAAAAACTTTTTTTGGTAGGATGTACGAAAAAGAAGCCAAAAAAACAGTTTTTTGGGATTTTGGCCCAAAAAATAGCATTTTGGCCCAAATTTGACCTCACAGATGAACTTATCAAGACTTTGCCATTCTAAATATGTATACTTTTAAATACTTTAGACCAACAATTTAGCAGTTATGAGGCCCGAAAGTTTCCATAATTCCAGGGTTCAGACCAACCTTAACATGTTTTACTTCCCCCTTTTAATATATATTGAGCGTAGGCCTATAAAATGAAGTCTAAATAAGCATTAATTTCCAAAGTGAGGGTATACACACATCTTGCATTTAAGTACAACTTACAATAATTGGGCATTGCTTTGCTTTTCACAGATTACATTGTAAAAATTACGTTCAATTACTGCAGTAAGGAAAATCGTTGTCTTGTCGTATATTTCGTATCATTGTTTTACATGAATGACGTGATGATAACAATACTGCCCTTTTCGCAAAGACGTTCTACTTGCTTTTCGAATGTGCAATTTATTGTTATTAACACTACATTCGTAAATGCCAGTACTTTCCCCTGAAAAACATTTGCTTTTTCAGAGAAAAGAGAAAGGCATTTACGAATGGCGTGTTATTATCATCGCTCCATTCGTGGAAAATAATGGAGCGATAAAACAATAGCGCGACGTCATAGGTGTGTATTAAAAACATGATATATGACACATTTTTTCAGTATGAAAATTATGTAAATAACTCTGTTGCATTTACTGACACAAATTGACAACAGTTTTTGTCATATCAGGCGAGCAATGGCCTCATCTTGTGCTCAGATATTTCAGGAACTCATTGTAATACCGGTGTCTTTAGAATTACTGGTCACTAAGGCAGCTGAATGAACTGGAAAGAGAATGGACAAAATAATATATTAATGTCACAATCTTTGCATTCTATAAAAATGTCAGAAGCTTTTATTTTGTATTATTCTAATACCCAAACATAACTAAAATATTAATGTTATTAAAGAATTAAATTGTTATCTCATACTTTTTTAATTTTGAGCGAGAAGAGGGCAATCAATTTTTCGCATGTCGAGAGGGGGCAAGCAATTTTTGGCACGCCGTTTGGAAATTTTAAAGACTCTACCACCAACTCATAATTATTGCATAGTCCCTAAACTTTTGACTACTAAATAGCACAGTCTGTATCTAATGCACAATTCTGTCAAAGCAAATTTGTTGATAATCGAAGAAATTGTTAAGGGATGGGGTATGAACGTTTGGACAGTGTGTATTGTGGGACATTAGAGCACATCAGACATATCGAATTTCAAAAATGAAAATTATTTGATATCAGACAGACATTCTTCGTATTCAGAATGCAATTCGATATGTCTGATGTGCTCTCATGTCCCACAAAAAATGCTGTCGAAACGCTAAAAACGCTCATTCCGGATCCCTTAATACAAATTTTATGACAAATTATTAAAATTTGATATTTTTCAAATTTTTGATATATAACCGTCCTCGAAGTAAATTTTATAAATCTAATGATATATTCTTAAAGTGTATGTAGCTGGGAGGAAAAGCCGGCGATCAATTGAAATTTTGACCTTTCATATTGAAGATATTTTTTTTCCCAAAAAGACCTATTTTTTTTGGTGTTTTGGGGAAAGAAATCATATCTTCAATACGAAAGGTCAAAATTTTCAATTGATCGTCGGCTTTTCATCCCACCTACATACACTTTAAGTATAAATCATCAGATTTATAAAGTTTACTTCGAGTACTGTTAAATATCAAAAATATCATTTGCCATAAAATGTGTATTACATTGCGAATTTCAAAAATCAAAATTATTTGATATCAGAAGGACATTCTTCGTATTCAGAATGCAATTCGATATGTCTGATGTGCTCTAATGTCCCACAATAAATACTGTTCAAACGTTCATACCCCAGCCCTTAAGGTTCCAATCAAGTTACAAATTACAGATACTTACTTAATCTTTTCCAAATATTTATGCAGCGAGCATTGTGCCCATCCCATTTCTTGATCAGACCATCCTGCAGCACCCATTACATATCCTTGGCGACCACAGTTAAAGCCACCAGTAGTATGACTAAGACAAAGGCTACGATTTGACGATAAATATTAAAGAAACAAATCAACATTAATACATTTACAACAAAATGCGCCCAAAATAAATTGATGGACTACAGGTATTGCATTAACTCAACTGTATAAGATCAAACTAAATTGATGGACTACAGGGATTGCATTAACCTCAACTGTGTAAGATCGCTTGCATTCATTTCAATAGCAGTTGTTGTTTTATGGCCGACAGGGTTTTTTTATAGTTGAATTAATGTTAGGTATACTTAATGTTTTAGAGTCATTTTTTTTGGACATGCTTATTATGATATTCAGATAGTGGTTCTTACTTGTGTCCCATTTCGTGTGCCATTACTTGTACACCATACAAAGCTCCTATATAGGACACCGATATCTTGTTATATCCACAGACACTGCATACCCATGCTACACCGGCAACGTCCATGTACATTCTGCAATTCAATTACAATGTTAGAAACAATTTGAAAGAGGACGTTGTATCAGGGATATAAAGGGATAGGCATCGTAGCTATTACGTAACACACCGAATGATGTAGTTTAACTCTAGACAATAGGCGCCATATTGCAGGAGGGTTAGAGTTCATAGAGGAAACGTTAAAGGTTAGTAGATTAGGTCACCCAGGCACATCACTAATGTGTTTCACGAGTTGTAATACCGACAGGTAAAAACATTGATTTTGTAAAATTCTCCGATTTTTAAAATTACTAAATAACGTTAGTACTTCAAACCATTCTTTGATGAATCTATGCAATATGACGGTAATTTTTGAAACATCTAAGAATCAATCTTAAACATCTTCATGATATTCATTTTTTGCGCATGGTCAAAGCATGCTCTTGCGCTATCCACAGACTATCCGGTGGAAACTTCAAAGCAACGATCATGCGTTAATATTTACAAAATGGCGAATGATGTAGTTTAAGTCGAACAATAGCGTGACCGGCGTGACGTAGTTTTTGGCATTGTTCCTATATGCACTTTCACCCTCCTGGTTGTATTCACAGAATCAACCAAATCAATAGAGAGTGTTTTCTTTGCTTTTTACAGGCCCGTTGAAATCTCTTTTTGTGTGTTCTTTTACGGCTTACATTGAATAGCAGTGAAAGGAGACTATTAGTCCCGTAAAAAAGAAAAGAAAAGAGACGTGCATTAAAAAAGGCCTTTGACCAGCAAGTTTTGTATTTTCTAATTATATTTCACTTGAATTTTGTTGCATGTCAAACCGCTTTTACCACAATGATCATCCTCGATATAATAAACCAGGGGGAGTGCTTAATCATGAACATACTATTAAATGAAAATGAATTTTGCCGCTTGGATGATGTTACGATAAGATTTGGCCTGAAAAGCATTTTTATACGGACCAACCCTCTTATGAAGAAAATTAACCTTGATTCTGGCCACTCAATGTAAACTTTTTCAAAATGTCGCCCTTCGATCCGTCACATTTCTCCATGAAATAAGGCCACAGTAAAAAGACGAAAGTCGATGAATCGATAACCTGCCCCGTGCCCCTATAGCTGTAAATCAGGGGTGGTCCATGCAGTCATCTGCTCAATGTTATGCAAATGAATGTTCAGACCAAATTTAGGCTAATATTTAAGGCGACAAATTGCAATTTTTCGCGCGCATTTGTCCCCTTCTTCAATGTTGGCAATTTTGCTGTGCTTCGCGCAGAGCTTGTTCAATGAAATTTAATCCGGAAGCGAGACACTGCTTCTCGCGCATTTGGGTCGTTCAACATGTTCAAATATTTGATTATTTTAGCTAGAAATTGGCAAATTTCCTGCGCTTCCTGTGGAATTTGTTCCGAGAAACTTAAAAAATCGCTACTTTCAAATTGTGCAATGTTTATATTCATTTAGCTTTGAATAATAGGCAAATCGCTGAATCGTTTCAAGAAACTTAATCTGGGAGCTAAACTCCCTAATTCCTCCGCTGTTCATTAATTGCACTCGTCGAAACATATGCGTAACTTCGCCGTGAGGCTAAGGTCTACTGCTGCAATGCCTTTGTCAGTCCAACATCAGAGTATATCTGATTCAGTTGTGTCTTGGATCCCCACACTCAGCTAAACACCACCATCACCATATTTGGATAAATCCAATGACATGCAGCAGCTAGCTTCGTCATGTCTCTGCATTGCTCAGCATACTGGACAAGTTCAACTGGGATTCCCTTCAACACGTTCAACATCGACGAGCTGTGTTAAAGTCACCATAATGCACAGAAACACAATAGGCTGATCGATAAACCAGCGGCACATTGACAGCAGACGCTTCCTAACTCCCGTACTATGATGAAGGAACTATATGATGGTGGATAACTCTCGCTCAACAAGTAGTCGACTCTCTAACTACATACGTCTTTCAAGGCCAGAGCTGGAGACGTCACCTTCTGTTTGCGCAACCGTGTGTTTTTAATCCTGCATTTTGCCATTATTTTATGTGCTATATAGCTTCATCCACAACAATGTTTTTATGATGTTCAAGTGGAGCATGTTGTACCAATATGTCTACAAATCATTATGGTGCCACTATAGTTTTTTGAGGTTTTGTAATAACAGTATCGGAAGAAGAAGATCCCGATTCTATTGTTTAGCGTACATCATTACTAATTTGTGGCGTCAAACTCAGATAACATCGTTGAAGGTCAGTGTTGCCAAAACTTTTCAGCATCAAGGCGCGGCGCATTGACTCGCCAGGCCGCGGTAAAGGATTCTCAAGTAGCCCAATTTCTTTAGCTTCAAAAAAAGCGCCCAATACCGGATATTTGGGCGGATTTATCCGAATTTACAACGCAAAACACCCAATTGGGCGGAAAAGCACTTGACTTTGAAACTTCCGGTACTTACTGGAAAGTTACTGACCGATCAATAAATGGTCACAAAACCCATTGTAATTTCAATTTGGAGCTTCAAAGACCCAAAACCTTTATAAATCGGCTAAATTGAAAGGAAAATACATCAAATTAGTGCCGCGGCCTGAGACTGGCAAAAGTAGCCCAATTTTAGACAAGTAGCGGCATGCTTTTTTGAGTAGCGGCAAGTGATCGCCAAGTAGCCCAATTGTGCGCCTAAGGCGCGGCGTTGGCATCACTGTTGAAGGTTAGTGTGTCAAATATAATGCATGGAACACTGAACAATGGTGAAAGAACTGGGCACTGGGAGTATTATAATTTGATACTTACGGTACAACAAGAGACACGTGGTCCCATTGTGCTTTATCCGGGTGATTATCCGTCCATTCGCGAGTTAATTCCAAATTCGTTCCCGCCTTTGTTGATATTGTGTTCAAAATTGTCTGTGAGGCGAAAAAATACCAGCTATAGTCAAAAGGTTATGCATTCTATGGTAGGACAATTTTCATTTAATTTGCACAGGTCATGAAAGAGTTCTAAAAATCTTCTTGGTCTAAAACTGATTCACGTTAATTGGGAAAGATTGGGATTATCTATCCTCCTGTGGAGTGTTTTATCTGTTAGACGTTGCGTCTTTATATTCTCTGCTAAACTTTGCTCTAAGCTTAGACTAGTTTTGGTATTCTAGTCTCGGCTCTAAGGATCTGTGTCAAAAATGTCCAAAACTAACCAAAATGACATTGAGTTGCACAAAACGTGTGATTTTTGATACCATGCAACATTAATGTTGAGGTTTTAAAAGATTTAAACTTTACATTAAAATTTCTTGGAAATATTCCAAACACATTAATGTGTGTGAGAATTTTTTTAAGCCAGCTGGAATTCTTTATGCAACATTTTTATCAACATTAACGAAAAAATATATTTACAAGTACCGAGCATCATCTTATATGCAAGCTTTCATTTTCAATATCGTACAGGTTTTCAAATTTGAACAAAATTGTGCAGATTGTTTAAAAAGAACGAAAAGGATTTCACCGAACGAAATATGAAGCCCATTAATAGTTAACCACTAGTGCGCATTGTGTTGAATGTTCTTTCTTTCAAACTTGGAATGAAGTGAATTGACGCATGCGTTATGTAATCGCTCATTTCTTCGCAAACAGTGGACCGATTCCAGTAAAATTAGCGTATAAGATGCAGAATAAGATGTGCTACACGCTGATATTTAGATTTTTGGATTCTAATGTCTATTTCTCGACTTACGTCGGAGGCAGACACTTACATTAGTCTTGATGATCGTTATCCGAGAAAGAAGCAAGTTAAGACTTGGAAGCAAAGCCATTCGATGTGCCAACTGTTAAAACAAACAAAGACGAGAATAATAATTGTAGATTGTATGATATCTGCCTGAGAATCGGTGCTATCTCTGCCCCTTTCGATATGCAAAAAAACATTGCCCCCTTTTAAAAGCATGTCTATAATTCAATACAGATTAGGCTTGTCTACCCCCTTTCGACCTGTCAAAGTAACCTTGCCCTGCTCCTCTAAGGCGTGCCACAAAATGGTTGCCCCACATACATAATTATTGCCCCACCTTTTATGAGCTCGTACTTACAAAGGGAGCCAAAGGGATTTAACCTCCGCTTCAATATGTAGGAGTGGGGGTCAATTTAATTCAACCAAGTGGACAACAACATTTGCTGAAAACCAGATCATTCCCCGTGAAACGGCTATTCATGAAGCTCTAAATTAATACATTTTGTTTTATATCTATATACTTTTACACGCATTCATACAAGTACACATGTTTTATCGAAATAGTAGAACAGTTACCGCTTGAAACGTCGCAGTAATGCATTTGCAACTCTCCGCTCCATTTGTAGTCCAGTATTGGTGATCAGCAACAATATGAAGCTTCAAGTATTTCTGATCTGGGACAAAACTGCGCGTTTTGATATCCGACATCTGCTCCACAGTATCATGCTCATCATCACGCACTCCGCATTCCCAAGTATGAATGTCCGCAGGTGCTTTGTAGATCACGTGACCAAGTGCGTTATCCATACCTCGTTTCTGCGCATGCGCATGACGCAAAGGTTCAATGTATACGTCTCCATACCCTTCTCGGGAAATGGTTCCAGTCTGGGATATAAACACAAGAGAATTCAGAATTGTACCTTATGATTATTTGATTTGTTATTTGCCCCATTTATACTAGTCACTTGTGCCCGTATGGTTGGTGTGACATAAAAATACTTTAGTATATGAGCCACAGAAGATCGTTTCTCCCATACTCCCATTCATGGTATGCCCTATCAGCACATACTTTCTAACTTTTCTTATTTGCAAAGCTTCAACCTAGCAACCAGAGTCTAGAAAAACCATTGACGGTACTTTACTTCATGTGTTTAAGGTTCAAAATTATTTTGGGGCGATTTGTATCTGTCAAACAACTTACCATTCCTCCGCACGTGTTAACTGACACCCTAGAGTTACTGTGTCCTTTCACAGTACCACTATAGAAACAGTCTCTTGGGATATCCTCCCTCGTCTCCATTCCATCCTCTTCCAAATACATACACGAGGTCGTCTGCTCAGTGAAGAAATCCTTGTCTTTTGTAACTTCCACGTGTAAATCGTCATCAAAGACGCGAAGTTTGAAACCTATTTCATCGTCTCTAATGATTTCACGTGTAAATGTGCGCACTGTCTTTGCTGAAGTTATCTGATTGATGTAAACGATTTCATACTCTGGAACTAAAATAACAATAATTACGTTTCAAATCCATTACCTTAAAGAAAATGATGTTAAAAAGAAGCATGTCAGCATTTTGGCAGCCTCATACGCACGCGCTTAAAGACGCCGCATAGATGCGAGAGCGAAACAAAATGAACAACGCGTTGTCGTCACTGCCACAATAGGTAGAAAAATGGTACAATCATCTCTATCTAAAACCAACACAATTTGCTTAATGTCTTTTGGGTCTTTCTTAAAAAGTTATTTATAAATGTGATTAAAATCCTTTTTCAGTCCGTATCAACATAAAATTTATCTCACAAAGTATATAAAACAAAAATTTATATAAACCGAGGTTTGCAATTATTATACAGTAAAATACAATAATGCAGATAATGAGATAATAATATGAGGGTTGTGGTTGTGACTCAATAACTGCTTTTGTTGTAATTAAACAATAATTAAAAAATATTTATCAGGGTATATATTTTATGTTTATGGTGTTAATTGGGTTTTATTTCAGCGGGTAGTCAACAATTTTGTGGCTAAAAGAAGGCCAATATATCACTAAATATCACTCTCATGTGTAAAACGAATAAATTAGTATAGAGAAATTATACTAATCTTATTTCGTCATTAACTTAACAAAAAAAAATTAATTACATAAACAATGATATTGAGGAGAGGATCGAAAGGCCAATAAGACCTAGAAAATCTAAATAAATAAATAATACATTTTGGATTTAGCGCCTTTTTCCAGATCTTAGAGGGCTTAAAGCGCTGTAATTTCGCTGCCATGATGAATCATCACAATCAGATCGCATCAACTAGGCCGCAGCCGGTTGCAGCGCAAATCTATCCGCACTTAGATTGTAATATCCACCAATTTTCTGTGCAACTCCCCAAATTCCATTGGGTGAAGGTGTATGAAATCGGGATCAACCAAATGCACATACAGTCCTTGGGCACGGCCGGGACTTGAACCCGGGACCTCAGTGGTGCAAGCCGAGGGATCTATCGCTGCGCCAACTCGCTCTCCCATACTATTTTTATTTCCAGAACCATACTTTGCATTCGCTTGAAATGATTAACCAAACCGGTAGATGCATCAGTCAATATTCCTAATATTTAAATAAGGGATATCTTATTTGCATATTGGGTAATGTTATGAAACCACTAGCCAAAAGCCGACCCGATGTGAAACATTGAGGTGATCCCTGAGCTAATTTTAATCCTTTCAACCAAAGCAACATAATATTACTGATGTTTGATATTAATTTTAGAGGCACGGAGAAAACACGACATCATTTTAATACATGGTGGTGACGTCATCGGCAAATAGGATAAATTCTAGTATGGAAAAGGTATTGAATCACATAGAGTATAAGTAATATTCGAATGCTTATACGATTTGTTCTTACAGTAAATTCGAATCGCAAAATATCAGCATAGTGGTATCAAAAGGCATGATCAGATTGGAGTATGGAAGAAGTTGTTCTCATTTTTTTAAAGCATACGTTTGACACATTTATTTTACAACAACAAATTTTGTTCGGATTTTCAGCTTTTTCTTATGTATTTTCAAAAGCTAAATGTGAAGATCTATGAGGACATTTTTTGATTTAAAAATATCCTACTTTTAAAATATAAATATACAGCCAAAATGGCTGAAATTAAAAAGTTTCAATCTAACTTAGTATAATTGTACAGACAAATCGTTGACTTTTGATGGATATTTGAAAAAAATGCGAGAAACCTTCCTAGAGTCAAATGAGCTCTATACGATAACTAAATTGAGCTGTCTTGTTCAAAAAGTGCGAATTTATACCAAAGCAAAGGTGAAAGGCCAGAATTGTATTTTTTTTTTAACAAGTGAGGTTCAACTTAAAATAACAACACATATGTTCAACTTTGTGGAGGGCTTCTTGATTTCGATTTGGTTTGGAATTTGCGACTGGAATTTTGAAAAATTACCCAACAAAATATAAAAAATTTGTTATAGAGGTCCATTAATGTATGTTACATATAACTAAATCTGAAAATGCTACCTTACTTACTTATACATCCCCGTACCCATTTTTCCACTAGGGTCCTTCCCCCCATTCCATATGATGCAAACAAGGTGTCAAAAATTCCCAGCCGCTGTCGATATCGCCATCGAAATTCAGATTGACATAGCATTGTAACTCGGTATTCATGAACATTCCCAAAAATAACACAAAAATTGATCGGAAGTTTTACACCCCTTTGGTACTTTTAAGGCTTCTTGTATCTTAACGAGGGTTGTTTAGATGACTTGCTTAACCAACTTGATTAATAATAACTTTGTAAACAGTGTTTTAATAGTGTAACAAGCAAATGATTAGTAGTTTAAAGGAATAATTGGTTGTTTATTACCTTTTTGTGTCTCGCCCAAAATTCCAAAGTATTCGGCAAGTTCATCTTGTGCAAGACGTAACTGAATAAAAAGCAAATTAGCCGTTGTTGTTATGAAAATGTGATATACCGTATGTAAATCTAACGGAGGAAGTGTCATGCATATCTTGACGAGCGTGGTTCAGAGGTTTAATTCACTAGTGTGGAAACTTGCTGGGGTATCGATTTGGAGAAATATCCGAATTTCATTGGCAACATACTGTAGATTAAATTCGGATTACCATAGTGCATTTAGAATTGGTATATAATAACCCATGAGAGTAATCCGTCATTCGTAGGGGACGTTAAGCCGTCGACCCCCATTTACAGAGAGCCATTAAACATCTCACAATCAGTTATGAAACGAGTATGGTGTTAACCTATGGCTGTTCTGGTATTAATTGGATTTACACAATCTAATTTCAGACATGTGCGGCACTATTGCACTCATGGAGGAAGTGATATCATTGGCTCTGATATTAATCAACAAAGCGAAGTAATCTTTTTACATTTTACAATTAATATAAGAGCCACGTAGCATCAAACTGTTTACCAATACCACCAACATTCAGTGTGTAATGAAAGATGTTTGATCAAAGAGTTTCTTCTTACCTTCATAGACGGATTCCTGGTCCATCCCAACCCCAAAATCGATAGAAGCAGTAGAAGCCTCATATTGTGTCTAGTGTGTAATTATTACTTGTCACAACTAACCGGTAGGATCAAATAATAATTTCATTTTATATCCAGACTATACTTTGCTTTCATAGGTCCGTGATATCCATAAGTTTAATTGGGCGATACCATCACATGGAAGAGGGGGTATATATTATCGCCGTAAAATTTTATCATCAGGTCAATATCCCAGCTGAGTATCAATCCGAAGTAGCCATAATCACATATCCGAAAACACATGTCCCATCAATTAATTGAATATATGAATACAAAACCCACCCAAGTCCATACTGTGGCTAAATTGAGTTAAGCATGGGAAATTGTTGCTATACACAGGCCTGTCATATGTATGAAAAAACAACTCAAATTCATCCTCTGTGTCTATTGAGCATGTGAAAAGTAGCATGTATGAAAGAACCACCCACGACCATGATTTGAATCTTGTAACACATTGATTGAAATCCAGTATGTATAAAAGTCCGCTTGTAACACATTCATTGTTGGAGTGTGACTTTTGAAGAAAAAAATGGGTTTAAGGGTACTTGCCCATGAGTTTCATTCATGGGCGTGTTTGAAAAACGGCACAGCGCATTAGTAAAAAGAATAAAAAATACTAAAATTTTCCCCGGGGTTCGAACCAATGCCAATTGCACTATGAATGCTAAAGATGCCTATACTGTGCCACGGTGCCTGTGGTTAACATTCGGCGATTTTCAAAGATATACATATCAACACGTTTCTAGTGTATTGAAAATCAGATTTTGGTAGGAATACGGTCATAGAAAGACATATGACTCTACTTGTCTGTTTGTTTTTCATTTAATACAAATTATTTTTTATGAATTGAACTGGTACGACTCTTAGCACTCGTGATAAACGACGATTAATTTAGTAATAATAAAATGAAAACGCTGGGTCATTCACGACGTCATTTGTAATTTATGTCAAAACCTGGGGAGGACCACACACATCCGTGCTGCATGTATACGTGCGCAATCGATACTCAATGATCCAGACAATAGCGTTTGAATATACCGCCCTGCTTGACACGTCTTGTCACTTGCGGGAAGATATACTATATAGGCCTACCCTAATAGCTTACAATAGATACCCCACCGTAAATAGCTCTGTTCATTACCTCGCTGTGCTAGTTTATACGCGTAGTGTATGCACTTTTGAACCATATTTTGTTCAAAAATGATAGGAAGGGACTGTTTTCAGCTAAAATGTTGGTTATCAGCAGATGCTTAATGATACCGTAAAGTGTTGCAGAAAGGTAAGCGTACTCTTTATTTATTCAAAATATCACATATCAATGAATTTAAATTTGAAATCCAAAAAGGAAATGTCAGGTCAAACTTCTCACCTTAGAATTATTGTGAAATAAAATCAAACCAAATTTAGGCTCCACAAACAACGTCCAATTATTCCCATTTGTGTTTGCTACACGTGCATATAATAAATTATGATTTGGGGCTAATTTGAGAAGAGTTAATGCCTCGAGTTTCAAAATACACCGAGTGATGTTTTTTGATCAAAAACATCGACAATTCAAGACTCTGTAAAAACAAATCAAGAATTTTCTGGGATAATTGCAAGTAAGTATAATGAAAGTTATGATCTAAGCTACCATATGCATCATTAATTTCCTGACTATGATATTTAGTTGTGGGAAAAGATTACTTTAATGTTTTGGCGGGATTATTTCAACCAAAAAGAGCATGTAGCCTTAATAAAGGAAAGTGTGTGGTTTATATTACATGGCAGAATGCTTATCAACATTATACATACCTGTGTGCTTTATTTTGTATTATCTTATTAGTGGTAATCTTATTCCAACATTGTTGTCTTTGTATATGAGTCAAAAAACCACCCAAGTCCAGAATTTACAATGAACCCCACGAAGTCCATGAAATGCTAATCGTCATACTTAATACAGTTTAACCCACTCATATGCAAGTAAAACTTACCATATTGACCAGGTACATATAACTGAAGGAATTAAAATGATACACAGGTTTTTCTCTCAAAATCACTTCCCATGGACTTTGGTGGGTTTTGTATTCATGTATTCAATTGTCGCTCACCCCCAAAGAAATTTTAGGTTATCGATAATATCTCTGTGCACAAACAGGGCTTATAACCTTGGTTGGCAAAACTTAGCTACGTGGGTGAAAGAAAAACGTATCTAAGCCAAATATGCGATAGCTGCCCACTTTTGGGATAAGTGGGCGAGGTAATCTTCAAGGGGGTAATTTTTAGGAAAAATGTTCAAAAATGGGATAAAGAGTACAAGAAAAATCTTAAATATGAGGGTGGCCACAGGGGGCAAGGGGGCAAGAATCGTCATGGGGAGTCAGCTCAGCACTACGGATACGCCAATGCTCTGGTGCAAGGGGCCTCGATTTCTATTCCCGATGAAGACAATTTCCCGATTGATCTCTCCATTACAGTATTTGACATGAGAGGCATAAGCAGTGCATGACAGCCAGGTCCGTTCAGGTTAATGTGTAGCTACTCATACACCCTTCTTTGGACATCATAGGAAAACAATGTCTGAATGATTTACCCAGGTTAAATACATGTAGAAAGAAGTACAAAAAAAATTAAGCGAAAAAATTTAAAAATTTAAAGACTAATCAAATGGTAATTAAAAAGGAGTTATCCTGGTACATTTTCAATGGTATGATAATTACTTTTATTTCAGCTGGTAGCTAAAACTGGGTTGATGAGGCGTGTCAATATCCTTCAAATGTAGGCCTGCACCCGATCCTGTATCCACCTCATTACCATAACCTCGTTGTTACATACACTTTGTTAAATATACAACTTGGTCACTTCAGGTTTATACCAGTATGCTTGTCTGTTACCACACCAACAAGCTACATCAAGAGACAAATGTACGTTTATATATTTATATATATTTATTATACGCACTATAACTTACTAATACACATTTAGGATAAAAACGAGATAATTGAGATAACTTGCACCAACACAAACTTTTACACGGATACCAGTCTAATCAATTCAAAATTCGCTCTACCACGGTTGTTTGGTGTGTATAAAATTGACTTCATTATTGAATAAATGCAAACTATAGATGGCGCTATTTATCCTAAATCATATTTGTTTATTTGCAAGGGGTAGGTGATTAATATTGTCATTAAAACAGCTGGAATAGGTGAAACAAGCAACAAGGAAATTTTATAAACATATTTCATCAAACAATAAAAGGAATTATCTGTATTAAAAGCTTGAAAGAGTAATTTCCAGTAACTAAATACCGCCACCAATTGTGTCATTAATAGAAACATTTTATATCCGAAAAAGCTATAAAAATGCCATAAAAGTGAATAATTTTGTAAAAGAGGGGTAATAAAAGTTGAGAATGACTCATACCTTATCATGATATCACATTTAGCTGTTTAAGCCTAAAATTTGGTTGTACATGTTTTGTTTGAAAAACTAATAAATGATCCCATCGAACAACCGTGACTGTGACTGATTTTCAAATGATAATAAACAGACCTGTATTCCTTATTTATAAATAGCAATTTATAAATTCTTGATCGAGAGAAATGGAGGTTGCCATTATGGCTGGGCGCCAGCATGTCTGGAGAGTTGACATTTAGCACAGTGGGTGGTCTTCCTGTACTTTTCAATGGTAAGGCAGTTGACTTAATAAAAACCATTATAAAATAAATGGCGCTCGGTAAATTTTAAAAGCTTTCGAAAACTTTTCTCTAAAATCAGTTTCTCATAACATATGTAAGTTACAGGATCCCCCAATCTTCAGATTTTTGGCACATGTCATTATTGTGAAAATTCATGAATACCGCCATCTTTTTTTCCTATTCATTTGTATGGAGTGAATGCTTATCTAGATACTCTTTGCTGATATGATGCTGTGTAATGGCTGCACCCATGTACCCCATGGTGATTTATTAATAGCTATTTATACATAATGAATACAGGACTGATAAAGCTCGCAAATAATTATAGATTATAACTCTGATATATTAAAAAACAAACCAAGAGAAACCCTATAAATCATTGTTTACCATGGTATTTTGTGGTGAACTTGCATTTCTTGATATTGTATTTGGCGGAAAAAAAGTAAACCAATCAACCAATCAACCGATCCTGACTTTGGAGCTCTTAGGGCAACACAATTTGTTAGGCCTAATAACGGAGAACATGTATATTCCTACACCTGTAAGGGCCACTGCAGACTTTTTGGTGGATGTCTTCGTTATTTAACCTATTCCCATTCTATGTTCAGTAATATTTCACTTTTAACGATAATATATTTCCCCCAAACATTCGACATTTTCCGTCAACACACATTCGTAAGAGATAAAAATTAATTAAAATAGATTAAATAATGACTACTTGTTGAACGAATATTCTGCATCCAATATTCGGAGTCTGTATGGCCCTTTACTTTGGTATTGGATGGATGCACGTGAAACGGAGGAGTGACACAACCAGACTGCCGCGAGCGAATTAAGTTATGACGTCACAGTAGCCCTTATGAAAAAGCAACACACTCGGTCGATGCGTGAACACTTTATTATATTTTTAAATCGGGCATGTATTATAAACATGATTGACGCTATATATGACACATTTTTTCAATATGTAAACATGTAAATATGTAAATAATTCTGTTGCATTCACTGACACGAATTGACAACAGCTTTTTTTAATTATCAGGCGATCTGCTCAGATATTTCAGGAACTCATTGTAACACTGGTAGTTTTAGAATTACTGGTCACTAAGGCAGCTGAATTTACTGAAAAGAGAATGGACAAAATAACATTAATTAATGTCACAATATTTGCATTCTATAAAAATGTGGGTCGCGTGAGTGTACAGTAAGCCAGTTATGTTCACCCCTGTATAATCCAAAACAAAGACAAACATGATTGTCTTTAGCTATTTAAGACCTTATTTGTTGAAATTGGTTAAGAATTAAAGAAACGGTGATCTAAAACCTTGCAATTTTTTCTTCTAATCAATGAAAGCACGATGTTAGTTTTAACGTGCTAATCAATGGAAGCACGGCGTTAGTTCTCTTGTTCGAAAACGCTTTGTGTACAAATCAATAGGGCTTGCAATGGAGCAAATTGCAACTTTCTAATTGGCATCTTCCTTGGGTTTTTGGATGTTGTGTCTTTATTTCTTGAACGATTTCAATGAATGAGATCTTAAATTCGAGCTAAAAGACCAATTATGACATATCTGTCTTTTATTGGGGAAAACAGGGGTGAACATAACTGGTACCTTATTTTTTGGCTTACTGTATTTTGGTATAGGGTGTTCCTGAAAGAACCATTCCATCAGAAACTTTTAATTTTGGGCTATTTTAATGCCCAAGTCAAACATAACTAAAATATTAATGTTGTTAAAGAATTAAACAGCTATCACATACTTTTTGAACTTTGACAACATGTAAATGGTAAGGCAAAGATTTTTTGGCAAGCCGAGCGAGAAGAGGGCAATCAATTTGTGGCACTTTTCAAGAGAGGGCAAGCAATTTTTGGCACGCCGTTTGGACATTTTAAAGCCCCGACCACCGGCTCATAAGTATTGCATAGCCCCTAAATTGTTTGACTGCTAAATAGCACAGTCTGTATGTAATGTACAAGTCTGTCAAAGCAAATTTGTTGATAATCGAAGGAATTGTTGAAAAGACGATTGTTCCCCATCCATGGAATTATTTGGTTATACATCACTAATATCCTGGGCGCTGCATGGAAATACGACGAGGAACTATTTGTTTGTGTGGCATCTGAAAAGACTGCAGTGCTTTAAAATCACTGAAATTGAAAAGTTATGTAGCCAAAACGTACATTTTGAGTTTTGATGCTTCGAAGTAGTATATTTTCTGTCATTATATGACATTTTTGTTGTAATATTACCAAAATTCATTCGCATGGCATCGGTTCTTATATTCAACCTACCTAACTTTCAGCTTCGAGCTAGGGCGCACTGCCAATTTAAGGTGTTTACGGTTCAGTGCGCTAAAAGCAAGAAAAGTCTCTGGTCAACCTATGTTGAGTTTTTGATGATTTGGCATCGAAATCAACTAGAAGACATGCTTATTTTGTTCTGAGCGTAGTAAACTGTGCTTCATTGAAGTAAGACATGCTTATTTTGCTCTGAGCTTATCTTGTTTGCTACTGAGTTCTATTTGAACTTGCCTTCAGTTTTTGACTTGAATTTGTTTTTAAACTACAGCATGTAGTTTTCGTTGTTTGCTTTTATATTTTGTTGTCTGTCCCTGAAGAAGAGCAGTTTATCTGCTCGAAACGTCGGTTGTTTTTTGTCTGTTTGGTTTTGTTTGTCTGCTCCAAGTTATTTTGTACTGTTTTGCTGACGCGTCTGTGGGCTCTGAAATTGGCAATTTTTGGCCATCGAACTTTGTCTGTTTTGGTACCTTTTGGTTTTTTGAGTGTGCACAGTGATTTAAGCTGATTTACATCATTGATCCTTGTTGTTTTTGCAGGTTTAGCACTTTTGTGAGCCTGGGAACTGGTAATCTTTGGCTATCGAACTTCCTATGCCTACATTTGCTGGTTTTGCCCCCCTCCCCTGCATATTGTCTAGTCTGTATATTACATGTTTCCCCGCATCAAGTTGGTGTACCTTGCTCGTTTTCTTTTCCATCTAGTTTCACCTGATATTGGTGGCGTTTTAGCCATTTTTCATTAGTGGTGTTGAACCATGTAGTTATCTGTGTCGACCCCACACGGTCAATATGAAAGCGGTCTTTGCGGTTCCTATCAAGTTACATATTACAGATACCTACTTGATCTTTTCCAAATATCTATTCAGCGAGCACTTTGACCATCCCATTTCATGGTCGAAATATCCTGCAGCACCCATTACATATCCTTGGCGACCACAGTTAATGCCACCGGTATCATGACCAAGACAAAGGCTACAATTTGATGATAAAAATTAAAACAATAATCCAACATTAATACATTCACAACAAAATGAGCCAAGAAGTAAATGACGTGCTACATGCATTGCATTAACTCAACTGTAAAATTTGGAGGATGGGGTTGGGGAAAATTTCTTGAAGTTGAGAATGCAGCACCTTTTGGCGACAGAATAAGCGCGCGAAAATTTTTTGTATATTGAACCTAATCTAGTGAAATATGGTGCCAAAGTGGATTAAAATTAAATTAAATAAATTACATAAATTTTAGGCTAAATTGGCCAAATATGAGGCGTCAACATCGGGGTGATGATTGCAGGGCTATGGACCATTCCCCCTATCAAAATATGGGGGGGTATCCCAAATTCCCCTGGGATCAAAGCCTATAGTAATATCGCTTGCGCTCTTTTCAATGGAAGTTGTTGTTTTCTTGCCAAAAGTTTTTTCATAGTTTTTTAATTTTAGGTAAAATACTCAACGTTTTAGAGTTATTTTTGGACATGCTAATTATAACAGTCAGATAGTGGTTCTTACTTGTGTCCCATTTCGTGTGCCATTACTTGTACACCAAACAAAGCTCCTACGTATGACACTGATATCTTGCTATACCCACAGGCAGTGCATACATATGCCAGCCCGGCATAGTCCATGTGCATTCTGAAATTCAATTACAAGGTAGGAAACAATTTTAAAGAGGAAGTTATATTCAGAGAATCAACAAAATCAAGGGAGAAGAGAGTAAACAAGGGAAGAGGCCTACGCATCATACACTGGAACATGGAAACATTCAAACAGTACAAACTAGCGCACGAGATCAAATTAATTATGCTTAATCGCATTCTTAATATATCAATATACAGGGGAAGAAGAATCACGCATCGCACACTAGCACAATTAAACATGAATTTACAAATGAAAACATTACATGCATAGGCAGATATACCAGAGTAACAACTCCGGACATACCTGCCTGTGCGGGGACTCGAACCCCAGACCTCTCGCTTGTCGGGCGAGCGCTCTACCACTGAGCTACACAGACTGTCCCTGATAAACAGGACTCAAGTCTGGTACTTATGGATATGAGCAGTCATGCGGTGTGAACAGTACAAACAACACATTACATACCAGTGTACGAGATCAATTAAGAGAGTGTTTTTTGCCCGCCTTGCACCGAAACGAGGTGTTTGTTGGTTAACTGCTTATTTTACATTCACTAGTAATCCAAAACCATATGATGACAACAAACGCGCTCTGTAGCAATGAGTTATTTGACTCCAAATGATATTTATGATACTAGTAGTAGTATTAGATCATTTGCGCGCAGTGTATTTGTTAAGATAATCACACTCTCCGCGGACTTATCGCGCAGGGCTCAAGATCTTAACGCGACAACTCCCTGGTCAAGGCCGATTATCTTGACGAATACATTTGAATGCTTGATAATCCATCATGTACTTCATGTGCATCAGTTACAATAAAACAATATGTTATTAATTACTACATTATTTATTTTAGTTTGAACATTTAGGAGAGAATATCATAAATTAAACGCTTGTCAATGACTTGGATTGAAAGGATACTATATATATCTAATCAGCAAAGTTGGAATTTTATTTGTGTAAGTTAAAATTTTATTTGTTTAAGTATCAATGATACTATGTATAAAATCAATTGCCCTTTTCATACATATTATGACTCAATTGAAAAACGTTGGCACGCTTCTATGTTCAGTTCAAACAGTCTACAGTAGACCTACCGTCTCCCGAAAAGCAATATTATCTAACATATGGTTTAGTGTTCATGTTATCTACAAGTGCAAGGTTCTGAAAATTACATAACGTTGCAATCCTGAGAACCATGCGTACAGCATCTGTGGCCATCCTCTAGAAACTGTTCCATGCTAAGTACCTTGGCGTTGAAGTATCCAATAACCTAATATGCAAGTCACATCACCAAGAGAGCCTCGTGTGAGTCGTGTACCCTGCGTGTACCATTGGATTCCTGCGTCTTAACCTGCGTAACTGTCCCCGTAAGGTTAAGGTCTAGTGCTACAATACCTTTGTCAGAACAATAGCAGAGTATACAAGCTGTGTCTCGGAACCCCATACTCAGCCCATAAGAGTTCAACTGGGATTCCCTTGAACATCGACGAACTGTATTTAAAATCCCCATGATGCACAGAATCAAAATGGGTTGATCCACATTCCTCAATCTCAGTTAAACCAAGAGTAACATCTACTAGAGGCAACATCTGAACATCAGACGTTTCCACATCACTAACTCCTGTACTACTATGATGAATCATTATGATGATGGAACTCTTTCGCAACAAGAAGTCGACTCTCCACTACTACAAATCAACCAGAGTGCCACTATACTCTTGTGAGAATCTCCAAAGTAGCGCAAGATCGTCTTCTAGAAAAAGAAGATCTACATTATCTTGTTTAGCGTCCATAATTGACTAATTCGTCGCGTCAAACTCGGATACCATTGCTGAATGGTAGTTCGTCAAATATAATGCATGAGACAAAAATACATAATGGTGAAATTATAATTTGATACTTACGGTACAATAAGAGACACGTGGTCCCATTGTGCTTTATCTGGTTGATTATCCGTCCATTCACGGGTTAATACTAAATTCGTTCCCGACGACGTTGATGTTGTGTTCAAAATTGTCTGAGGAGAAAAAATATCAGCTATAGTCAAAAGATTATTTTGCGCAATGCATTCTATGGTATGACAATTTTCATTTAATTTGCACCGGTCATAAGTTCGATTCTTAGTCTAAAACTGATTCACGTTAATCGGGAAAGATAGAGATTTTTTATCCTCCTGTGGAGCATTTTATCTGTCAGACGTTACATCTTTACATTCTCTGCTGCATTTTGCTCTAAGCTGAGACTAGTTTTGGTATACTAGTCTCAGCTCTAAGGCCCTGTGTCAAAAATATCTAAAACAAACCAAAATGAAATAGAGATGCCCAAAACGTTAGTAAAAAGTTCGTACAGTTGCTCTAACTTGCCTGGAACCATGAGTCACCAAAGTGCGAATATTTCCAAACATCTAAATTAGCTAAAAATGTAAGACATGTTACAAAACTATATTTTCTAGAAATTCAGAGAGTACAAAACATATTGGCCGGTTAATTTTCACACAGTGACGTTAACTAGGCTGTTTGTAGAGATCACGCGTCAATGATGAGAGCACTGTGTATTGTAGCTCTCTTATTGTGTATAGGAAAATAAACAATAGCTGCAGTATGTTACAAACAATCCATGTCCCCAAAAATGGTGCTGACCAAGGAGGATACATAGAAAGGAGAAGGAATAGATTACGTAATGCTTTGTTCCTTTGATGCCGATTAGAGATTGCGACAGGCTATTCATAAAAGTGGTACCATTGTCACTGATCCGGCATCATGTTAACGCTTTACCCAACAGGCGAGTATAAATAAGTGACCACAATACAGTCATGTGTAAGGGCAGTCATGTGTAAAGTAGTACCATTCCCTCATTTCAAATCTTTAGTTTTGGTTTCTCTTTTGTTCAGAAACCAAAAATCAAGGGATTAAAAAATAGAGCAGATCTGGTCTGCAATCATAACACTATTATGCTGGGAGGACACAGTATAGGGTATATAACCAGAAGTATACAATAGCCTATTGTGCTAACATAATTATTATCAGGATTGATATCGGAAATCTATCCCCGCGGACGACAGTTGATGCTCTCTGTCGAAGGTGGCGTACGTATTACACTCCGAGTTCTAGGCCTAGAAATCATATACATGCGCGTATATTGAAGGATGGGGTGGGGTGGGGGCTTTGTTTGTTTGTATGAAACATAAATGATGCATGGAGATGATTTGATTATGAATTAGTTTATTATTTACTTGGGTTCCAAGATGGGCTCTAGTGCTGGAGACCTAAAAAGAAGAAAAGCACTAGCCTGGGGAGCTTTCTGGAAACTGGAACGCCTTTGGAGAAGCCCATCCCTGCCAATCGAAACAAAAATCAAGGTGTTTGAGACAACTTATGTTACTGTCTTTCTGTACGGGTGCGAGTCATGGGTAATCACCAAGGACATGGAAAACAAGATCAATGCCTTTGCAACATCTTGCTACAGAGTCATGTTAAACATCAAGCGTGTGGATCGGATCATCCAAATGAAACCGTCTATAATCTGACCAACACCACTCCACTGGTTGCCAGAGTCAAGATTCATCAGCTCAAATTTCTCGGCCATATACTGCGTCTTGAAGACGACGAGCATGTGAAAGAATATGCCCTCTATATTCCACCACATGGGAAGAGGAAACCGGGACGGCCGCGCACACTGTACTTACAGTATGTCAGAATGTATTAGCTGCCAGGTTCACATTTCTACACTATTCTATAATGGTAATCGCTGCGTATACATGTAAGTATAAGTATAGGTCTATAAAGGTTTTTTTCACAAATGTCCATTTATCTTTTATTTTAAGAAGGAGATTGGCATAGAAATAGCGGCGGTGGAGGGGGGTGGGGGCAGATGTGAGAAGTTTTCCCTGTGAGAAGTCTTGAGAGGGGATATGAGGGAGGAAAAGGGGAGGAGGGATATGGAGAATGAGGGGGCCTACAGGAAAGGAGAAGGAGGACAAATGAAGAGAAAGAAATAATGAGAAGTAAATAAAATAATAGAAAGATAAGGACATATTTATATTGGAATGACAAATATGTGATGTGATCAAGCAAAATTAGTCGGAAGTCAGAAATACTGATTTGTTTTTGGAAACTCTTTAAGGATCCAAAATGAGCGTTTATTGCGTTTCGACAGTATTTTTTGTGGGACATGAGAGCACCTCAGACCTATCGAATTGCATTCTGAATACGAAGCATGTCTTTCTGATATCAAATAATTTTCATTTTTTTTAAATCACAATATAATACAAATTTTATGACAAATTATAAAAATTTGATATTTTTCAAATTTTTGATATATAACAGTCCTCGAAGTAAATTATATAAATCTAATGATATATTTTAAAGTGTATGTAGCAGGAGGAAAAGCCGACGGTCAATTGAAAATTTTGACCTTTCATATTGAAGATATGGATTTTTTCCCAAAAAGACCTAATTTTTTTGGTGTTTTGGGAAAAAATTCATATCTTCAATACGAAAGGTCAAAATGTTCAATTGATCGTCGGCTTTTCATCCCACCTACATACACTTTAAGTATAAATCATCAGATTTATAAAGTTTACTTCAAGTACTGTTAAATATCAAAAATATCAATTTTTTTATTTCATTCATTTTATGGCAAATCATTAAAATGATTTGCCATAAAATGTGTATTAAATTGCGAATTTCAAAAAATCAAAATTATTTGATATCAGAATGACATTCTTCGTATTCAGAATGCATTTCGATATGTCTGATGTGCTCTAATGTCCCAAAATAAATACTGTCCAAACGTTCATACCCCAGCCCTTAACTGCTCGTATCTTTTGAACTGGTTGTCCAAATTCAATGGGATTTTCTGCAAAATGTAGCTTTGCAAATGTTGTTTACAATCCTATAAGAAACTGAAAAGTGAATATAACCGACTTCGGACTGATTTTGCTTGATCACATCACATATTTTAAACCAGACTGCCTTTAAACCTCAAAGACAATACTGCCTTTTATATTTGGAGGAGGCAGGCGTGTATCACTTACATTAGTCTTGATGATTGTTATTCGAGAGAGAAGCAAGGTAAGACCGGGAAGCATAGCCATTCGATGTGCCAGCTGTTGAATTAAATAAAGACAAGAAAACCGTATAGAAAATTGCAGATTGTATGATATCCCAGCAAACACAAAACGTTTTCGACATCATTCGCAAAAGGTTATAAAAGGTTGTCAGAAAACGTTAAAATGTCGGGTTATATAAAGGGTATATTAAGAGTATAAAACGTTGTCATAACCTTAAAAAACATTTTTTGATAATCTACTGCTCTGCAAACAAAAATGTTTTACAGAAAACGTTTAAATGTCGGGTTATATAAAGGGTATAAAAACGTTTTAATAACATTCCAAAAACATTCTTGAAAACTTGATACAAAACATTCTAAACAGAATGTTATTTTGTGGTTGAAAAAATATTTTGCGAAAAATGTTTGCACAAAACATTTTCAATAACGTTTTAAAAACGTTTTCATGACCTTTATATAACCCGACATTTAAATGTTATTACAAGGTTTTGAAAAAAACATTTTAAGAACATTTCTGTGTTTGCTGGGTTCAAATATTTTAACATAATGTTATTTAAGTATTGACACAATATTTGGGAAAAATGTTTGCAAAAATAGTTTATAATAACATTTTTGAAAACATTTAAAAATGTTGTTGTAGTGTGTTTTCATACAAAACGTTTTAAAACGTTATCATGACCTTTATATAGCCCGACATTTTAATGTTATTAAAACGTTTTAACCTAAACCAAAAGCCAAAATATAACTTATTTAAAACGTTTTTAAAACGTTTTTGTGTTTGCTGGGATGTCTGCTAAAGAATCAGTGCTGTGAATCTCTACCCTTTTCGATGTGTAATCCAATACAGAATTAAAAAGACTTGTTTGCGTCTAACGTCACTGTCAAACAAACTCACTTCAACTCTTAATTGTTTAGTAGCGCGTAAAAAGGTTGATTCCTCTGGTACCGATCGGAGAAAAGGAATAGCAGAAAATGGCGAAAACTTACGTAACTTTTACAAGTCAAAAAGCAACTTTTGTAGGCTTTGTAAACATGATGCCTTCAAGAAAAATGTTTCTATTAAGACCTAACTTCTATAAGGCACGTTGTGTTACCGCCGCGCCGCATTCAGAATCATCACGACACACGTAAACAAACCGTTCCCGCGTTGATTGACAGATGACGTCAGACGCAAACTAGTATTTTTTTTTTTTTTTTTATTCTGTCTTTGAATATAACCATGTTATGCGAGCGCAATGAGCCGGAGATTTGGCATATGTGAACTTTGTATACACTGAGAGGGTGTCCTAAAACATAAGCTTCTCCACCAACAATTAGTGGTTTTTAGCGGGTTCGCCGTCGGACAAGTTTAGAACTGTCAAGCTTTCGTCAGGAGTAGCTCTGACTTCTTCAGGACAAAGTACCTAAGAATGAGTTTTGGTGGCTCTGAAAAGAGCCGTTTCTTCTAGACTGCCCCTTGTCTACAGAAACAAGCAGATCTCGCCTATCTGCTAAATTAAAGGTTTGTTGGCTCTGAGAAAGAGCTGTTCAATGAAGACTGCCCCTTGTCAACAGAGAACATGTAGACTGCATATACTGTAGTAGAAGTATACGGCTTACCAGGAACCGTTTGGCCACTCATGGACAGATTGATTAATTGTATGCACGATGAGCGTTTATATCACTTAATTGCGGACGTGGTACAGATTAGCGGCTCTGTGATTGGTTGTTTGAAAATAGATCAACGATCAACCAATTTCGACCTGTCAAAGTAACCTAGTCCTTGTAACGTGTCACAAAATGATTGGCTCCTAAAAGTCCCTCATATAAATAATTTTTGCACCACCCGTTACGAGCTGTTACGTAAAAAGGGAATGAAGCTACAAATCTTTATCATGTTTATAGGCGGGGAGCGGAGGTCATTTTAATTAAACCAAATGGAAAATAACATGTGCTGAAAACCGGATCATTCCCATTGAAACGGCTCTCAAACTCTAAATTATGTTTTGTATCTACTTGTACACACATTTATGCAAGTACACATGCGCTGAAACTGAAGTTTTATCGAAATAGTAGAACAGTTACCGCTTGAAACGTTGCAGTAATGCATTTGCAACTCTCCGCTCCATTTTTAGCCCAGTATTGGTGATCAGCGACAATATGAAGCTTCAAGTATTTCTGATCTGGGACAAAACTGCGTGTTGAGATATCCGACATCTCCACAGTATCATGCTCATCATCACGCACTCCACATTCCCATGTATGAATGTCCGCCGGTGCTTTGTAGATCACGTGACCAAGTGCGTTATCCATACCTCGTTTCTGCGCATGAGCATGACGCAAAGGTTCAATGTACACGTCTCCATACCCTTCTCGTGAAATGGTTCCAGTCTGTGGACATAAACACAAGAGAATTCAAAATTGTACAATTTGTAATTAGCTTCATACCGCATTAAACTATTCAATAATTGTGCCCGTATGGTGTGACATAAAAATCTATGTGCCATAGAAGATCGTTTCTCTCATACTCCCAAGAATGGAATGCCCTACCAGCACATTGTACTTTCTCAATTTTTTTATTACAGCGGTAGGGTATCTAATCATTATTACCTACATAATGGCAGATAATTTGACATTTTACAAGACCGCAATCGGAATCTAAACACATTTTGACGGTAATCTATTTCCCCCTTCTACTTCATGTGTTTAAGGTTCAAAATTATTTTTCGCAATTTTCTTAATTGGGATCTTGTTGTTGCACGCGGCTGTGTACTCTACATTGTTTCTTTCGCGAAATTGAGCTTTTTTGAAATGTATTTACTTTGTTATGTTTTGTATAAATACAAGGAAAGAAAATCCAGATTTGTTAACTCTAACTGCTCTATTTTATGGGTATTATTTCACTATTTCACTCATTTCCGCAATTTAAAAGGAAAGAAAATCTTTGTTGTATCATCGGGGTACACGCGCGCAACAACGCATCGCGTTTTGTAGTCGCGCAGTTTGTTAACGCACAGATACGCTACGCATACGCAACGCTTATCTGCATGCGCGGCGCATCTTATGGAGTACCACAGAAGCACTGATTTCACAAAAACCTAGCGGTCAAATGGCTCCGTTTTAGCTGATAAAATGTGAATTTTTTCAAGTTATTTCCCCCGATTTAAACATCAAGATATCAAATGATTTCGACCAAACTTCTCAAGGGGCTGTGGATTTACCCGATATTAACGTAATATAAGGTAGAAAAACGAGAAACGCCGCATTCTACTGTGAGCTTCGATCAAAGTGCAAAATGTGACCACTTTAAACTTCAACGGCCTTTATTTCAATGTTCATTTTCTCGGTAAAATGACGATTTAGGTACACGATAACTCAATAAATACAGCATCTATAGGTAAGCAATTATGCTCATCATAAAAAGCATGATCGACTTAAGAAACGGTTTTCTCATTTTTTTTATATTTTGGTCTATTTCCGATTTTAGGCATCATTTTGTGCAAATAGGCGTTTGTGAATTTTAAAAGTTCATTTTGATGCCTTATATGGTCAATATCTCAAAAAATAAGGCCAATATCAAAAAACTATAAAAAAAAAAACGTTTTTGGAATGGTGCCTTAAGACTAAGAAAAACAAAACGAAAAATTTTGGAAAGAGTGTTTTTTGTTATGATGTACCGAACAAAATTGCCAAAAATTCACTTTTTGTGATTTTCTTCATAATTGTTGTTTTTACACCAAATCTGTATTTATATTGAGCTTCATTGATGTCTTGCCTTTATAAAAATGTATACTTTTATATGTCTTGCGTGAATAATTGCAAAGTTATGGCACTTTTACTACACGCATGTCTGAGAGTACACAGCCTCCTTAACTCAATCAAGATACACCAAACCTACACTATATTCAAAACCTACTTCCTTGTGATTTAGAAGAAAAAATTGTATATTTCTTACCTTCAGTCATCCAAAAACAATCAAACAAATTATTTCCATTGAGAAAATATTATTTGTTAACATATCACACACTTAATAATAATTGACAAAGGAAACTTACTGCTCTATGTGCGGTTATTGAGCATGTGAAATCCATGGACTTGGGTGGGTTTTGTATTCAGGTATTCAATTTTATAATACATTTTTGAGCAGTCTGTATAGGTTTCTTTTTCTATAAAATTTCCAAACTCAAACAACTTACCATTCCTCCGCACGTGTTAACTGACACCATAGAATTACTATGTCCTTTCACAGTGCCACTATAGAAACAGTCTCTTGGGATATCCTCCCTCGTCTCCATTCCATCCTCTTCCAAATACATACACGAGGTCGACTCCTTAGTGAAGAAATCCTTGTCTTTTGTAACTTCCACGTGTAAATCGTCATCAAAGGCGCGAAGTTTGAAACCTATTTCATCGTCTCTGATGACGTCACGTGTAAATGTGCGCACTGTCTTTGCTGAAGTTACCTGATTGATGTAAACGATTTCATACTCTGGAACTGAAATAACAATAATTACGTTTTAATGTTAAAAAAAGAAAGACAAATATTTTGTCCTTAATTTCATTTTCCAAGGTGTGTAAATACCACGGTCGGAATTGCATCCATTACACTATTTTCACCCTGATGTGGCAGTGACGTCAGTGTGCATTTTATTTGGCACAGCCTGAAATCGCTTTCGCTCAATGCGTTAGTGACATGGCGTACACACGCGCTTAATAAAGACGCCGCATACACCGTTTTTGTCAGACGTCACCAATCAATCGATATTGGGTCCAGCATTCAAGTCATCAGCATCCAAATGCAAATACCGCACCGTCGCGAGCGATCAACTTTATGCGACGCTAGACGTCACGGTGTAATAAACAAGCAAAATTGATAACAAAGGTTGATTTTCAAATAGCATCGCAGTTGTTCCGTATCTTTTGTATTTTGTAGCATCAAAACAAGGTGAAAGAAAGGTAACCAGTATACAGTTCCCATTTAAACAATTATTTTGTGGAAGATGAAGTGAAAGATAAATATGACAAAACCGAGGAGAAAATACGCACAGTATTTGGTGCTTTCACATCGCGGGCACGTGTTGAACGCACGTGTTGTGGTGTGTCTAAGACCCCAATATCGATTAGGTGACGTCACCTAATCTTTAGATGCGAGAGCTAAACATCAACGCGTTGACGTCACTGCCAACCACAGGGTGAAAATGGTACAATCATCTCTATCTAAAACCAACAGATTTTGCTTAATGTCTTTTGGGTCTTTTTTAAAAAGACATTTAAGAATGAAGACATAAAGAAAGAAAATTATGTCACAAAGTATATAAAACATACGGTTATTTATACCGAGGTTTGCAATTATACAGTAAAATACAATAATGCAGAAAATGAGATAATAATATGAGGGTTGTGGTTGTAACTCTTGTATTATAATAACAAATTGTAGGATAGGCTTTTACGACGTGAATTCATAACAATTAGTGGAGTCAGAGCTACTCTTGACGAATCATTATAATAACTGTTTTTGTTATTAAAGGAGTATTTCGTGATCCTAGCCTCCTCTATTTATGTCATTTTTCATTAGATATCCGCGAAAAAAACCTATTCCAAAAATTTCAGTTGATTCCGATTTTGCGTTCGCGGGTTATGCATGATTATGTGTATCACACTGCTCCATAGACAATACGTTGTAATTTTGTTCTGGTGCACCAGAACGAAATTCAAATTTCGCGATATCTTTGCAAAACGAATTAATCTGCAAGAAATATTTTGTACATAAACATTATGTAGCCAGATGTTTCCAGTGATATAAAAATCTCAACTTTTTTTGAGAAAAGTGTGGGGATGAGGCTGTGGATCACGAAATGCCCCTTTAATTAAACTATAATTAAACTATACTTATCAGGGTATACATTTTATGGTTATTGGTGTTGATTGTATTTTATTTCAGCGGGTAGTCGATAATTTTGTGGCTAAAAGTAGGTCAACAATTTTGTAGCTAAAAGTAGGTCAATATATCACTAAAAAGTATGCTGTCGTGTATAAAATGAATAATTTCAACATTATTTCAATAAAAAACCAATAATTTAAAATTACATAAACAATGACATTGAGGCGATGAGCGAAAGGCCAATAAGACCTAAAAATCTATTGCTTTTTTACTTTCAGAACCATACTTTTCATTAGCTTTAAAGGATTAACATGATGGGACACCACGAGTTTTCCAAATTTCCAAGATGGCGCGGCCCAAATTCCAAAAGCCGGTAGATGCATCAGTCAATATTCCCCAATATGCAAATAAGGGTTAGGGTTATCTTATTTGCATATTGGGTAATTATGAAGTCACTAGCCAAAAGCCGACTTCATGTGAAACATTGAGGAGATCCTTGAGCTAAATTTAATCCTTTCAACCAAAGCAACATAATTACTAATTTTTGAGGCACGGCGAAAACACGACATCATTTTATTACATGGTGGTGACGTCATCGGCGAATAGGATAAATTCTAGTACGGAAAAAGTACTGGATCACATAGAGTATAAGAAATATTCGCTTGCTTATACGATTTATTATACGGTAACCTCGAATCTCAAAATATCAGCATCAAAAGGCATGATCAGATTTGAGTATGGAGAAAGTCGTTTTCATTAAAAAACATACGTGTGACCTTTTTTTTTAAAGTTCACAACAACAAATTTTGTTCGGTTTTCAGCTTTTTCTTATGAATTTCAAAAGCTAAATCTGAAGATTTAAGAGGTTATTTTTAGATTTTTTAAATTTTCATACTTTTAAAATATAAATATACACCCAAAATGGCTGAAATGCAAAAGTTTCAACGTAACGTAGCATAATTATTTTGACATATCATTGCCTTTTGATGGATATTTGACAAAAATGCGTGAAACTTTTCTAAAGTCAAATGAGTACTACACGATAACTATAACACATAATTGTGTTTTACGACAATTGAGATTCAACTTAAAATAACAACCCATATGTTCAACTTTATGGAGAGGTTCTTAATTTCGATTTGGTTGGGAATATGCGACTGGGATTCTGAAAATGACCCAACAAAATATAACAAATATGTTACAGAGGCCCATTATTTATACCTAAATCTGAAAATGCTACATGTTTTCACTAAGGCCACTCTCCCGTTCCATATGATGCAAACAAGATGCAAAAATTCCCGGCCGCTGTCGATATCGTCAGTGGCGTAACTAGGGTTGGGAGCGCCTGGGGCAAGAAACAAAATTAGCGCCCCTACCCCCTCCCCAAAGAATATCTTAGACTCGGGCATTGGCGTAGCTCAGGGGCTAAGGATACATAATGCTTCCCCCCCTCCATTCTTGAAACGATTGCGCGAAAATTTGAACAAATAAGGCCTATACACTAATTAATTTTGGTTGCTAGTGTGAATATCGGTCTTAAAATGTTCTTTCAATTGATTTTGTGCTGGGAGGGGCAATTGGTCAATTTGGCGCTCCTAAGGGTGGCGCCCGGGGCATGTTGCCCGCCTCTGCCCCCCCCCCCCCCACCCCTTAGTTACGCCACTGGATATCGCCACCGAATTTCAGATTGAAATAGCAATGGCACTAGGTATTGAATATTCTCAAAATGATCCGAAGTTTTACACCTCATTGACATAGGCGTAGATCCCGAGGGATGGGGATAAATCCCTTCTCCAATATTTTGCCGGGGTGGTCCATACAATGATCCCCCCCCCCGTGTTGACGCCTGTATATGTGGGTTTCTGACCAAATTAACCTAATAATGGCCATTTTATCCCACTATTTATTCCACGTTTGCACCATACCGTAAAACCTCGTCTATTAGCATATAGAGTGCTTCTGATGAAAGCTAAATTAATCCAGACGCCAAATAGGAGCTAATAAATTATAGATTCAAGCATATACAAACAAGTATTATTGTATGTAAATTGTAAGACCATTATTGTATTGGCATATTTATGCATTGTATCGTCGTAAGTAAGCTATCATCAAAAACACTATATGCTTGTTTTACGGTTTTTCATCCCCGGGATTTCATCAGTTTAGTTTCAATATGGCATCCCCAATGTCAAAAAGCAATCTACGCCACTACCCATTGGTATTTGAGGATTCTTGTATGCTTTAAAGTGACTTGCTTAACCAACTTGATTAATAATAACTTTGTAAACAGTGTTTTAACATTATAACAAGCACAATATTAGTAGGGCCTAATTTAAAGAAAAAACATAGGTTGTTTATTACCTTCTCGTGTCTCACCCAAAATTCCAAAGTATTCGGCAAGTTCATCTTCTGCAAGACGTAACTGAATGAAAGCAAATGAGCCGCTGTTGTTAATTTATTGAAAATAAATAAAACTATATCTTGCTAGGGTGGAAACTTGCTGGGGTATTGACTTTTAAAAATGTCCGAATTTCATTGGTAACATACTGTAGATTAAATTCGGATTACCATGAGAGTATTTCGTCATTCGTTGGGGACGTTAAGCCGCCGATACCATTTACAAAGAGCCTTTAAACATCTCGCACTCAGTTATGAATCGAGTGGTGATAACCCATGAATGTCCGTGTTAATTGGATTTACATAATATAATTTCAGACATGATATTGTCTGCGCTCATTGTGGAAGCGATCTGGCTCTGATATTCAACAAATCGAACGAATAAGTAATCTTTTTACATTTTGTAATTGATACAAGAGCCACGTAGCATCATACTGTTTACCACTGTTTACCACCAATATCCAGTGTATAATGAAAGATATTTTTTCAAAGAGTTTTTACTTACCTTCATAGATGGACTCCTGGCCCATCCCAACCCCAATAATCGATAGAATCAGTAGAAGCTTCATGTTGTATCCGGTGTGTAATTGTTACTTGTCACAACTAACCGGTAGGATCAAATAATAATTTCATTTTATATCAAGACTATACTCTGTATTCATAGGTCCGTGATATCCATTGGTTTAATTAGGCGATACCATCACATGGAAGCGGAGGTATTACAATTATCAGCAGGCCAATTATATTCTAGCTGAGTATCCAAGTAGCCATAATCACAATTTTCATATCCGACAACACGTGTCCCATCAATGAAAGCTCTCACCCCCTAAGAAAATTTAGATTATTGGCATAGGCCTAACTGTATGCACAAAACAAGGCTTACAGTTGACAAACTTCACAACGTGGATGAAAGAAAGACGTGTCTAAGCCAAATAATGCGATAGCTGCCTTGTGAACTTTTGGAATAATGAGAACACGTACATATATATGCCACCTGAGAGCGTGCAGGGGGCAAAGGAGGCAAGGTTACTTTCAAGATGGAAAATATCAGGGCAGCCAGCATCCTACAGGGGGCAAGGGGAAAAAATTTCCTCACGGGAAGGGATGTACAAGGGGTCTCGGGTTCGATCCCCGGTGAAGGCAACAGCTAATTCATTTACCAACTGCTCTCTCCATTAATGCATTTAACATGAGAGGCATATGCAGGGCATGACAAAGATCTTACAGCCAGTTCCGTTTAGGGTAATGTCTGGCTGTTAATATACCCTGCTTTGGGCATCATAGGAAAACAATAACTGAATGATTTACCAATGTTAAATGGAAAGAAGTAGAAACAAACAAGCTTCAAGCTTAAGAGAAATCATCGATTAACATTAAGGACAACAGTTGCATTGTCTTCGTTTTTGTTTTTAATTTAAGCGAAAAAACGTTAACTCTTAATTTAAACTCTAATCGAATGGTAATTAAAAAGCACTTTACATTTTCAATGGTATGATAATTGAGTTTTAGTTCAGCGGGTAGCTAAAACTGGGTTGATGAGGCATGCCAATCGTTGAATACAACCTGGTCCCATTAGGACCCACGTGTGTGTGTCTGCCCGCGCCGACTAATTAAACAAACTGAGTTGAGCATGTTGAGTGTCAAAGCGTTTCAGTGTTGAGACCCCCGACAGGTACCAGGGGACCCAACAAGCCAAAAAAGTTCTAGAAAAGGTTGAACCTTTATCATGTTTATGAACAAGATACAGGTGTGTTAGGTCCGTTAGGTCCATTTGAGGCCAACATGCAGTGGCGTACCGATATAGGGGAAATGGGGGTAAGTGAACATTTTCAAAATATCAGGCTCGGTGGCTCCCCCTCCCTATCGAACGATTCACATTAGCTACTGGTAACTATACTTTATTTCACTACCCCCAGTCAGTGGTACTCAGGGGCTAAAGTCATTGCACGCCGCACACCTACATCGCCTGGTTAATAATTACTTGATACAGCAGAGACACGAAAATCAATACCCGGGATCGATACACGTGAATGTGCTATGCACGATTTGATATTCAGACGATAAATCTTTGGATACCGGGGTAGAAAATAATGAATATCTCCCGCATTTTTTTATTCTAAAGAAGCCATATTTTTTTCCTTGCACTTGAATATATGTGTTGAAAGGATATGATAGTCGTTAGCTTGCGTATTGCGAAAGAACCGTGCGTATTGATAAAAATTCTGATTTTTATATGTGCCGAACTATAGCGCAGCGTAGGCCACTCGTGGAGGCAGTCTAAAAGCAGATGACCTCATGTCGCATACCATGCTCACTCACACACAGAGAGGTCAGTCACCGAGCTATTGTCAGTAGCCTTAGTCGGATGTTCCTCGGCCCATTATCTCAAAACTATTAAACAGGTCGGAACAAAATGGCCATGCATGGTGGTGGATTCAACCTACCATGGCGATTTCTGCCATGAAGATATCGGGGCGATGACACTGTGCACCGGCAAATGGAGTGTAAACGCTGTTGTCATGGTAGTGTTAGCAAAGCGTTGGAGGGGGCGGGGTATGGCCACGAATCGACCATGGCAGAAAATATTTCATGATCGGGCTTAAGGTCCCGCTCCTTTCAAAACCTGGATAAGTCCCTGTTTATTACCCGTGGGTTTTGTCTAGTTTGTGGAAAGCGAAGAAGGGGGGAAGGCGGTAGGGGGAAAGGGAGACAAGAGAAGATAAAGAAAGGAGGGAATAGAAGGGGAAGGCAACAAGAAAAATGGAGAAAGAGAGGTCAGGAGGAGGAAAAATCTACAATGTACATAATCTTGCCCAGCCAAGCCTCTTTTGAGGCTAGCTACGCCCATCTCAAAAATTATATGCAGCATTTTTGAGCGCTTTATACAATACAATTATTTTCATTTTCATCTTGTAAGAAATGACTTCTTACATATACGCTCACAAAACATAATTTTTATACATGATATACAGCCTGTCTAAAAACAATTGTGCAAGTGAAAAGCGCCCTCCGTGGGAATTAGAAAATACCGTTGTGACATGATGCTTACATCAACGTCAAGGGCACAGTCTTAGCTCTCAAATACCGTTTGTTCTGTTCAATTTGATTTTTTAAATCTCGAGATATGTTTAGTTAACAATGAAAGGGTAAAATCACAATTGTGCCACTTTTACTAGGGAATAGGGCTGTAAATGTAAATCAATGATAGCTGATGTTGATGCGTCTAATGCACTCCCCCCTCCCTTCAGGGCTCGTGCATTAGACGCATCAACATCAACGCGCGTGCATTATTTTGTCTAATTTCATTAATTTGTAATTAACTTGTCTAAGTTCATTAACCTATAAGTGTGCAATATTTGTTTGTCTTTTAACATGTCTTGAGTGACTAAGAGACAGTATTTACCATAATAAAATCATTGACATGCACATGTATTTAATTTTACTGCAGAATGTGAAATATGTATCTTTTAATTTGTCGTAAGTAGAAAAAGAGGATCATTATACCTGTATCATGATAAAACAGTAAAAACAATTGTGTATTGTTGTGTAGTTGATGCATTCTGTTGATTTCACGAAGGAACTCTTGATGCTATCATTGATTTACATGCACAGCCCTCTTCCCTAGTAAAAGTGGCACAATTATGATTCCACCCTTTCGTTGTTAAGTAAGCATATCTCGAGATTAAAGCAAGCAAATTGAACAGATCAAACGGCATTTGAGAGCTAAGACTAAGCCCTTGACGTTGATATAAGCATTATGCCACAACTGTATTTTCTAATTGCCAAAGAGGGCGCTTTTCACTTGCACAATTTTTTTCAGGCGGCATAGGACACGCGATACGTGACGTTCGAGGCTGGCGAAATACAACTTAAGGCTGACAGTCCCATTCAAAATACACGGTTAGCAGTTATAAATTGAAAAACAACGTACTTACAGTGTGGTACATTGTCGTACCCCAGCGGTTTTAGAGTAAGATCATTTTGCTTTGACACCACATAACAAATTTAGAATTGTTTGTGAAGATATCATGATTATGAGTTAATCCAATGGCGACGTCACAAATGACGATATCGCTTACACCACCGCCTGATTTTTTTTGAGACAGGCTGTATACCAGAACTTCCAGACGGTGTATGGTTGTACGTGGATACGTTTTTAATTGTCATTTACACATGACGATGTTTAGCACGTTTTTCACTAAAGAAGGAACCAAACTCTAAAAGCTTTATATGTAAGGTAACAATTGCAAAATTATTAATTTTATAGCTACATGAGATGAGCCGTAAGATGTGCTTTGGACTGGACTTAATTTCAGATAATATAGGGTAAAATTTAGCCTACTTTTTTGGTACTTACTTCCCATTAAGAAGGAATCAAACTCTAAAAGCTTTTATATGTAGTGTAACAGTAGTAAAATTTATATTTAACCCCTGGGTAGTAACTTTGTAGCTACCTGCGTCGTAAGATGTTTTCTGAACCGTACATAATTTCTGATAATATACTGCGCCAATAAAATATCCTTACACTTGGAAAAATAATCACAATTTCAAAACTGAAAAATATTGGGGTAAATTTGTTTCTTTAATAGATGCACTATCTAAACCTGCACATTTTTTTGCAGGCGAGGGATGCAATGCCCCCTGTGTCCGCGCCTACTCTAAGGTAGCGGTTCCCAAACTATTTCTATATGCATTGGTCCCAATGAAATGAGTAAAATTTACCTTCATTTGGGGCGAAAATAATCTGAAATTGGAAATAACAGAGGCTTTGTTAGACAATTTTTGATTGAGTAAAGAAAGTAATGTAACTCGATCTAACTTCATTTCCTGGTCTTTTGACCGGATTCTCACTGCACGATTTTTAATTCCACTGTACAAGCCAAAAGGCTCTAGAAAAGGTTGAACCCACCTGAACCATCATGCACAAAAAACAAATAGATCTGAGAGGTGTTTAGGTCAATTTGAGGCTAACGAGATGTGACGTAATGTCATAGGAGAAAGGGAGGTGAACATTTTCAAACACCAATTTTAAAATTACTGAAAAAACGGCCAATGCCTCCTCAATCATCCTCGGTGAATCCCTCTACAAATGGAATGACTAACATTAGCCACTCGTAACTGATAATGCTCTCCCGGCCATTTAAAAGGGCATTTCGTGATCCACAGCCTCATCCCCCACTTTTCTCAAAAAAAAAGTTGAGATTTTTATATCACTGGAAACCTCTGGCTACATAATGTTTATGTACAAAATATTTCTTGCAGATTAATTCGTTTAGCAAAGATATCGCGAAATTTGAATTTCGTTCTGGTGCACCAGAACGAAATTACAACGTATTGTCTATGGAGCAGTGTAATACACATAATCATGCATAACTCGCAAACGCAAAATCGGAATCAACTGACATTTTGGGAATATGCTTTTTCGTGGATATGTACTGAAAAATGTCATAAAAAGAGGATGCTAGGATCACGAAATACTCCTTTAATTTCTTTTTGCAAGCATTGGACTGCAATATCACTAACCCTTGAAGTTAGGGTTAGGGCTCATGGTTAGGGCTAGGGTTTAAATAGATTTAGCGAATTGCGGCCCATTATAGTTGCAAAAAATAAATATGACCTCGGGTCTGGACCGTGGAGACCCATAAATGTCAAAATAGTAACGCAAAATCCCAGAGGAGGAACATTTTGATGTAAATATTATATCCTTTTTTGTATCGTATTTTGTAAAGCACAAATTAAAATGCTTCTACTCCCTGGCCCAGGCCAAATATCTCAGACATGCACAGGTTATACTATTTTCAACAATGAAGTAATTATCTTTAGTGAATTGAAAGTACGGGTTTGTAGAAATTTAATATAATGAAAATGAGCTGTAATAAAAAATTACCTCCATACGTGCTTGAATCCAATAAAATGAAACTTATTATAAAAATATAGTAACTATACTCTTATATTAAATGCTGAATACAAAACCCATGGAAATCCTTTAGAAACAGTGTTGTTAATAGAATCGAGCGGGAAATTGCAGTTTTGATATAAGCTTTAATATTGAAGCTTCCATAATTTCTGTCTTGTTAAAAACTGTTTAATATGGACATTGTAATAATATTGTACAACAACTTCCATAATTTGATTTAACAATAGTTAACTCATTAACAACAAATAAATCAAGCAAGTTTTCAAAGTATATGATTTACAGAATGAACTTTTGCAAAACATTAAAGTGTTATTTTTCAATAACATATCGATTTAGACAATGAAAATCTCAGAAGTTAGAAACTTTCTCAAAATGACGGTGCAATTGAAGCCATTTGGTGCACCAATTTGACGCTCTTATTGTGTATTGTGTTTTTTCCCACTATTATTGTATAAATTATTGCTTTAAACATTAAGTGTACAGGTACGGGTGTCTACAACAGAAGCGAAACCATACGCTAGGGGTGTCTGAGAGGGACCCCCCCCCCCGAAGAAAATTATGCAAAATGACGGCCCAATTGAACCCATTCGTGGATCATTTTTCACTATTACTGTAATTATTGCTAAAGACTATAGTGTATCGGTGTCTTAAAAGTAAGCAAAAACGGTCACTGGTATCTTCCTGGTCCGAATTTTTTTCAAAGCCTAATTCATGGGGCATGAACGTTTGAACAGTATTTATTGTGGGACATTAGAGCACATCAGACATATCGAATTGCATTCTGAATACGAAGAATGTCCTTCTGATATCAAATAATTTTGATTTTTTGTAATTCGCAATGTAATACACATTTTATGGCAAATGATTAAAAATTGATATTTTTGATATTTAACAGTACTCAAAGTAAACTTTATAAATCTGATGATTTATACTTAAAGTGTATGTAGGTGGGATGAAAAGCCGATGACCAATTGAAAATTTTGACCTTTCGTATTGAAGATATGGATTTTTTGCCCAAAACACCCAAAAAAATTTCTTTTGGGAAAAAATCCATATCTTCAATATGAAAGGTCAAAATTTTCAATTGATCTTCGGCTTTTCCTCCCAGCTACATACACTTTAAGAATATATCATTAGATTTGTAAAATTTACTTCGAGGACTGTTATATATCAAAATGTGAAAAATATCAAATTTTAATAATTTGTCATAAAATTTGTATTATATCGTGAATTTCAAAAATGAAAACTAGTTGATATCAGAAAGACATTCTTCGTATTCAGAATACAATTCGATATGTCTGATGTGCTATCATGTCACACCAAAAATACTGTCGAAACGCTCAAAACGCTCATTCCAGATCCCTTAAAGCCATTTGGTGCATCATTCTTAGTTTTTTCACTGTTATTACTTTTTTAAATGAGTGCGGGTGTCCAAAACAGAAGCAAAAGCAGCCACCTTTTCAGTGGCGGATCCAGGAATTTGGTAAGGGGGATGGGCCACATTCGAAATGTTGCCGTCATACTTACTTTAGTAAGAAAAATATATCTTTTAATTTGCAAAGTCGTATGCTTCGACTATATGTATTTACGCACGTGACTCATGGGCACGACATGCCAAGACCAGCCATCGTGATCAAAACCTCATGCATTGACCACTGCACTATACAGAAAAGAACTCTGTAGATAAATATCATCAAATTTAAGTATTAATTGAATAGCAAAATTATTACACATGGGGGGATTCCGAATTTTTAATATGTTATCAAAAACAACATTTTGAAATTATTTGACGACGAAAAAAAATTATTCAACGACGGAAACGTTCACAATATAGCCTAATCACAAAATTGAACAAAATAGACACATTTGCTGCACAGTAGTCTCATGTTGTTCCGCCTTTGCATTCAAATGTATAGGAAGACCACTCGCTATGTAGAAGGTCAATTCGAGACATATTGTTTACAAGCTGTTATGGCAGCTCGGAGGTAGTCACGTGCGTTATAAAAACGTTATTATTAAGAGAAAATCTGCAACCCGGGATCTGCAAGTATAAGAAGATTTATTTTTTGCCTTTAATAGTCTGAAATGAAGTCCAGTTTAGAACACATTATATAGCCTAATTTAAATATCACTTTTGCTATTGTTACTCTACAGTGCAAATGCTTTTAGAGCTTGGTTAGATCTTTTGTTCTATTTTTATATGCATCATCATCAACAACTGTTTTCAAGATTGGGCAATTCCAGTTGATATCCATACACCCCTTATGGAAGACATGACCTTAATCTTCCACACAGTAGACTATGCCATAGTCGAATTTTGATTTAAATAAAAATGTGTTATTATTAATCATGATGAACGCATCCTGTTGGAACTCAAAATTATACTGATGTGTATTATAATTAATAGTAAAATGGTCATAAAGAGTTTATATAATTAGTGACAGTAAAAGTAAAGTATACTTATGTTATTGAATGCAACATATCTTGCATAATGGCTCACTTTAATACTGAATAATTCTGATTTTGGAATCTACCAGTTTATTCGCGAAAGCCCGAGTAAAAAATCCACTTGGGAAGCTAACAAACAGAGGGAGTGCGGTGACTGAAAGTATCAGATGTGAAAATTTATCAATTGCACACAAATTAATACAAATCAGAGTTTTATGCTTAAATGTAATAGCCAGAGTATGCAAAATGGGACTACGGAGAAGTCTACCCACACAGCGGATGTGGATGGTAGCCCATTTGAAATTCACACTCTCTGTGTAGAAGATTAGGACCATGTCTTCTAGGGGTGTATGGATTTGAACAAGAATATCCCATTTTGACTAAAAGTAACAACAGCTATAATACAATGGTGAAAATGAGAAAAAAATATAGCTATTTGTTCCTAAAGTGCTTTCAATTGGATTTAATTCCATTTTCCATTAATATACGTCACACTTTCATATTTGTTTGAAATGCAATGCATCAGTATATTATTTTGTCTGTATTTTATCCATACAATTACAAATAGAAGGAGGCAATCATATTTGACGTTGAGTAGATTACCTAACACTGTAATAAAGTGTTCTTTGTGTATAGAAGAAAAGAGAAATGTCCCTGCCTGCGATAAATATTGCCAATTTGTCATTGAAAAGGGTTTTGTATTCTATCAGTTCTTGGAGGTAGCCTTGTTAATCTCAGTTGGCACACCTCCAAATTATTTCTCTTCTCCAAGTTTTCTCTCTTTTCTCCTTTCCCAATTTTCCTTTCTTTTCCTTTCTCTCTTTTATGATAGGGGGGCTCTAGTCCGTTCAAAAAAGGCTAAATACACAACTGGTTACCAATGTAACTAACACCTGAGATATGGCGGAAAATGTTGAAATCATTTTAGCATCATCGGATCATTTTCCATTGTTGACCCTATGTAGCACAAAATTTGACTTTTGCATACAACTCGATAACTAGGTAAATCAAACTGTACTATTTAAAATCCTCATAATGCAATGCTTCTTTCGTGGAATATACAATTTCTCTTTTGACATTAAACAGGGCATTAAACCCTCTTGCCACTCACGGTCGAATGCCTTCTTGAAGTCAATAAAGATGAGGTACATCGACATCGCCTGGTAAATAATTACATTGTACAGCAGGGAAACGAAATCAATACACGGGATCGATACACGTGTATGTGCTATGCACGATTTGATATTCAGACGATAAATCTTTTAGAAAATGATGAATATCTCCCGTAATTTTTGCTTTCTAAAGAAGCCAATTTTAAGGCTTGCACTTGAATATATGTGTTGAAAGAACATGATAATCGATGATATGATATTGACAAACAATCGTGCGTTTTGAACTCAAAAACAGAAAAAAATTACAGCTGCCCTCATTCGTAAGCAATCGGGGTAACGAAACATATCACGTTACAAGCGCAATGTGGGCCATTGGTGGAGGCAGTCTAATGCAGATAGGCTCACGTACCAGGCTCACTGAGATCTACAGAGGTCAATCACCGCACACCGACATCGCCTGGTTAATAATTACATTGTACAGCAGAGACGCTAATATCAATACCCGGAATCGATACACGTGAATGTGCACGATTTGATATTCAGACGATAAATCTTTGGATACCGGGATAGAAAATGATGAATATCTCCCGTAATTGTGTTATTCTAAAGAAGCCGCTTTTGATGCTTGCACTTGAATATGTGTGTTGAAAGGATATGATAGTCGTTAGCTTGCATATTGAGAAAGAACAGTGCGTATTGAGCTCAAAAACTGACAAAAATTCTGATTTTAAATGTGCCGAACTATAGCGCAGCGTAGGACACTGGTGGAGGCAGTCTAAAAGCAGATGACCGGCGTATACCATGCTCACTGACATCTACGGAGGTCAGTCACCAGGCTATTGTCAATAGCTTTAGTCGGATGTCCCTCGGCCCATTATGCGTCTCAAAACTATTAAACAGGTCGGAACAAAATGGCCATACGTGGCTGTGTTTAATTGTTGTGCTGTTATATTTTATATTTGAATGAAATAAAGATGAATGAATACCATGGCGATTTCTCCCATGAAGATATCGGGGCGATGACACTTCGCACCGAGCTACATATTGTCAATAGCCTTAGTCTTAGCCGGATGTCCCTCGGCCCATTATGCGTCTCAAAACTAACAGGTCGGAGGAACTAAATGCGTGGCTATTGAAGAACAACAGGATTCGATATACCATCGTGGCGATTTCTGCCATGAAGATATCGGGGCGATGACACTGTGTGAGGCCCCAACAAACACAAAAAAAACACGTTTTTAACATGTTAGATTTTGGGTTTTGGTTTAGACAAAAACGTTTTAATAACATTAAATGTCGGGTTATATACAAGTAATGGAAACGTTTTGCATGAAAACACACTGCAACAATATTTTTTTTAAATGTTATCGTAAAATATTTTTTGCAAACATTTATTGCCAAATATTTTGTCAACACTTAAACAACATTATGTTAGAATTTTTGAAGTAGGTTATCAACAAATGTTTTTGAGTGTAATAAAAACCTTTAATACCCTTCATATGTTCTTTATAATATAACCCGACGTTTTTGACAACCTTTTCTAACCTTTTTGTCCAAAACGTTTTGTGTTTGCTGGGGGTTTCTGGTCGTTGTCATACATCGTAGTATTTTTCGCAAAAAATGAGGAGTTGAAGTTTGTTTTTGCCATGCGTGATCTTTTCTGCTTGGGAGGGGGAAACACAATATAAAATTCCCCAGCACACATTTTCATCCATTATTAAGTAATAAGAACATTTTGTTTTGTTTTGTAGAATTGTAAGAAAGCACAACAATTATTGCCAGAGTTGTATTAAAATCAACAGAGTTCATGTTTCTCCCTCAAATTTGGCTTCAATTTATGTTGATTTTTGGACATGTTGCATGTGTAAAGTTGATTTCATGCTTTAGCGGGTACGGAACTACGAGTCTTCGGAATCGGCGGCAACACTCTAACCATTGCCGGTTGCTCATGGATTTTGAGCTCTCTGAAAGTTAAAGACTGCAAAAGCATGGAACCGAACATTAAGTATTGAGCAGGTATACATAAGTATTGACTGTCAAAACGTACAAAATAGGTTTGATATTAAACCTGCATTTTGGTATTGTATTAACTAATAATACGGTGAAAATGGTGTACCAAATGGCTTCAATTGGGGCCTCATTGAAGCACATGAAGACACACCCTACGTCGCGTAGGCATGATGCACAGTGCTGTGTCGCCTCCCGGGGGTAGCACTTATCACAAATTACCATACGGGTATGTTCCCCCGGAAAGACCCCCCTTTTTGGATTTCGCAGCTCCGAAAGACCCCCTAAATTTGACCAAAATATAGCTCTGAAAGACCCTTGATTTTAATAATTCAGCTCTAAAAGATCGCAAAATTGCTTATTTCTCATATTCTGGTTTTTGTGTTCTGTTTTTCAGGCGACTTTCAACCACAAAGCCAAGAAAGACCCTTAATTTTGACTGTTCGCAGCTCTAAAAGTCCCCATTTTACTTGTTCGCAGCTCCAAAAGACCCTCTTTACCGGTACGCCGTCAGCTCCCAAAGAACCACCTCCTTAAATTCGGGGGGAACATACCCACCAAAATTTTGATGTGTCCCCCCGGTTGTCACCTCGAGTATTAATGCTTTTTAATGACTAATAATGATCACTTTGTCCCCCCCCCTTTCAAAAACGGATTTACGTTCTAAGCCCGACGGGGTCTGTCGAGGATGATTCGCAAGAGAACTGCTTGGAACGCTCATAAAATGATTTAGATGGAATACATAAATCTATTATTAACGATTTCGAGAAATAATGTTTATTAAAGAAAGGTGCAGCTACCGCATCTTTGCGTTCAATATTTGCTACCAAATACAAAACATGTCCTAATACATAGTATTATTAATTGTTTGAACACTCTTTACATCCAGAACAATAGTTAAATATTACACTTTTATCACAATTTGTTTTCTTCACTATATTTTTTCTTCACAATTTATTTAAACAACATTGAGAGTAAAGTATCGGTTTAAACAGATTTGTACACTTTCTACGCCAACAGTTAAACTCTGAATAAATATTTCGCTAGTACATTTGCGTGCGAATACTTGAAAAGACAATCTATTTTACTTGAAGTAAATATCTATAAAGGAGGACTTCCTCTTTTTATGACATTTTTCAGTACATATCCACGAAAAAAGCTTATTCCCAAAATTTGAGTTGATTCCGATTTTGCGTTTGCTAGTTATGCATGATTATGTGTATTACACTGCTCCATATGCCGCTGCTGTAATTTCGTTCTGGTATACCAAAAGGAAATTCAAATTTGAATGCAAGAAATTTTTGGTACATAAATATTGTAGCCAGAGGTTTCCAGTGGTATAAAAAACTCAACTTATTTTGAAAAAAGTGGGGGGATGAGGCTGTGGATCACGAAATGCCCCTTTATAAAGAAATTGCACCTGTATTACATGTATCTTTCTAACATCAGTTACTACTACCAATATACAAAACGTGTCCTAATACATAGTATCATTCGTGTTTTGTTTGAACACTTTCTACGATCAGAATAGTGGTAAGAATTTAACTAAACCAGGAAAAGGGAATGTCTAAATTTTACACTTTTTACCACAAATCGGATTTTTTTTCTTCGCGTATTATACCTGAACACATAATCAATTTATTAAACGATATGGAGTAAGTATCTGTTCAAAGAATAGGACACATACGTTATCGTTGTGCTATTACCAAATACAAATATATCCTAATAAATCCTTTTTTGTCGTTTTTTGTTTTATTTGTACACTTCCTACGCCAAGAGTTAGAATCTGACTAAATAATTCGCTGGAACCACACACTACATTTGTATACGTATACCAGAATACATAATCTATTTTACTTGCTTGAAGTAAATTTCTATTTAAAGAACAGTGCACCTTTATTATCTTTCTGATATCATTTGCTACAAAACGTGTCCTAATAAAATAGTATCATTTGTGTTTTGTTTGCACACTTTCTACGATGAGAATAGTGGTAAGAATTTATTTAACCAAACGAGTGAATAGGAGTATCTAAATATTACACATTTACGATAAATCGGATTTTTTTTTCTTCGCTTATACCTGAGCACATAATCAATAATTTAAACGAAATGGAGTAAATATCTGTTTAAAGACAAGTTATCGTTGTGCTATTACCAAATACAAATGTGTCCTAATAAACCCCCTTTTGTCGTTTTTGTTTTATTGTACACTTTCTATGCCAAACGTTAGAATCTGATTACACATGTGTTATCTTTCTGACAACGTTTACTACTAAATACAAAACGTGCCCTATAATACACACTATGTCTTGATATCGTTTGTGCTTTTAAATTAAAATTTGAACAGTTTCTGTCTGCGTTAATTGTATTTAAGAGAATCAAAGTATAAATATGTGAGGAAAAAGAAAATCTAAATATTTCACTGATACATATTAAAAGACAAGACAAAAAAGTACACCTGCACTAATAGCCAGAAAGGAGTCAAGACTCTCAAAGTGGAGTAAACTAGCACTGACTCTCAAAAGGACTGACTCTACCCGTGGAGTCAATTGACTCTACCTGCAGAGTCGTGCACGACGAGGTGCTTATTTTGGCACTGAAAAAGGAGTTGGGCCTCACTTTCACTACAGAGTCAATTGACTCTACCCGTGGGGTCAATTGACTCTACACTCTACATTCAGAGTCGTCGACGGAGTCAAGAAATTTATGACTCTTCAATGGAGTAAGACTCTGAAATAGTTTGGCTGTAAACACCATGGAATGTATATTCTCCCATACCAAGAGGATGGTGGTTCAGCCTTATTTTCTCCATCGTGTCGTCTGACGATCGCCTATGAAACGAGTAAAGTCTCCTATTCCGGTAGGTATATACTTTGGAATTTTTATCTTGTCTAAGTGATTCTATAAATGGAGTCTGGGTTACTCTAGAAGCAGAGTCCAGCCACTACGCGACTCTATGTCTAAAATGATTCCATATTAAGAGTCAATTGACTCCTGTGTAGAGTCGTCAACGGTGACTCTTCAGCGGAGTCAAGAAATTTATGACTCTTCAAGGCAGTCAGATGACTTCAAATCATGCCAATATGGAGTCATTTTAGACATAGAGTGGCAGAGTGGCTGGACTTTGCTTTCAGAGTCACCCTGACTCCATGCAGTTTAGCTTTCAATGTATATGTTATCGTTTTCAAAATATCTACTACAAAATACAACATGTGTACTAATATATTGTATTCTCGTTTTAACATACACTTTCTAAGCCCAAAAGGACATTGAGATTCTTTGGAAATAAGAAGGAAAACGAAAATTTCAACATTTCGCTATTGACCCTTTGCTTGGGTCCTCCATCTTGCTACCAAAGCGACAGTAGAATTTCTATGTGCAAACGTATGCGCAAAAAGTGTATTTTCCTTTTCTAGCTTTAACATTATACCTCTTTAACACAAACATTTAAAAAGCTGAAGCAGAATACTACTAAGCAAATATATCTGTGGTAGAAGAGACCAACGAGAATGTCAGCTAACGTGTATTTTAACTAGAGAGTTCTGCTGCAGAAGATGTATATGTCACGTTTAAACGTGTAAGGTATAAATTTCCTGCCATGCTTACAGGGCTAAAAGGCTGTTTAAATTTCTTTCGGATTACTCTTTCCAGCACTTACGAACTTCCATATTGACAACAAAGACATATTATATACATTCTTGTTTATGGATTACTGTAATTATACTGCAATATTGTTGCACTAATAAACCATCTAATTTTTCAATTACCGACCAGTTTCCATTCCTTAGTGTTATTTCAAAAGTTTTTGAAAGGATTGTTTATGACCAGTTAGAAAAATATTTGAAGGACGAGTCTCTCCTTTATGAATTTCAGTCAGGCTTTCGGCCGTCATTTTCTACAGATACTTGCTTGATTCACCTGTCGGACTACATAAGAAAGGAATGGATAAAGGTAATCTTACTGGTATGGTGGTTCTTGATTTACAAAAGGCGTTCGACACGGTGAATCATGCAATTCTTCTTGGAAAATTGGGGGCCCTTGGCGTGGCTGAAAGTTCAATTAAATGGTTTGACTCGTACCTTACAGGTCGGAAACAGGTCGTTGACATAGGCGGAGTGAAATCACAGCCCAAGGATATTACGTGCGGAGTTCCCCAGGGCTCAATATTGGGGCCTCTTTTGTTCTTAGTCTATGTCAACGACTTGGCTTCTGGAGTGGGGTGTAAATTACTTTTGTATGCAGATGACTCGGATCTGATGGTCTCGCATAGTGACGTCAATGTCATTCAGGAACAGCTCAGTTTGGAGCTCAAGGCTGTGAACGAGTGGTTGGTTGATAATAAATTATCCCTTCACTTAGGGAAGACTGAGTCGGTCCTGTTTGGCACTGCACGTAAACTTGCGAGACAATCAGAGCTCAGCATCAAATGTGGTAACACACTAATTACTCCCAAATCTGAAGTAAAGTATTTAGGCCTCAATATTCATCAAACTCTAAGTGGGCAAAATACCGCAGATAAAGTTCTAAAAAAGGCTAATTCCAGACTCAAATTTATTCAAAGAAAAGGAAGGTTTTTGAATGTATACACTAAAAAACTTCTTGTTTCGGCTCTCATCCAGTGTCATTATGACTATGCTTGTAGTTCCTGGTATCCTGCTTTAACCAAACAAACAAAACAAAAACTCCAAATTGCCCAAAATAAAATCATCAGAAATGTGCTAAATCTGTCCCTAGGTCTCACATTGGTGCTAGTGAATTCCAGGAGGTAAACTGGCTCCCGACCCAGTACAGGGTTTTCCAGATTATGACAAATCACATGTTTAGGATCCTGAATGGCAAAAGTCCTACTTATTTTCTTGAAGGTATTTCCAAGTCTAAAAACGTACACAAACATTCAACCAGGTCAGGAACATATGCTTTATTCAAGCCTCGTATGGGCACCCATGGGCAAAAAACCTTTATTTATAATGCAATAAATGTGTGGAACTCGCTTCCAAATTCTGTGCAATCCCAGCTATGTCAAGACATTTTCAGGAAAGAGGTCAAACATCACTTTTTTAAGGAAATTTCAAAAAATGAACGTGCAATTTATCTTTTTAACTAAGGCTGGACCTGATGCATATTTTTTCAACATTAATATATTGTGTGTTTTTAATATTATTTTATTTTTTGTTTTCAAAATTTGTAGGTAATGATAACAGTATTTGTAATATTTTATGTCTTATGCTTGCTGAACAGTTTAAATTTAGGGTGGTACTACACCCCATGATGGGTGTGTGACTATTTTTGTTGTTTTCTCGGGGGATAGTCGTGCATGGGTGGGAGGAGTCGTGTGTGTTGTGGGGGCGGGGAGTCCGGTTGCTGCGCTGGAATTTTCGGTGGCTCAGGAGGGGCGGTGCATTTGTTTTGTTTTAGGAAGGGAGGTACCACTAGAATGTACCTCTTTTTCTTGACATATGAAATGGGCCGATGGTCTTGAGTCGCTGGGTTTTCGGTGGGGAGATTGGGCTCCTTGCCCTTGTAGTGTGCATGGCTTTTTGTTCCCGGTGTGTGGTTGTTTCTTGGGAGGAGTGCGAAGCTGGTCACAGGATTTGTCAGGGGGTGTGGTACCACCTTGATGTGTGTAATATCATATTTAAAGTGCAATCCAAATATTTCTTTACTATTGTACCTTTAAGTCTTAGGCTCATCAAGGACCACATTGGAAATAAGTGTGCTTTTAAATGTATTCTTTTCTGTGTTTTTTTATCCTTGGTTTGAATCCTAAATAAAATGAAATGAAATGAAATGAACCAGCAAAACTTGTTTTCATCTGTCGTTCTTCTTCCCTTCTTTATGTCCTTGATTATTGTTTTTAAGTTTAATTTCGAATTATCTTTTTGGTTGTTGTTGAGCCACAGTTGAATGCGGTAAAAAATGCTTTGCGATATCGAGCGTTGGTGGCGCTGTAAATGATTGGATTTACAGAAGAATTTACCAAATCTAAGATCCTTCCAACAATAAGCATAATCTGCATGTTGTTATTATCAAAAGGATAAACACCGGTCAAGTTAGCAATAAAGTAATATATTTGGACAAATTGGTAGGGAGATAAACACAAGAAGAAAATGATGCCGTTAAGAACAAGCATTCGTGCTACCGCGTTACGAGTTTTTGTGGCTTGATTTTGATTACCTGTCTTTTCGCGTCCCTCACTAATATCTCGCTGACTGAGACGACGAATGATCAACGCGTACAATACCGTGCTGAGGCAGATGGGAACAATAAACGGTATAAACTCACAGATAGTCGTAACAATAGGCCATCCAGCTGTCACTGGCCCACAGATGTTCACCAAAGTTGGTAAACGACTCTGATATTTCTCAGGCCAAACAACGCAGTATCTTGCCTGTTCACCAGACCAGTTTGGAGTAACGAGAGCCGCGAAGATAATTGCTAAAACCCAAGCTCCGGAAACCATCTTTATAGAATGAGCTTTGTTATTTATCATCCGATGCTTCAACGGAAAGCAAATAGCGAGAAACCGTTCTATACTCACCAGAGTCACCAAGCTTATCGAAGCAAAGTATCCTATGTATAATGCAGTCGTTCGGCTCGCACAAGCTGGGACAGTTTTCCAAGGGCCACCCACTGCAAGATCTGATGACCTGTTGAAATATGTAGCGACCGTTTTTAGAAGAATTAGAATCAAATCAGCGCAAGCCAAGTTGGCAAGGTAGAAGTTGGTCGTGGTTCGCATGTCACGGACTCGAACCAGAGTCCATATGAATGCGAGATTGGTTGTGAAACCGATGGCAATTACTATTGGGAATACATAACTGATTAAGAGTTTTTCTGTTGGAGTGTAGAACAAATTCTCCACGACCTCATCGGGAAAGTAGTGGAGAATCTGAAGTATGGTTCCTGCGGGACAGTTAGGTATTTCAAATGGTAGATCAGCCTCATCTGTCACATTTGGGTCTGTCATAAAGTGCTCATATGAGCTGTTGTCAAGGAAATCCTCTTTTAAATAAGTGGTTTCCATTTTATATCAAATTTAATAGTTCAATTACTGAAAACCAAAAGAGTTGGCACAATATTATAAGAAGTAAGGAACCTTCAGATATAAATGCTACCTTGACAGAAATGCTACCTTGACTATCGAAGACACCAACACAGTAACATTCAAGAGCAGAAATTTCAGATGACATACGTACGTAGGCTCCAAGCCTGGGAACTTTATACCCTGTAGTTTTCCTTGATACACTTGCTTGATTAGCCCACCTGTCAATAATAGAAATAAATAAACTCTCAATTTTATATAATAATAATATGATGATAATGATGATGATGATGATGATGATGATGATGATGATGATGATGATGATGATGATGATGATGATGATGATTTCCGTAAATAATAGTAATATACCTTAAAATAATCAACTGACAATAATTCCCACCATAGCTATAAAGATATATATACTTACTGTCAAGCTGTACAAACGAGTCAGATTGTTGGACCTATATGCCTTAGATTAGAAACAACACTATCAGAGAATTGAGAATCGACAAATAAGGAATGTTACATGTTCTCTACTTATTCCATCTTTAGAATGAGAAGCATAATTATAATTTTTAGTAGCCTCCCTGCTGTTTGGGCGATTGTTGCAAATCAGTGGAGGACCATTCATCAAAGAGGGCAGTGTTGGAGCTGGGCTTGCATTTCAAAATCCGACCTGACGTTGGAATATTTTACTTACATGATTACGTCACGTGGTTAATCGATTCAATTTGCTTATAACCAATATCCAGATATCTCATATAGAGTGTGTCCCAGAAAAAAACCGGGTAAATGAAAATAAGCAAATAAGTCGACTAAGACGAGAAATGGGCGTCGGAATCAAAAATTTGAAAAGAAAAACCCAACACCAAGCTCATTTTATTTTGTATATACCTAAATGTTATTGGATTCGTTTGACTAGTTGCCAGAGGATGATTTAAGGAAGCCCCATCATGCACTGCAAAAGTGTTATCACTAGAGTTTCAACTGCCACTTTACTTTTCAAATCCCATTGAATTCTGTGCAAAAGATGTTGTTTAAGAATTGTGTGTGTGTGTCACTATTACTTGGTCGATTTCAGATCAAAAGTGATGTATGCATAAAGGATAATTCACACCTTCTGTAGATAACATAAAATGTGAAATCGACCAGCATTTTGAATGTGTTTTTATTGTAAATATATCAGTCCAAATTCAAATTTAACCATGCATGTCAGTGTGCGAGCAGTGGTGTCATATTCACTCACACAGCTGTGCTAACCGCAAGTCAACACAGTGGCGTGATGGGTAGTGCTTAAATCATCCTCTGACTAGTTGCAAAGAAATGAGCGATATACCATAATGCAAGCGTCAATACAACCCATTGAATCATTGAAGATTAATCAGCTCTATTCTGCTGCTACAAGTAAGAGTGGTGTCATCTGCGTACCTCAGGTTAGTAATACTTGTACGCCAAACTTTACTCCACCTGACCCCTCCAAAGCTGTTCTCATAATGTTTTCAAAGTAGACGTTAAATAGGTTTGGTGATAGTACACAGCCCTGTCGTAAGCCTCTTCCAATCTTAAAACAATCTGTGTCCCCACTACTTGTTCTGACTGCAGATTCTTGGTCTTCATAATAAAGCGGCTGACCAGGTCCTCAAGATGACTCGGGAAACCCATCTTTTTCATAGTTTGCCACAGTCAAAAGCTTTACTGTGATCTATGAAGCACGTGTAACGAGGAAGTCTATGCTTTCTACATTTCTCAATCACATTCCTGATATTGACAATTTTGGTTCCAAGTCCCCCTTCCTTCACGAAATCCTGCCTGCTCATCAGATATTTCTTGCACCATTGTGTTCTTCATTCTCTTAATGATGTTCTTCAGAAGCACTTTACTTCAATTATTGTCAATCAAGTGCAAATTAGCTGGGACACTTCCGCAGTTAAAGCAATATTATAACATTTTTCAAACAAAATAGATTAGCATTTCTTTGCCATAAAATGTTAGCTTTTACTGTCAGATATATCCCTTTTATTTTTGAGCCGAACAACTACGGCAAAGCAAAGAAAATTGGAATTTACTACCAGCGCACATGTCGCCAATACGTACCACTCCTTCGGTCATGTTGTGGTACGACCCTTTGTTGTGTATATCACCGTCCCGCACGCCGTGACGTACTGTGTGTTATGAACATCGTGTATGCGTTCGACTAATAATTCCACCGTAATAATAAAGCGCTGAATCAGCCTTTAATTCAAAATCACGGATTTTGACAAAACTACAGCACTTAGAGTCTTGATTTTTGCAGGGTATATTGGTTTAATAAAGTACAATTTAATCGTGTAAAAAAGGAATTTTAAAAATTCAGTGAGGGCGTCTTCCTCAGCAAATGTTATAATATGGCTTTAAATGACCCTCCCGCTCCCCTTATTCAATGTTGTATACCAAACGCCTCATTTTTAAATGGGCTATATATCTGCTCCAACACTGGTTGGTGGAGAATGCATTCGAAATAGGTTGGAAACCATACAAATAAAATATCATATAATGAACTTCATATGGCCAGGTTTATTGAACAGAGGGTGCAAAATATGAACAAGTGTCCCAGGGAAATTTGCACTTGATTGTTGCATGACAAATCAGGTGATCCGGTGATTTGTGCACTCTTTCAAATTCCCCTTCTTCGACAGTGGAATAGATAATGCCCTGATACAACATAGACGCCACATTAGGTCTATCCCTTCTTTCCCAGTTGCCTTCCACAACTCGGAAGCTGCATTATCAATGCCAGGTCAATGATCGTCTCAATGGATGATGTTGAAAAAACGTGTTCCCAATGACTAGGTAATTAGCTTCAAAAAATTCCTCCAGTCTGTCTCCACGTTCATTTCTGATCCCAAGTCCATGTTAGCCTAGTTTTCGCCTTCATTTTTCCAATCTTAGCAGTCCAATCCCCCCAGTACGATGAGTAAGGCTCTTCTAGGTATGTTATCCACAACTCCTTGTACCATCTCATAGAAGGCTGTCGTCTCACTCTCTGATGCATCTGATGTTGTTGCATAAACTTGTATGCTAGAAATATTTAAAAGATATCCTTGCAGTATTATAGTCATCACTCTCTAATTTATTGGATTATATCCCAAAACACACTTGGCTGTGGTTCTTTCTATTATGAAACCCACACCACCTTGTTTCATTCCAGTATCTTTTCTAGAATAAATGAACATACTTACATCATCATTTATTGGCTTCCTTAAATTAGCTTAAGTAAAGTAGCAGAAAGGAGAGAAGAAGGAAATTGAGCTAGGGAGGTAGAGGAAGCTTATATCCTCACTCTGATAAAGAACCAGCCCTCACCTGAATAGGACAGAAAACAAAATATAGTGCACTGTTTTACATCAAATTTGAACAAAACCTATTTATATATTTTGCACCAAACAGATTGTTTAGGACGAGCCTTCAGGTCATTTTGTCCAGTTTTTGGTTATTTTACTTAAAAGGGCATTTCGTGATCCATAGCCTCGTCCCCCACTTTTCTCAAAAAAAGTTGAGATTTTTATATCACTGGAAACCTCTGGCTACATAATGTTTATGTACAAAAACATTCTTGCAGATAAATTCGTTTGGCAAAGATATCGTGAAATTTGAATTCCGTTCTGGTGCACCAGAACGAAATTACAACACATTGTCTATGGAGCAGTGTAATACACATAATCATGCATAACTCGCAAACGCAAAATCGGAATCAACTGAAATTTTGGGAATAAGCTTTTTCGTGGATATGTACTGAAAATTACATAAAAAGAGGATACATTTTATTTCTACAGAGTAATACATTGATCTTGTAGGAAATGAATCAAGAAAGCCACTGGTTACATTTATATTCCGTATGTATTGCAGTTATTATGACAAATAAAAGGTCAAAACGAAAGTTTTCGCTATTTCCCCTCCCAGTGAAAATCATGCAAATTAATCAGTTAATACAGCAAAGAATATAAGCAAATAGCAATGATGTGAACGCTTACGATACTTAAAATTAGGACAAACCCTGTGCTTGAAGGAATAGTATTTTGAAAAGAAAAAAAAACATCATGAAATTACACACAATAAAATACGTAGCACATGGGTATGTGACAGAACACTGGAAAACAGAAGTGTACGTGTAAGTGGCGCCATCATTTGCAATATATCTTATCCAGATATAATTGGGAGAGGTTTGAACACATTTGATGACTGAAGCAAATAAATTGATTGCAGCGCCGGGGAGAAAAAGAGATAGATGGAGCAAAAACCGACAGAATAGGGTAAAGGAAAAATCACGACAAACATCATGTGTTGGGAGAAATATTCATTAATAAATAAGTTATAGCATACAGAAAAAGGGTTAAGACTTGGTCAGGTCAGATTAGCAAAAATGTAGTGGGAATAGAACAATATATAAATAAAAACTTAACACGTGCACAAAAGAGAAACACATGTTTCTAACATAGTCAAAATACTCAGTACACATATGTAAAGAAATAATGATAAATAGAATTTAAATTGCTTAGAATGACTTAGAATAAATGACAAAAATATATTTTAAGCGACGGTATTAGCACCAGTCACACCAACCTTATTTTTGATGATTAGGAAAGAATGTGTCATGAAACGGCAACACGATTTGGTCTTGATGTTGATGCCCTTTACCAAACTTCCTGATTGCCGTTTATTGATGAGTTCATCGTCTTGTCCAGTTGTCAAAACCAAGAGGGAATTCATCAAACATATAGAAACACCACAACAGAGTGTCCTGATAGAGATTGAAATACTTCTGAGTGACTGAGAAGCAGATTACTTGGATCTGAAACAGAACTTTTTCCACTTTAATGAACTATGAACGCCTTTAATGATTTTGTTTCAAGAGTATGTTACATTGTCTCTAATTGGATTTGTTTGAGAACTTTTATCTCTGAATTTTAGGTACTAGTGTTATAGAAGATCAATTTAATCCACTTTTTAAAAATGTGCACGTTTCACCAGTATGGATATTCTTTTGTTATACCTGTCAGGATATTTTAAATGGATGCATTTGTGACGTGTCATGTCAAAAGGAGGCACTTTTGGGCAGGTTATCAATTTTGAGGTTTTTACATATCTTAAATGAAGAGATATTTGCTCCACAACGCCGTTTTTCCGAATGAAATCGGACAAATCGAAAATTGGTTCGTAAGTTATGGTATTATAAAATTTGAAATTGAGATATTGGTCTCTAAAAATATTATTGACAATGTTGAGAGTAGGAATTACCTTGAAAATTGCCTCAAAAAATACAAGATGCCAGTTATATTCCGATCTGACAGTATTTTAAACATCACAAATTCACAACAAACCCAAATTGTGAAAAAATTTCTTCATTTCTCCATTTACGATCCTGCCCCAAAGTGTCTGGTTTTGACGTCACATATATTCAACACAATTACAACAAAATTTATCTACTCGTATCAGGTTTTGCATGCGATTATAGTTTTTCATCCACGAATAAAGTTTCAGTCTGCTGTTTGGAGTGGGTTCATTACAAATTTGAGACAAAATTAGTAAAGTATCGTCAAACATTTTGTAATTTTGAATAGGAGACACAGACATGACAGAGGGTTGATCGGGTAAGCTGCATAATACATTCAGTGGTATTATAAATTACAATAACCAAACGAAAAGTAAAAAGTAAAATTGAATCAAAACATTTTGCCATCTCCAAAAATCGCAGCACACGGCATAATCGACATAAAAAACGCAGTGATTTATAGTGCGCTACGCACAGGCACAACGCCTAGACGTTGATCAATAAGCCTCAGAACACTTTACAGGTTGTCGCTGACCACTACGGCCCCACATCATTTCATAAACCATTCAATAACAAATCAGGGACTTTGCTGCTACAAGAGCGCACACCCTAGACATCCCACATATAACTATCACAAACAGGATCAGCTCCCTGAGTTCCGTACGGTTTACAATGAGACAATTAGCAGTAAGTTCCTTGTCCAGGGGAATTCCATGCTCAATTTGTCCACGAGAGCATACTAGGCACCGCCAGTGTTTGAACCCGTGACCTCTCGCACCATAGTCGAACGCCTTAACGATTTAGCTAACTTGACATCATTACATAGATTTGAAGATAAGTATTTAATTTGGCAATTGTAGTTGACTCTTTACCATCCGAATCTTTCATTTTCTTTTGATTTCCACAGTTTATCAAGATTCAACTGTTTGTATTATTCTTTATACATATCATTATCGCATCAAAATTATGGCAAAGACTCGAGATCAATCCAGGGCGTCAAAAACAAGCGCAGTGATTTACATAGTGCGTTACGCACATCGCCTAGACATTGTTCCACAAGCCTCATCACACTTTACCGGTTGTCGCTGACCACTACGGCCCCACATCATTCCATAAACCATTTAACAACAAATCAGGGACTTTGCTACTATATGCAAGAGCGCACACCCTAGACATTCCACAAATAACCATCACAAACAGGATCAGCTCCCCGAGTTTCGTACGGTTTACAACGAGACAATAAGCAGTAAGTTCCTTGTCCAGGGGAATTTCAAGTTAACTCAATTTTTCCACGAGAGCATACTAGGCACCGCCAGGGTTCGAACCCGCGACCTCTCGCACCATAGTCGAACGCCTTAACGATTGAGCTAACTTGACATCATTACATAGAATTGAAGATAAGTATTTAATTTGGCAATTGTAGTTGACTCTTTACCATCCGAATCTTTCATTTTCTTTTGATTGACACAGTTTATTAAGATTCAACTGTTTGTTTTATTTTTTTATACATATCATTATTGCATCAAAATTATGGCAAAGACTCAAGATCAATCCAAGGCGTCAAAAAAAAGCGCCGTGATTTACGCCTAGACGTTGATCCACAAGCCTCAGCACACTTTATAAGTTGTCGCTGACCACTACGGCCCCATATCATTCCACAAACCATTAAAATAACAACACACTATTAGGAGATGCAAAGAGGCGGGTTTTTTTTTCAGATTGAGTTATTTTAATATTATTTATAGCAAATTGAGTCAATTACCGTGTTCGCCCTTGCATCATGTCAGTAAAATATCCCGACAACAGATTAGATGGGGGAAAATACAATCCAGGTACTATATACATAACTGCACTGCCCTCGTTGATGAATTGAGTCTCCTCTGACTTGCTGGAGCAATCGACCAATCAGCAGAGAGGCTCAAAATTAATAATATATGTTTCTAAAAAATAAATAAGTAGGAAACATGTATCATTCTGATTTTTCACTGGTGGGATGTAACGCAATTCTCAATCTTCTGCTAGTGGTGTTTCTAAAACATTGAGTTAGCAATCTCACAAGTTTGTATACAGCTCGACAGTAAGTAGATCATTAACTTTGCTGGAAATGTTAGCTATACATTCACGCCTCTGTCATACTATCTGTCACGGTAGCAGCTTTTTCTAAAGGTTCCTCACTTCTTACTTATGATCTTGTGCCAACTCCTCTGATTTTAAGTTCACCAACTTCAGTTAATAGCCGAGCTTGGTAACTTTGTTTGAATAATAATTATTATTGTACAATGGAAACCACTTTGGCTTATACAAAAGAGGATTTCCCTGACAACAGCACATATGAGCACTTCATGACAGACCCAAATGGGACAGACGAGGCTGATCTACCATTTGAAATACCTAACTGTCCCGCAGGAACCATACTTCAGATTCTCTACTACTTTCCCGATGAGGCCGTGGAGACTTTGTTCTACACTCCAATAGAAAAATTCTTAATCAGTTATGTATTCCCAATAGTAATTACAATCGGTTTCACAACCAATCTCGCATTCTTATGGACTCTGGTTCGAGTCCGTGACATGCGAACCACGACCAACTTTTACCTTGCCAACTTGGCTTGCGCTGATTTGATTCTAATTCTTCTAAAACGGTCGCTACATATTTCAACAGGTCATCAGATCTTGCAGTGGGTGGCCCTTGGAAAAGTGTCTCAGCGTGTGCGAGTCGAACGATTGCATTATACATAGGATACTTTGCTTCGATAAGCTTGGTGACTCTGGTGAGTATAGAACGGTTTCTCGCTATTTGCTTTCCATTTAAGCATCGGATGATAAATGACAAAGCTCACACTATAAAGATGGTTTCCGGAGCCTGGCTTTTAGCCATCATCTTCGCGGCTCTCGTTACTCCAAACTGGGCTGGTGAACTGGCAAGATACTGCGTTGTTTGGCCTGAGAAATATCAGAATCGTTTACCGACTGTGATCAACATATGTGGGCCAGTGACAGCTGGATGGCCTATTGTTGCGACTATCTGTGAGTTTGTACCGTATATTGTTGCCATCTGCCTCAGTACGGTATTGTACGCGTTGATCATTCATCGTCTCAGTCAGCGAGATGATATTAGTGAGGGAGGTGAAAAAACAGGCAATCAAAATCAAGCCACAAAAACTCGTAACGCGGTGGCACGAATGCTTGTTCTTAACGGCATCATTTTCTTCTTGTGTTTATCTCCCTACCAATTTGTTCAAATATATTACTTTATTGCTAACTTGACCGATGTTTATTATTTTGATAATAACAACATACAGATTGTGCTTTTGGTTGGAAGGATCTTAGATTTGGTAAATTCTTCTGTAAATCCAATCATTTACAGTGCCACCAACGCTCGATATCGGAAAGCATTTTTTACCGCATTCAACTGTGGCTCAACAACAACCAATAAAGGTGGCACAACATTGAAAACAGTATCATCAAGCACATAAACATGATAACGAAGGGGGAAGAAGAACGACGGACAGAAACAAACTGTTGGTGCATACAAGCGAGAGTTAATTAGTATCAAATTAGGGTAACTTGTTTAGTTACATAAATAAGAACGTATTTATAATATTTCTTGTTGTCAAAATGCAAGCTCATTATGTGCTGGAAAGAGTAAATCGAAAGTGTTTAAGGTGGTTGTATGGCTACGGTGTCATGCTGAGACTTGGTTGAAAATAATACACATGTAGCTTGTGTGGATAGGTGAGAAATCTCACCTGCCAATTTCTAATTTTTTTTCCAAAAGAGCGTTTTAGACTTTTGTGGACAAATGAGGTGTCATAATGCGTAAATAGCAGTCAAGTTAGCTCAATCAATAAGGCGTTCGACAGTGGTGTGAGAGGTTGCGGGTTCGAACCCTAGCGGTGCCTAGTACGCTCTCGTGGAAAAATTGAGTTAGCTTGAAATTCCCCTGAACAAGGAACTCACAGCTAATTTGTCTCGTTCGAAACTCGGGGAGCTGATCCTGGTTGCGAAGGTTATTTGTGGTATGTCTGGGGTGTGCGCTCTTGAAGCAGCAAAGTCCCTGAATTGTTGTTTAATGGTTTATGGAATGATGTGGGCCGTAGTGGTCAGCGACAACCTGTAAAGTGTGCTGAGGCTTGTGGATCAACGCCTAAGCGTTGTGCCTGTGCGTAGCGCGCTATAAATCACTGCGGTTTTGTTCGTTATGTTTTTAGAAACAAATTCTGCTTCGACTGGATATTCCAAATTTAGCATAGGTACTTACTTTTAGATAGATGTTTATATAAAAACAATAGATTCTAAATTTATTAGATAATTACTCGAATTTGGTGGTAAATATTCGCAACGATATTATGTGTATTTTCTTTAAATAAATATTTACTCCAAAGATTTACGTATTTTAATAGAGTAGAGTAGAGGATCGGTAGAGTAAACTCATTAACCATTAACCAAAGTTCTTGATATCTGATCCAGAAATTGCACTTACTTTGTGTACGTTTCAGCAACACTGTTGCCTTTGCCAACACTTGATGATGAGTGATTTGGGAGGAAATTTGGAACGCGGCTCGAAGAACACAGAAATGTAGTTACCAGAGCAGGTAGAAAAGAATCCCTTACAACAGTTAACAAGTCATATGCAGCAATAACAGATCACGTAGTCGACAAAAATCGTGTTATTGAATGGGGGACGCTGAGATCATTGGCACTGAACAAGAACGATTCGCACGCTGGATAAAGGAGGCTATAGAAATTAGAAAGAGGAGGGGCACCACCATGAACAGAGACGACGGACAGTATCAACTCTCACACATTTTTGATGAGTTTCTAGAACTGGGTTCAAGAAAATCCCCAGATGGAAATCAACTGGCATCACCAAGACCTACCATGGAGATATATCTAGCGTCGGTTGCCAATAGGAATCACTCATCATCAAGTGTTGACAATGGCAACAGTCCCGGGCAACAGTTCCGGGGCAACAGTGTTGCTGAAACGTACACAAAGTAAGTGCAATTTCTGGATCAGATATTAAGAACTTTGGTAGCTTTTGGTTAATGAATAAGTATGTATTTTGGTAGTAAATGTTGTCAGGACGACAACATAGGTGTAGTTTCATAAAACAGATCATTGCTCTTAGTCTTATATAAAGATATTCATGTATACCCCAGAATAAAAATCGTGGTACAAGTGAAACATACCTTCCTTTTCGTCATTTATGTAGATTCTTACTGAACATCTGAAGACGTATAAAGTGTACAAACAATGTTACGATAGATCTGAAACTATATGAAATTAAAACAAGGGAATTAAACTAAAGGGAAATTAAAATAGCTCAAAATCTATCGAGTTTCGATTTTCGATCATCTGTATTTCGACCCGAAATTTATTTTATTAACACAAAAGTATTGCAACATTGTCAAAAAAAGAATTCCCCACACTGTAAATTGAATATTGCTCCAATATGTCATTTCCCCTTACATTGGCATTTAAACACGAAATGAACACACAAGACAATGTTTTGGTGCGATTCAAGGTCACCCGGTGCCTTAATGGGTAGCCACGTGACCTTTCTTTCTCCTGAGTCCCCCAGACCTTGAAGGACCTTTATTTTCTAATGCTGGTAATTTCTTCTACCCTTCACATCCATGAATTATTTTCCCACCACCATTTTCCTGATACCTTGCAAAAAGCAATAAAACCATTTGGAGACCATTGTAAAGGTATCTGAACATTTTGTCGACTAAAGTGTCTTCGTTTCTGCATTCAACGGGTTTCCGTCTTTCTGCCATTGTAAGTACTGGAATAGGCGCATGATGTCACCAGAAGTGACACCTTACCCAGCAAACACAAAAACGTTTTAAAAAGTTATATTTGGGCTTTTGGTTTAGATAAAAACGTTTTAATAACATTAAATGTCGGGTTATATAAAGGTCATGATAACGTTTTAAAACGTTTTGTATGAAAACACACTACAACAATATTTTTAAATGTTTTCAAAAAAATGTTATTGTAAACAATTTTTGCAAACATCTTTGCCAAATATTGTGTCAATACTTAAATAACATTATGTTAAAATATTTGAACCCAGCAAACACAGAAATGTTCTTAAAATGTTTTTTTCAAAACCTTTTGATAACATTTAAATGTCGGGTTATATAAAGGTCATGAAAACGTTTTTAAAACGTTATTAAAAATATTTTGGGCAAACATTTTTCGCAAAATATTTTTTCAACCCCATAATAATATTCTGTTTAGAATGTTTTGTATCAAGTTTTCAGGAATATTTTTGGAATGTTATTAAAACGTTTTTATACCCTTTATATAACCCGACATTTAAACGTTTTCTGAAAAACATTTTTGTTTGCTGAGCAGTAGATTATCAAAAATGTTTTTTAAGGTTATGAAAACGTTTTATACTCTTAATATACCCTTTATATAACCCGACATTTAAACGTTTTCTGACAACCTTTAATAACTTTTTGCGAATGATGTCGAAAACGTTTTGTGTTTGCTGGGTACATCTCATTTATTAGCATAATCTTACTTATTTCATGCAACTTAAGAGGGTACTACACCCCTTGATAAATTTGCGACTATTTTTGCATTTTTCTCAAAAAAATAACACACTGGTAACAAAAGTTAGGCCGTGTAAAATTAATAATTTGGTTCTCGTCCATCAATCCTCAATTTCTGGGAATTGTCAGATTTTTTTTTTTTTTTAGATTTTTCAATTTTTTAAGACTTTGGAATGATTTATGAAATCTTCATACATATAAATAAGTTTATTAGAGAACAAGCATCACTTCCAAGTCTTTTTGTGGTACTCTAGGGGTTTATCCTCAGAATCTCACATTTGAAAAAAAAAAGGGCCTCATCGTTTCCTCGAGCACTGTTGGAGAAGACCGAAAACTACTGACAATGCTAATTTTACATTGAAAAAAAAAAAAAAAAAAAAAAAACACCTCCCTCCCTCATCAATTCATGAAAATCCTCTGGACGAGAACCAAAACATTAATTTTATACGGTTTATGTATATTATAGGGGCAAGGAATCCAATTTCAGTGATGACTCAAGACAAGTGGTACGTTATTTATGATAAGAAAAGAGGTACCACTAGAATGTACCTCATTTCTTAACATAATGAACCACTTATCTTGAATTACTGCAATTTCAGTGAAGTAATTGGATTCCTTGCCCCTATAATATACATAACTTTTGTTACCATGTGTAGTTATTTTTTTGAGAAAGATGCAAAATTAGTCACAAAATTTTCAGGGGTTGTCGGGGGGGGGGGGTGTAGTACCACCTTAACATTTCCACCCAGTACGTCATGTAAAATCGACAGGTTATTAGATCAGGAGGGTGAAAGTGCATAGGAACAATGCCGGAAACTACGTCACGCTATTGTTCGACTTAAACTACATCATTTTTAACCCCTTCCGTTTCCGTTAATACAGCTTTAGTCTCCTCCACCTTCGCAACACGGTACGTGGAGTGACTGGAATCACAATAACAGCGGAGGAGAATACTAGCTGGTCAGACAATTTAATTCTATCAAGCATATAATACCTGAACAATCACCGTCATTTGATCTATTTACTACAGAATATATTGTATACACAAAATATAATTTTAAAATTGTAAACCTGTTAACTTATATACTTGTGTACTAAAGTATAAGGACACGTGAATAAAATCATGTAGAAGACAAAATGGCCGCTAATCCGCCTATTGTCTAGACTTAAACTACATCTTCCGGTTTGTTACGTAATACTAGGATGCCCATGGTTGACTGAATGCTCAATTTGCAGTTTGCGGAATTCATAATTTTTAGCAATGTTGCAATACTTTCGTGTAGTGTGTGTATTGAAAACGAGTTTTGTGTTGAATATGGATACAATTTTAACCACATTTTGAAAATCTTGTTAAAACTGAAGTTGATAATCGACGATAATAAATGTGGGATCGATGTCGATTCCACGTTTACGTACTCCTATAAATGGATCTATGCACAGTTTCCATCTCGATACACCTGAGTACACAAATTTGTCCAAGCACAGTAAGTCTAGCAATGCATTGTCCCTATACAGTCTTTGTTTACACTAAACGGTTGAGTGCATAGCATCATAAGAGCTGCGTGAGCTTCTAGCTGGTGACTAGTGGAAAATACGGCATCTGTGATCGGTTTTGTCAAATCCCAATAGTTTCCTTCATCCAATCAAAAAAGTTTTTATATCGAAGGAAAGCCAACACTTCCCGCTAAAATCAATTTTTTCATTAAGTAAACAGATGACGCAATTCAATGTATATATATAGTAAGGCGAATGTGGTAAATCTGTTGAAACCAGCCTATTTTTGACCAAGATGTAGGTTTTAATAGTCAAAACCCCAGTTGATTCTTACAATATTTTGCAAATTGTATGTTATTAAATGAAAGAGCATACTTATATTGTCTATACTAGATTCATTGCAATGAGCAATGGCCAATTCTCTTTAAATTACGAATCTTGTGCAAAAAGTTATAATTTTTGCCTGTTTTGTCATACGTTCATTGAATTTACAATGGACAATGACTTAGAAATTGGTATGTGTCGGACGTTGACTTGTCAACTTGTGCCCCCTGGGTAAAGCTTTGAATTAACTTTCTTGATGTTTTATTTGATACCGGATTTATTGAAACTGTCAAAATGATACATCTCATGTTTATAATATCTAAATCTAAAACTTTTTATTTTATAGTAGGTATCTACAAAATTTAAACTCGAACACATGCACCCTGCCTGCTAAAACAATAACGCCACTAGCATGTCAAGTTAGCTCAGTCACTATAAGGCGTTCGACTATGGTGCGAGAGGTTGCGGGTTCGAACCTTGGCGGTTGTTAGTACGACAAAAATTGAGTTAGCTTAAAATTCCACTGGACAAGTAACTTACTGCTAATTGTCTCGTTGTAACCCGTACGAAACTCGGGATCTGATCCTGGCTGCGAAGGTCTGTGGTGGAATGTTGTGGAGTGTAACAAGCTCTAAACCGAAACATGATGGGGCAACCAAATGAGAGAACATCTACTTTAGTTTACATACAGCAGCTATGGTCGCCGATCGATACACATCGTCCACACCAGGTAAATAATTATTTCTGTACAGGAATTCCCTATTCAAATATTAACTACGGTTAAATAATTCGCGTGCGGGACGGTCATACACACACATCAAAGGATCGTTCCGTATTACGACCGACAGAGTAACACGTATTGGCGCTAGTAGTAAATTCCAATTTTCTTTGCTTTGCCTCAGTTGTACGGCTCAAAATTAAAAGGAGACATAGCTGGCAGTAAAAACTAACATTTTATGGAAAAGAAATACATATCTATTTTATAGAAATGTTACAATATGGTTTTAATAACAATCTTTTGTATTCAGGTTTTGTTTGAGTTTTGTTAGTTGAAATTGATGCTGTGTTATATAGGTCTACTGTAAGAATATTGCATGTCCATTCCTGACTGAACTCTTAAAATAAAAAAAATAAAAAGTTCTCTCTGTTCATCATCTGAATAAAATACTGCATCTGCCATATGTCTGGCCCTATTCAAATGGCCCGCCAAATGCACGGTGGTAATGACCCTCGTGTTTTATTATGTCATGTATAAACAGGTTGCTCAGGAATGCGTGGAATGCGGGCTAGGTACGCAAGTTGTGAACTTGACATTTACAGGGATAGTAGTAGGTTGAATCCATTAGTTCTTCAACAGCTACGCATGGTGATTTTGTTCGAGATAGGCCGAGCGACACAGGCTAAGCACATTATGGGATACCACAGCGTTTCCATTCATTGGATGAAATGACACGTTTTTACGATCTGCGCATGCTCATAATGAGTAATATATATTACCCTCTTTGATGTTGTCAACACAAGAAAATTTGTTGTCAGTTTTTGTTTTCAATTAACTCACTGGAAGTTCAATTAACTAAGATACGATTACCGTGTTCTTTCAACACATATATTTAACTGCAATTCCACCAAAACCTTTTTAAATCGACCGATACTAATGTGATATGCAGCTGTTTGAGAATATAGTCATATGAAAAGAATATGACATCACCAATGTTTAATGTTCAATGTTCCATGCATAACTCGGAGCTCATTAGGCCATAATAGCTATAAATAATAATAATAGGAATAAGTACCAGAAATACTTCAACGCTGACATGCTATGAATAAAATTATCGTTAAGTGGCGGTCTTTTCAAATTTAAGCTCTTGTATGTATTGTATGAATCCAACTGTGTGTGACTGTGGCTCAATCAATTCTATAGACCCAATGAGAGAGTGGAAGCTTCAATTATTCTGGTCAATAGGATTATGACTCTTTTCATTAAATGGAATGGAAAGATATCTCTAGAGGTGATTTTTTAAAATTATTTAAGTTTAATTGTAATACCGCGCTTGATGGTGCGTTTTACATTTGCACGTGATCCCGTCTGTACAAATGTAATTATCGACCTGATGGTGATGATGTGCAACGCCAAGACGTTGATCCACGAGCCTCAGCACACTGTACATGTTGTCGCTGACCACTATGGCCCCACATCATTCCATAAACCATTAAACAACAATGCAGGGACTTTATTGCTTCAAGAGCGCACACACTAGACATTCCACAAATAACATTCGCAACCAGGATCAGCCTCCCGAGTTTCGTACGGGTTACAACGAGACAAATTAGCTTCCTTGTCCAAGGGAATTTCAAGCTAACTCAATTTTTTTTCACGAGAGCGTACTTGGCACCGCCAGGGTTCGAACCCGCAACTTCTCGCGCCATAGCCGAACACCTTATCGATAAAATTGAGCTAACTTGGCTGGGTAAATAGATTATGTTATGAAAATTATATTTACATTTGTTAACAATATACTTAAAATATTTTCAAAAATCTACGTCGTTTTGGATTTCTGATGTGTCAAAGTTCACTGACCCGTGTGTGTGATATCCTGGAAAAACTAGTGCACTACGTGTAACCTTTTTTAGGATACTCGATATTATCAAACAGCTGTAAAAAAAATATAGCTAAAATGGTATCGTGAATGAACTCAATATCTCAAGGTTGGTAGGTGATTGACATAATTTCATTAGCTTCATTGTAGTTATGCAACTTCACTTATCATTTTCTATTGGGCCACTTAGTACATTCAACAAAATTATATTACATTAATTTCTATTTATTGATAATTGAAAAATAATGAAATATATGTTGCTCACATTCCCCGGTCACATCCAGAATTGTTCTTTCACACGAGCCCTAGTAGCCTACCAAATAAGTCGAATTGCGTCAAAAGTTCTATAAATTAATCAAATTGCATGACAACCATGACGTTGTAAATTATTAATAAAATCATCAATTTACATGTAAGACTCGAGTTAAAAATTCTTTTTGTAACAAAAGAGAAACGAAATGTGACGACCCAGTCACATAATACAATTGAACTATTATCATACGATGTGTTTTTTTAATATAAACACATAAAAAAAGCAAATTGAGATTTTCAGACCAAAAAGAAACTTTTTTTTCAAATTAAAAAGGAAAATAATAGAGCTTGTGTATTTCATATTAACCCCTCGTGGTAAAAGCAGGGCCGGGCGGCAAAAAGAAGGGGCGGCAGAAGAAGAAGGGGGGCAAAAAGAATTATTAAAGAAAAAAGGGCGTAAAATTGTTTTAAAAAAATATCTAAAGTATTGAAGAAAAAATTTCGGTTTTTCAAACCATCGTAAAATTTTCGGGCTGTTGAAGGGGGCGGCAAAATTCACCTTTTCTCCAACCCCACGGATAGGAGCGGCCTGGGTACCCCACATTACCCATGGTCTGAACAATAAATAATTTCATACAGTAATCCGTTTGTTCTCTGTTGTATCTAAGTCGTGATAATATAATATCTTACACAAGTTTATTGCATCATGCCGGGCCAGTTAGAATTGATGAATAAAATCTGAAATAATAAATGTACATGGCAATGGATTTTCAAAAAGGTTGTTTTATTACAAGTCCATTGTTTAGGCATTCAATATTGCTAGGGCATTCAGTATTGTTTAAGCCTATGCATTCAGTATTGTTTAGGCATTCAGTATTGTTTAGGCATTCAGTATTGTTTAGGCATTCAGTATTGTTTTGGCATTCAGTATTGTTTAGGCATTCAGTATTGTTTAGGCATTCAGTATTGTTTAGGCATTCAGTATTGTTTGGGCATTCAGTATTGTTTGGCATTCAGTATTGCTTAGGCATTCAGTATTGTTTAAGCATTCAGTATTGTTTAAGCCTAGGCATTCAGTATTGTTTAGGCATTCAGTATTGTTTAGGCATTCAGTATTGTTTAGGCATTCAGTATTGTTTAAGCATTCAGTATTGTTTAAGCCTAGTCATTCAGTATTGTTTTGGCATTCAGTATTGTTTAAGCATTCAGTATTGTTTAAGCCTAGGCATTCAGTATTGTTTAGGCATTCAGTATTGTTTAGGCATTCAGTATTGTTTAGGCATTCAGTATTGTTTAGGCATTCAGTATTGTTTAAGCATTCAGTATTGTTTAAGCCTAGTCATTCAGTATTGTTTTGGCATTCAGTATTGTTTAAGCATTCAGTATTGTTTAAGCCTAGGCATTCAGTATTGTTTAGGCATTCAGTATTGTTTAGGTATTCAGTATTGTTTAGGCATTCAGTATTGTTTAAGCATTCAGTATTGTTTAAGCCTAGTCATTCAGTATTGTTTAGGCATTCAGTATTGTTTAAGCATTCAGTATTGTTTAAGCCTAGGCATTCAGTATTGTTTAGGCATTCAGTATTGTTTAGGCATTCAGTATTGTTTAGGCATTCAGTATTGTTTAAGCATTCAGTATTGTTTAAGCCTAGGCATTCAGTATTGTTTTGGCATTCAGTATTGTTTAGGCATTCAGTATTGTTTAGGCATTCAGTATTGTTTAAGCATTCAGTATTGTTTAAGCCTAGTCATTCAGTATTGTTTTGGCATTCAGTATTGTTTAGGCATTCAGTATTGTTTAGGCATTCAGTATTGTTTAAGCATTCAGTATTGTTTAAGCCTAGTCATTCAGTATTGTTTAAGCCTAGTCATTCAGTATTGTTTAAGCCTAGTCATTCAGTATTGTTTCAATTATTTTGGCAAACAAAGTTCGTTTCATCTTGTCCATCATGTTCATTGCCCGGGGGGCCTCTCCCTAAGAAATGGTATACGGGGATGCTCAAAGGTTTTGAGGAGCATTTTCAACGATTTTGGTATACCAACGGGGTGGTTTTGAAGTTGTTTCGGTTATATTAATGACCCCTTATTTCTGTGATGGTATTGAGATGGGCTGTTGAAAGTATTTGGTTATATTGATGATATAATGATGGGTCACCATTACAGTAAAAATGGTATAGAGATTCAGAAGTCTACTTTTAGCACCCCCGTACAAATATTTTCCAAGAGCCCCCCGGGGTTCATTGGATTCACGGAGCAAAATGTACAATAATTATGCCCCAGGGACCTTTATCTTTGACTTTTCCAGTCGTTTTTTAGTCATTTGTATTCTTCTTCTTATTTTCATTATGAAGTGTTTTTCTGCCTCCGCAGGAGGTAGTTTGCTTTGAAATTGGCACCTAAAATGCCGCACATTGCGCGGCATGTAGGCCGATTGTACAAATTTATATTCTGACAAGTACTCTCATTTCCGCCCAATATTGAGAGCCCAATATATATCACCCACCTCTATGCGCCATACATAAATTCGCCTATCGCCATTTCCGAATGTTCAAAAAGGTAATCACGCTTCCTCAGCATGTGCAATAAATTAGCATTAAAATTAATCTTATTCTATAGGGATTCTAGAAACACCTAGCACGTGGCGCCAATGGCGTGGGTCTATCAAGTTCATGAATTATGCATTAGAATATTTTCAAACTCATATGTTGTATAATTGAAGACCGAATTAAAAAAGACTAGCTTGCGTATGCCGTCCTGTCAACCAGACCAAAAATGCCATACTGCGCAGGTCAGCAACCAATCACGGCCCGCCTTTGTCATGACGTCAGACGCAAACTAGTCTTTTTTTAATTCGGTCTTTAATTATAGGTTGTAGCCTCAGCGCTCATCAGCAGCTTTATCGTAGAAGACAAGTTGAAAAACCGTTATGCTGTGGCAATGGGAATACACATCAAACAAGGTTTAATTTCATGATTACATGAAACCTGATTATCAATGCAAAAACTTTGGCTGGAGAAGTTGAAGCTGACGTTCATGGCGACACTTTGGATGTGATAATTTGACATCATGGATTGTTTTGTGCAAAATTGGAGGTATTTTTGTGCCGCCGCGAGTCAGCAGACCGACTGGCATGCAGGCCTAGCTCGACTAGGCCACAATCATGATCATGATGCATTTGAACTGCAATGTATGGTATGATACGCCTAGCCGCGCCTATGGCCGGCTTCATTGCTGTTCAAATACATGTACTAAAGTATTGCAATTTTATTGCGTTGATATAATTCGGAATAATTCGTTTTAAAGTATTTGCTTCCCCAATTCCCATGCGTGGTTGGTCATGTTGGTGGTATGTATGTCAGTTTTTTACATTCTACTGAGTACTGTTGCAATATTTTTGCATGCATACCCATGACTGTTTCAAGACTATGACTGAGAAATTTGCTTTTTGTTTGTTAAGATAAAAATAAAAATAAAATGCAAGAATCATCTTTCCCCACACAATACTTCTTACAAACAAGGTGTTCATATTGGCCCTTTCGATGCAAGACAAAGCACAAATGAAGGAAACAAAACAAAACAATAATGTTTTTGATTTTTTATTTAATTTTAAAACACATACAAAAAAGTAATGGCCTATGAAAAGACCCCCCCTAAATATAATAATATTAATATTATTTTAGTCCTGAATACAAAATATAATAAACAAGCATAAAAGAATCTGATACGAAAATTTGTTACTCTGAAACGTTACAATCGTAATTTTAAGTCAAATAATCCACGAGAAATGACTCTTGATACAACTTAGGGCTATATTTAAAAAACAGAAACGGCTGCCTGCATCTGGAACTCTTTATATCTGAAAGTTTGAAGGTCTTATTTCATACATCAGAATTATCTGCAAGTTTGCAAAATGGCTTTAGGTGACCGTGGCCCTATTGGCTAATGCACAAATTTAGATTTTCTTTCTATTTAAATAATATGTTAAAGCTTATGCCCTGTATATTACATTCGGTTCTTGAGATATGGCCTGTCAAAATGGCGCGAAACCAAAACAAAAAATTGGCAACAACTTTCTTTTTATTTTCTATATTTTGACAAGTCCAGTTGCCAGATGATTTTCTAATTACATGCATGAATTATGCAAAGTAAAGATTTCAGATACAATTAAAAGAGCTATGGTACTGAGGCATGGTACATGGGTAGAACACACAATATACTACAAAATTACGGTTGCGTTTTTGCAAATTTCAATTTGCATGATTAATTAGGGCCACTTATTAGAAAAGTTGATTAGGGCCCTAATTAATTATGCAAATGGAAATTTGCCAAAGGCATCTATGGGTTTTATATCTTATTTTGTAGCCGATCTGAACATTTTACTTTGTAAAATTCTTGCATATAGGCTATAATTAGAAAATAAGGCCTACCTGACAACATTGCATATTACAAAAATAAAAGAAATTTGTTGCTAACTTCTTGGTTTCGCGCCATTTTGACAGGCCATATTTTGGTAACCGAATATCCGATTAAAATAAAATTTTCAGTCTTGTAATCAGGAGAGAATGGACTCACATATTTCTATCAGACAAAAATCTATATCCAATAGCGTTACCTTAAAGCTAGCATTATAAGTGTCTCCTTAACTAATAACAAAAGGTGCCCACTGGTATTAGTCGGAGGCATTGTCTTTTTTAAAGACATTTCTTGTTTGCTTTGTCTAGTGAATGAATTTACAATTCAGGGAGCTATTATTTCTTCTATTAACTAGAGCGATAACCGCACCATAGCTGAACCATGTGGCTTCGGCAGTATATCGTGGTAGGCCTATACCACTGTCATCATTGCATTTAAATTTCAGCTCAATTGAAGCATTTTGAAAACTTGACATTTGACCCCTTTATTGGCCCTTAATGACCTTAAATGAATTTCAAAATATTTTAAAATGTTTAGAATGTCATAAGGATCATTGCATATAAATTTCAGCTCAATTGGAGCATTTTGAAAAACTTGACCTTTGACCCCTTTGTGACCCCTTAATGACCTTAAATGAATTTTAAAATATTTTTTATATGTTTACAATGTCATAAGGATCATTGCATTTAAATTTCAGCTCAATTGGAGCATTTTGAAAACCGTGACCTTTGACCCCTTTATAACCCCTTAATGACCTTAAATAAATTTTTAAATGTTTTAAACATGTTTAGAATGTCATAAGGATCATTGCATTTAAATTTGAGCTCAATCGGAGCATTTTCGGTTAAAATGACCTTTTTTGACCCCTGTGACCCCAGGATGACCTCTGACGTTTGGAAATATTTTTATTATATTCTTTATGTTTTCCTCTTTCATATGACACCACTCATGGGGTCATACCTTCGTGGCATTTAGAGATATGTCCATTTAAGACCAAATGGTTAGTTAGTAAGCTAGTAAGCTAGTAAGTAAGCTAGTAAGTAAGCTAGTAACATTCACTCATATAGGCTGATACCATTTCATGGTTCAGCAAAAAGGTACGTAGTAATTTTACTACACACAAAATATGAAGTTATCCCGCAGGGGTTATAAATTATCAAAGGGCTGGTAACCAAATGGCATTCTTTAATGTTCTAACATTAGGACTGTTCTTCACGGATGTTTGCTCGAATGATATGACGGACGTAGGCCTATGAAGTTTTCTTTTAATTTTTGCTGAACCATGAAATGGATCAGCCTATAAGTGCATATGTTACTAGGTTACTAGGTTACTAGGTCCCTAACTAACCATTTGGTCTGAAATGGACATATCTCTAAATGCCACGAAGGTATGACCCCATGAGTGGTGTCATATGAAAGAGAAAAACATAAAGAATATAATAAAAATATTTTCAAACGTCAGAGGTCATCCAGGGGTCACAGGGGTCAAAAAAGGTCATTTCAACCAAAAATGCTCCGATTGAGCTTAAATTTAAATGCAATGATCCTTTTGACATTCTAAACATGTTTAAAACATTTTAAAATTTATTTAAGGTCAGTAAGGGGTCCTAAAGGGTCAAAGGTCAAGTTGTTCAAAATGCTCCAATTGATCTGAAATTTAAAACAATGATCCTTAATGACATTCTAAACATGTTGCAAATATTTTTAAATTCATTTAAGGTCATTAAGGGGTCATAAAGGGGTCAAAGGTCAAGTTTTTCAAAATGCTCCAATTGAGCTGAAATTTATATGCAATGATCCTTATGACATGCTAAACATTTTAAAAACATTTTAAGATTCATTTAAGGTCATAAAGGGGTCAAAGGTCAAGTTTTTCAAAATGCTCCGATTGAGCCGAAATTGAAACGAAATGATTCTTATGACATTCTAAACATGTTGCAAATATTTTAAAATTCATTTAAGGTCATTAAGGGGCAATACAGGGGTCAAAGGTCAAGATTTCAAAATGTTTCAATCATAGGTATAGGCCTACCACAATTTACTGCCAAAGCCACATGGTTCAGCTATGGTGCGGTTATCGCTCTAGTTAAAGTGTTTCTTTCAAATTCCTTGTTTCGGAGACCTCCCCATGCTTTAGTAGTTTTTCCTATGCCAAACACTGATATAGTATTATAAAATTAGTCTTTGTCAAAGACCTCGCGATCCTCGGGGAGCGAGCGGCGAAGCCGCGAGCAGTGGAATATTATAGGTGGCGCTCCCACTACGGTGGTCCAGGCTAGGCAGATCCTTGTTGAAAGACTATTATACAATAGTAGTGAATGAACCTTTAAGCGCGTCAAATTTAACAATTTTACAAAATTTTTGCCCCAAAACACGGTGTTTTTAGAGCTAAACAGGAAGATGCATTAAGGCAATTATTGCTTTATTTTTTTCTGCTGTTCTCCCCCACCCATGAGCTAGCTCCCATGGATAAACTTAGGGGGACGCGTTCCCCGCCCCGCTTCCGCCGCCTGATTTTGGGGAAAGGTAAGCACACACACACCGTCCGTTTTCTATTATATTGTTTCCCCCGGGTTGTTTCCATTGTTTAGAACAATAGAAACCGGACGGACTTTTGATTTCATTTCTTACCAAAACTCTATTGCATGTTTGCTCAGACTGCAATCCTAATGACCTAATGTCGCATCATTTATAACATTCGGCCAAAGCCAGACAAAGTCCAATAGTGCTCAGAGGCTACTAAATTAAGGCCGTATAAAATTAATGTTTTGGTTCTCGTCCAGAGGATTTTCATGAATTGATGAGGGAGGAGGTTTTTTTTTTTTTTTTTTTCAAATAAAATTCAGTTCCATTCGGTTTTTTTTAGTTTTCGGTCTTCTCCAACAGTGCTCGAGAAAACGATGAGGCCCTTTTTTTTTTTTTTTTTTTTTTCAAATGTGAGATTCTGAGGATAAACCCCTAGAGTACCACAAAAAGACTTGGAAGTGATGCTTGTTCTCTAATAAACTTATTTATATGTATGAAGATTTCATAAATCATTCCAAAGTCTTAAAAATTGAAAAATCTATAAAAAAAAAAAAATCTGACAAATCCCAGAAATTGAGGAGGGAGGGGACGAGAACCAAAATATTAATTTTACGCGGCCTAAACGGATGGCAACCAAATATGACGGGATATGGGCAAATCCAAGCTCATCATTCCGCAACGTAAATTGTAATGCTTCTGCCACGACTGCCGAGTAGGCCCCCTATTTGTAAACTAAAACTTGGCCACTTTAGTGCACATGCCTTCTTTATGGCGAGTTTGGGGCCTCAAAATTTTGCCCTCACCAAGGGCCCCAAAAAAGGTAAATCCGGCCCTGTGGTACGGTATTCGTGAGAGAGTGTTGGTTCGCCTATGACAGCCGGGATGTGTTTATTTTCGTTGGGTCAAAGTGTTATTTTTGTGAGGCAATCCTGCGACTGGAAAGTCCACATTGCTGTTACAATTGCTTTACGCAAATGTGCTGTGACAAAATGAACATTGTAGTCGGCAAATAATAATACCATCACGGTACGCCTCTGTTCGACGACAGTGTCTCACGCCAAGCAATTCAAAAAGGTTGTCGGCCCTGCCCTACATCCACCGCCACACCAAGTTTGACGCTTTTTGGAGACACGTGAACAACTTTGAGATAAATTCGAGTTAATTATTAACACTATCATTTTATTGGTAAAAGCAATTTAGACTAGACCATTAGTTTTATCATTTTCGATTGTAATTGTGCAATTTAATTGTGCATTGAACATACATTACATTAATGAAATGTTTTTATTTCATGTTGCTCATGTTGAGCTCACGTGCAGAATTGTTCGTTCTTTCAATATGAATTATAAATCGAATTGTGACACCTATGACGTCCCTGGCCCTAAATTAATACGGGACTGCGCTTTCAGAAATACATTAATTAAAAGTGCTGTAAATTTTTAATAATTATTATTTATGCAAGATATATAAAAGTATACATATGTAATGTAAAAAGAAACATTTTGGAGACAATTAAAAAACAAAAACACTCACTTTTTGGCCTCAAATTAGTATAAACACACTATAGAAAAAGGAAATATCCTAAATTTAGCTTTTATGTATTTTTAGACACTCCATTCCTTTGGACATTGGTTTTATTTTATCAGCTAAGACAAAACATATAACTTTTTACCATTTTTGGCTAGAAATGTCCCGTAAGAAGCTTTAAATTAATGCATTTTTGAGAGTGCACAGTCCTCTTTAAAAAGCATTATATTAAATTCAATTACATGCTTCTTATTTATTAAAGTATTGCATGACACTATCCCTACTGAAGGATCTTTTGACCGTGGCAAACCCATGATACGAGGGGCAGTCAGTATGTTTTAAGAGTGGACTCGTGACGTCATATGTGGATTGTTTTCATGGCATTTCTCAATGATTACATAAACACTGTACCTTTGTCTTTCAAACAACACATGTAAAAATTATATCATACACATGATTACGTAACAGCATTAGCATAAAATCAATATACTAGGGACACTGCCAAATCACGCAAAAAGGCGGGCCTTTTAAATTACAGCAAAGACACGTGTTTAAAATGTCCGAGAACAGAAAAAGTACAAGGGGCATAAGGCTAGTTTTTGGCAGGAATAAACACTAGGTCCTCAGTTTGCATTTGGTAAAATATGAGACTTGTCATTAAACTGTGGTGGAAATGGGACGTCTGGAAACTTCAACAACTTTAGGGCTTGAATGGAAGCAAAATTATTCTGCAAAAATGGCGTTAATGAAAAAGCAGTTATTACAAATGACATTAGTTATCTCCAAAATGAAACAGACTAAAATATAATGACTGGTCAAGTGTGAGAGCTAGTACTCAGTGCGATGATAACTGGTGCAAATCAAACAATAATCTGCGCATGCGTAGGTAGGATGACCGATACAACATGGTGGAAATGCACGAAAATGGCAAAATTCCATGTAAATAGGGCCTAAAATATTACAAAATGCTATGAAAATTTTAATTTTAATATTTATATGAATTTTTATGGATTATCTCAACCTGAAATGAACAGAAAAGTTTTAAAAATAATTTTCTTATTAAAACGATGGCCTCTCTCTCTATACCACTACTTTTTGTATAAATGTAACAATGGTAGAATAACAGTTATATTTTAATCACGGATTCAAATATTTTTGAGGGAGACTCCCGTTTTAATTTTTGGAGATTAGTCAACAGAACTGGCCAAAAAAATTAAATTTCCACGTTTGCTATTTTTGGCAATATCAAGATTTGTATAGATAGAAAAGCTTTGTTTTTGTCAAAAATAAGAAAAATTTGACCATGCATTTTAAACAAACTAAATCCTTTACAGCCCAACAAACATGGTTTAATGAACTGGTAGTTTGTGTTCTATTACTGTTCCAAAAGGCAGCATTCTCCATTCTTTAATTCCCGAGAAAATATAAAAAATACCTAATTTCAGCCTCTTATTTCCCTTAACAAAAACGACTCAATTTCACCAGGTGACTCTAGACCATTGATTTTATGCTAATGCTGTTACGTAATCATGTGTGTGATATAATTTTTGGATGTGTTGTTTGAAAGACAAAGGTACAGTGTTTATGTAATCATTGAGAAATGCCATAAAAACAATCCACATATGACGTCACGAGTCCACTCTTAAAACATACTGACTGCCCCTCGTATTATCTGCAAACCTAGTGACAACTGCTAAACCCAGTGACTGACTGCTCCCCTCCCCCCCCCCCCCCCGATAATTTTCAGGTGGGCGCGGTCACTGGGTTTTTAAAAGTCTCTATGGTAAGGCTATCAAGCATCTTTAACATGAAAGTTAAAATTATTTTCAAGAATTAGTAACTAAAGAACCGAAGACTCAGTTTCTATTTAAAGAAGCTGCACTCTCATACAATTCATCGACACACTTTAACAGTAGTTACCATAGTTACAGAGCTCTCAACATGCTCAAGTTGAACTCCACACATTTTAACTAGTCTATTGTTAACAACTTAAAATCTATAACGAACAAAACAGGTTTTATTTGTGTCAGTGACTGTTGATTGAAATCCTGAACAATTGTGTTTCCCCCCTTCAGAATGTGTTATTTTTCTTCAATTTTGACCCAGTTTTTTTCTTCTAATCTAATAATATCAAAACCCGAGAGGAAAAGAAGTGCGCTATTGAAGTACTAATTTATCTTTCTGCAACCATAATAGGCTGCTGCAACCTTAATGGGCTGCAATACACCTAACCCTTAGGGCTAGCGTATTGAGCCCCATTATGGTTGCAGAACATTTATGTTTAAGATAAACTTTAAAGCTTGGCCCAATCTCAAGTTAAACTGTAAATTAAAAAGCAAAACAACATTTTTATAACCCTCTATGATGGTCTGAATAATTTCAGGCTGTAATCAGTTTATTATCTGTAGCATCAGTGGTAGAAATTTATTTTCCATTTCAACTTAACAAAGTGCTTGACAATATTAATAGCTATTAATGATAACTACATGTATACAAGCAAATAAAAGATGCTATGCACGGAACTGCATTGCTACATAATGAAGCGTCTTCTTCAAAATACAAATATATACATATAGTTTCTGGACTTAACTAATTATTGGTAGCCCCCAGTGAGCAGAGCGAACATACTATATCTGGTCTTCCAGCATCAATTGCACAATATATTATGTTATGTAACATCCAAGTTCTGAAGAAAACATAACAATTAGCATACCAGGTTATCATTTTATAATTTATATGGAAAAATACACACCCACAAAACTCTTTGGTATAACATGCTGTGCAAAGTGTGCATTAATACTCATATTAAAGGTGCTCCGATTCAGCGGATGATCAAATTAAATGCTACAAAAGAGGAATATTTCATTCAATTAAAAATCATTGCACTTCATAGAAACTACAGCTTGCTGTGATCAATACATCTTCATTACAGAATTCTATCGTGTAATTACTGATATCTTTGTGCAAAAATTCTATTTTATTTTCCTTTATATTGTTAGCAACCTAAATATTCTAGTTCCTGTGTGGTGCCGTGGGGTGTGGTGCCCGATTTGGTTGAATATTAAATCAATTAAATTACATATATTTTAATATGTATTTGTATTTTAGAAACTAGTGTGATCAATGTGATATTTCTTGCATTTAACTCTCTTGTTACTGTTGATATCTTTGGGATAATATTTGCTACTTTTAAACAAAATTTTCGATCAACTTCCACAAATAACGGAGTTTTTAACTCAATTATTTCTTTTGAAAATTTTCGATCAACTTCCACAAATAACGGAGTTTTTAACTCAATTATTTCTTTTGAATATTTAAGTACAATACTATTTTCAAATATACATGTACATCACAAAGTGCATTTATTTGAAAAAGCATATTCAGGAAATCAGTGTCAAGGTCATTCCAGCACAGATTGTACCAAAATGTTTTGTGGGGTGTAAGTTTTCATAGTTCCAAATTCCAAGGTGGTGTGTTTGTTACAATTGATAAACTGGAAATAAGGCTTTTAGCCATAGAAATTTTAAAACATTTGATTTTTAGTTACTGAGGATGCCTATTTGAAGTCAACAATTCTATATAGATTTGAAAACCATGAAAATAATTGTTTTAGATTGCACAAAACAACACTTTCCAAAATTAATACTTGTATACTCAATAACTTGAAATCTGAAATGAAACCACAATATACTCAGCAAAACCTATTGATAAATTGTTAAACAAAATCATTAATGTATACTTTTTTGCAAATTATTTATTTGAAATACTAACAAATACTTAAATGCTAATTAATCATAAGTAATTCCAAATATTGTTTTCATTAAAAATTCTTAGAAAGAGTTTCAATTCTTATGGACCGAAATCAACAATAACGTTAAACCTTGTCTACAAGCATATAGTGTACTTTTGATGAAAGCTAAATTAATCCAGGTACCATCCATTGACAAAATTATAAAATTGTGGAGTTTGGGCAAATAAATTAACGCTACAAGCATATATACAAACAAATACTAATGTAAGACCAATCTATTGTATTGGCATATTTATGGCTGTTTCATATTAATTTAGCTTTCATCAAAAAACAACTTATATGCTTGTAGACAAGGTTTTACGATATGATAAAATATATTAACTTACATAACAATTAAGATTATTTTAAAACATCTTAACCAAAACTATAGAAATTCAGAAAACTCTGAAACAAACATAAGCATATTATACCCTCATTAAGAACCATAAAATGGATAAAAACCAACATATTCATAAATGGAGTGAGAATCTCCTTGAATTTTAAGGCAAATCGTCTGGAAATCTTAATAGCATACTGTAATACAAGCAACACATATATAGAACCTTTTTTCACACAAAACGATTAATGTGTAATACATGTAACTGATTGAAGGTGCAGTTATACACAAATTTCTCTTTAAATTTCATAGATCAAATTGAATTAATTATGTCAACATACAAACATATGTGGTCTTATAATGAAGTTATTAAAGGAGTATTTCGTGATCCTAGTATCCTCTTTTTATGACATTTTTCAGTACATATCCACGAAAAAAGCATATTCCCAAAATTTCAGTCGATTCCGATATTGCGCTTATGAAGTTATGCATGATTATGTGTATTACACTGCTCCATAGACAATACGTTGTAATTTCGTTCTGGTGCACCAGAACGAAATTCAAATTTCACGATATCTTTGCTAAACGAATTAATCTGCAAGAAATATTTTGTACATAAACATTATGTAGCCAGCGGTTTCCAGTGATATAAAAATCTCAACTTTTTTTTGAGAAAAGTGGGGGGATGAGGCTGTGGATCACGAAATGCCCCTTTAATGGTTAGTGCTTTCTTAAAGGCCGCTAGACTCCCGAGTATTTGACGTAGAATATTTGATGTAACATTTAATCTAGTCCCATTCTATTACCAGTGATAATTAAGTTCTAACGAATGTGTGATGACGTAAAATTGATTAAATATTTCTACCAGATATTCTACGTAATTACGTAGAATATCTGGTAGAAATATATTGTTGATTTTATGTCATTTTTACGTAGAATATCTGGTAGAAATATATTATCGATTTTATGACATAAAACATTCGTTAGAACTTAAACATTACTGGAAATAGAATGGGAATATAACAAATAACAGATGTTCATCAAATATTCTACATCCACTAAAAAGTCTGTAGGGTCCTTTAAAGCTCCCTGAGATTTTTGACTAATACACAATGTATGACAACTTTGTTATTCCTGAAAACGATTAAATTTCATTCAATAAAACAGTTGGTACTGCTTTTGACTACATTTTGAATTTAAATTCACTGACATTTTACTCCATTCAAGATTCACAAAACCTTTTGGAATGTAAACAAACATTTTCAGCATTCTAATCCATTCCTGCCAGGAAAGAAAAATGCAATGAACAATATTTCATATCTATATACATGTTATGTAAATACATCTTAAAAAGTCATTTATTAATGTTATATTCAGATAGTCCATCATGTTAAACGGCCAAAATATCCAGTGGTTGTTTATTTCACTTAACCATGTTATTTTTGTGGATTTGTGTTTATTTGTTGTCCAGTTTTTAAATTGCAACACTTAGGGTTGGTAAACTTTTCTTCTTTTTTTATAAAATTATATTCAGTGTCCTCTTGTAGCGAGCAATCGTTCACATCGCTTTTATTTGTTCTTGTGCAGGATGCGTATCCCCATTACCTACTTTTCATGTTATTTTAGCCTAAAATGGATAGAAACTTTTCCTGACAGCAATATATTACTTTAGCATTTTCAGTCAAGAATAACAAATTCAAAGTTTATACAAATCATACATTATGGCTTAACATTAAATTAAATCAAAACAACCATTAATGGAAGTTGGCATTAAACACTGTTTAACTGTTGTGACATCAACCGAAAGATCCAAATCCAACATGCTAACTGTCTGCATCACAGATACAATCACTAATCCTGTCCCACTTATGTAGCTGTTTCACAAGCATTGTTCAAATAAGATTATTATTATTATTTTAAGCAAGGCAACATGTTTAGATGCCACCTTTGATACATATCAGAAATGTAATTATGTAAACATACATATTTCATATATTCCTTGGATATTTCCCGCAAGGATTGACTAAAATTTAACTTGTTTGGTAAAAAAAAAAGCGCAGTGATTTATAGTGCGCTACGCACAGGCACAATGCCTAAACGTTGATCCACAAGCCTCAGCACACTTTACATGTTGTCGCTGACCACTACGGCCCACATCATTCCACAAACCATTTAACAGCATTTCAGGGACTTTGCTGCTTCCAAGAGTGCACACCCTAGACATTCCACAAATAACCTTCGCAACCAGGATCAGCTCCCCGAGTTTCGTACGGGTTACAACGAGACAAATTAGCAGTGAGTTCCTTGTCCAGAGGAATTTCAAGCTAACTCAATTTTTCCACGAGAGCGTACTAGGCACCGCCAGGGTTCGAACCCGCAACCTCTCGCACCATAGTCGAACGCCTACCTTGTGATTCATATCAGAGGGGCAATGAATTATTCATGTACTTTCCCCCACCCCCTATCCTGGGAAATCTGGGGAAATAACAGAGCTTGTAAATTTTGGACTAATTACATTTACCCTATTCATTCCAGTAAGCACCCATGCCCCAATAAGCGCCCACCAAGGGTATTTTCAATTTGCTAAAGGATACCATTAATGTTGAAGTGACAGAGAGACGTCGATATGTGAAATAGCTGGACGACTACAATCCTGTGTAAACTTGCAATACATTGTCTGCATCAGAAAAGCTACTAGAACATCTCAGGGTCCTTTTATAACATATGTAAATTTGTCTCTAATAAACGCCCCTTATGAAAAATTACGTAAACCAGGTAAAAATAAGCGCTCACCCAAAATGACTTTGTTAAGCGCCATGGGCACTTATTGAAATGAATATGGTAAGTACACAGCATGTCACATTGACAAAACCCTTTTATGTACGTACATGTACATGTAAATACAAAATAACAGCTACAGCATTTTAAAATATTTCTTACAATCTGTCTCTTCTCAAAAACAAAATGTGCAGTTTCTACAATTAAATAACATATTGTATTATGTGGGAAACAGATGTTTATTAATGCTTTTGACACAGTTTGTTCCCAAAGTAAAACATAGTACCTGGGGTCCATTTCACTAAACCTGTAAGTTTAGTCTCGAAATCTTCGTAACTTAAGACAAGTCATTAATTCTGTTTCACTAAACTTACTTACGAACGGTACCCTAGGTAAGTAATAGTGATTTACTACAGGGACCCTTTGTAAAGTTACGTCTAGTATTGGGTATTCGTAACTATATCAACGGTTACTTGAGTTACGAAGGGTTAAAAGTTTTGTGAAATAGACCCCTGGGATATAAGCAAAGCAGATGCAGAAAATGGGAATGCATCATGAGAAATTCCACCCCTTATGTGTTGAATATACATGTACAGGCACTTCAGGCATCTTTCGTGACCCTGAGATTCAGATCAATATACAATGTTGGCAAACCTATGGTGATACACCCAATTTGGCAACCTTCAGTTGATCAAGCATTTCTTTGTGTTTTTTAGTCAAATGATCTGTAAGTTCTGAGTGACTTGCATAACACATGTAGCAGTAATCACAGTGATGTGGCATCTTAATGCTATGATGCGCCCTTATATGTACAAAGAGATTCGATGGGATCGAGAAGTTCTCCTTGCAGAATGGACACTGATAGGCAACTAGTGGTGCTTTCCGGGGCACTTTCTCCTGTGGTTCTTGCTCTACGTCATCAGTGATATCAACACACTGTACATTCTCTGTAGCAGTAACACTCCTTTTCCTTGGTAATGGTGTGCAAGGTGGTTCTTGCTGCGATCTGTCACCAACATCTTGTACAGTCCTTTCTCTTGGCAAGACTCTGCCAGGTGACAGGCCAGACATGCATGTTCCTACACTCCCTACATCACTTTCTGTATCCCTGACTGTCTTTTGTCTTGATGCTGCCGGCTTGCCATGTCTAGCCGCCTTTACTGACATTTTTTTCCTGCGATCTGTCACCAACATCTTGTACATTCCTTTCTCTTGGCAAGACTCTGCCAGGTGGCAGGCCAGACATGCTTGTTCCTACACTCCCTACATCACTTTCTGTAGTCCTAACTGTCTTTCGTCTTGATGCTGCCGGTTTGCCATGTCTTGCCTTCTTACTGACATTTTCTTTGAGTGCATTTGGCATCTTGCGTGTCTTCAAAATTTCTATACCACCACCAGATTGAATCTTGTCACCAATGTGCGGTTCTTTCACCGGTAACCGTTTCAATGTAATTTTATGAGGACCTCTCCTTTGTTGCAGTGATGATCCCCCTGCCTTCCTTACTGGTGAGAATTTCTTTTTCGGTGAGTTTAGAAAGATAACCATATGCGGCTTCACTTTCCCAGATGGCAATATTTTTCTAGTTAGCAATTCCTCCCGTAAATAACCTTGGCTCCTAGTATCTTGAACTTGAACTGCATGGTGAACATGTTGATTGTGAAAACGAAGAGCTGACAATGATTGGAATCTGCTGTCACAATACGAGCAACAAGCAACATGTTCTTGCTTCTTCTTCTTATGTCCTTTGCTGTGTCTTTCAAGAACTTCTTTGCAAGTGAACACCTCTCTGCAATCACTGCAATAGAAATGTGGCATACATCTGTGCTCCAGCAGCAACTTCTGCGTAGTCTTCTGGCATGTGTTGCATTTGAACATCTCGGCATCTTGGTCAGGATGATCCTCTGCCCCGTGATGTCTTATATCGTAGTTATTTTGACTGCCAATCAGATGCTTTGCACATTCTTGTCTGATTATCTCATCAGTGGTCCTATTACAGGTACAACATGTGATGGCTGTTGAAACTAGTGAACACTCACCCTTCTTCTGCCCACTGCCCATTTGTTTTGTCTGGATAGTTTGAACCTTCTTTATCTTTCCCATTTGTTTTGGTTGGATAGTTTTGGTTTTGGAAGATTGATTTGAAATTTTTATGACTTCAATGCCATCGTCATCATCATCCTTCCCTGTTACTTGGTCATCGTCGTCATCATCGTCATCACTATCATCATCATCATCATCATCATCATCATCATGCATCCTCATATCAGCCCTATTAAACTTGTGTTTAGCCTCCTCATTCCTGTATCGATACTCGTTTGTAATACACATAACCTGATGTGATTGATGATCACTTGCATCCTCAAACACTTGTGAGCACGCCTTGCAAATGTACAGAGATTCCAACGGCACTTCTGTGACCTTGCCCGATTCCCCCGCGACCTTGATCATCTTTGCTTGCGTACTCACATCAGTTTCCCCATTAGCAGTACCCTCCTTGTTACACACTTTTTGGTGGACGATCAAATTTGGTTTCGTAAAAAAGAAACCAAAGCAAATGTTGCAAAGATGTCCTAATGATCCTGAAGCCAATGCATTCACGTTTGCATGATTACGGCCATCACAATGTCGCTGGTGTTTATTTCTGTAGTATTCAACAATAAATTGTTTTAGACATTTTCCACACTCATATTTTACACACATATCTTTTACACCAAGATGTGAAATCTCATGGTGCCTCAAACTGGTCAATACTCGAAATTTTCGAGTACAAAACTTGCATTGGTGAGGCCTAGAATTTGCATGTACTAACTTGTGCTTTATAAGATCTGTTGCATGAATGCATCTATAACTGCATTGGTCACACGCAAAGTTTTTCACTCCATAATGCGACATTTGATGATATAAGAGACCACTAATATCGACTATCTTCTTACACACAGGACACTTAAATTTTAATTTTTTCTTCCGTTTTCCAAAATCGCAATCAGTTTGGTAGTCATGTTTATGCACATTAATGTGGTCCCGATACTCCTTATACGACTCATAGACTTTCCCACAGCATAGCAGCACTTTCTTGTACTTTAGATTTCGCCTAGAAGTCATCTTCTTCTGTCCTCTGCGACAACTATTGTTCACAAGATGTTTTCTATATGTTACATACAATCTAAATTTGCTACCACATTTGTATGGACAGGATAATGTTGTATCTGCTTGATCAGTACCCGCTGCATTATGATCTTTGGTACTATCGTTTGCCACTGTCTTTTCAGTATCTATCCCTGGTCGACCATCAACATCAGCAGCATGACCTTTGACATTAGTTTTTATATTCTCCCCTGTTGTTACATCACTTGTGACATCACCATGCTCTATCGTAACACCATCCTGACCATTGACGTTATTTCCATGGCCTGATTGCAACTGATGTCTCTTGAAACCACCAAGAGTGGTAAATCTCGATTGGCAAACATCGCAAGTATAGCAGTGATACTCTTCTGGATGCATTTTCTTATGGTCATACCATGGTGCTCCTGCCCTGAAAGTCATATTGCAAACTTTGCATTTGATAGGTTTAGTAACCTTGTGAACCTTCTTCAAATGATCGTAAAATAAACCATTGTTACGGAATGTTGCACCGCATTCTTGGCATTTTCTGTTAATTGTGAGCGACCTCTTTGGACCTCCGATTTTATGCACTGTTCTCAGGTGAGCCTGGAGGCTGGGTTCCCATTTCATGGTGGCCCCACATATATGGCATATGTGAAGAGTTTGCTCATGTACAGCCTTTACATGTCCTTTTATGCCACACCGTGATCTGTAAACTTTTCCACATCTGCAAAGAATGATAAGAAATACAAAGAATGAATAGAAATACAAAAAAAAACAATCAGCGTGAAAATAAAAACACCATGCAGTTTTTTCATTCATTACACTACATGTACATCTTTAAATAGTTTATTATTATGATAAAGTGAATCCTTCAGTGAGTCTCTATAAATGTGCACAAAAATGCTAAACCCATAGTAATAACTTACAGGCTTCTGACCCGATCAACACCCTCACCCCACCCCAATTTACCTCATTTTTGATATAACAGATCATATTTTTCTCATTACGATCCTGAAATTTGATTTGGCAGAGTGAAAAAACTATAAGATATAATACGGAAGGCAAAGGAAAAAAATGGTGCAAGGAGCCTGTTTGCCACACACACACATTGTCCCAATAAAGCCTTTTTGGAAGCTTAACGACTTAACACGTACAATATTATATATAATATTAAGCCAAAATGATTTAAAACATATTTTTAAAAACCCATCGTCGCTGGGCAGGAAAAACCTCCTATATGTTTTGGGCCCCTGAACATGTTTAAAGCAAAACCTCCTATGTAACCTGTTGGCAGTTTTGCTTTAAACATGTTCAGGGGCCAAAGACACATAGAAGGTATTTCCTGCCCAAAAACACTGCAGCGTAACAAAAGCTTGAGCCAAATAGCAAGCAGAGTGTGAGGCACAGGTTCTTTTTATTTGAAAATCTTCTTCCCACAAATGTTGAATTTCCCCATTTTGGTTCTCAGATCATCGACAGGAAAGGAAGTAATTTTGTTTGAATAAGTAACTTTGAATTTGAATTGTAACATAAATCATGACACACAATAAAAAAAATAAAAGAAAGGTTTTTCATACATTCCTAGAGAGTGAGAACCAATCATAGCAAATGTTAAATTACACTAGACAGCAATTCTTTTTTATTCCACCCAAGATAAGAAACTGTTGATTCTTGTGGATTAATATCAAGAATCCACAGTTTCGAGTGTATTCTCTGACTTAACATGGCTGTGTACTCTAGACATTGTTTTTTTCGCGAAATTGAGCTTTTTTGACATTTATGTACTTTGTTATGTTTTTTATAAATACAAGGAAAGAAAATCCAGATTTGTAAACTCCAACTGCATGCTCTATTTTATGGATTTTATTTCACTATTTCACTCGTTTCACAATTTAAAAGGAAAGAAAATCTTTATTGTACCATCTGGGTACACATGCGTGACAACGCATTGTGTTTTGTAGTCGCGCAAATTGTTAACGCACAGATACGCTACGCATACGCAACGCTTATCTGCATGCGTGGCGCATCTTATGGAAGCACCACGGAAGCACTGATTTCACAAAAACCTAGCGGTCAAATGGCTCCGTTTTAGTTGATAAAATGTGGATTTTTTCAAATTCTTTCCCCCGATTTAAACATTAACATATATAGATTTCGCCCAAACTTCTCAAGGTACTGTGGATTTACCCGATGTTCACATAATGTAAAGTAGATAAAACAGGAACTGCCGCATTCTCATGTGAGCTTCAATCAAATTGCAAAATGTGACCACTTTATACTTCAACAGCCATTATTTCAATGTTCATTTTCTCGTAAAATGATGACTTAGGTACACGATAACTCAATAAATACAGCATCTATGTAAGCAATTATGCTTATTGTAAAAAGCAAGATCGACTTAAGAAACCGCTTTCTCATTTTTTTTATATTTTGGTCTATTTCCGATTTTAGGTATCATTTTGTGCAAATAGGCGTTTGTGAATTTTAAAAAGTTCATTTTTATGCCTTATATGGTCAATATCTCAAAAAATTAAGGCCAATATCAAAAAAATTTAAAAAAATGTTTTTGGAATGGAGCCTCAAGATTAGAAAAAATAAAACAAACATTTTGGAAAGAGTGTTTTTTTGTTTTGTACCAAAAAACAATTGCCAAAAATTCATTTTTCTTTGTTATTTTCTTTAAAATGGTTGTGTTTACACCAAATTTGTATTTATATTAAGATTTCTTGATGTCTTGCCTCTATAAAAATGTATACTTTTATATGTCTTGCGTGAATAATTACAAAGTTATGGCACTTTTACTACATGCATGTCTGAGAGTACACAGCCACCTTAAACCATGGCTTTATACTAACAATAGGCCTATTATTACTCTCTACAACTATGGATTCTTACATACAACAATCTGCAAATGTTAGGATTGATTTAAAATGTTTGTTTCACAAATTGAATAAATGTGGATTCGTACTCATACTCCCTATGTGGCAGATTTTAGCTGAATCTTCCACAGGGGTAGTGTGGATTTTGAATGGAATAGCCCAGTAAAAATATTTAAAGCCATATGTGACACGATCAAGGGAAATGAGTCGGATGTCGCTAATATTAATTTTGAGATATTGGCAAAGAAAGTGTTAAAATTCTTTTGTTTTATAATATTGTTTTCCGCCATTGATAAATTGACGTAACTTTGCAAAGAAAAGTCGTATCAACATGGGGTTTTCAGTTTCTGTAAGCTTTAAATGTCCTATTAGAAAAGTACAATGTATGTAAAATTCATTTTCGACCAGTGTCGACATGTGACTCATTCCCCTTGATCATGTCACATATGGAAATTTCTCACAACATGGTCCAAAATAGATATCAAAGATGACAACCATAAGCTTACTTGTCACAAACATATTGTCGCCTGAGACTTTCAGGGACATCCTCATCGTCTTCAAGAAGTGAGCCAGGAGGAACCTGGGAATCAGATTGATGGGCTTCTAATTGCTGGTTCCCCTGATCTTCTTTCTGCTCCTGAATGACTGCAAGGAGTTGTTGTATGCTCACACTGGCTTCATTACCTGTTGCAACAATATCAATTGGAATAGATGAGAAAATAGTATATTTAGTACTTGGAATCACCACTCTTCTCACATGAATGCCATTATTTAGTGTGTATTTAATTTGTTTTCAGTATATGCAATACATGTATATGCATTCTTGTTGCAGCAGGCTTCTTTACTTTTTACTACTTCATACATATATATTTTGTGTCTTTTTTCATAATACCTCCCCCTCCTCAGTCTACATTTCTGCATTTGCATATATCTGAGTTGACGTTTGACGTCATTGCCTGGCAGTATGCACTGTATGCACACGCACCATCACAATTCCCATTGACCCTTGCCTGGCAGTATGCGCAGGCATCATTTGTTCAACTTCAGGGCCCATGCTTTTAACACTCCTCCCCTCCCCTTTCTTCAGTCTACATTTCTGCACTTGCATATCTGAGTTGACGTTTGACGTCATTGCCTGGCAGTATGCGCACGCATCATCACAATTCACATTAATCCTTCCTTGCCTGGCAATATGTGCAAGCATCATTTTGTTCAGGGCCCATGCTTTTAAAACTCCTACCACATCACAACAAGACTACTGAACAGTGTAGTGCCATCTTACTCGGGTATAAGTCCACCTCCCCGATGGCCAATTTCACTTCAAAAATGGGGGGGGGGGGAGTTGAATTTAGAAATAAGAACAATAATCCCTATTTGTATATGACTGATGTACCTGTAGTTTCTATCATCTATGTCAATTTTAATTTTTAAGTATGGAAATGGAATGTTAATTTTTAACAGATTTTTTTTGTTTTTTATATTTGTTCTAAAATGTGAAAGAAAAGCATTGATGTGATTTGATTTAAGAAATTAGCTAAAATTATTACTGGACTTATACCTGAGTGCACCCTTGTTCCCATAACGGTTTGAAAAATAGGGGGTGGGCTTATAGCCGAAGGTGTGCTTATAGCCAAAGGTGGGCTTATAGCTGAAGGTGGGCTTATACCTGAGTGGTTTACAGTAGTTATACCAGTATGCAGTTTGCTCAAGCATATTGATATACCACTCCCTTGCCTTTGTTGATAAACAATGAGGTCAACTCATAAAAAAGCATGCAATGAAGTAGAATTTAGTAGACCCATAAAAAATGTCCCCTAATATTGTAGATGACCGAACAGAACAGGTGACAGAGTCTTGTCAAACCTTACTTGATGTCACTGGAGGATCGTAGTTTATGTCATATTGCTTTACAATTGACGCATCAGATGTGGCGTTGCTGGTAGCTGCATCAACAAAATGGAGCTCAATATTGATGGATTCTGGTGGTATAGTGGAGCTTACTATATTATCCATGATGACATCTGCAGTAATGGAAAAAGCACAATGTACAGAGTGAAAGAATTTGATAGACGTACATGTGAGGTAGTTGAATTCAATACACCGATACTGTCTTGTGCCCCTACATGAAATACCCAATTTCATGGATTTTGGTCACTGATCAATATACAATTACTTTGATTTGGAGTAAATAAAGATTTGATTCCCCATCTCTTCAAAAAATTTGGGCTAGCTTTGCACGCCGTAAAAGGTAAACCCCGAATTTTGCCCAGAATGGGTGCATTTCCCCCAACATACCTTTGCACATGCCACTGTATCAGAACTCGGAAGAATAGGCCACAATAGAATGAGTCGCACCATATGAATAGGGGATTAAAGGCTATGAAGTGTTTCTATACAGTGCTTCTTAAGTCCAGCTTGCCATCAATATTCAGAAGCATGACAGTTCAGGCACAAGCACGATCAGGTCGCGCAATCATCTTGTTCCACGAAAATTATGCCGACGCAACAATACACATGCTATAGAAAAAATATTTAATTTGTGTACATCGTGGAACATACTCTTTGCGTGGCTGTGCGTAGTAAGCTTTTGTACGCAGATAACCTCGCATATATATGGACGCATAGCGTTGTACGCTCGTGTATTAGCATGATTAGTCGCGGAGTAATAAGCGTAGTTGAATGTTCCACGATGTCCAAAATAGGGAGCATTTTACTCAACTCTACAAAAAAATGTATCTTTAAATTTGCACACGATAGTTACGCATTTGTTGCTAGAGTATGATGCTACCTGCCATCCTTTCTCAGTCGGTCAGCATTGACCAGTGGCGTAACTAGACATTTTCATTTGTGGGGGGAAAACATAATAAATGAGGGGGCAGGTATCGTTCATGCTGTTTGGGTTTGTACTGATAGCGAAAATCAATCGAAATTTTGTCTTTCTAATATTATTTTTTTGTAAACAAAAACAAAAACAACTTTTTTTGATAAGGTTGCAAAAAAAAAAAAATGCTTGGGGGGACAAGAAACAAATGTTTTTTTACTTGGCCTACTCGGTCTGTTATTTTAAATTTAATCCAAGGCTAAAAGCTCATACAAATGTACTTGTAGCTCGTTCACGTAGCGGTTCTGTTGCCCTACTGGCGTAAAACGTTGATTGAAAGATCCTAACTACATGTACGGTACCGGTACTTCAAATTTGAGAATTATAACATGAAATTAAAGACAGAGATAAAAAGAATTTATCGCGTCTGATGTCACTGTTAATTACGATCCTTGAAATCATGTTTCACCGTTGTTCATCACCGTTTAACAACGATAAGCGTACAGTGTTTCTGCGTGAGTTTATTTTGCCGGGCAGCTTTAGCTGCCCGAAATAAGTAAACCACGCAGACGCTACCGGTGATGAACAACGGTGAAACATGATTGAATCCCTTTCAACAACGAAAAGAAGCTAAATATCGATAATTCACGATTATTTTACGAGGAATGTCAGTTAATCATTGCCACTCAGCCTTACAAAAATTTCGATAATTTCTCTTTTGATATCAGCAACAAAACTACAGAATAAAACGGCAATGTTTAGCCGCTACCTGAAAAATACTAAATTCAACTTTTAAGCTGGCATACGCACAAAGGTTCCAGGCATGATGAATTTTTACGCGCTCGCAGAACGCGTAGTCTCGCTCGCGTTCAGCAGATACGCTTACAGTAAAAGTGTGGGTTCATCGTGGTTTAACAACGGTTGGCTCCTGTACAAAGGTATAGGAAGAGTTGTTGAAATGGTGCCTTTGCATGTTTGAAGGTGCAAAATTAACAATACTAGCGGGAGACCCGCGCTTTGCGCGGGTCCCCGCTAGTTGCGTAAACGGGAGCGGTTAGTAAATGGGAGCGGTAACTAAACGGGAGTGATTAGTAAAGATGGTAAACGGAGGGGATTATAGACATGTTAGGCCCTAATATCTTGTTGTGGATCATTTTTATCATGTTAGCTTCTGTCACTGAGAATTATTAAAGTTCTGAATATCCAGATCTGTGATAACGGTTTTACTCTGTTTCTTTTGAAACAGTTCGAGACAAAAATAGAGCGCTACATTTTAACATGTTGGTTACACTTGATGGGGGGCATCGGACCCCTGTATGCATATACGCCTGTTTACTAAAATATTTTGAAAATACGGTTGTGTGGTGTTTATGACAAAATATGGCATTTGCAACACAATAATATATTTGGAAAATCCAAGCATGGGCACACCGGGCCTGTGCCTGCCCCTCTTTCGAGGTTCCTATTTTTGTTTACAATTTTGTAACCCTTTTGATTTGCTTTTCATTTTTACATGTTTATGGAAGATATAGGCCTACACTATATCGCATTTTGATCATGATCAACGATCTCCCATCATGTCTGTGGCGGATTCAGGCAGGGGCACACCCAGCCCTTGCCCCCCCAGAGTCTTAGCCAGAAATATGAAACTACCCGTCCAAGCAGATACCAAAATTTGACCCTCAAATATAAAACAACTTGTGTATACCCATGGAAGGGTTACTGCATTCGATGCTAGAGTACTTTACTATTGTTTTTCGGTCGGACAGCGGTGTAATTTTTAACACCGGAGGTTATTTATTCTGTCAATGTTGAAATTTGAATGAAAGTTATTTCGATGAGTCAATTGTATCTTTTGAGCAAGATTTGCGTATTTTGGACAGTCTAAAATTTTGCTGAAGTGTAATTTTAGCAACATTTTTGATGCAATCGCCTGTCGCGGATCGGCTGTGTTTACTTCTGACCTTCCATTGTTTTACACAGTGTCATGCTTCAGCGAATCCGACTAGATTTTGAATGCAAAGGTCTCTAGCCTAGAATGTGAAGCTATCGGTGAGCAAATTCTTGGCTAGAGTTCTCGAGCAGTGGCGGCGCCACGGGGGGCATGGGGGGGCAAATGCCCCCCCAGTCAGAACTCTTGCCCCCTGTTGCCCCCCAGAAAAAACCCAAAATTACTTAAAATTTCCACTTTTTACGGTAATTTTATGCAAATTTTGTTGATTTTGCCCCCTGAAATTCACTTTGCCCCCTAATGCCCCCGAAAAAAAAATTCCTGGCGCGCCACTGTTCTCGAAAGCAACTCTGTCTTTAATTATAGCTGATAGCCATAATAGTTTCGTCTCGTCTGTATGACTTTACAATCAACAATGACATTTATAATCAAATTAAGTAATTCTTGGCCAAACTGGACCACTGTGAACGCTAGTAGCTCCGCGATAAACACACACACGAATATAGCGCGGTACAGAAGAAAATATACACGCGCCTTACACTACGTACACGCTTAGTACACACTACATGGACGCAACACGCATGTTCCAGTTTGGCCAAGAATAATAATTTGATATATACACATAGTTAAATGTATTTTTCGTTAAGCTTAAATTAAAGTTTTATAATTTATGTAAACATCACTCAATCAAGAGTAGGATTTTTCGTAAGCTTAAAGTTAACATCAATGTCAGGATCATCAATAATCATGTAAACAAACAAACTTACTGAGCCACGTTAGTTGCAAAATAGTTGATATTTAATTGAGAACCTGTTGTGCAAAGTTGATAGTGAAATTCGTTCGTTCGTCACGCAAATTTTGGTTGCTAAACATAGCTCGTGTCACCGGGGGAAGCACTCTTCATCATACCTGGGAATAGGTCTTCGTGACTTTGATTCATTTAGGGACCGTTCACAAACACTTGTTAAGGGGGCCTGATGCAAAAAGGGGGACCCTTAAAATTTTGACCCTCTTAAGGGGGGGGGGCCCTGAAAAAAAAGACCACAAATTTTCCTGGGAAATTGAGTTGCTTTTCTATGGGGTTGACCCATAATTTTCATGTCAAAAAAGGGGGGGGGCGGGTTTGAAATTTTTGAGGTCGGAAAAGGAGGGGCCCCAAAAAACGACAATTTGAGTGACTTATCTTTCACTTTTAGGCAATTTATATATTTTTTTTACACTTAGGCCTATATACCACTGGGACCTCTGAGCTGAAGACCCATGATTTGAAAGCCAGTTTTGAAACTCAGGCAAAAATGCCTGACCATATGTCTACACTAGGCCTAATAGGCCTACACTAGGCCTAATAGGCCTACAATGAATGAATGTCATTTTAGTAGACCATAATTAATGTTTTAAGTTGTTATTATAAATATCTCCGTTGGTGAAATTGTAAATTACGGGTCTAGTTATCATAATGATGATGAATTAGGCCTACTGCAGGCAAAACTGCGGGGCAAAACTCAGGAACGACTAAAACAAACTCAACCGAAATTTAATTTGGTGCTTGAAGAGGAGTAAAACAGAATAACCTATAGATTTAGACAAATATGGTAGGCCTACCATATAACAGACTAGCAGAGGCAGGCCCGTACGCAGGGGGGGTGCGGGGGTGCGACCGCACCTCCCCAAATTTGCAAAAGTATACAAAAAGTCCCAAAATTTAAGAATTTGCGAGCGTAGCCAGCAAAAAAATCAGGTTTTTTAGGTTTTTTTGGTCAAAAAAGATCCAAATTTGGGGGGAAAAGTCCACTTTTCACAAAATCGCCCCCCCTTTGGAAAAAAGTCCACTTTTTCAAAATCAGCACCAAAAAAAATCCTGCGTACGGGCCTGAGCAGAGGAGAATATCATAAAACAAAAGATCAACAAATTTTTAGGGACCGCTCATTATTTAAAGGGAAAGGGCTATGTGATTCTTCTGTTTGAGTCTTTGTTATAAATTGCAGTCGCTGTTTATTTATCATTTTATTCCTCTGTTTGAAAAAAAACCCACATTTTCCACTCTTTTCTTCTTTTTTTTGACCAACAGATTTTCAAATTCGTTTGTTCTATAATTATTTATTCTCTGTTACCCTCTGATTGAACATGTTGAATAGATTTTCATATTTTCTTCGGATTATTCTCATCAGTCATCTTATTCTTCTGTTTTCAAATAAACTTAGGGGCTATGCAATAATTATGAGAACTGGGGGAGGGTAAAATGGGGGGGGGGGGGCAAGAAATTTTTGGTGAGCCGAAAGGGGGGCAAGCAATTTTTGACCAGGGGGAAGCGATTTTTGGCACACATTCATTGGGCACCTTTTAAGTAAAACGCTCTAAAATGCGTAACGGCTAAGGAACACAGTACGGAAATGCTTTAATATGCAAATTTTCCTGGGCCTAGGCCTATCTAGACCATTTATTTAAAGGTTTGCAAATTGGGATCCCAAACATTTGGCATGTGCAAGGTGGGGGACAAAGAGAGGGGGGGGCAAGCGATTTTTGGCAGGCCGAGGGGGGAAAGCGATTTTTTGCGGGCCGTTCGGAAATTTTACCCCCCACCGTCTCAAAATTATTGCACAGCCCCTTAGCACCAACTATAATATAAATACTGGAACCCCCGGATCAAAATCGCAGAGAGCCGCAACATTCACACGAGCTGTCTTTAACGAGACCAAAATATTTACAAAAGGGTGCACTACACTAAATCCTTCCGCATTTGGTGTAACCTTTCAAAGTTCCGGTAAAAATAGCACCTATGCGAAATATATCGGCGTCCCGAGGGAACCAAATTTGAGTGACTCTTGGTGGTTTTGATAAAAAAGATAGAATAGGAGCTCAACATTACATATCTGTTCAGAAAATTTTCTGAATCGAATGTGCATGGGTAATAGGCCCTCGGAACAATATCATGCCCGGAACTGGTAAGGAGGCGAGCGTGTCGGCTGAAATTCGGGATGGCGCTGTTCAGGAGTTCGTATCTCTCAAGTTTGTCTTAACTTGTCCCAAAAAAATAAATTTAAATAAAAGTTTAATTTTTATTTAAGACATTGGTTTGATCAAAATATTAAAAATATTGTTACATGGGGTAGAAAAACAAACTTACTTTCTTGTATTTTCCCGTGTATTTCAATGGGACGATTATTTAGTGGTGTGTGCCCAAAATTGACATGAGTTTCGTCTGGATATATTTAAAACTTCAAACCATGGAAATGAAACATCATTTGCCAGATTGATAGAAGCTAAGGTAAGGTCTGTGCAATAATTATGAACCCTAGAGACCGTTCACAAACACTTGTTAGGGGGGGCCTGATGCAAAAAAATTTCATCGCAAACATTTTTCAGGGCCCCCCCTCCCGGCTCCCTGGCCTTTCAGATCTCGAAAATTTCAGGGCCCCTCATTTTTGACATGAAAATTATGGGTCAAACACATAGAAAAGCATATAAACTCAATTTTCCCTGGAAAATTTGTGGTCTTTTTGTCAGGGAATCAGGCCCCGTGCCCCCTGTAATAGGAGGGTCACAATTTTTAAGGCCCCCCACACAGCACTGCAGTGACCAGTGTCGACACCCTGCATTATAAAGATTTTTTCCCCTGCAATGAATCGCGTCTTAATACTCCGTTGGTGAGCGACAGGCGATTGGTTTTTCACCAAACACAAGAAAAGGAGTCCTATCTACATGTAGATCGCTCAGTGGTGAAGTACAAACTCAAAATGTATTCAATTCTATTGAAATCAATATTCTATTATTGACACAGATAAAGAAAGTTAGTAAGTTACATAAAGGTTTATTCAGATTTCCTTTTACAAATTCAGCGTACTGCTAGTGCTAGCGCGTATTATTTGCACTTAGGTCCAATGCACACGCATGACGTCGCGCAGGTATACGCGATAGTTAAGCTGTCAAAGGAAATCTGAATAAAACTTTAGTGACTCAATATATGCATCGTGTTATAGACTTGTGATTTAATAGTACTGTAGTCTATACAGCACCTGGATCTTACTTAGCTGATTGGGCTAGCTGCACGTGTTAATATACACTGCTAAAAAAGTGCTAACACATAGTGTCTTAAATTGGAAAAATCATCCTTCTTTTAATCTTCCAGTTTGAATGGGGAATTAGCATTGGCTAACAATAAAAAACACTCAAAAGAAGGACCAAAACACTCAAAACTAGCTCAAAGTTAGACCAATTTACTCCAACCACTTCATTTGAGTGCCCTCTTGAGTAAAGTACTTCTTCCTTTTGTGACTGTATTGACTGATCCAACTGCATTCAAGTGCATTCATCCAACTTTCAGCTTATTTTTGTCTTAATTTGAGCTTGTTTTGCCCCTTCTTTTGAGTGTTTTCTATTGTCAGCCAAACTAATTCCCCATTCAACCAGGGTATTAAAAGAAGGATGATTTTTCCGATTTAAGACATTTAGAATTTCCAGTGATATAATTGTAATTCTCAAACAGTTGAATATATCACAATTTTGATGAACGATTTAAAAATCGTTATGGATAAAATGCAGTAAAATATATCCACAGCAAACAGCAATCGCCGCTAATTAGTGTATTGCATTTCCAGTTAGTGTATTGAAAACAAAACCTGGGTTTTACCTGACAACATATCGAATTTTCTTGTAATGGCAACATCATATGGGGTACTGAGCATGCGCAAATCGTAGAATAGAAACTCTGTGGTATCTCATATGATAGTCATGTATCGTGTAAATGGTTTGCTTAGCCTGAGTCACTCGGCCTATCTCGAACAAAATCGCCATGCGTAGCTGTTGAAAAACGAGAGGATTTGCCGTACTATCACAGCAATTTTTGACACAAAGATATAGGGATGATGACGCTGTGCCCCACCCTTTTTGCATCAGGCCCCCTAACAAGTGTTTGTGAACAGTCCCTTAGTGGGAGGGTAAAATGGGGGAGAGGCACATACAAACTGCAATTTTTCTGTCGGTTGCGCAGTACTACTATAGTGGGAATTCCAATTGAATGAACGTATAGCTTTCAATAGCATAACAATTTTTTGCGTACACTGCACAATGTACGCCAGCGTGTGCGACTGTGCGAGTGTATTTAAACGCGGAAGTGAATCCAACCATACCGACGCACTTGTAATTGGTTAATAGCATTGTATCCAAGGTTGTGCATTCCCGTTGTAGTTTGAAATAAGCAATATACCATTAAAATACGATCGTGGTTGGATCGAGTACAGCTGTTGAAAGCTGCGTTCATTCAATTAGAATTCCTACCATAGTCATGCTAGTACAGTACAGGAACCCATACCGTAGTAGCTCTGCGGTGCCAGCGCCTCGTTGGCCACTTTGTGCGCACCCCCCTCCTCTAGGAACTAGAACTAGTTATAGCTCTGCACAACGGTATGGAATAAAGTGTACTGGACTACCGGTATATATATAAAAAGCTAGTGCAAGGCAATTGCATGATTTCAATGAGAGTTAATTTGCACTAAAAATACAAGGCTCCTGTAGCTTTAAAAATATTATTATTTTTTTGCATGTTTGTCATCTATAATAAATTACCGAGTTGCAAAACTTTTCGTGATAAAAACTCAAATGGTGGTGATGCAACTGCAAATTTCACTTTTGCAAACCTAATCATTCACCGAGTTACGCTGCATATTCACCTCATTGTTTTCAATCTTAGTGATTAAAGCCTAAAAATGACCAAAAATACCTTAAAAAATATACAGGGACCTCAAAATAGTGAGCATCAGTTACTATGTCTGCCTAACAACTACATTGTGTCAAACAAAAACTCTTGCGTATCAACATGCCGCGTCAAACAAAAAAGTGTATCATTTAGTCCGCGTCATCTCGCGACATCGCGTAACAACACGCTGCCTCTAAAGCAATTGGGAATAATAAACACGGGAAAATCAAAATGAGTGAGGAGAGTGTATTGGTGCCATGGGTTGGCGATATTATTTAACAATCCGCGATGCATGGGTGACCATCAAACTTTGCGAACATGGCAAACTTTTTTGAGCATTGAACCTACTTAGACTGACTTAAAAATTGTACATTTTATGTTTCACATTCACAAATTATTTAGCAGTTGACTAGGAAGAATTACTAAAACTATGATACAAGGGACATATAAGAGGCAGAGCGAATAAGGGCGTGTTCACATTACACAATGTGGGTTCGTACCTAGGTAGTGAAGTGATGTCGATCCACATCGAATCCACATTGAGTTCGCGTTCACACTACCAAGCTAATCTACATCGAAAGTGGGTTATGACGTAAGTGGAGCGAATCCACATACCTGGATGTTAGAACGACCTGGAAGTAAAGCGCTGTTACCACATTCTAGTCTAATAGAGAAGCGATTAGCGGTAACATTGTGGCGGCTAAAACGCTGAATACAGAACCATAGGCCTATACTATGATCAGCTCTTAATAGGCGGGAATTATTCGGTTTTTGTTACTGCGCGAGTCAATAAAGTTCCAACTTACGCACGCGTAAATTCACAAAAGCACGCGTCATTCACGCAAAGCGCAGTTCGCGTAGGCGCTGGGCCTAGCTGTGTGTACGCCATTCATCATTTGTTCCATTGACGTTCACCATTTCGCCCGCACGACCACGGCCACTTCGGTATATGTGGAGTCGATCTGGATCGACTCCACATTATCGCGCTCACATTACTTAAATTTAACCCACCTCCTAGGGTCGAAACTACCTCAACCAGGTAGTTTCGATCCACATTGTTGATGTAGGGTCGAATCCACTTACTTTGTGTTCACACTACACAGGGAAGTGGTTTCGATGTAGGGTCGACTCCACGTCCCTACATCAAAAGTGCCTGATGTGATCATGCCCTAAGAGGGAGATGAGGGATGTGAGCTAAAGGGGGAACCGTGGAAAGAACGAGAGGATAGGGGACAACATTGGGGGAGGGGGTAACAAAAAAGAAGTTTGATTAAAATGAATTAAATGAAACGACTGATCAATCGGTAATAAATTAGGGAGTTGGTAAAATTGTTCGGAATAAAAACTCGGAGGGTGGTGATGCATTTGTAAAATTGCATTTATTTACGAACCGCAAAAGACGGGTGACCGCTAGTAATATTTAAAATTACACAGCTTCTTGTATTTCTTGCCTAAATTCTTGCCTTGAAATTGTAATTAATACTCCATTATTTATCCAGAATAAATAAAAACTCATTAACCGATAAATGACATGTCTGTTTTGCCTGTTTTTTGCATTGCAAACTACAGTACTACAATGCCATGTATGTATGATCCCTTGTGCCCTATTTGAATCCCCCCTATTTGTACAGGTCATTTTTCTCAGCACAGAAAATACTAATTCACCTAATCTTTTGAAATTATTTAAAGTTGATTTCCCTGATCAGAAATCAAACTTTTGGAATTGTTTCATCAAGAGGTAATAATTTATATTTTGGCATGTTTTGTGATTTCCGGACATTACCCCCATTGAACATTCAACATGTTAGTGTAACAGTAAGTGTCCCCCTTCGTGTCCAAGGGGGCTAGATGGAACAGCCAAAAAAAAAGTGGTGTAATTTGTAAGTTTAATTGTAAATCATATTGAACTGTATGGATAAGCCATGAACATTTCCATAAAAATAGACTTTTAGTATTTCTTTTCTGTAAAATGTTAGCTTTTACTGTCAGATATGTGATATTTGATCATATTTCCCCTTTTAATTTTAAGCCAAACAACAATTTCCAGTGCAGTAGTTGTAGTCCCTGCCCCTATAATATACATATCTTACTTGACACCAATGAACTATAATTTTTGAGAAAAATGCAAAAATAGGCACAAAATTGGGCAGGGGTGTAGTACCCCCTAAGAGACATCTAACACATCTTTTTGGAGATGGGGCTTTCTTGCATGATTGGTTCAAAACATTTTTATGCCAAAATTCCAGCAAAGTTAACACTTCAAAGGGATTCACCATGCCACATGTTTAACTGATTATTTTCATAAATTATATTTTTCTAACCTTTTCATTTTTGTTGTTTTACAGACAATGTGATCAACAACAATCATATCTGCTTTAAAAAGTCTAAAATGGAGGATACATCTGCTGTAAATGAACTTCTCCAACATGCTTCTCAATTGTCAGACACTTCTCAAGACAACATCTTTGTGATACCACAAAACTGGATTTCATCCTTGCAGAATGTCGATTACACCATAGAAAATGCCTCATCTTGTGATGCAGAAGTTACTAATGTGCAAGGTGCAACAAGTGCTGAGAATTTACAAAGTCAGTGTCAGTCATCAGTAAAATTAGACGTTCAGAACTTGCAATGCAGTACATGCGAAAAAACATTCAAGTCTCTCATGTCTTTAAATTACCATATTAAACGCATGCACAGTAATTTGGTGCCAGTAAATGCCGAAGAATGCAAGTATCTCTGCGGCAAATGTGGGAAAATGTACACATCGATGGTGCACTTAAAAGAGCATGATGAAGCAGTTCATCTTAAGAAGCTGCATAAGTGTAAGTTCTGCAAGAGTACCTTCAAATGGAAGACCAATTTGTACGCTCACCAAAGGACCCATAATACCGGGTATAGGCCACGCAAGCTTAATATCAACCGGAAGTGTAAGCAATGCAGTCTTGAGTTTGCCAGTAATAAATTATTTGATAGGCATATGCATGAAATTCATGGCAGTACTTTTAAATGCAAATTTTGCCAGAAGCAGTTTGGGTTGAAACATGTGTACGAGCAACATCGTATGACTACTCATCGTAATTTGGTGAACAAATTTGAATGTGATGTATGTAAAAGGAGGTATGCTTCAGAAAATATATTACACAATCACATGGAACTTGAAGGTCACTCACCAACTGTGGCATTGGAAGACAAGACCACTGGTGTTATTAAAAATGTTTATAAGTGCAAACTTTGTGAAACTGATGATACCGTCTATGAAACTAACAAAGCATTTCGTGATCACTTGCAAAATGCTCATCGTGCGAAGATGCAGCAAATACCTAACTTTAATGGAACCAAAAAGTGTCGGTATTGTTTCAAAACATTTGAAAATTGGTGTTTGTACAGGGAACATGTGAAGACCCATTCGGGTAAAAAAGAGCGCAAATGTGACCATTGTGATTACAAGTGCTTCTATCCGTCTGATTTGCGTAAACACATAGCAACGCACACAGGGGAGACACCCTACAAATGCACATTTTGTGGGGAACGATTTAAATCCATTTCGTCCCAAAGGAGTCATGAACATCGACACACCAAAAAGTACTCTCATACATGCGATATATGTCAGAAAGGTTTCTATAAGCGTCATGATTTTGAAAGTCACATGCATAACCATAACCAGGAGTGGAAGTTCGAGTGTAATTTCTGCAAGAAAATGTATCCGACAAAACAGAGTTTGGAACGGCACAAGAAAGATGTGCATTCAAATTCGAACACGTACAGTTGTGTTACATGTGGTGATGCGTTTCCGACAGAGGAGCTTTTTAAAGAGCATAACAAGATACATTGTAATGATATAATATGTGTTGTGTGCAGAAAAAGTTTCAAGAACCAAGAAGAAATAGAAGACCATAAAAGTCTTGCTCATGTTAAGAACTGTTTGGAAAGACTAAAAATGGATTATGTTTGCACTCTTTGCTCAGTAAAGTGTGACTCTACAGAGAGCTTCGCACTTCACTGTTTACACCATTTAAACACAAGTCCATTCCATTGTGTAAATTGTAAGTTGCAGTTGACGGAGCGTAAGTGGTTCACCAAACACATGGAAGTGAAACATCAGGTGGAATTACGCATGACTTCAGAGGAGGTTCAAAGGGAAGTTGTTGCCAAAATAGAGCTTGAAAAAATGGTAGCGTTCAGAATGGTGAAAGATGATACTGGTTCAGAGATGGAATCAGCAAGAGATAAAAGTTTAAGCAAGTCAATGCCCAAGTCTTCCAAAACTTTAGCTCAAAAGTTTTTAAAAAAATCAACACAAAAGGCAGCAGAGCCGGCGCAAGACATAAACGAGTTTGAGCAAGATAATGTTGAGTGGAGTGAAGAGACAATAGGGTCAGAGTCAGGGTTAGATCCATCAATGCGAGACACAACAGATTTGGAGGATGGTGGGGATGAGTTGATAGAAGATACAGCGCTGTCGGGACCAGGTTCTGATCAATCAGACGACACAGATTCTGCAGCTGAATCCTCACAAGAGAGCTCAAAGACAACAAAGAAAAAAGTCTAAGGTGAAAAAAGCATGAATGTCGCTTTTGCCCGTGCAGTTATGATACCGATGCAGAGTTAAAAGCTCACCATGTTAAAAGTCACAAGAAAGACTTAGACTTATATTGGCAGTGTTTGACACTGAAAGTTGAATGAAATGGAGTCTTACGGTATATAGACACCAGTGTTCGAAATAAGCACTTATCCTCTTGTCCAAAAATCACTGGGGACAACCAAATTGAGCTATGTACTTATCCCCTGGACAACCATTATATTTTACCTCCAAAAATATGACACATTTTGAGGACAACCAAATTGTTTTGAGGACAAGCAGAATTTATGCTTTAGTTGTCTTCGGGACAACCTCCATATTTTCCCTATTTCGAACACTGATAGACACCATAGCCAAATTTGTTAGATGGTTGGATCAACCGTCAATGCTACTCTGTTGCTTGTTATTAATTAAATATCAACTAATCAATTAGCATTTGGTCAATTTGCATTGTTCAATGTTGTTTTACTGGTACATGCAAAAATTCATATGCCATCGCAATTTTAAATAATTTGAATTAACACTAATAAATATTTAGGATGGACCAAGCATTGATGGTCGATTCAAAGATTGAACGAATTTGGTTCTATTGCCTCATTTATTGATTTTCAATAACTACAGCTAATAATATCATGAATGTTCTGATGTATACATATAGGGTATTAGTGCTTTCCAACTTGGACAAGTTCAGTTGTAGGCAGTCTTTTACTTTTGAGTTTGAAAATTGGGTAATGCAATACATAAAAATAATTATGTAATGTCATATTTGCGGGGACTGCAAGTGAAAGTACCTTTGAGGTATGACTAAACTATTGGGCTATTCCATTTAAAACTCACACTACCCCTATAGAAGATTTTGGAAATATCTTTCACAGGGGTGTATGAATTTCAAATGGAATGAACACATTAGGCAGCTCCATTTCAATATCATGTACACCCTCTGAGAAAGATTCAACCTGAATCTTCCACAGTGGGAGGGCAAGTTTCATATTGAGCTGTCTAATATGTTCATTCCGTTTGAAATTCATACTCCCCCTGTGAAAGATATTTCCAAAATCTATATGGAATATCCCATTGGCACTGTCTGGAAACAAGTTATCATGTCATTGCATAATCTCAGTTTGTTTGATCATCTCACAAATGAGTAGGCTTAACCCTCCTTTGCAGTACAATGAAAAATCCATGTACCCTTTGATTTGATTGGTGATTTCAGTGGCAATCACAGAATTAGAGAAGGAGAACCGGGACTCCCTATAGAAAATTGGGGATATTTGGGTCCTTGCCGATGGTGCGCAGAGACGAAAAACAATTCTGCATCTCATCTGAAGCGTCTTGGTACTTGCGTGCAGGTCGCATCAAGTGTGTCTCTCAAATGTGCCCTTCATCCCATGTCGCTCTGCATGACAATGAATGCCTGAGTGCATTCCGCGGGAAACCAAATACACCCAATTTTTGCTCCATGCCTGTATCAAGACGGTGGTCGAGTCCCGATTCTCTGTCTTTAATTCTGTGGTGGCGATTCAAATATCAGTGGCGTAGCTATGGGGGAAAGGGAGGGCATGTGCCCTTGGCACGTTCTTAGGGTGACGAAACAACTTCAGCACCCCTTAGATCGATTTTGCGCCCCTTCTAAGCAGTGAAAGTCAAAATTTTTATGCGTGACTTGATTATAAACAATTTTCGCACACCTATTCCAATCTGTTCCTTTACCCCAGGCACCACAGCCCTTAGTTACGCCCCTGGAGGCGATAAATACTAAAAGTAAAACCTTTATGCTCGACAATTTTGTGTAACAAATGTATGTGTAACATTCTCAAATTTTAGGTCAGTTTTGTTTTAAATATTGGTAATCAATGTTCAAAATAAGGTGGTTATGCCTGTGAAATCACAGCGGGCCTCCAATACGCTACCCCACGGGCCCACTGTGAAATTTTATCACCAAAAGTCAGCAAGACTTCATTAGTCCATTACCTGTCATTGACTTGCAATTTTAATACAAAGTGTCACAAATTGTGGACCATTGTAACACAATGTTTCCTTTTGGCACATGGATTCCAAACCAAAGTAAATGGCTCAAATTTTGGCTTATTTCAAACACTGGTTACCACCAGTCATGATTGAAAATTGAGCAGAATGCCACTTGTTTGTAAAATCCAATCTATTGGTTAATTATCAGTCTCTTGGGGTACAATGTAGCAACAAGTGTATTCAAATTTTGTTTGTTTCTAGTTTTAAAAAAAAGCCATATGTGCTATGGAGGATTTCTTTATTTATTGTATCTTCGGCCCACTTTTTCCGCTTTATAGGTAGTCCAGTAAACACTAAATTGACTGTGTTAATCAGCATACCTGATAGCAGTGGCATGGCGGTGCCAGGAATTTTTTTTCGGGGTGCATTGAGGGGACAAAGTGAATTTCAGGGGGGGGCAAAATCAACAAATTGATTAAGCTCCAACACAGTCAGGATGTATAGATTTCAAAATAGAGTAGCCCATTAAAAAACCCATTTGAAATTCACACTCCCTGTGTGGAAGATTAAGGCCATGTCTTCTATAGGAGGGTGTATGGAATAGACAATTGAATACCTGAGAAGAAGAAGGGCCCAACTCCATTTTTTTACAAAAATGAATTACACCCAGCATTTTATTGCCTCTCCAAATAGTCTTCCACGTACACTTAATCATGGTTTTCATGGAAGAAAGGCCCAACTCCATGGAGTTGGGCCCTTCTTCCACAAATATTGGGTTAAAGAGGAATTTTGTTCATCCATGAAATCTGCTTTCCACTACAATAAACTTTCTTCCTAACATATTATAGGCTTCTACTTGTGCAATTTAATGATAATTATCAAATTTCTGCTTTTGGAACTGGCACTTGCAGTATATTAGTGGAAGAAGGGCCCAACTCCAGCTCGTATTAAGACCTGTACCGTTGCCATGGAAACATCATATATAATTTCAAATGTATAAAAATATTGTATGTTCATGTATTAAAGGTCCCCCGGAAGATGAAAACATGTCTATAAAACTTTTCCGAATATTAAGTTTTTTCTTAATATCTCAAAAACAGTTTTGATGGAGTTGGGCCCTTCTTCCACTCAGGTATTCAATTGCAAGTCTGCTACTTTGTGGATATACTCTGAATGATTGAATATACAGTGTGTATCAAATTAAAGTATAGTTTGAAAAATGGTGCCAGATTAAAAAGAATGAGGATTTGGTCAAAATACTTTAGTTGATAGCTGAATCAACATCTTGTCCTCCAACAACTGCAAATTCACTGGCGTGTGACCATTAATAAGGTCACACTATCAACTATTACATTTTGACCAAATACCTAATAGTAGCATTTTTCAAACTGTATACTTATTTTGAACACTCTGAATAGTGTCAGTGATTGTTTGTTTGTTACAAAATTTACTGTTGGTATATTTGTTCTTTGAAATCTACAGTTTGGTAATAAAATGTTATGTTTGTTTCTAGTGCTGTAGAAATCTGCATTTTTGATTCTTCTTTAGGAATGAGATTTTATAGAAAGAACACATCAGGCTATTCCAGTTGAAATCCATATGCCCCGTAATGGAAGATAATTATCACATTAACATTCATACAGGGAGTAAGAATTTCAAATTGGGTTACCTGAATGGGTGATTCCTTTTGAAATCTACACTCCCTGTGTGGAATATTAAGGTCATGTCTTCCATAGGTCTGTGTGGATTTCAACTGGAATAGCCCATTTTGATACCGACTTCAGTGGTGGCGCACCACTGAGGCCGCTATTACCACGGGGTTGGGAAAACAGGTGAATTTGTCTGCCCCCTTCAACAGCCCGAAAAGGTTGGCCCATTTTTATTTTTGATGGTTTGAAAAAGTGAAGAGAAAAAAAATGATAATAGGCACTAGCAACCTAAATACAAAACAGTTTGATGTATAATTCCATTTGTTTCACAATTTCATAAATATTTTTGACAATTTTTCCGCCTTTTTTCTTCTTCTGTCGCCCCTTTCCCTTTTGACCTGCCAAAATGCTTTAGCCCCCCTTTGGGCCTGCAAAAATTCTTTGCCCCCACCCCTATTATTCACCACCCCGTGGTACACATAATTATCGCACCACTCCTAAAGGCCAAAACATATGGATAACAGTGTAGGGGAGACCGGGGAAAGTTGTTACATGGGTAAGTTGTTACAGTGCTCCGTTTAGGCCATGGGCTAGGATCCAAACTCCCTACTTTACCCTTGGGGCTCGCACCCCCAAAGCCACCCCCTATATACATGCATGCCCTTGCATATAAGCCGAAAGTGAGATGAGGAGAAGATGGTGGAGGAAGATGACCACCAACTAACAATTTTATTTAGCCCTCTTTCCGCTACTGAAAAAGCAATATGGCATCTTTTTGATTAGGTATCACTTTGAAAAGCATTCTTTTATGTCCCCCTCAGATATAACATCCTACTCAAATTTTTGTGGAAACATAATTATTAGTATTACCAGGATCATGCGCATATTTGGGGGGGGCTTTTAGGCGCCAGCCCCCAGGGTAAAAGCAGGGGTGGCAAAACGAGGGGCAGCCGAAGAAGAAGGGCGGCAAACCAAGGGGCGGCGGAAGAAGAAGGGGCGGCAAAAAGAATTAGTAAAGAAAAAAGGGTGGAAAAAAATTTATTACACATCAAAATGTGCCTGCTTTTAGGCGCTTAGCGCTGCGCTGATAATCCTTTTTTTTTCTTTTTTTTTTTTCTTCACTTTTTCAAACAACCGGAAAAAATATTTGCGTCAACCTTTTCGGGCTGTTGAGGAATGGGCAGCAAAATGTAATTTTCTTCAGCCCCCCCGGGTAGGGGCGGCCACGGTGCGCCACTGAGGATTGGGCTAAACCAGATCAATTGTGACACAATTTGGTATCACAAATCATTATGATGTCCAATTAATATCATATAGGCTATCCTCCTTTTTCGTAATTGAACACTTCACTGCCGTTGGCGGCGTTTGGCTCTGCTAACTCCAATTATGCTGGAGTTAGCTAAGCGGAAAACTGAAAGCGAAGCCAAAGATGTAAATGACATAATTCCAAGTATGCAAAGTTAATTGCAAAGTTAGTTAGCTAAGACTTGGTACATAATGTAAATATAAGTACAATAATTATTACTCAACATTTTGCTTATTTTAATCTGCATGATTAATTAGAGGCTATTAGAGTTCATTTTAATTTTTCAAGAAACTAGCCCTTATTAATTATGCAGATTAAAATTGATAAACACAATATACTTCTATTGTGCTTGTACTACTTATAATGTACCAAGTCTCAGCTAGATAGTCCTTATAAAGTCTGCACAAAAAATAACTCAGCTGTTATAAATCCCGGGGGGGGTTCTTCCTGGTTGAAGGTATACGGGGATGTGCCACGGTTTTGGGGTACCTTTTCAGCAATTTTGGTATATCGATGGGTGGGTTATCAGCGGAGACCAATGCGCCCAATGGGCGCATTTTGGAAAATTGCACTTAAAGCGCCCAATTATGGCAAATTTGGGTGCTTTTTGGGTGATTTTTCTTGAAAATTGGTATACTGATGGGTAGCAAAAACAGCAAAAAGTAGGTAGAGAGAAAGTCAGCATCCGAAAGTCTGCGTGGCACACCCCCGTACAAAATTTTTCGAAGAACCCCCCCCGGGTTATAAATACGCATATAGATTCAGAACTAATAATTGTTTTCACAATATTTCAACATAGAGAGAAGGATGATTTATTTACATGCATTTTGATAATTCGTCAAATGTCGTTCAATATTAACAACACAGTAGTGCTTTTACAGAAAACTACCCGAATTTAAAAGTTGCAGTTTACAGCGATCAATGGTTATAGGCCTAATGCCAGCACTGTAAACACGTAAAGCCCGCCATTATCTTCGCGCTTACTTCAAATAAATACAAATAACTGCAACTTTTAAATTGGACAAATGGGGTATCCAAATGCGTGTAAATAAATCATCCCTCTTTTTATGTTAAAATATTGTGAAAACAATTATTAGTTCTGAATCTATAGGCGTATTTATAACAGCTGTACTTTTTGTGCAGACTTTAGTTACTTGGCAAATTAACTTTATGCATAATTGGGGTATGTAATTTACATCTTTGGCCTCGCTTTCAGTTTTTCACTTTGCATACACTTTGCACCCCCCCACCCACCAAAAATTGCTTCCCCCTCTCAGCCTGCCAAAAATTCGATGCCCTTGTGCATGCCAAATGGGATCCCAATTTACAAACCTTAAATGGTCTATTGCATATTTTTACAAGCGTTCTCGTACTATTTTCCTAAGCCTTTTTTATTTAAAAGGTGCCCCACAGGCCCTGTCGCCCCATGAATATGTGCCAAAATTGCTTGCCCCCCCCCCTCTCGGCTTGCCAAAAATTGGTTTCTTCCCCTCCCCACGCCCCATTCCCTCACCGGGGCTCATAATTATTGCACAGGCCCTTAGTCTGCAAAAATTGCTCAAATACAGATAGGCCTCACTTTGGCTAACTGCCGTATACAAAATAGGTGAAAGGCGCTCCCGGGAGCTCGGAGACAGGCCCCCGGGGACAGGCCCTGACTACCACCTGGCACCTGGTTGCCCAGTGTGGTGCCTCCCCGGCAGTGAGACGAGCTACACAGGAACTTGGCCGATTTGGTCCAGTACTGGGCCAGTGTTGGGCCACACCTGGTACCGGTGATTGGATCAACAAAAGGACCTTTCATGTGGTCCAGCAAAAGTGACACTTGGATTGGACCATAATGCGGAGCCGCTTGCAATGGGCCACATCAAGCCACTTTTGCTGGCCCGGAGCTGGTAGTACCACGAGCTGTCTTTAAGTTTTCATAAAAATTCTAATCAATCACCGGATGTGTTTAAGCTTATAAAAAGTAAATTAGATGCCGTTTAAAAGGTTTTTATTCGTATATCTTGGCCCAAAAGCATATACATATTTAACAGAATGTTAGAGGATTCAGGCTGACCACTGACGACATCGAATAGGTATGTATAAACTAAAAATCTTGTAATTTCACATGCATAAATCTCATTTGGTTTCATTTTCCGCGAGCGGAGAGTGTCATGTCATGCATGTCAGCTCAAGAACATGAATGATGAACATGATGTAGGACTAGGAGATATGACAATGACATATTTGTGGTAAATATGCTGACTGAATTTGAATCCACGATTAATGGAACAGTTTATTAGATCATTAGTCTTTAGAAGAAACAAGTTCATTTTGGTGAATGTATGACTTGCATGCCATTGGCATGCCGCCTTGCAATGCATTTTGGTTTATAGGTGTTCCACTCTTTTGCAAAGAAAAAGGAGAGAAGAGAAAGAGGGGGAAAGGAGAAAAAGAGAGGAGAAAAGGAGAAGAGAACTTACATTGCACATAGGCCCATGCCTAAAAAAACGGACATTTGGTTCGTAAGTAGGCCCTATAATTATATGGGCCCTAGCTAGGCTAGGTCTGTGATTAATTTAGGCATTACTGAAGTTGAAGGCGGGTCCTCGGCACAAAAATGTGAAAATTACTGCTGGCCCGTCGACATGCCTATTAAGACTGACTATGCGTACTTCAACATCGATCCATGCTTTAATTGCGAGTCTCAAGTTTTTAGGCCTAAATGCCCGGGGGGGGGGCCTCACATGTAAAGGTAGTACGGGTATGTGCGGCGGTCAAGGGTCCCTTTTTCAGGCTCTCCGGCAGTTCCTTAAGCCTCACATTTGCAATATGCTCCAGAAATTTTTAGCTCCAAAGCCTATAATTTGGTCGATTTTAGTTCACAGAGCCCCACAAATATGTTGAAATTTCAGTTCATCAAGCCCCTATTTTGACCCAAAATTAGTCCGCGCCGCACACCCCTACCAAAATGTTAGTTGAGTGCCCCCCCCAGGCCTAAATGTAGCTTGTGTAACATTTAAAATTTTGCAAATTGAGTTTGCCCACCCCCTTTTTTTGATAGTTTAAAAATAATGCAGCAAATGGCTTCAATTGGACCATGATTGATTTTCCAACTTCTGTGTGGGTAACATCCCCCTCAGGCTCAGACACCTCCTGCGTAGTGGATAAACAAGTGGCCAGCCATTTTCACTTCTGCTTTCAACATTTGCCAATTAAAACTTGTCCACAAAAGCCCCACAAAATTAAGACTTCATGGACTGCTCATTTCACACATTCTCAACTTTTTCAAACTAAGATTTTACAAACTAATAGTGCAAAAATGGTCCACCAAATCGCTTCAATTAGGTCTTCATTTGGTAAAAGTTTCTTACTTCTGAGGGGGAACATGATCAGTATTGATCACATCAACCCTCAGACACCCACCCTGCGTCGCGCAAGTGCGACGCGATGGCCGCTATGCGGCAATTTAAAAAAATTTATTACTTTTTCTGAAATTGGGCTCTTGTTGGGCATCCAGTTTTATACGCCTTGCGCCTGGGTGTTTAGGCCTATTCTATTTTGAACTGCTTATTCTGAACTGCATAGTGCATACGGTACTTAATTTTGTTTAAAAGCTACGGTATAGCTTTTTTGCATTTTTCAACCCAAATATCAAGTCACTTTTCAGGAATGCCAGCCGGGTAAAATGTGTGTAAATAAATTTTATCACCATTAGAAGCTTTGTCCAAAAGTGCTGTAGGCCTACCTTTAAATCATGACTCTTATTGCAGCCTCTCTGCTTACAGGCCTATGTATTTACATGTATAAAAGTAGAAAAATCCAAATAATATGAATTTCATGCTGAAATGGCTTGTGGTTTGCTGGAGGTCATAGGTCAAAAACTATGGGGTGGGGACAAGCAATTTTTGGCGCACATTCTTGGGGCACCTTTTAAATAAAATGCTCTAAAAAGGCTTAGGAAAACAAGCGATTTTAGCGGGCGGTGGGGGCAAGCGATTTTTGGCAGCCGTTTGGAAATTTTACCCCCAGGGTGCTCATAATTATTGCACAGCCCCAGACAAGAATAAAGAATCGGAACATGTGTTATTTAGTGACTTTTTAAATAAATACTGCGGTACTACTGAAAATGATATGAATAAACATTTAGATGACCAAAATGTTTATTACTTTGTATCAATATTTTATTTTGTTGTTTCAGAAAAGGAATTGAGGAATATCACATCAGAAAGTATCGTGACTTGATCAACATCATTCACAGAGCCAAGTATGAAAATGGTTACATGGTGACAGTGAAAGCAGACAATTGGAATGACTTCAAATCAACACCATAGATGTGCCACTATGTGTTCCAGTTCAAATATTGTTGAAATTGCATTGATTTTGCATATTTTCAACCATACTATAGGAATACATGCCATTCAGACCAACCAGGCTAGAATATACTAGTTTGAGGATTGACTAGTTTATGGTTAGTCAAGCTGGACGGACTGGTAAAGGTAGATGGACTAGCTTAACGTTAGTCAAGCCGGCTTGACTAGGTTGCTCGACTAGCTTCAAGTTTAAATTTTGCCACTCTGTGGTATGTGACCTCTGACCCAACTATAAGCGGGGAAACACAACTGTCAACTGTCAGAGTAAACTACTGATACTGTACTACACGTATACACTGCACTGCAGAGCAACACTTCAAGTTCTTGCCCCAATGTCCTGGAATTATATGCATCAAGATTTTGTAGAAGATGTCTTCCACCACAATGTAAGTCTTGCCTTTGTGTTGATTATGTAAAGTTGCAATTATTATAATATTACATCAGAAATACCAAAAATAATGTCATGCATATGCCGGCATAACAAGCCATCAACATGCCAGTCTTTATATACATAGCAGCTAGTAGTATGCAACACTGTGATACAACATGTCAGCCTGTGTACTATTTATTTTTAGTTGTATAGCAATACATGTAGTGCCAGCAATACACCCTAGATGCAGGCCTGCGCGCAGGGGGTGCAAAAGTATACAAAAGTCCTAAAATATGACAATTTATGCGGCGAGCGATCAAAAACAGGTTTTTATGCTTTTTGGCCAAAAAAAATGTCCAACTTTTTGAGGAATATACAAATTGCCCCCCCTTGGAAAAAAGGTCCACTTATTCAAAATCAGCACCCCCCCCAAAAAAAAATCCTGCGTACGGGCCTGCCTAGATGTGTACATATGCCCTTGCAATTGGGCCTTGGCCCTAAAAGTTCAAGCCATGGCACCATATTTTACCTTTAATGATTATTATTATAAGCACCCTGGTGGTATTGATAAGCTTGTGGGGCCCAAGTTATCCAATAGTCCAAGTTAAATTAAGGGCTGTGTAATGAGCACTGAGCCCTGAGGTAAAATTGGGTAGGGGCAAGATTATTTTGGCCAGCCTAAGGGGGGGGGGGCAATTTTTGGCACTGCTCCGATAAGGGGGGTGACTCCCCGGGTGAGTGCAAGCAATAATTGGCACACATTCATAGGGCGTCTTTTAAATAACATGCTCTAAAATGCTAAAAATAAAATGCTCTAAAAGTGGGCCTTGGCCGTAAAGTTCAAGAGCAATTTTTGCCAAGCCAATAGGGGGGTGGGGTGTCAAGCATTTCTGCCTTTTGAAAATTCCCCCAGGGGGCTCACAATTATTGTACAGGGCTCCCCTTAATATAAATTTATCAAAGGCATAACATATGACGATGATGATTGTCAGAAAATTCAAAACAACCCCTGTTGCAGATTGCATTGTGAGCTTTATTTTACCTTTATTTTGTTCTAAACGATTGAATTAAAACATGAATTTGGATTGAAAAACTAGCCCTATTTTCACAATTTTGACTTTCATGAACACTTGAATAGGTCTATTTAAAGTACAGTGGCGGTGCCAGAATTTTTTGTCGGTGACATGGCCCCTGAAATTCACTTCCCGGCCCCCCCCCCCCCATGAAGGGGGAAGTGATTTTCAACAAATTTTGCCCAAAATTGCTGCAAAAAAAAAATCAAAACAAATTTCAAATATGACTCATTTAAATATGTCATACCGTACCTTAAATTAGCAACAAAAAAATGCTATGTTCATGGTCTGCAATTAATTACTTTTTTAAAGAATAACAACTGTGACCCAAAATCTACAATCGACAGTTTGTCAAATCCCATTTTAATTCCATGAATTTTTTTATAGGCTCTGTGGCTGACGATGCAACCGTGAAGCTTGAAAGACTCAACACCAACATGTACAACTAGTCTGAATGATTTCGTTCAAATACCAAAGGTAACTGAAAAATGTGTGACCAGATCGACAGCCTCATCCGGTCATACTGTTCTTTATCCTTGATCAAAATGGAGACATTTTGCATCAGAAGAAACCTCATGTATTCTCATAATCCCATGATATTTTAGACCTGAAATATGTTCCGTTTAGCATGTTTAGATGTTATAAACTGGTTCTCAGTGGCAACATCAGGAATTTTTTCGGGGAGTGAATGGGGGCAAAATCTTCTAAATTTGCACAAAATTGCTGCAAAAGTGAAATTTTCTGTAATTTTAGTTCAAAAACTGGGGAGTAAGAAAAATGCCCCTGTAGTGCTGCACAGATTGTTTTTTGTGGGTGGCAAAGTGAATGAGTGCAAAATCATCCAATTTTGTGCAAAATTGCTGCAAAAAAGTGATCATTTTTCAGAATAAGTGGGGGTGGGGGGAAGAATATTGAGGGGGCAAATGCCCCGGTGCCACCAATGATGGTTCTATGGCCATTATGAAACACATTTTTGGTTCTAAATGTTAAAACTGCTTGTGCAATTTAAGACAGTATACTACATGTATATTTGTATTAAGTACTGTCCCTGATGGTGGACTCCAAAATTTTGGAGGTGTAAGAACTTCTTAAAGTTTCCTGCCTGTTGTCATTTGTCAAAATTAAGCTCCCATTTTGAAACATCAAAAAAAATTGTTGTTGGTTTAGGGATGAAATCAAAACTCCACTGGCGGTTGACCGCCTGTCCTTTGGCTATTGTTCTAAACAATGGCAACTGGACAGAACCGCCAGTCAACCGCCGGTCGAGTTTTGATTTCAGCCCTTAATTGATGGGACTATTACAGAGCCCCTGAATTGACACGGAAGAAAAAGAACTATCTTGGGGTCCGACATAGTAACTTGAGGGCCCAACTTAGTAAATCGGGTCCTGAGTTACTAAGTCGGGCCCCAAGTTACTATCTCGAGCTACTGAAGTTACTATCTTGGACCCCGAGTTACTAAGTCAGGGCCCATGTTACTATCTTGGGGCGCTCGAGTTACTATCTCAGGTCCCAAGTTACTATCTTGGCCCTCAAGTTACTATTTCGGGGCCCAGAGTTACAAAGTCGGACCCAGAGTTTTTTTCTTCCATGTCACTTCAGGGGCTCTGTACACTATACATGTATTAAACTGTAAATAAAGTAAATTATTTTGATGATCCTGAATTTTGAATTTTTCACTGGTACTTTTTTCAGAAAACCGCCAGACATTACTCGTTGACTGCCGATAAAACGCCCAATAAAGACTTAGTCACCGGACCGCGCCTGCCAGTTAAAGTACATGCCCTATCACACCACTCCACACCATACATAAATTCTCCCAGTCACATTTCCCAAATATGAAATTAAAAAAATTCAAATTTTAATTTAGTTCTTTTAAAGTTTGGCAGAGGCGGGGATCGAACTCACGGCGCAACGCTTAGTACTCTATGAGCCTAGCGCCTTAGACCACTCGACCACTTGTCTTGTTGTTATTAATCTGAAACTTATTTAAAAATATAATCGCAACTTCAACATAGGCCTACCACGTGACAAGCAAAGGCAGAAAACGATTATATTTTGGAATTTTATCTGCTTAAAACATTAATGTGTATTATAATAGAGCTACCATTATTTATATTGTTGAATTCTCAAGCGCATCATTTCGAATTGGGTTTGGAAGATACATTCTCCTAAAGCCCGATACTGACTCCACCTGTACATTTTAATTTCATCGCGATGCTGAGATGTTTGAAAAGCATCGCAGCATCGCATACCCCTGTAAGTGGAGTCAGGATCGGGCTTAATTGAACCCAGCATCCATGGTTCGATGTAGAGAGTCTTTCCTATTCAGAGGAAATACACACCTTATTGCCTTTTAACAATAACCAATGACACTAGCACGTAATTCCAGTCAAGCACCAATCTTTAATCCTATTGTTGAAGAGGATAATAAGCTTATACTTATGTATAGTATTATTAAAAAGCTTAAGTCTTTGTTTGGCTAAATCCTGTTCAAGTGTGGCTAAATCCTGTCACGAATGTCAGCGGCGAATGTCAGGTTATTATTTCCCAGTCTTGAAAAAAAAAAAAAATTGCAGGCAGAGGTGGGAATCGATCTCGGTACCTCCCGGTTAAAAAGCACTGTGCAAAACCACTAAGCCAATCTGTTGTGAGATGCTTGACATTAATCTTTGATATTGCTTAATGGAACAAATCATGAATTAAATCAGTAATAAAAGAAGTAGATTCTTATTTAGCGGCCAAATTGGATAAAAGGGAAATATTTGTCCCTGCTCTAAAGAAAATATAGGTTGGAAAATTATCAAATAAATTTAAATTAAAAATTGAGATTTTATATTTATTTATTTCACGAGTGACATTTTCACAGACAAACACTGTATACGCTATTAAAAACTCGACCCTCATTACTAGATGATGGCATAGCTCAGTGTTAGAGCATCAGACTGGTAATGTCAATGTCGTTGGTTCGAATCCGCCCGTCAGCAATGGTTATTATGATTTTAATGCTACGCTACAATTTGTTCAATTTTTTTCCGTTTATTTATTTATTTATTTATTTATTTAAATAATTTGATATATTTGAAAGGGGTATTTGAGCAATTTGAAATTTTTACCCCCGTATAATCCTATGGGGCCATTTTGAACCCACCCCCCCCACACTTAACGCACAACACGTATGAGTTTAAATCATACATAATGATCAGTACGTCCATCATGAATGAGTGGTCACTGCATTCATTTGGGAATGTGTAGGGACTGCAGCTTGATTCACCATCCACAACATGATAATGTGTGCACATGCTACATTATATACACTTGTAGGCCTATGTTGTTGTTGGTGTATAAGTAATGGGCCTTGCAATTGAAATGCCTCAAGCTTTTAATCCGATATTCAGATTATCTATTTGTTTTCATGAATTGGAAGACATTCTTTGATGTATTTCTGAGCTCAATGATCTGAAATTACTGGAGTGTGAGGTCAGCATAGTATTTTATTAACAGAAAGTATAGAGGCCCTGCATGAAATTATCGATTGGCTCCAAACAAAGGATTTGAGCCGGTGTCCTTCACCGTAGTTATGGCGGAGTGCAGTCCATTCAATCAAATGTTGTCATCAACCTATTTGATTACAATCATGCTTTTGTTGAATGCATTTGAGTAGTCCGCCATATTTATGTGATGATATGTCACATGCAAGGCCTCTATTCTCCAAATTCATTTCCTAATGTATGTGAGAATGATACAATAATGACATGATGAACATAGTCATTGATGCATCAGTTTTAAAATAGACTAGGCGGTTACCATATTTGGCGGTTCTCGGCTGGGCGCGATTACCAGGCTGATGGTGACATGCCCATACGACAGTTTTTACTAATTTGACCTCTCATGACCCCTGGCGACCCCAAAATGACCTTCCAAAAATTTGGCTCTAGATGTTGACAGTAACCCCCAAGTTTCATGCCCATACGACAGTTTTTAGTAATTTGACCTCAGATGACCCCTGAGTGACCTTGGATGACCCCAAAATGACCTAAACTTATAACTCTAAATGTTGACTGTACCCACCAAGTTTCATGTCCATATATGAGTTTTTACTAATTTGACCTCAGATGACCCGTGGTGACCTTGGATGACCCCAAAATGACCTTCAAAAAATGTTGTTTTAAATGTTGACTGTACCTACCAAGTTTCATGCCCATATGACACTTTTTAGTAATTTGACCTCAGATGACCCCTGGGAGGGGACCCCGGTGTCAGATGACTTTAAAACGAACATAAACATCTTCTTGCCAGGACAGAACTACACCCACCCACCGCGTTTGAGCCCAGTACGACCTAGTTTTATGCCCATATGACAGTTTTTAGTCATTTTACCTCAAATGACCCCTGGGAGGGGGCCCCGGGGTCGGATGACTTAACGAACATAAACTTCTTGCCAGGACAGAACTACACCCACCCACCGAGTTTGAGCCTCGTACGACCTAGTTTCATGCCCATATGACAGTTTTTAGTCATTTGACCTCAAATGACCCCTGGGAGGGGGGCCCGGGGTCGGATGACTTAACGAACATGAACATCTTCTTGCCAGGACAGAACTACACCCACCCACCGAGTTTGAGCCCGCCCCGTAGGACCTAGTTTCATGCCCATATGACAGTTTTTAGTCATTTGACCTCAAATGACCCCTTGGAGGGGGGCCCGGGGTCGGATGACTTAACGAACATAAACTTCTTCTTGCCAGGACAGAACTACAACCACCCACGAGTTTGAGCCCGTGCGACCTCTACGCGGCCTCACATTAGCAGTCACAGACAAAACCTAAATCTACAGAATATATCCATTACTCGTCGATACTCGAAAGAGCTCAAAATAAATAACTTAGAAAATTTTCTTGATGTCCTTTAACATGTTTCCATAGTTAACCATCGTTAGCCATGGATATCTATGCTGTAGAACTGACCGGTGACTAAGTCCGATTTATTGGGAGTGGGACGTCTATCGACCACTCGACGAGTAATGTGTGAAAGCGGGAATATTCATTTTGCTAATTGAAGTTTAACTAACAGCAACTTTTTGCATAATTTGCTTTCAGGTGCTGCTGAAATGTGACCCAACTGTGGTAGGAATAGACTTCCAACAATTCCAACTCATCAAGAAGAAAATGCTGTATATCCTGCATACATCAGCTGTGCAAAATAACGAGTTCAGCTGTTACACAAAAAAGTCATGAGAAAAAAGAACCTTGCACTAATTTTGCCTGTCAAAGATGGATTTATCTGAATCATGCACATGAAACTTTTCTGATTTATGATTTGATGCACATGCAAAATGGATCCATCAAAACTTTTGACTGTGTGACTACATTATTGTGAATATGAGTGACAAACTCATTTACCTTCCAACTGTATAACCCTTATCAGACTATCCAATCTGCAACTGCATGTATGGTTAAATTAGGGTTGTCCGGCAGGCTGGACTAGCTTGAGGTTAGTCATGTAGGATTGACTAGTTTGAGCATGTTAGTCAAGCCAGCTGGACTAATGTTACATTAGTCCAGCTGGCTTGACTAGCGCTATGTTAGTCCAGATGGGCACCAGTTGGGCTAACTTAAGTCAATAACTAGTCGAGTGACTAACCTTAACTAGTCCAGCGTGCTGGACTAACATCAAACTAGTCAAGCGACTAAGCAAAAGCTAGTCAAGCTGGACTAAGATAGGTTAGTCATCCTTGTTAGTCCAGCAGTACTGACTATCTTAAAGCTAGTCCAGCTGGGCACCATCTGCATGGCTATGGTCAAATCTTCATGGCTGTGGCCAGATCCATAATCTCTGGGTCATATAAAATTATCTAGGTCATATAAGTTTTCAATATTTCAAAGGAGAATTCCCTTGCTTTCTATTGTTTTTTTAGCAGGTTCAATGAACCATTCATGTATCTCCTTTTCTACCTGACAATTTCCGCTCATTTTGTGAGTACAGGTCTCATTTGATGGAAAATCAGGAAATCAGTTCACTACACAAATATTCTCCCAAAATAAGGTGGTTGAAGAGTCTCAGAAGTGCAATACATTATTGTTAGCATGGTTATAACCTCTTTTAAACTTAGTCATGCAAGATATACCAAAGCATACATTTTTGAAAGGGCCACCAGGCCTTGTGTTTTAGAATTGCATATTTTGCCTTTCCATTAATCCACTCTCTAGCTCAAATATTAATGAGCTCATTTGTGTATTTGGCCTACATGCTTGTCATTAATCCACTGTACAGCTGAAACACAATCATTGATCAACTTTGCAATCAAATTTGAGCCCTTGACTATAAAACGTTTGCAAAATCAAAAAGAAAATTTAATCTCATTTACTTTTTTTGATTATGAATTTTTTAAATTAAATTCAGCAAAATGCCTTTTATTTTAGTATTTATAAACTATAACTTTTGTTAATTATAATGATTTTTTTTTCTTCAAACAGTGACCCCAAAACAGTTCCTTTTGGTTTTAATAGTTAAAGATTAATAAAGAACATTGAAGGCTACTAACTATTGTTATATATACATCAAAAATTAAAACAAAACTATTTTATATTATTATTAATGCCCAGATATCCGGAAATTCCCTCAGATTTTCCAAACAGGAAATATATGATATCTCTGGAAGAGAAGAGAAGGCAGTATGAAGGTCAAACAACCACCAAAATGTGTATTTTTACCCACCCTATAATGTCATAACTCAATTTCAGCCAGAGGTGGATGTAAGGGCTTTTGAACTAAGCTCTTCATATGTATAAATATTTGCAACCTTATCCCCATATTTTGATTAACGTTTATTAGCAGATTTATCAAGGTCAATATATTTTTATATTAACCAACCTTTGTTGTGGGGGCCACCTTAATTACGAAACCCGTAATTCTGGTTAGACAAAGTATTAATATCCCAGCAAACACAAAAACGTTTTAAAAACGTTTTTAAGGTTGGTCTGAATCCTGGAATTATTGAAACTTTCGGACCTCATAACTGCTAAATTCTTGGTGTAATGTATATAAAAATATACATATTTAGAATGGCAAAGACTTGATCAATTCATCTGTGAGGTAAAATTTGGGCCAAAATGCCATTTTTGGCCCCAAATCCCCAAAATAATATTTTTTTGTGGGACATGAGAGCACATCAGACATATCGAATTGCATTCTGAATACGAAGAATGTCTTTCTGATATCAAATAATTTTCATTTTTTGAAATTCACGATATAATACACATTTTATGACAAATTATTAAAATTTGATATTTTTCACATTTTTGATATAATAACAGTCCTCGAAGTAAATTTTATAAATCTAATGATATATTCTTAAAGTGTATGTAGCTGGGAGAAAAAGCTTTTTCTGGTGTTTTGGAAAAAAAATCCATATCTTCAATACGAAAGGTCAAAATTTTCAATTGATCGTCGGCCTTTCATCCCACCTACATACACTTATCAATTTTTAAATATTTTCCATAAAATGTGTATTACATTGCAAATTTCAAAAAATCAAAATAATTTGATAACAGAAGGACATTCTTCGTATTCAGAATACCATTCGATATGTCCGATGTGCTCTAATGTCCCACAATAAATACTGTCCAAACGTTCATACCCCTTCCCTTAGACGTAAAAAAAAAAAATATTTATTAATTTTTATAAACTAGATAAAAATATCTAGAAGCCTTTTTTTCATTTTTTTGAATTTTGACCAACTTCACCAAAAATATTTAAAATTTAGGTGAAAATCAGGCTTTTTCATGATTTTTTTGACCATTTTTGGTGCAAATTTCTCAAAGTTGGTCGAAATTCAAAAAAATAAAAAATGGCTCCTAGATATTTTTATTTAAAAAACCCTGGAATTATGAAAACTTTCGGGCCTCATAACTGCTCAATTATTAGTCTAAAGAATATAAAAGTATACATTTTTAGAATGGAAATGATTTGATGAATTCATCTGTGAGGTCCAATTTGGGCCAAAATGCTCATTTTTGGAAATAAAAAAAAAAAACGGGTTTTTTTATTAATTTTTAAAAACTAGATAAAAATATCTAGGGACCTTTTTTTCATTTTGACCAACTTCACCAAAAACATTTGAAATTTGGGCGAAAATCAGGCTTTTTTATGATTTTTTTGAAAATTTTGCATTTTTGACCATTTTGGTGCAAATTTCTCAAAGTTGGTCAAAATTCAAAAAAATTTTTTAAAAAAAACGGTCCCTAGATATTGTGTTGTAAAGAGTCAACTTGTGAGGGGACTTGTCTTCAAAATAACTTGAATTGATTTTGACTTGAGAAAGGACATGCAGGGGGAATATAAGTTTGTTTGATTTTAAATTTTCAATTAAATTTGAATTATCTGCACTTCATTGAGTGAGTCTCCATTATTTCTCTGTCATCTGTAATCTTCAGGGAGTTTAATACGATATACATTAGGAGACCAAAAAACCCTATTCTAGTAGGGGTTGTCGAGCGTTTATTATTATTTTTATTATTATTATTATTTAGTTATTTATTGAAGGCTAAAATTACCCCAATGACACCCTTTTGTCATCAGCTTACACCTAACGACCCCCCTTTTTTTTAAAAAGAAATTTACACTCAAACAAACTCGGGGCAAAACGGAACCCCCCTATGGGGCAAAACGGTACCCTGGGTGCAAACTTATATCAGTTGTACCATCGGTATGCCCTAGGCCTAGTTATATGTAGGCCTATATTCAGTTACAATATTAAGTGGGCCTACCATCTCTGTGGAGTGAGTGGTTAACTTTTAATCATTAATTCTATCTGTAGGTCTAGTTATATGTCTATGTTTCAGCGAAGTGTTTACCATGTTCGAGTAGGCCCCTAGATAACGCCTACATTTCCTTGAGTGAAGACAAGTTATGTCCAATTGGGGCAAAACGGAACCCATCAGTGGGACAAAACGCACTTACAGTTCATGGCTTGTACTCAGGGTTAGCGGTAACCTGCCGAGTCCAGGGGTCCAAATTGGCAAATAAAGGGGTCCAGGCCCCGGGGTCCAGGCATCTAATTCTACACAGACGCACAAAATTAAGGGGTCCAAATCACGGGGACTTGCCAAATCAAGGAGTCCTGGACCCCAACGCCCAAGACCCCTTAAAACGCTACCCCTGCTAGTATATACCTTCGTGTTAACAATATACATAATTATTTGGGAATCCGATATTAATGAAGTAAAATTTCAGCGCATTAAACATCTACATATCTTACACCAGACGGGTAGTAATTTGTTGACTCGATCTTACTCGAATGTCAGTGGATTGTTTCAGATAAAATTTTTGTTGTAAAGCCTCGTAGCCATACTTGTGTTCCTCAATATAATTTGCATAGACGGCAGTATTGCCAAGGCCTATTTTTCCAGGTGGTTCCGTTTTGCCCCGGGGTCCGTTATGCCCCACCTTCCCTACTTTAAGAATTTTTCCAACTCCTTCCCCCCAATGTCAAAAAGAAATCTACGCCACTGCCTCCGGTAGATCCCTAGTCTGGTATCTTACTTGCAAAAAGTGTGTTTAGGAATTAAACACTTTTCTAAACACTATCTTGCACCATGTTTTTAAACATGTTTAAATGCTACACATGTTTAGGAATTTGATGGGCTGTGTTTAGGAAATTTGACATTGGTGTTTAGGAATCAAACATGTTTAGAAATGTGTTTAGACATTGGTGTTTAGGAATCGAACATGTTTAGAAATGTGGTGCAAGAAAAGTGTTTTATTCCTAAAAACCAATGTCAAATTCCAAAACATCATGAGTTAAATTCCTAAACACATACCCATCAAATTCCTAAACATGTGTAGCATTTAAACATGTTTAAAACATGGTGCAAGATAGTGTTTAGAAAAGTGTTTAATTCCTAAACACACTTTTTGCAGTGCGCTGTCTGCACACCCCATCACGTCAAGTGCCCCGAGATGGAGCGGTTAGTAGCTATATATCAGGGCTCGGGCTGCCACTATAGGGTTTAGGAATCAAGCATGTTTAGAATGTGGTGCAAGAAAAGTGTTTAATTCCTAAACACGCTTTTTGCAGGTATGTCACTTTCATATTCGACTCGGGATTCGAGTGCAAAGGCGGTGAAACCACAAATAACTTAACTGTAAAGACCAACCTTTGTGCAATAAAGTCCGAGTCCGGGTGGGGGTAAAATTTATCTAAACTTCATGCCAAAAATTGCAAATTGTTTTACTCTTGTCCTTGCCCCCCCCCCCCTCAACGTGTGGCAACATTTTGGGAACCTAATTTACAAGATGCAGCGTTTTATCATTTAGATGCAGCGTTTTATCATTTTAGAGCGTTGTATTTAAAAATTAGGCGTCCCATAAAACCAGGCACATGCATAAATTGCTCAGCCCCCATGAAAAGAAAGGGACATTCAGACATTTCAAGTTTAAATGTGTGGTTTTAAGCTAGGGACCCTAAGTGTTGGCGTTTTATGCTTGTATAAATGAGTCCCCGGGATTTTGGATTGTATGCCTACACTTTCAAATAATCCATGCAGAAGTTTTATTGAGACTAGAGGTCTAATTTTGGAGTTACGCCCTATAAGAATAGCTCAAGCTATAACACCCTCTAGCCTAGGAACACCCTATTCTGAAATTTTGAATAAATATTAAATATTTTGGTTCTCGTCCTCTCCCTCCTAAATTAACGGGATTTGTCAGATTTTTTAACGGGCTTTTTTAAAACTTAGGAATAGCCTACTTTCCCGGGCCTACTTTACGAAAACATTATAGGCTTACAAATATGCCTAAATAAGTTTAGGCCTATTAGAGAACAAATATCACTTCCAAGAATTTTTTGTGGTAATCTAGGGGATTTATCCGGCCTCAGAATCTCACATTAAAATGAAAAAAGGGCCTCCTCATTTGCTCTAAAAAGACCGAAAACTAAGCCATGCTAGGCCTAATTACCGGGGTAATTTTACATTGAAAAAATAAAACCTCCCTTCCTCAACAATTCATGAAAATCCTCTGGGCGAGAACCAAAACATTAATTTTACACGGCCTATGGAAAGTTATAGGCTTATTATCAGTTTGAATCTCTTAGGCCTAGGGAGAGAAAAATAGGCCCTATTAGGTCTATTACTGATACATGTTGAAATGTATCATGCATAGGCCTAGGCCTATTTAATTTAAAGACCTACTTGATAGACGTAGTATTTACTATTTGGCCTTGGTCTACTATTTAATATATTCATATGGAGGCCCGACATGGCATAGACCTAGCCAGCTGGTTAGGCCCAAACCCGGGGCCCAAAGAAATGATAGGTAAATTATATGAATAAAAACAGAATAAATATTATATAAAATGCTTTAAAAGTTGTATAGGCCTACCTCACAAAATTAATTAGGCCTATAGGGCCTACACGAATCTCAGTTACAAAATGAGGAGGGTCAAATCTGGACCCGGCCCGTAAATCAGTAGGCGCTAGAGGATGGTCTAGAAATCAAAGGGACATGAAATATTATTTAGATTTTTCCCTACCGATAGGATAGAAGTATAAGTTGAAATTTAAACATGCCTAAATATTCCTATTAAATTGTCAAAATGAGCTAAAATAGTTAAATCACTGTAAAAATATTCCTTCATACAATATTTATATTTACTTTTCAATAATAAACAATAAAATTTAATCTGTTAGCTTTCATTTGGTACCAAATTTGTAGCCATAACCAAGATTTGAAAATAAAATCAAAGTTCCCGCAAAAGTTGCACTTCCACTAAAAATATCAATTCAAATAGCCCTAGCCCCCGGGCATAGCCAAGCCTAGTGGGCGCACACCACTAAATAATCGTCCCATTGAAATACACGGGAAAATACAAGAAAGTAAGTTTGTTTTTCTACCCCATGTAACAACATTTTTAATATTTTGATCGAATCAACGTCTTAAATAAAGATTAAACTTTTATTTAAATTTGATTTTTTGGG